>NW_020939754.1:1289774-1934661 GCF_003851025.1 Sparassis crispa | reverse complement strand
CTAACCTAACCTAACCTAACCTAACCTAACCTAACCTAACCTAACCTAACCTAACCTAACCTAACCTAACCTAACCTAACCTAACCTAACCTAACCTAACCTAACCTAACCTAACCTAACCTAACCTAACCTAACCCTAAGAAATGTCCGTATGTCGCTTACGACACTCTGTATGTGGTCTACTATGCTCCGTACGTCGTTTATCGTACTCTGTATGCTGCCTGTGGTAAGCGTCGGTATGTCGCTTGGAGGTATTTTTTGTATGCCACTTAGAAATATTTGTATGCCGCTTAGAAATATTTGTATGCCATCTACGAACGTTTGTACGTGGTCTACGAATGTCGGTATGTGGTCTATAAGCGTTCGTATGCGGGCTACGACACTCCGTATGCGGTGTATAGTACTCTGTATGCGGTGTATAGTGCTCCGTAAACGTTGGTATGCGGTCTATAGCGGTCTGTCGCTTAGAAGTATTTTTTGTATGCCGCTTAGAAATATTTGTATGTCGCTTAGAAATATTCGTATGTGGACTACAAATGTCCGTATGTGGTCTACGAACGTTCGTATGTGGGCTACGACACTCTGTATGCGGTCTATAGACATATTCGTATGTCATCTACAATTGTTGGTATGTCGCCTACAACACTTCGTAGGTGGGCTACGACACAGCCACACAGGGCTTCTCACTGCAGGTGGCCGTCCAGGACGGCCGTGTAAGTTTGTTGGTACCCTTAGTGGCAGTCTGAGATGAGCGTTTATTAGGTATGTCATGTATGGCCTTCCAGTACTACCACTTATTGTTCATCCCTGTGAAGGCCATTGAAGCAGATGGCCATCCAAGATGACCACCTATAGTCAGTACCACAGGTGGCCGTCCGGGACGGCCATTTCTTGTGCAAGCTGTTCGTGGCCTTCCTGGACTGCCACTTGTGGTTTGTCCCTCTGGTGGCCACTACAGCAGGTGGCCGTCCAGGAAGGCCATTTCTTGTACAAGCTGTACATGGCCTGCCTGGACTGCCACTTGTGGTTTGTCACTCTCATGGCCACTACAGCAGATGGCCGTCCGCGACGGCCACTCATGGTCAGTACCACAGGTGGCCGTCGAGGAAGGCCATTTTTTGTGCAAGCTATGCATGGCCTTCGTGGACTGCCACTTGTGGTTTGTCCCTCTGGTGGCCACTACAGCAGGTGGCCGTCCGGGAAGGCCATTTCTTGTACAAGCTGTACATGGCCTGCCTGGACTGCCACTTGTGGTTTGTCACTCTCATGGCCACTACAGCAGATGGCCGTCCGCGACGGCCACTCATGGTCAGTACCACAGGTGGCCGTCGAGGAAGGCCATTTTTTGTGCAAGCCATGCATGGCCTTCCTGGACTGCCACTTGTGGTCTGTCTCTCTGGTGGCCACTGCAGCAGGTGGCCGTCCGGGAAGGCCATTTCTTGTGCAAGCTATTCATAGCCTTCCTGGACTGCCACTTGTAGTTTGTCACTCTCATGGCCAGTACAGCAGATGGCCATCCAGGATGGCCACTCATGGTCAGTACCACAGGTGGCCGTCCAGGAAGGCCATTTTTTGTGCAAGCCATGCATGGCCTTCCTGGACTGCCACTTGGTTTATCCCTCTGGTGGCCACAACAGTAGGTGGCCGTCCAGGAAGGCCACTCATGGTCAGTGCCACAGGTGGCCGTCCGGGAAGGCCATTTCTTGTGCAAGCTGTATATGGCCTTCCTGGACTGCCACTTGTGGTCTGTCCCCCTGGTGGCCACTATAGCAGATGGCCGTCCAGGACGGCCACTCACAGCCGCTATGCTTTGCTGACTGTGCCACCTGGCCTATACAGCCATCTGAGCCTCTTTTGGCCGCGAGCTATGGTTGAGGAGTATGAGGCTTTTGAAGTGGCATTGGTTATGGATGTGTCGCTGTAATAATACATATCATGATTGCGTAGTACATTACTACAGGTCTAGTTTATCATATGCTTACTACAGTGGCAGCCTAGCATTCCTAACTGGGACCCATGTCGGCAATACACCACCACCACCATGCATGGCCGTCCACGACGGCCGTGCAGGACAGCGGCAACTCACCAGCGCTAGTGATGGTACACGTGCCAACAGCACCTTTCGTAGTGTTCGGCAACAGTCTCCTTCCCAAAGCAGACACGTACCCCTAGCCTTGGCTCAGGTTCCACTCAGTACTGGCAGTTCATGCACCTCGAACGGCCGTCCAGGACGGTCACTCGTGGCCAGCGTGGTTTACCTCCTGTGCCACCTGGCCTATGCAGCCAGTGGAGCCTCTCCGTGCATGGCCGTCCACGACGGCCACACAGGTCAGAGGTCCCTCACCAGCGCTAATGATGGCGCACGTGCCCTACGGCACTGTCCATAGGGTTCGGCAATGGCCTCCTTCCCAAAGCGGACACGTACCCCTAGCCCTCGGCTCAGCGAACCCCCATCCTAGGGTTGGGGTCCCTCGCCCTCTGCGACCCTACGGCCGGCCTAGGGGGCCTCATAACCTAACGCGCGAGCGGTTCCGGCTTGACGTCAAAGTGGATGTGTACGAGCGTAACGTGGCTCCGCAGGTTGTGTAACCTGCGCAGGAGAGAGCGAGGCCTGGTGACGGGAGAAGGGGATCTGGGAGGCGTGTGTCGCGGTGATCAGCAGGAGCAGATGAAGGAACGTGTGCATTGTTGTAAAGCCGGTGTCGGGCTCGTGAGGAGTCTGATTATATGTGTCGAGATAGGTATCACTGTCGTTGTTGGAATGGGCATCGTGGTTGTGTGCCCTCACGCACTATCGGTGCCGGCGACTGGGCGTGGCTGGGTCACGCGGACGAGGACGGCGGTGCATTGCGTAGAGTCCGCGGGGTTCGAGGGGACTGGACAGCGGACGTGCGTGCCCGTTGACCTAGGGTGCCCGCACGCTGTTGCTCCGCATTGCGGGTGTGTGGCTGGGTCGCGCGGACGAGGACCGGGTGCATTGTGCGGAGATCTTGGCATTGGAGGAGAGTCAGAAGGCGGCGTTGGAGAGGAGTGGGACCGGGGGGGTCGAGAGGAGCTTGGCGGCGGGCGTGCGTGCGCGTCGACCTAGCATGCGCTGTTGCTCCGCGTTCCGCGTTTCCCGCTGGATCGCGCGGACCATGACCACGGTGCGTTGTGAGGAGATCGCGGCGTTCGAAGGGACTGGGATGGCGGCATTCGAGGGGAATGGGAAGGCGAGGTTCGAGGGGAGTCGGACGGCGGGGTTTGAGAGGGTTCGGACCGGGGGGTTCGAGAAGAGTGGGATGCGCAGACAAGGACTGCGGTGCATTGTGCGTAAAAGGCGCTGTTCGAGGGGAGTCGGATGGCGCCGTTCAAGAGGAGTGGGATCGCAGGTTCGAGAGGAGTGGGATGGCGGGATTCGAGGGGACTCGAACGGCAAGGTTCGAGGGGACAGGGTCGGCGGACATGCGTGCCCGTCGACGCACGATCCCGAGCCGTTGTTGCTGCGCGTTCTGCATCTGTGGCTGCGGACGAGGACCGAGGTACCTTGTGCGGACATCGCGGTGTTCGAGGGGAAAGGGACGGGGGCGTTCGAGGGGAGTGGGACCGCGGCGTTCGATAGGAGTGGGACGGGGGTGTGCGAGAGGAGTGGGTCCGCGGAGTTGGAGAGGAGCGGGGCGGCGGATGTGCGTGCCCGCTCGATGTAGCGTGTCGACTGGGGTGGAGGTCGTTAGCACCGTTAGAAAAAACCGAAAAAATGTTTTTTACTTACCTCTACTGCACGAGCACTGCTGGATATACGCGTGCTGAAACGCGTTGCGTTTCAGGGTGCGAGCGAGGTGGACACGACCGGCGCTCGATGTTCGAGGGCAGGTCCGGGTCGCAGTCGTTCACCGCAGATGGCGAACGAAAGTCGAGGACGGTTGGCTGACGGCACTGGGAGGTGACGCGGGCCAGCGTCGGGCGCTGGAGAACGCCAGCAGGGAGGTCGGCGCAGTCGTTCCTCCGCGGTGGCCGACGCGACCACTGCGGTGCCGTCGTTCACCGTGGTCTGCCTAAGCATGTCGACAAGGGCCGAGGGAGGCTGCGGGAAGGTGGGGTGGGGTGTGGTGAGCCTTCGAGGGGCCGAGACAACCGCGAGGAGGGGGCAGCGCGTCGCTGTTGCATCGCATTGGCCGGCGCGACAATAATGAGACTGCAAAATGTTAGCGCGGTGGGATGGGGACAAAAAAGCTTATTTTACTTACCTGGCATGCCCTTCGACCTCCGAAAATAAACGTGCCGCCGAACGTTTGCGTTCGACGGCCTGGGGGAGCGCGAGGCGGAGGGTGGAGGCCGGTGTGACGACCGGGGCGCCGTCGTTCATCGTGGTGGGCCTGCGCGCGAAGGAGACGGTCGATGGAGGGTGCAGGGAGGTGGAGTTGGGTGCATTGAGACTTAGAGGGGCCTCGGCGACCGCGAGGAGGGGGCAACGCGCCCCTGTTGCACCGCGGTGGCCGGCGCGACAACGACGGGGCTGCAAAATGTTAGCACAGTGGGATAGGGAAAGAAGTTTTTTTCGGATTCACCTGGAATACCCTTCGACCTCCGAAAGTAAACGTACCGCCGAACGGTGGTGTTCGACAACCTGGGGGAGCGCGAGGTGGAGGGAGAAGGTGTCGCCATGTCTCGGAAAAAAAACCAGAAAAGACGGCCCAAACAAGCAAGAGAATCGAAAAGAAAAGGAGAGCAACGGCGAGGAGAGGCCTCCTTGCCGTTATGAAAGGGTGTCGCGGCGGTGAGCCAAGCAGGAGGAGCACGAAAGCTCTAAGTCCCACTGGCGCTTGTTGGGCGACGGCTTTCCCACGCCCCGCTGGCCCGCGCAATGCTCGGGCTCCCGCCCTCGTTCACTCGTTCGTTATTCCGCTGAGATCTTGCATGATTCTACAGTCTTTTACCCTTACTCTACCCCGATGCCATTCCCTGCGCCCGCTCTCCCGGTAAGTCCTCCTGTTACCACTTATTGCCCGATTTGGCAGCTGACCTGCCCGTCTAGGCAAATCCTGCGGGCGTCGAGCAGGCTGATAGCGTTTCACAGCCGCGAGGATATTACATGATGTATTGGCTGCTGTGTACTACGGATAGTACTACATGACATGGACCGCGGGCGGGAGAGTGGAAATGGTGTGTGAGCGCTGTGTAGTGAGGTTCCGTGTATATACTTGCAATGTGCGAACGAGAACAACGGTGCGTTGTGCAGACACAGCGGCATTCGAGGGGACTGTGACGGTGAACTTGCATGCCCGTCGACCTAGCGTGCACGCACGCTATTGCTGCGCATTCCCCGCGTGTGGCTGGGTCACGCGGATGAGGACGGCGGAGCGTTGTGCAGAGTCCGCGGGGTTCGAGGGGACTGAGACAGCGGCATTCGAGAGGAGTGGGGAGGCTGGTCGTTGTTCCGTGTTCCCTGCGTGGGCTCGCATCTTCTACAGGTTGTTAGCACAGGTAAAAAAAGTCGAAAATATATATATTTTTACTCACCTGTATCGCCGGGCACTGGCACTGTATGTTCGAGGGGAGGTCCGGGGCACGGTCGTTCACCGCACAGGGCGAAAATGCGTCGACGAGCATAGGGTGAGGGTGCTGGGAGGTGACGCGAACCTTCATCGGGCGCTGGAGACCGCGAGGAGGGAGCCGGGCGCCGTTGTTGCACTGCGGTGGCCGGTGAGATGACCGACGTGCAGTTGTTCGCCGCAGAGGGCGAACGCGAGGGCAGCGTCGACGAGAGCGGGATGGCGATGGGTCGTTTGCGGACGGCGGGCTTCACGTAGGGTGGAAGTGGTTTAGCACCGTAAAAAAATCCGAAAGTTTTTGTTTTTACTCACCTACACTGCCCGAGCAGTGCTGGGCAAACGCGCGTTCAAACATGTTGCGTTTGAGTGCGCGAGAGAGGTTCTGGTCGAGCGACGGACACTCAATGTTGCAGGGGTGGTCCGGGGTGCAGTCGTTTGCCATGGAGCGCAAACGCGCATCGAAGAGGGTAGGATGGGGGTGCTGGAAGGTGACGCGGGCCTTCGGACAGAGCTGGAGACCGTGAAGAGGGAGCTGGGTGCCATTGTGGCACCGCGGTGGCCGACACGATGACCGGGGTGTGGTCGTTCATTGCGGAGGCCCTCTGCGGGTCAAGGAGCATTGGCGGTGAGTTCCAAGAGGTAGGCTGGTGGTTCGCGGAGCCGTGACAAACATGTGGCGGGGGCTTCGTGCCATCGTTGCACCTCAGTGGCCGGTGCGACGACCGCAGCACCATCCTTCACCGCGGTGGGCTGGCGTGCATCGACGAGGGTCGGGCAACAGTGCAGCCAGGCGGGGTGGGGCTTCGCGAAGCCTCGCGATGCCCTGGCGACTGCGAGGAGGTGGCTGCGAGCCGCTGTTGCACTGCGGTGGCCCGCACGATGATGACTGCGCTATAAAAGATTAGCACGGCTGAAAAACAAACAAAAACTGTTTGTTTGACTCACCTGGGCCCTCTCGAACCCTCCAGAAGGAATGCGCGCTCGAACATTTCTGAGCGATGACGCAGGCGACCGCGAGCCTCAGGCTGAGGTGGAGGTAGAGGTGTCGCCACAGAAACACGACGGTGACGCGCTGCGTTGGACCAGAAACCACGCAGACAGACAGAAACAAGCTGCCTACGACCCGTTGTACGGTTCGCAGCAGTTTCGCGATGGCGCAGGGGACCGCGAGCCTCAAGCTGAGGTGGAGGTAGAGATGTCGCCACGGAAGCACGATGGTGACGCGCTGCGTTGGACCAGAAACCACGGAGACAGACAGAAACAAGCCGCCTACGACCCGTTGTACGGTTCGCAGGCAGTTTCGAGCCCCCACGATGGGCGAATGGAAGGGTTTTGGTTGTGGGTGAGCTTACCTCGTTCGCACTAGTGCGCGCCCTTCCACTTCCCTCCCCTACATCTTCACAACGACGAGGCCATTCTTCCCGAGCGGGGTGTCGTCTTGTAGCCACGACCTTCGTCTACCGGACTGTATCGCGTTCGAGGGATTTGAGTGAGCGCAACGTCGGAAACGAAGGGAGAGAACTCACGATGGGCGCGCTGGCGCGCGCCCCGCCACTTATCCCGGCGAAATCTTTGACCAGAGTGCGACATCCCTCTCGAACTCGGTGGCCCCTTGAAGCCAGAAGGTCAGGCTGTCGGACCATATACAATATGAGGCCAGGGGTAGACGAAGGGGATGGGAAAAAATCGAGAAGTGGAAAACGCGCGCGGTGGGAAAGTCGGCTGATTGCCGCCGGTGGCCACGGCGACCGAGAGCTCGGTCGAATCCCATCTTCGGGTGGTGGGTAGATTCGATATCGGGCGTTCTTTTGAGATAGCCGAGGGACCGAAAACGAGGGAGGAAGGAAGGGATGTCGAGGCCGAAAGGCGGGCGGCCTAACGTAGCGTTAGGCCTGCGGCCTATAGATAGGTCAGAGGCCCCTCACCAGCGCTAGTGATGGCGCACGTGCCCTACGGTAGGGTGCAGCAACAGTCCCCTTCCCAAAGCGGACACCTGTTCCTGGCCTCAGGTTCAACTCAGACCTGGCACCCCATGCAACTCGAACGGTCGTCTACGACGGCCACTCATGGCCAGCGTGCTTCGCCCCCCCCCACGCCACCTCGCCTGTGCAGCCACCTGTGCCTTTCCACGCACGGTCGTCCGCGACGGCCGCGCAGGTCAGAGGCCCCTCACCAGCGCTAGTGATGGCGCACGTGCCCTACGGCACGGTCCGTAGGGTTCGGCAACGGCCTCCTTCCCAAAGGGGACGCGTACCCCTAGCGTCCGCTCGGGGAACCCCCACCCTAGGGTTGGGGTTGCCCGCCCTCAGCGACCCTACGGCCGGCCTAGGGGGCCTCATAACCTAACCTAAGAGGCCCCTCACCAGCGCTAATGATGATGCACGTGCCCTACGGCACTGTCCATAGGGTTCGGCAATGGCCTTCTTCCTAAAGCGGACATGTACCCCTAGCCCTCGGCTCAGCGAACCCCCATCCTAGGGTTGGGGTCCCCCGCCCTCGGCGACCCTACGGCCGGCCTAGGAGGCCTCATAACGTTGAGACAGATGAAACACAGTCAGCCTAACATTCAGTGTAATATTCAGATAACACTCATTCATTCAGCATAACGTTCAGATAACGCTCATTCAGGCTAATGGTAGGATGAAGATATATATATATGTTTGGCTACTGTGTGCTACGGATAGTACTACATGGGACGAACCGTGGGCGAGAGAGTGGAAATGTCTTGTGCTCACCCTGTGGTCATGTTCTGCGTATATACTTACATCGCGCGAATGAGTACGGCAGTGCGTTGTGCAGACACAGCGACGATCGAGGACTGCGACGGTGGACTTGCCTGCCCGTCGACTTAGCGTGCCTGCACGCTGTCGCTACGCATTCCACGCATCTGGCTGGGTCATGCGGATGAGGACGGCGGAGCGTTGCGCAGAGTCCGCGGGGTTCGAGGGGACTGAGAGAGCGGCGTTCGAGAGGAATGGGACAGCGGCGTTCGAGGGGAGTCACACGGCGGACTTGCATGCCTGTTGACCTAGCATGCCCGTGCACTGTTGTGGCGGTTTCCGCATGTGTGGCTGGGTCCTGCAGACGAGGACGGTCTTGTGCAGAGATGGCGGCGTTCGAGGGGAATGGGATGGCAGTGTTCGAGGGGACTTCGGACGGCGGACGGTTGACCTAGGGTCCCCGCACGCTGTTGCTCCGCATTGCGGGTGTGTGGCTGGGTCGCGCAGACGAGGACCAAGGTACGTTGTGCGGAGATCGCGGCGTTGGAGGGGAAAGGGACGGCGGGGTTCGAGGGGAGTTGGACGAGGCGTTCGAGGGAACTGAGGTCGCGGCGTTCATGGGGACTGGGACGGCGAAGTTCGAGGGGACTGGGATGGCGAGGTTCGAGGGGACAGGGACGGTGGACGTGCGTGCCGGCCCGTCATTGCTGCACGTTCCGCATGTGTGGCTGGATCACGCGGACGAAGGTGGTAGTGCGTGGTGCAGAGACGGTAGCGTTCGAGGGGATAGGGATGGCGAGGTTGGAGGGGACCGGGACGGCGAACGTGCGTGGCCATCGACGCACAATCCCGGGCCGTTGTCGCTGCGCGTTTCGCATCTGTGGCTGGCCCGCGTAGACAGCAGCTTTTAAGTAAAATGTAACAGAGGTGTGTGGCCCTCGGCCTACGCGCCGTCGGGTCGTCGCTCCGCATTCCCTGCATCAGCGTCGGGTCTTCTAGAGGTCGTTAGCACCGTTAAAAAAAAACCAAAAACAATAATTAATTACTCACCTTGATGGCCCGACTGCTACTGGGCAAACGCGCGCTCAAACGCATTGCATTTGAGTTCGCCAGAGACATCGAGCTGACCGGCCGGCGCTCGATGTTCGACGGAAGGTCCGGGGGCGCGGTCGTTCACCGCAGAGGGCGAACTCGCGTCGACGAGGGTAGGGCGAGGGTCCTGAGAGGCGATGAGGGCCCTCGTCGGGGGGATGGAGGCCGCGAGGAGGGGCTTGGCGCCGTTGTGGCACCGCGGTGGCCGGCGCGACGACCGGGGTGCGGTCGCTCACCGCAGTGGGCGAACGCGACGAGGGTGCTGGGAAGTGTGGGGATCTTCGTCGGGGCCTGGGTAACCGCGAGGAGGCTGCTGCATGCTGTTGTTGCACCGAGGTGGCCGGTGCGACTACGGCGGCGTCGTCGTTGACTACGGTGGGCCTGCACGTGTCGAGGGAGGTCGAGGAAGGGTGCGGGGAGGCGTGGTGGGGTGTGGTGAGGCTTCACGGGGTCTGGGAAACCGCGAGGAGCGGACTGTGTGCCGCTGTTGCACGTAGGTGGTCAGCGCGACAACGACGGGGCTGCAAAAAGTTAGCGCCATTCGAGGTGTTTCCTACGCGGACAGTGCGCCCGCAGCGATAAACGCAGGTGCGGAGAAGGAGGCGAGACGTGTCAGCGACGCGAGCACGCGGGCTTGTGCAGAGATGGCCGGGTTCGAGGGGATTGGGACAGCGGAGTTCGAGGGGAGTCGGAAGGCAGACTTGCGTGCCCGTCGACCTAGCGTGCCCACACGCTGTTGCAACGGTTTCCGCATGTGTGGCTGGGTCGCCCGGACGCAGACGGCGATGTGTTGTGTGGACTCGGACGGCGGACGTGCGTGCCTCTCGACCTAGTGTGAGGGCCCGTTGTTGCTGCGCGTTCCGCGCGTGTGGCTGGATCGCGTGGATGAGGGCGGCAGTGCATGGTGCAGAGACGGCCACGTTCGAGGCGATAGGAACGGCCGACGTGGGTGCCCGTCGACGCACGATCTCGGGCCGCTGTTGCTGCGCATTCTGCGTGTGTGGCTGGATTGCGTGGACGAGGGCGGCGGTGCATGGTGCAGAGACAGCCACGTTCGAGGGGACTGGGATGGCGGTGTTGAAGGGGACTCGGACGGCGAACCTGCATGCCCGTCAACACACTATCCCGGGCCGTTGTTGCTGCGCGTTCCGCGCGTGTGGCTGGCCCGCGCGGACGAGGACGGTGGGCTTCGAGTGGAATGGGATGGAGGTTTGTGGCTGTCGACCTACGCGCCGGCGGTGGTCGCTCCGCGTTCCCTGCATCGGCGTCGGATCTTCTAGAGGGCGTTAGCACCGTTAAAAAAACCGAAAACAAATATTTTTTACTCACCTATATCGCCCGAACACTGCTGGGCGAACGCGCGCTAAAACGCGTTGCGTTTGAGTGCGCCAGAGACATCGAGTCTACCGGCCGGCGCTCGATGTTCGACGGGAGGTCCGGGGCGCGGTCGCTCGGTGCAGACGGTGAACGAGAGTCGAGGAGGATTCGCTGAGGATGCTGGAAAGTGACGCGGGCCAGCGTCGGGCATTGGAGACCGCGAGGAGGGAGGTCAGTGCAGTCCTTGCACTGCGGCGGTTGGCGTGACGACCGGGGCCCGGTCGTTCACCACAGCGGGCGAACGCGAGTTGAGGATTCGGTGACGGTGCTGGAAGGTGACGCGGGCCAGCGTCGGGGCCTGCAGACCGTGAGGAGGAAGTTCGGCGCGGTCGTTGCACCGTGATGGCCCGCGTCACGATCAGGGCGCGATCTTTCACCGCAGACGGCGAACGCGGGTCGAGGAAGGTTGGGTGACGGTGCTGGGAGGTGACGCCAGCTTTCGCCGGTGGCTGGAGACCGCCAGGAGGGACCTGGGCGCCGTTGTGGCACCGCGGTCGGCGCGATGACTGCTGTGCCGTCGTTCGCTGTGGTGGGCCAGCGCGCGTCGAAGAGGGTTGAGGGATGGTGCGGGGAGGTGGTGAGAGGCTGCGCGGTGCCTCGCGAGGCCTTAGGGACCGTGTGGTTGGGGCTGCACACCGTCGTCGCACCGTGATGGCCGGTGCGACAATGCGGGCGGCGTCGTTCGCTACCGTGGGCCTGCGTGTGTCGGGGAGGGTGCAGGGACGATGGGCAGAGGTGGGCCGGGCCTTCGCGGGGCCATGCAGATCGTGGGCTGGGGGGGTTCGCACCGTCGTCGCACCGCGGTAGCCAGTGTGGCGACGCGGGTGGCGTCGTTCGCCGCCGTGGGCCTGCGCGCATCGCGGAGGGTCAGGAGAGGGTGCGGGGAATGGGCGGGGAGGGGCGGTGGGCCTGCGAGGGGTCTCTGCGACCGCGAGGGGGGTGCAGCGCGCTGCTATTGCACCGCGGTGGCCGGAGCGACAACGATGCAGCTGCAAAAGGTTAGCACGGTGCGATAGATCCAAAAGTTTTTTTGTTTACTCACCTGGACCGCGCTCTTCGACCTCCGCAAACAGATGGGGGCCTTGGGGACCACGAGGTGGCGGCCGTTCCACCGCGGTGGCCGGTGCGACGACGAGGGGCCTGCGAAAAGTTAGCACGGCAGTATATGGATATAAAAAGCATTTTTTGAACTTACCTCGGGTGCCCTTGAACCTCCGAGAACGAACGCGCCGCCGAACGTTTGCGTTCGACGGCGTGGGGCAGCGCGAGGTGGAAGGTGGAGGGTGCAGGTGTCGCCAAGAGAACGCGGTGCTGACACGCCGCGTTCGAGAGCAAACCGGAACGGGCGACGGACAGAAGCAGGAGAAGAATAAAGAAAAGTAGAGCAACGCCGAGGAGAGCCTCCTCGGCGTTGTGGAAGGGTGTCGCGGCGGTGAGCCAAGCAGGAGGAGCGCGAAGCTAAGTCCAACCGGCGCTTGTTACGGCGGCTTTCCCACGCCCCGCCGCCCGTTATGCTTAATCGCGGGGCCGTTACGCTGAGGGGCGGCCGTTATGCTTAGTCGCGGGGCCGTTATGCTTATTAGCGGGCCAGCGTCAGGGCCTGGTGGTGGTGGTGGTGTATTACCGGCATGGTTAGGTTAGTTAGGAACTGCCACTGTAGTACATGATAAACTAGACCGGTAATAATATACTACGCAATCAAGATGTCGATTACTACAGCGACACATCAGTAATCAGTGCCGCTGCGAAAGCCTTGAGACCGCGAGGAGGGAGGTCGGTGCGGTCGTTGGACCGCGGCGGCCGGCGTGATCACCGCAGCGCGGTCATTCGCTGCGGAGGGCCTCCGCAGGTCGAGGAGGGTCGGGGGATGGTGCCGGGAGGTGACGCGGGCCAGCGTCGGGGCCTGGAGACTGCGAGGGGGGAGGTTGGCGGGGTCGTAGCACCGCGGTTGCCAGAGAGACGACCGCAGCGCCATCGTTCGCCGTGGTGGGCCTGCGCGCATCGAGGAACGTCGAGGGAGGGTGCGAGGAGGTGGAGTGGGGCTTCGAGGGGCCTTGGCGACTGTGAGGTGACAGCTGTGCATCATTGTTGCACCGCGGTGGCCGGCGCGACAACTACGCGGCTGCAAAGTATTAGCACGGCGGCATTGGGACAGATAATTTTTTTTGACTCACCTGGACTGCCCTCAGTCCTCCGAAAACAAACGCGCCGCCAAACAGTTGCGTTCGACGGCCTGGAAGAGCCAGGTGGGAAGGATGGAGATGTCGCCAAGGAGACATGGCAGCGACGATCGCGGCGACGTCATTCGCCACGGAGGGCTTGCGTGCGTCGAGGGTCGGGGGAGGGTGTAGGGAGGTCGGCTGGGGCTTCGCAGGGCCTTGGGGGACCCTGGGGTGGCGGCTGTGCATCGTCGTTGCACCGCGGTGGCCGGTGCGATAACCGCAGCACTGTTGTTCGCTGCGGAGGGCTGCACGCATCGAGGACGGTCGAGGGAGGGTACGGGGAGGTGTGGTGGGGTCTCGCGAGGCCTTCACGATCGCGAGGAGGGGGCTGCACGCCGCTGTTGCACCGCAGTGGCTGGCGCGACAACGAGGTGGCTGCAAAATATTAGCACGGCTGAAAAACGCAGAAAAACTGTTTGTTTCACTTACCTCGGCCCTCTACAACCCTCCATAGTGAACGCGCGGTCGAACGTTCGCGTTTGATGGTGCAGGGGACCGCGAGGGGTAGAGGTCGTGTCGCTCGAGAAACGCGACACTGACATGCTGTGTTGGACGAGAAATGAGACAGGCAGGCAGAAACGAGCTGCCTACGACCCGTTGTACGGTTCGCAAGCAGCTTCGAGCCCCCTCGATGGGCGAATGGAAGAGCATTGAGTGTGGGTGAGCTTACCTCGTTCGCGCTGGTGCGCGCCCGCCCACTTCCCTCGCCTGTATCTTCACAACGATGAGGCCATTCTCCCCGAGCGTGGTGGCACCTTGAACGCAAGACCTGCACCTACCAGACGTTACCGCGTTCGAGGGATTTGAGTGAGCACAACGTCGGAAACGAAGGGAGAGAACTCACCAAGGGCGCGCCGGCGCGCACCCCGCCACTTCGCCCGGCTGTATCGTCGACCAAACTCCTGAACCCCTCCCGAAATCGGTAGTATCTTGAAGCCAGACGGCCAGGCTATCGGACGATATACAATATGAGGCCAGGGGTAGAGGGTGAGGACGAGAAAAAATCAAGGAGTCGAAGACGCGCGAGGTGGGAAAGTCGGCCGATTGCCGCCGGTGGCCACGGCGACCCAGATCTCCGTCGAACTGTATCTTCGGGTAGTGGGTAGATTCGATGTCGGGCGATCTTTTGAGATAGCCGAGGGACCGAAACGAGGGAGGAAGGAAGGGATACAGGGGCGGAAAGTCGGGCGGCCTAACGTAGCGTTAGGCCTGCGGCCTATAGATAGGTTCAAGACCAAGTCGTCCTCGTACGCTTCCGTCTGCGACTCTCCAAGCGCAGCCGTCTTCGTCTTCTTCAGAACTGCAGGTACGTACTTCGGACTTGGCAACGATACGGGCTCCACCCAGAAATCGTCGTCCGCGGAGCGGTCAGGAAGTGCTGGCCTGAGCAGACCGCGAGCGATGAAGGACACCGAGGGTCTCGACGAAGAGGACCCATCACAGGAGTTTCATCCTGTCGTCGCAGATCAGCGCCAAGTTTAACCATGAGCTAAATGTAAAGGCGGCCCGGCCGCGTACATACCCACATCACTCGTTTCGTCCATTCGTCCATTCGTTTGGATGTGGTGGATCACGCCGCGTTGTAGCCTACACGCCTCGGAGCAGATAGATATGGGGACGAAACCGGCCGCTGGGAGGATCAATATTGAGAACCAATGGCAAGGTTTGACCCGCGACGCGAGCTGAAACGGCTGGATCTTGTGAACTAGTAGGTTACCTGACGGCCTCCATGGCGAAATCCAAGCACCAGACGCAACCCAACCGGCGGACAGTACTGGCGCTAAGCCTGATCGGCGACGCCACAGCGTCAAGAATGGCAGTCCCGATATGGACAGCTAAGTTCAAGTTGGCGGCAACGTTCCTCGACGCAGTCAAAAATAACAGCCATCCGCGCAAAAGCCGACTACCGAAGTGTATCCTTCAGGTCTAATTAACTTCAGGCCGCTAAAATGCAAGGAACAGACCATACAAGCACGGCCAGCACGATACTAAAAAAATCAAAAGCTCTCATCGCCGAGCGCAGGCCGCCGTCGCACACGATCTCAGCTCCGCAGTTGAATAACTGCGGCGCATCGTTCTAGCGTACGAGCATTCGCGGATGTCGTACAACTGCGCAGCTGCTGAACCCCCGGCACCGCGGTCGCAGCGCGTCGCCACCGCATGCGCAGAAGAGGGCCATATCCCCTACAAGTCATCACACTGCACAACAACGTCCTCCAAACCCCCGCGCACACGCACCACGACATCCACCAGCAGCGGCCTACCAAAGTGCCCCACCGGCCGACCGTGAAGCCTATCTGCTGCAGCACAACACAGTACGACACCCCCAAAATATCAATAACACAAGCGAAGAGAGCCAGTTAACAACAAGCGAGCGGCGGACACGAGTCTAATAATACGTAAGCGCACTCGATAACGATATGCAGATATATGCAGCAGGCGCGCGCGGGACGGTTCATGCGGTGTGTAGAGTGCTAGTGCGTAGTATACACGACGCGCGCGTGGGGGGGGGGGGGGGGGGGGGGTATCAAACGGACGTGCTGGTGCGTGCATGGGGGGCGCGAATAGTCGACACAGCCGCGCTCCGGCGTACGAGACGCGAGAGCCCCGGCAGGCGCAGGCGGGGGGCGGGGTGTAACGCGCTGGTACCCAGCGGGAGCTCAGATCACGTTCACGCTCTGCAGGTGCGCGCGCAGGATGCCCTCTCGCACTGATGGTACGGTATACGCGATCAGCGAGCAGCCAGCGAGGTGAAGAAGGGGGTTCGGCTTACCTCCGACGAGGATCGCGGCCGTCGAGCGGGTGTCCTGAAAAAGATGCTGGTCAGGAGCTGCGGGTTCGGGGTGGAATATCGGATGAGGGGGGAGCCGTGGACGACACGTCGCGGCGAGCACGATACGGACGGGGGAACGAACGAAGGAGGGAAGAGACGTACGACGACGGACGTCTCGTGGACGTAGAACGGGCGCGTATGCGGCGACAGGCGTTTCTGCACATCCAGACAGCAGGCGTGAGCGACGCGCACCGCGGAGAGGCGAGAGGGGGAGAGGCGAGGCACGTACGTGATACCCGCGGAATTTATCTCTAAAGTCTACAACAACAAAAAAAGCACGGCGGGATCAGCAAAAAAAAAAACGCCCCACCACGAATGGGAACCCGCGCACATTTCGTCACATGCTGTATGTCGTTCGGCTGGTCGCCGTAGCTCGGCACGTACTTGGCCACGCGGATGCCCGCCGCGAGCGTCGCCTGCAGGATGTCCATCTGCGCCCATTCACACGCAGTCAGCGTACGCGCCGCGAGGAGCGCAGGGGCTCTGCACGCACCTTGTTCAGAAAGAGGATGAGCGTGGTCTTCGCCAGCAGGCCGTTCCCGCATATCTCGCGCCAGAGCGAGATCGAGTCCTCCTGCACCCCGCCGCCGCCGCCAAAACCGACCGTCAGCGCAAACAGGGAGGGGAACGGGAAGGGGGGGACGCACGACCCGGTTCACACGCGGGTCCTCCTCGAGCATGAGGTTGAACGCGAGCGGCGCGAGGAAGATGATGGCCTGCACGTCGTCGAAGAACGGGATCCAGTGCGGGCGCTGCGCGTGCTCGCCGTGTCAGATCGTTCGCCGGGGGTTACTGTGTGAATGAGAGGGGGGGAGGACGCACGTTGCTCCGGCTCCCGCCGACGTCGTAGATGTACCATTCCGAGCCGGGGAGGCCGCCTGCGCGGGAGGGACGGCGTTGCGTGAGGGGGCAGAAGGGACGAATGGTGAGGTCAGGATGGAATAGGGGGGGGGGGGGACGGGACGCACCGCTCTCCATGGTGAAGCGGTGTTCTTCCACACCGAGTGTGCGCAGCCGCGCGCGGACGATGTCGTCTGCACGGTGGCATCGTTAGCGCGTTATCACGCCGCGGGAGGCCATGGGGAGAGTGTAAGCTGCGAGGGGGGACGAATGGCGGAAGGACGCACCGTCTGTCGGCTGGTAATTGAGCGTCGCGATGCGCGCGGTGTCGTTCAAAAAGCTGGGTGCGAAGAAAAATGAGGATCTGGTGGAAATGAGAAGAGGGCACGAAGGAAGTGGAGCGAGGGATTGCGCCTCGAGCAGAAGACGAGGTCGAGGAGAAAGGACCGGATGCTAAAGGCAGATAGCAAGCAGTCACTCACAAGCCGGGCATGTCCTGGAGGCGCACGCCCCTCCGCTTGAGGACCGCCCTCACGACGGGGTCCTCCCAGAGGGTGACGACGTCGTCCTTGCACGCAGCGAGCGTCCGCGTCGGGTCGTCGACGTGCTCCTTGCCCTTGCCGTTGGGTAAATTGACGCCGTTCACCGCTAGGCCGGAACTGGCGAGCACGCTGGCTGCGCCCTTCCACGCGCTGCCCGCTCTGACGCAGACATCGCCTGCAGGCCCTGTGACGGCGTCGTCTGGGGGGAGCAGCGCCCGGGCGAGGGCAGCCTCGAGTGGTAAGAGCACGCGCAGTCGCCCACGCAGCCGGCGATGGGTGTCTGTGAGAGGGGTGGTTGAGAACCGGACGGAGGTTGACGTGGACGGGTGCGACGCGTGGCGGGGAGCGGACGACGGAGGGAGGAAAGACGGCGCGGGGTGGTGGGACGAGGAGGCGGCAGAGGTCGAGGCGTGTGGGTGGGCGATTGCATGTGCACGGGACGAGCCGGCGGCGGGGTTGGCGAGGGCAGACGGGGGGAGGGCGATGGACTGCGGGGGGCGCGTGCGCGAGGGCGAGCCGGAGCGTGAGCCGGAGCGCGATCGTGCTGCGCGGGGGGAGGACGAGGACGCGGTGGGGGAGCTCGGGGCGGACTTGAGGGCGGACTTGACGGGGGCGGTGAGCTCGGAGTCCCACTCTTCGTCGAGGACCTCGAGGAGGCGCTTGACGGAGCGGATGAGGTTGAGCTGGATGATCGTGCGCCACGCGGCGCGCTCGCTGCGGAAGTGTTGCGGCGAGAACGCGAGCTGGAAGTCTGCGCGTCGCGTCAGCGTCAGCACTCGGAGTACACGCGCAGGGGACGCACTCTTCAGGGTCGTGCTCTTGCCCGATTCGGCCTGGCCTGGGAGCGGGGCGGGATGAGCTCCGGGGGACGCGGAGGGGCGGAAGCGAGACGAGGGCTCACCGAGAAGCAGGATCTTGATCGCCTTCTTCCTCCGCTCGAACGCCTTCTTGCTCTCCTGGATGTCCTCGTCGATCTCGTGCGACACCCGCTGCGCCTCCACTGCACGCTCCAGCCGCGCCGCACGCGCCTCCGCCGTCTCGTCCGCCGGCGGCGCCAGCACCCGCGCCAGCGGGTCGTCGTTCGCCCCAGCCACCCCCGCAGCCTCCGCCGCGGCGGAGAACAGCTTGCTGGCCATCGGTGTGTGTCGAGTGAGGAGGGCAGCGTGGCGGGCGAGCTACGACCGCGAGGTAGACATGCACGACGGAGAGAAACGAGAAGGGGGCAGATCAACGGCGGACAAAGTGCCTGACTAACTAAAAAGATCCTGCACCCATCAATCCATCACTTGCACAGCCCCGCCGGCCCACCCCCGCCGCCCGCTCCCCGACCTCCCCGCCCCATCCGAGCATCGTCCCTCCGCGGCGGGTCTTCCAAGACGCACGCGCACGGCGCCCGCCGGCCAGCGTCCGCCTCCCCGCTCGACTCCAGCCAGCGCAGTCCAGCGCCTGCCCCCGGCGTGCCATTTCCTTTGCGCCACAGGACACGTGTTCGACCACCTCCATCACTTCTCTCGCGTCTCGCCCGTTCTCTGTGGATGCAGGATCTGCAGCAGCCTAACCACTATCACTCCCCAGAGTCTTCCACGGCCGCCGCCGCAGCCTCAGACCATGCGGAAGATCTCCTTTTTTGCGCACTGCTGCTTCTGACCTCAGGATCCGCGGTCGTCGGTCGTCCAGAAATAGTCCTTGCACGGGAGCGCCATTCCCGAGTCAATGTCGTCAACGCTCAAGCGCCCGCTTTTTTGTCCAATTGTTTGTGCTCAGAGTACCCCACGAATATTGGCCCGCAAATATGAAGCTTCTGGAGCGTGTCGGTCGTGCACTCGGACGTCGTCTTGTTGTTCATGACGTGCCATCTGTGCGGCTTTGTTAACCCTATCCCTTGTCGTGCACCTGAGCTGTCAAGCACTCCCAGTCCGGATCAAACACGCTCAGGACAACGTCTGCAAGCTAGAGTTCGTCATCCAATTTCAGAGAAGTCGAGACGTACGTACCCGGTCCCACTCAACAGTCCCGCAATCTCATCCTTTCCACAAGTGCAGCCGTTCCATCGTGCCAAGCCATTCCTCCTCTCCACGGACGTGGGCCAGAACTCTTTCGCCGCACCCGCGCAAATGCGAGCGATCCCAATCTCAGCTGGCCCATAGCCAATCCCAGGCCGTCCATTTCTGACGACCGCGAGCAAATTGTCCCTCTTCCCATGAACGTCTCCCCAAAAACAGCACCGCTCTTCTTTCCACGCGTTCTTTGCATGTCCCCCTTCCGCGATTATGCCCCCCCCCCCGAACCGCGCCAGAGGCTTCTGATCTCGCAGGGGACACCGCAAATTGGCCGCAAATGTCACCGCTCGCTTCTCATCCGCAGATTTTGCACACCACAAGGGTGGTGAGCTGAGACGAATCGCGCGCACCCCTGCTCGCGTTTCGCTGCCCCAGAAACGCGCCCTTCGAACCGGCGAGCGAGGATCTAGCCGGCCTCGTCCCAACTCCAGCCACTTCGAGTCCGCGGCGCGGACCCCGCCGTCTCTTCTCGGGTTAACGTCTTCGGTCAAATATCCCAGTCGACAACAGGTTCGCATGACGGCATTACCTGCAGGCTACCGTACGCCCACCCGCTCCGACTTCGCATCCTGGCGACGCTCGAATATCGACCGTTCTTGCCTGCTGCGGCGATGGGAGCGTCGTTGTTGTCCATCGGCCCATCGTAGACGGTCGCTCGTCCGACTCCGACTCCCTCTCGGCCAGCATCGACCCCTCAGCGCTCCGCAGCGGCCGGCTGAGGTTATGCGTCGCGTTTCCGTTTCGGGCCGTTTACTTCGAGGCAGGGAGGGAGGCATACGCGTCCGCCCGATCTCGTTTCTTCTCGCCCGCCATCCCGTCGAATCGTGCGCGCGCGAGCGAGATTTCCTCGACAGTCGTCTCCGCGGTAGCAGCGGGTATCAAAGCCCGCGCGTTCACCCGACCGACTTCGATACGTTTTCGGTCCATAGCCTGCAGGCTCCCGTACGCCGAATCCGCTCCGACTTCTGATCCCGGCGACGCTTGCATATCGACCTTCTTGCCTACCGCGGCGATGGGAGCGTGTTGCCGTTGTCCATCGGCCCATCGTAGACGTCTCGCTCGTCCCGACTCCCCTCGCGGCCAGCATCGACCCTCAGGCCTCAGCAGCGGCCGGCTGGGGTTATGCGTCGCGTTTCGAGGCAGGAGAACGCGTATACGTCTGCCGGATCTCGTTTCTTCGCCCGCCGTCGAATCGCGCGCGAGACTTTTTCGATAGCTTCGCCTCCGCGGTAGCAGTGGGTATCAAAGCGCTTTGATGCGAGTCCGCGTTCGCCGCGTGGTCGAGGACTCCGCGGGATGTCGGTGGTGCCGGCCGGCAGGCGGACGAGTTGACCCGCGATCCTCGGCCGACCTAGTTGGGCTGCTCTTTGGTGGTAGAGGTGGGCGTCGCGTCCGGTACGCCGAGGTTGTCTAACCATGTGTATCGGCGAAGGGCGAGATTCTTACTTTGCAGGCTGGAGCTACGCCGAGCGCGCTGGGCGTGTTCGCACGACAGTTCGTACGCGTTCTGTGGTGAGACGCGATCACGTGGGGTGTGCCACGGAGGTTAGAAGCGCACGCAGGCAAGTGGCTGCCTCTCTTCAATTTCTTCTTCCACCACCACCACTACTACAACCATATACTCATGTATCAATGTCCAGCTCCAGCCCGTCAACCGTACCCGCCGACCTCTCCCTGGCACCCACCCCACACAGCGTCCCCTCCGACTGGACGCGAAGAGCACGCCGAGCCCGAGACTCCGCGTCGCAACGAAACTCCACGCGGACAAAGCGGAGGGGGCCCGTGCCCGTCGACTTCCTCCCGGCGCGCGCAGGCCGTCGACGTCCCGGTTGGTGAGTGATCACGCTCCGTTCGCCGTGGCGCTCGTTGGTGTTGGCGTGCGCTCTGGGCGCAGTTGGCGGCCATCGGGGACCACGGCCGGTTGCCCAGGGTTCGAACACACTGCCCCGGACTTGACATCGATTAAGCCCGCTCTGTCCCAATAAGGTAGTCAGATACGAAAACATGGATGTTAATTCCGATACCTTATGTACGTCCTCGAAGTACGAGTCCGCCAGACGTAGCGTCGTTATGTCCTGATATTCTCCCATCAACTTGCGCGGGGCAGCTCTAGCTGTCGGGTCGGACAGCGCCGCGGCGGCGAAGTACGCAGGGGAGCTGTTCGTCGACGTGCAGAGCAGTGATCAGGGCGAGTTCTTCCGCGACCTGAAGCCGTTCCGCTGCGACACAAGTTCGTCCTCTCGCAGCCCGACGCGGAGGAGACGAGCCGGGCGAGGGTGCGGCAGGCGATGGGGCGGAACCTCCGCCAGGTCACTAATGCACCGATGCACCATCATCGGGTGCACAACTTCTCAGTGTCGATCCACGGGCTGCGCGCGCGCCTGCTGCGCTGGGACATGAGCGTGCTGATCGCGCAGGCGTCGTTCGGCCTCCGGGAGAAGCACAAAGTGCTGTGCGGGTTCCTGTGGAGGTTCGCGCACGGGTCCACGGTCGGGCGCGCGTCGAGCGGGGAGGAGCGTCTGTCTGCCAGCTCGTTTCGTGCCACGTCCGGGACCAGCTCGACCTGAAGCTGATGGACGTTCCGGAGGGGGGCGGAGGTCAAGGACGAGGTGCGGGCGGAGTACGAGGCGCAGTGTGCGCTCCTTGAGAAGACCGTGGCGCTGCATTACGAGGCGGGGCGCATCTGTGCGGAGGACGGGAGGCTCGAACGGTGTCTCGTCTCGAGGCCGGTCGCTACGAACTTCTCGATGAGGCAGGGCGCGATGCGCGGGTACTGGGCGGTGGTGGGCGGCAGGGTCGTTTTCTTGCAGGATACCTGGCGGCAGTACGTGCTTGAGCCCGAAGGCCGGATACTGAGGGAGCTGGAGGCGCATAGGGTGAAGAACATCCCGCATGTGGAACACGTCGGAGACGTTCCGAAGGTGATGTGCTGTGACGGGATGCTCAGGCGGTTCTCGGCCATGGCGAACTTCGAGCGGACGACTCGGAGCAAGGCGGGCCAACAACAACCGTGTGAGTATCAGCTCGATACGTTCACTGAGTGTCCGACTAACTCGTGTCTTCGTCCAGCCTTCCAGTGCACCGAGTCGCACTTATACCGAGAGGCCGACTGAGTATGTCACGGCGGTGCGCGGATTGTGGTGCACCCGCGGGTCCACCACCGTCTTATCCTTAAGGAAGTTGGCTTCCCACTTCAGACGCTGCAAGGCACGAAAGAGCTGCTCAACGCGGCACACGACGCGTTCCAAGGTAAGCCTGCCGCCACTTTTTGGGCATTCTGTCGGCTCATACAGATTTGTCTGGTAACCTAGCGCTGATCGCTGCGCACGACAAGGCACGGCGGATCCACCGAGATATCAGCGCGGGCAACATCATGCTGTACCGGAAGCCGTCCCAAGACCATCGGACAGGCTATCTGATCGACTGGGAGCTCTCGTCGAAGGTCCAGGAGGACGGGCAGGCGACGGACAAGTACATCGTGGTACGCATCGCCCTTCACTTCCCGCCGTCCATGATTGATAAAATCCATCCCGACATGGCACGCGCATGTTCCTGTCGCAGCGTCTCGAGGCGCGAAGCCAGCGGAGGCACATGTTGCAGGACGACATGGAGGCACTCCTGTATGTCGTCGCGTACTGTGGCCTCCACTGGCTCCAGCATCCTGCGCATTCCAGAGACACGAGGCTGGTCGTTCAGGCGCTGTTCCACAATGGCCGGGAGGTCCGTGCGGGGGACGTACCTGGGGTGACGCACATGACATTTCAGATGATGGAGCCGGGAAAGGGCAAGCTGGCTATCAAGGAGAACCAGACGTACGTCGACGGGGCGAACTTCAACGCGGATCTCAAGGACTGGCTGTCGCGCTCGATGGACCTGAATCACCCGCGGGATGTAAATGCGGCGACGCAGTGGGACATGCCTGAGCCGTGGAACGACTACTGGACGGAGTTCTTGGGGCGTCAACTGCCGGAGGATGACAGGATCCGCAAGCAGGATAGCTCGTCGATGAGGCCCAAGTCGGCAGTGAAGGCGATTTCTCATCGTGCCGGGATCCATCCCAACAAGCGGAAGGGGCCGCAATGCCGAGGACGGACGGAGGATGGACGGACGAACGGCGTACTAGGGAACGGCAGGCCAGTTAAACGCCTGAAGAGGGCGGCGGGATAGACCTTGGCGTCCTAACGACACACTGAAACTGTTGCTGCCAATGGCGATCCCCGCGTTTCTGGGTACTGGACGCGCGCCCGACTCACAGCATCGGCGCATTGTTCACTGGGCGTTTTACAGACTCTAGATCTAGTTGTACTTGACCACACTACGTTGCTTTTGAAGTGCCGGGAAAGCAAGGAAAGCGGCTCGCTTTTGCGACCGACTGCAGTCAAGACTGATTGCATTGAGTATCTGACTTCGGTGATGTGTGTACTTGGCGTTGTTCTGGTCGACGTCTTTCACGGTTTATACATTGCTATGTTTTTCTGCTGGAGCGCTAGCGCTGGGCATCGATCGAGTTCTTATCTTCTCCAGTTCTTCTGCTCCGACTCGTCTCCCCTCTTCCTCCTTCGCCTCTTCGTCGTCTTCGTTGCACTGGTCGTCTTCTCGTTTCCGTCTCCGTAGTCTCTGTGTGGGTGGCCATGTAAATTATATCGTTGCCTCTCTCTATTCGTCCTTATGCTCAACGTTCCGCCAGGCAGCCAGCTTCATTTCGATGTTGGTCTTCAACCGTCGCCTTCGTAAGTCTCGCTGCAGATGACGTCCACTAGTATCAGATTCTCATTCGTCGCTCGTCGTTACATCTCTTACATGTTCCAGCAGGCAGCGGCATCGTACACAGAGGCGGTCCCACCCGGTTGTATCGTCCAGGGATCAGTCCGATCTCCTCGATATGTTATTGAATACGACACGCTTGTCTAGCATGATAACATGGTAAGAATCACTTCACTCATAACCTTTCGGCATTTTGCTGTGCCTTTCAGTTTCGCAGTCATTCTACCGCGATCTAGATCGCGGCTTTATACAGAAGGTGTAGTAATTCGCGGAAAACTCTGTCTGATAGAGTAACAGATCCGCGTTAATCTGCGTCCCCACCATTATTTTGTAACAGTGTGTCCGGATCAAGCAACGTCTACAGCGGCGAGCTTTCTATGCCAACTGCCTCGTACTGAAGTATGTCCGGTGTCGGTAACGCCGAGTTGCTACGCCAGCTTGATATCAAAGTTGTCAGCGATTTGCCGGGCGTTGGGTATGTCTTACGCGTCGTACTGTATCCAGCTTTAACTGAAATCACTTTACAGCGAGGAATATCAGGACCACTACACAACTTTGACTCGTGAGTTATTACTCATTCGCTGTGATATTTCTTGCTTCTGAATTTCCGTAATCCAGTTTATCGCGTCTCCAACGAGACGGTCACCACCGATGTGTTCCTCCGTGGTGTGAAGGAGGTCCAGAAGGAGGTTAGTATTTATACCTTCTACTCCTACGTATCTACCCCCTAACATAATAGTCAGCTTTTCGCTGAGTGGGAGACTAGTCCTGAGAAGGCACGCCTCTCGTCGAACAGCATCGACGCTGGGCTCAAGGTACGTCATTTTCCATTTCCAACTGAGTATGAGTTGATCGTCTTGTAAAATTCCAGATCCGCCCTACGGGGGCGGAGCTCAAGAAGATGGGTCCCGAGTTCAACGAACTTTGGGACAGGTACTTCAAGAACAAGCCCGACAAGCCCGTCATGTAGTGTCGTGTTGTGGCTAATATTATAGGTCATTGAATGGATGCCGTTCGCAGGTTTGGGTCCATCGTATCTGGTGGTTACGCCGACCATACGCTCTTACCCCCTGGCAAGTCCATCACGATGTACGTATAGCTTTGTTCTGGTACGCACAGGAATTGAACATTCAACGGGACTGCAGGTTCCAATACCTCGAGTACCCTGCTAGCCGTGGCAAGGTAAGAGCCCTAGGGAAGTTCCCTCACCTTGCACCGCGACTCACATATCCTTTTGTTTAGATCCACGTCAAGTCGCAGAATCCTTACGTCGAGCCGTTCTTCGACAGCGGGTTTATGAACAACAAGGCCGACTTCGCTCTTATCCGGTAGAGCTACAAGAAGACGCGTGAGATTGCCCGCCGCATGGACGGTACGTGTGTTGGAGTCTGTGTGCTCCCTTCATCGATTCATTTTCTAATATGAACGTCGCAGCATTCCGCGGAGAGTTGACGTCTCACCACCCGCACTTCCACCCCGCTTCTCCCGCCGCGGCGAAGGACATCGACATCAGGACTGCCAAGGAGATTTACCCCGACGGTCTCACTGTTGGCATTCACATGGGTTAGTATCTAGAGCCAAGTTGATTTATGCCGATGACGCTGAACGAATTCTGCAGGAACATGGCACAAGCCCGGCGAGCCGTACGACGCTTCCAAGGAGCACGAGGACATCGTCTACACCAAGGAGCACGATGAGGCCGTCGACAACTGTGTTGCGGACCCCGTCGAGACTACCTGGCACTCCATGGGTATGTTGGCCCGTTATTCTAATGCGCAGAATATCGGCTCATCCCGCATCTGAAGGTACTTGTGTCATGAAGCTGCGCGAGCAGGGCGGGGCGGTCGACAAGCGCATGAGCGTATATCGCACTGAAAACCTGAAGTGTGCCGACCTCAGTATCTACCCGCTTAGTACCAGTTTTTTCTAGCCGTCTCTGTACACTGACTGTCATGTGTGCAGGATAACTTGGGTACCAACACCTACTCCTCTGCTCTTCTCGTCGGCGAGAAGGCTGCGGACTTGATCGTTGAGGAGCTTGGTTAGTACAATGCGCTCTTATTTCACCACGTGGGCTAATTTACGTGTCCCATGCAGGTCTCAAGCTCAGGATTTCTCATGTTCCCGTTCCCCATGCTCCCATTCCCACTGGCAAGCCTTCCACTCAGCAGGTTCGGTAAGCGGGCAATGCTGGCAGCGTGATGGTTTTGCGGACGATCCCATGGATACGCACTCTGCTTTGGTGACGACGCTCACGTACGTTGTTTGATGTATTGAATAACACGCTTCATTCTTTCGCTGATATCTAGCTGTGATCAGGGTTCCAGTATGTGCCGCGATGTCCGATGTTTCGTCACGTAACGCCCGCGAGACTGCCAGTGCAATGACGCCTCCGTGCATCAAATGGCACCTTCTCCTGAAGGGTCCAGATGGTGCACGAATGCGCTATCGTGCTGGCGTCTGGCGTGGATAAATCTGCGATGCTCCTTGACAAACCCGCGACACGAGCTCTATCTACGCGCTGAAGATTTCCCTTAGTGCAAGCGGTGTGTATCTCTGTCGCGGCGTGCAAATATTTCATGAAAATCCTGAACACAGGAATAGAAGTTATATATCGGTGAGTGCATCGTATGCTTTCGCTCGAGCTGTAGCTATGTGTACATCGGACACAACTTCAGTTAAAGAGGACCTTTCTTTTTTGTCTGCGAGTTCCTCACCAATACTAGAGAGGTGCAGGCGGTACTGTGAAACTTCCTGGAGGATACCTGTGTCATGGTATTTTCCTGGGAAGCACAAAATCGACCGGTCGCGGCATGACTCCGCGCGACATTGCGCAGGAGCGCCGTCCAGATGGGCGGGAGGCGTCCCGGGCACTGAGTCCAGCGACGTACCTACAAATTAATCTCAGGATTGCGCAGTGGTGCGACCATGCTGCACCGCTGCTACACCCTGGTATTTTTTTGGGCAGCAGAATCGATCAGTCCGTTCACGCTCATGTAGACAGCTTTTTCTTGGAAGGTACGTTGGTAGCCCCCCTGTAATTCTTGAGCTCTCGCATATCTTTCTGAGAAGTTCCGTGGCATTTGAAAGTATATCGGTGATACGAGGGACCTTTCGGGTGGATTGGCCGTACAGACGAGTGCTGAATGGAATGCTGCATGGGATATTTTCTCCCAGGTTGTCGGGTGGTGACCGAACTTCACGTTGTCACTGGCATAGACACCAGTAAAGAGGACCGAATTTACTTCTCACCTCAGCAATGCAATCGTTCTTGATCAATTACTGTCAGCTAATTGCGCAAGAGTACTGGGGACGCGCGGAGACGCGACGCATCACGGTCTCGTGCCCGTGACTCGGAAGGAGAGAGGACACGCCATTGCACCCGGACGATTTACCGGATGTATTCATGAGTTCTATAATCTCAGTTTTACATTGGACCCTCTGAAACATGCGCTCAAATACAGCTTGAACGCCACCAACGGTCGAATCCCAGTGGTGATGCCTCAGGAGATGTTGGCCACGGCCGCTGCACGCTTGTGCCGTTGGCTTTAGATTGATTGTAACGCATGTCTGCGTGAGCGCTCTGAGGATTCAGTTCGGTTCAAATTGAAGGACAGACGTACTGAAAATTCGTAGCGGCGTCTTGTGATTTCTGACATACTTCTCCGACGCCTGGAGCAGACTTCGTATGAGCTTCCACGCCGCGGCTGAAGAGACCGTAAGGTTCGTGACTGCATATCTTGATGCAATTAACATACTGACTTTCTCTCAGCAGCAAAGGTACTTATGCTAGTATGGCAGCAGTCGGGCGCCGGCAGACGCTGATGCTGTGCGTACCACGTCAGTCAATAGCAGAGCAATAACTGCGGGTACTGTATCAGTACGGTCCGAGAATTTTCAGCGGGAACATCCTGTGATACAGACGGATTCGTATCAGAAGGCAGTCCGTCCTCGGACAATCAAGCTTCATATTGCCCGTGGTATTGTTCAGGACCACCAGTCTTTCGAGTAACAAAGAGTCAATTTTGCGACGAGAGAACTGTACCGTGAATACATGGTGAGCTGAGATTTGCATGCATGCTATCTTCAATGTTTGCTTCTCAGATGTCGCACAGGCCGCAACACGGGAGACGGCGATCTTCTCTGTGTCTACTCAAGCTCGTCGTCAGAAAGTTTCCTCCAATCCATCCCATTTG
Source organism: Sparassis crispa (assembly GCF_003851025.1). Taxonomy (NCBI): domain Eukaryota; kingdom Fungi; phylum Basidiomycota; class Agaricomycetes; order Polyporales; family Sparassidaceae; genus Sparassis; species Sparassis crispa. The sequence continues at coordinate 1,906,484 of NW_020939754.1, read as the reverse complement.
ATTCATCAGCACCTGACGGTATTCTGTGGAGTTAGATAGTGAATACACCTCCTAAGTGAGTCTGTTATGCTATAAGAAGCCTGAAAACCTACCACAGCTTGCTGCCAGGTGGAGGCAACAACAAGGATTGTTACAAGCTTTTTGTTTTTAGAGCACGAGCGGAATGCAGGATTTGGAAAAGCAGATTAAGTACTTACATCAGCCGTATTGACAGAAACTGCCTGCCGCAATTACGTCCTGCAGGCATCGTCACAACGATGATGATAAAGTTGCGAGGAAAGTAGAGGCTCAGCCCAGAGTCTAGTTCAGGAAAGGCGTCAGGACTTCTATTCGAACCTAAAATTTTACTTCACCCAGTTCAATCAAATCAAGGAGAATCACCGGGCCAGTAGCCATCCGCATGGCTTCGCAAATGGTACCTCATGCCTAGTATCCCTCAGAACGATCTCCATGAACCTAGATCTATTAAACATCCAGCATCCACGGCCGTACTTAAGGGCACGTCAGAACCAGAAAGAATAAGAAAAATCTCGCACTACACCGCTACGCCTGCAATGTACAATGGACCTGGATATAAGAATCGAGGAAATGAGGATTTCAGACCATCAGCGTTGAGTCTGCGGAGGACGATGGACAGCTCTCACATGCGAGCAGCTGAAGCAAGGAAATTGGGAAGTTTCTGGATAGATGACCAGTCTTCTCGGAGGAATCACATCGAACACAATCAACATGGCACAGTAACTGTTTAAGTTCACGTCAGGCATGCTCAAGAGAAGACTCTCAGACAGCCTCACCTCACAGATACTGACTGCCCCGGAACGATGGGCGACTCTGCTAAAGAGCCCCTGAACGTGCCAACGTAGAAGACGATGCGACTCAGTGGTTGGAACCTTCTTTCCGTTCAATGACGGGTATCTTCATGCAATGGAGCACATTTTTTTAAACACGAGCACAATAGCCGCGACGCCAGTGCGACTCAACAGAGTAAATAACGAAATGGTTGATTTCATTACGTCAGAAGGCAGGATACGGAGGGACGCGTGTGTGGGCTACAAAAACGAAAGTCGAGGGTTACGCACGCATGCCCCGCAGAGGACGTCTGAGCCAAATTTATGGACAGGGAAATATTGCGGCCGGTATACTGATACAAATTTGGATACCCGCCTTCGACCTTCTTAGCTGACATTTACACGTGAGACGCGCGTCACTTCGATGTCATGTAACTTAGGAGGGGACCACGTTGATCGTGGCACCAAGCTCCTCCTGATGGACACCGGACGCCGGAGGCACCATCAATACGGGCTGATACGATGACACGCCATGGTGTAACAGGTCGCAGAGGGCACCCGAGATACCGATGGCGTAGCGAGAGGCGATGAGGTGTTCGAAGTAGCGGCCGAAAACGGAATCGAGGGTCGTGAAGAGGGATCAAGATGCGACTTGTTGAGCTGCAGACGTCCATGCCGTCTGCTCGCGAGCAGTGCCAGCCCGATCGCGCCATGGTCATGGGGAATGCCGAATTACATTGCCTTTACTGCTGGGGAGGAACTCAGTGTAGAGGACGATAGGACATCTTCAGCATCTGGCACAACGAGTGCAATCGGCCGTCGACTCATGTGAGCATGCGAGCACCATGAGATACATGTATGAAAATCGTCCTGGCCCACCACTGTTCCTGTCGTCTCTCGCTAGAAGGCCTAAAACAGAGTGGAAAGGGGCACTGACACAGGGATGGTGCCGCTGAGTGGAGCGCGAGTAGCATGATAGATATCAGCGCTCGAGCGCTACCCATGCCCGGGAATAGAACCTCCAGTGCAGCATCGTCTGCACCTCTAAAGCTTCTTGTTCGCCGGGTATGTGAGCATGCGTACCTTACGCGAGCATCGCTCATCCACAAAGCGAAACCGTATCCATGTTTCATCCGCTCCTCCTCAGGACCTTCGCTGACTTAAAGGAGAGGTTGCGGAGGGGGAGGACCGATGCGGGGATGAGCAGACGTCGAGTAGGAACTGTACGCTAGCATTCGGGACTTTGTCGCTCTTGCGGAAGTCACGATGATGGCCTATCGTGCACTGTCAGCGTCTTTGCACCATTTGTCCTCAATACGACGTCGAGTCTATCGACGCGTGTGGGCGGCTGGGACGAGGCAGGCGAGCCAGGTGGAACGGAGGATGTGCCAGGATGTTAGAGGTGACGTGGGATATCTCGCATGCGCGAGTACTGCTGAAAAAGAGAATCAAACAATTTCTGATAGTGCGGAGCTAGCGAGGACATCGGCGTACTCATCTCTTGCATTCCGTGCACAAACTTGGGCCGAAAACCGGGAGTAACGCATAGGAACAAGCTTCAAGGTATGGATATCACACACGCGCACCGAGGAACAATATATTCCAATATATTCCAATATGTGGAATCTGCGAGAACGATCGTTAGCATCTCCAATACACGATCAAAATCATCGGGGCTTGACAGAGCCGAAATAAATAACAGAACTCGCGGACGGAGTCCCCAGCAACAATTGAACTCACCGGTTAAGCTCCAACGACGAGAACGGCGTCTCGTTCGCAGGGCTGAACAGAACGAGCTAGAAACGGGGGGCCGCTGCAGGAGGGCGCGGCGGAGCGACGCGGATGGATTACACAGAGACCTCAAGAATCGAGACGGAAGGCGCGTCCGTTGTGGGAATTGCTTGCGATGATTGAATCAGGTTCACATCGCGGACCAATTGAGTATGGGGCCGCTCATCTTCTGCGATTGAACGCCGAAAATAATTACCAAAGGATGCGGGCGTGCGGCGGGGAAGACGAACAAACCCAAAGACGAGACTAACATCAGGACGATCAGCGAACATCCACGTTGAGTGCTTAACAACCATGTCATCGTCCTCATGAGTCTAACCATCCTCCAAATCAGTGAAAATTGACACTTGAGATAGAATAGGACCTGGAGGAGTGGCGTAGACGACTGGCTTGGCACTACGCATCCACATCGTGTAATCAGCGAACGCGATACCGTCGTCATCTCCGCATCGCTTTTCTTCAAGATTAACAGCGAAAAGAAAGAGTGGTGGATGCGCAACTGCTGTGGAGATGGAGGTCAAATATTATAAGATTGACACGAAGAATCACACTTACATACCTGTGAAACGCGAGGACAGCCCTACATGACAACCACCCCCATGACACACTCAGCCGTTCGCCAACCGGGAAATGGGTCTGAAAACCATTGAGAATGTGGGTGCATCAATGCAGACTCAGGTAGGAGAACACCTGCATGGACGATCAAAGCAGCTCCCATTCCTTAACGGGTGATCCTCAGAGTTACACGAAAGAAAGACTAGGTAGCGGCTTGTGTAACAGGCGGAATGAAGGAGAGTGGTAGGGAATATGGCCAGCGGAATCGACAGGCGGTAGAGTGCGACACCACTCTCTCAGACCCAGACGAAGAGCGTGGCTCGGAACAGAAGAGCGAGTAGAGCTAGGCAGAACAAGACCAAGAAAGAGTCGTTCATGAACATTTATGGCGCCTTCTACAATTAAGTCTTCGAAAAGAGTTGGAACTTGAAATTGTGAAAGCTTGAAGCTTGAACGAAGGGGCACGATTGCGGACTCTAGATACTCGATGCTCTACATCACGACGAGTGAACCTCTTCCCAGGAAAACAAATGGTTCAAAATTGTAGACGCGATACGTTCAGCGGCAGGGCAGTCGGGGAAGGCAGCGATGCGCCAAGCTCGTAGCGAAGACTCCGACAGTGGCAGAGAGGACGACGTCATACTCAGGCTAGGAGTAGCAGAACGGCACAAATCTACGGCGGATAAATCCGGACCGGAGCAGGCCCTGACCCTAATCTCAGTCTTCGCGAACACGTCGTCTGAGAGTCTCAGCGACGTCGACGTGTTGTGTCAAGGTGCCGCTGCAACCAGCGTGCATGGCCGATACATCCTAGATGGGTGAGTGTCTGGTAAATCCCGGTCTATGTCGAAGGTCGCTAATCTCTATACATATATTCGTCACCTAAGCACTAGTACTGGTCGAGAGATCAAGTAAACGCAGAAAAGTCTCTGAACAGATGATTCTACCACGATCTAGCCTGCGGCCTTATACAGAAGGTGTAGTAATTTACGGAAGTCTCTGTCTGATAGAATAACAGATCCGCGTTAATCTGCGTCCCCACCATTCTTTTGTAACAAGGTGCCCGGTTCAAGGAACATCTGCAGCGCCGAGCTTTCTATGCCAACTGCCTCGTGCTCAAGTATGACACTGTCATATATTTCTCAACTTTACTTCGCAGACGATCTCATGGATATGCACTCTACTTTGGTGACATCGCTCACGTACGTTGTTTGATGTATTGAATAACACGCTTCATTCTTTCGCTAAGATCTAGCTGTGATCAGGGTTCCAGTATGTGCCGCAATGTCCGATGGTTCGTCACGTAACGCCCGCGGGACTCCTTGGTGTGGCCTGCGAGTCCGATGACGCCTCCGTGCATCAAATGGCACCTTCTCCTGAAGGGTCCAGATGGTGCACGAATACGCTATCGCGCTGGCGCCCGGCGTGGATAAAGTCTACGATGCTCTTCGACAAACTGCAACACGAGCTCCATCTACGCGGTGAAGATATCGCATAGCGAAAGAAACGCGCTCTTCGAACCGGCCAGCGAGGATCTGCTACGGCCTCATCCCAACTCCACAACGCGTGCTATGCGGACTATTGCAGGATTATCTACGAGACCGCGGCGCAGACCCTGTCTCTACGCACTTCTCGGGAAACGTTTTCGGTCAATATCCTAGTCGACAACCGGTTCGCCCATGACATCATAGCCTCCAGGCTACCGTACACTGATCCGCGTCAAACTTTCGATCCTGGCGACGCTCGAATATCGACGTTCTTGCCTACTGCGGTGATGCGAGTGTCGCTGTTGTCGATTGGCTCACATTTCGAAGACGTTCGCTCGTCCGACTTCCTCTCGGCCAACACCAACTCAGCAGCTGCCGGCTGAGGTTGTGCATCGCGTTTCTGGCCGTACTTAGAGGCACGAGACGCATACGTCTACCGGTCTCATTTCTTCGCCCGCCGTGGAATCTCGCGCGACACCTCCTTGACAGTCGCCTCCGCGGTAGCAGTACGTATCAAAGCGCGAGTCCGCATCGACCGCGTGGTATGAGGACTTCGCGGATGTCGGTGACGCTGGTCAGCAGGCGGACGAGTTGACCTGCGAGATTCCTCGGCCGACCTAATTGGGCTACTTTTTAGTGGCGTAGTGCGGTAGAGGTGAGCATCGCGTCTGGTATGCTGAGGTTTTCTAAACATACGTCTCACTGAAATTCTCATTTCTCAGCTAGAACTACGCCTAGCACACTGGTGTGTACCAGGATAGTTCGTACTGCGCGTTCTGTGGTGAAACGCGATCATGTGGTGTGTGCCACACGAAAGTTAAAAGCACAGGCAAATGGCTGCCTCTGTTTAATTGCTTCTTCCACCACCACTACCACCACCACCACCGTTTACTCGTCTATCAATAACATCAACAATGTCCAGCTCCAGATCTCGCGCTCCCAGCCCGTCAACCTTACCTGGCGAAGCCGGCCTCTCATTGCCACCCACCCCACACAGCGTCACATCCGACTGGACGCCCTTGGCTGGCAAAGAGAACGCCGAGCGGGAAAATCTGCGTCGTTCAGACGACGACAACGAACTCCACGCTGACAAAGCGGAAGGGTTCGTCCTCGGGCCCGTGCCCGTCGAGGACTTCCTCGACTTTCTCCCTGCGAAGCACGCGGCGCGCAGGCCGTCGACGAGCCTGATGTGGCCTCCCGGTTGGTGAGTGATAACGCTCTGTTTACCGTGGCGCTGGTTGGAGTTGACGTGCGCGTGTGGCCGCAGTTGGCGGCCATCGGGGACCAGGACCGTTGCCCAGGGTTCGAGTTCAAACACAATGCCCCGGACTTGACATCAAACTCTGTCCCAATAAGGTAGTCAGATACGGAAACATGGATGTTAATTCCGATACCTTATGTACGTCCTCGAAGTACGAGTCCACCAGACATAGCGTCGTTATGTCCTGATATTCTCCCACCAACTTGCACAGGGCAGCTCTAGCTATCGGGTCGGACAACGAGGCAGCCGCGAAGTACGCCGGGGAACTTTTTATCGACGTGCAGAGCAGCGACCACGACGAGTTCTTCCGCGACCCGAAGCCTTCCGCCGACCGCGCGCGGCACAAGTTCGTCCTCTCGCAGCCCGACACAGAGAAGACGAATCGCATGAAGGCGCGGCAGGCGATGGGGCGGACCGTCCGCTGGGCCACCAATGCACCGATGCACCAACACCGGGCGCACTACTTCTCGGTGTCGGTCGACGGGCTGCGCGCGCGCCTGCTGCGCTGGGACATGAGCGGCGTGGTCGCGTCGGAGTCGTTCGGCCTCCGGGAGAAGCCCGAAGTGCTGTGCGAGTTCCTGTGGAGGTTCTCGCACGCGTCCACGGTCGATCGCGGGTACGACCCGACGGTGGAGCGCGCGTCGGGCGGCGAGGAGCGTCTGTTCCGCCAGCTGGTTTCGTGCCACGTTCGGGAACAGCTCGACCTAAAGCTGGTGGACGTTCCGGGGGGTGAGGTCAAGGACAAGGTGCGGGCGGAGTACGAGGCGCAGCGTGCGCTCCTTGAGAAGACCGTGGCGCTGCATTACGAGGCGGGGCGCGTCGCGGCGCTGACCGTCTGTGCGGAGGACGGGAGGCTCAAGCGGTGTCTCGTGTCGAGGCCGATCGCTACGAACTTCTCGATGAGGCAGGGCGCGATGCGCGGATACTGGGCGGTGATGGACGGCAGAGTCGGTTTCTTGAAGGATACCTGGCGGCAGTACATCCTTGAGCCCGAAGGCCGGATACTGAAGGAGCTGGAGGCACATGTGGTGAAGAACGTCCCGCATGTGGAACACGACGGAGATGTTCCGAAGGTGATGTACTCCGACGGGATGCTCACGCGGTTCTCGGCCATGGCGAATTTCGAGAGGACGACTCGGAGCAAGGCGGGCCAACAACAACCGTGTGAGTATCAGCTTGTTACTGTTCAGTGAGTGTCCGACTCACTCGTGTCTTCGTCCAGCCTTCCAGTGCACCGAGTCGCACTTATACCGAGAGGCCGACTGAGTATGTCACGGCGGTGCGCGGATTGTGGTGCACCCGCGGGTCCACCACTGTCTTATCCTTAAGGAAGTTGGCTTCCCGCTTCAGACGCTGCAAGGCACGAAAGAGCTGCTCAACGCGGCACACGACGCGTTCCAAGGTAAGCCTGCCGCCACTTTTTGGGCATTCTGTCGGCTCATACAGATTTGTCTGATAACCTAGCGCTCATTGCTGCGCACGCAAAGGCACGGCGGATCCATCGAGACATCAGCGCGGGCAACATTATGCTGTACCGGAAGCCGTACCAAGACCACTGGACAGGCTACCTGATCGACTGGGAGCTCTCGTCGAAGGTACAGGAGGACGGGCAGGCGACGGACAAGTACATCGTGGTACGCAGCGCCCTCCGTCTCCCACGCCGCTACTTGCTAAAATCCATCCCGACAGGGCACGCGCATGTTCCTGTCGCAGCGTCTCGAGGTGCGAAGCCAGCGGAGGCACATGTTACAGGATGACATGGAGGCACTCCTGTATGTCGTCGCGTACTGTGGCCTCCACTGGCTCCAGCATCCTGCGCACTGCAAGGACACGAAGCAGGTCGTTCAGGCCCTGCTCCACAACCGCCGGGAGGTCCGCGTGGGGGACGTACCTGAGGTAACGCACACGACGTTCCAGACGATGGAGCCGGGAACAGGCCAGCTGGACGTCAAGGAGAATCGGACGTATATCGACGCGGCGAACTTCAACGCGGATCTCAGGGATTGGCTGTCGCGCTCGATGGACTCGAATCACCCGCGGGATCCCAATGAGGCGACGCAGTGGGACACGCCGGAGCGGTGGAACGACTACTGGACGGAGTTCTTGGGGCGTCAACTGCCGGAGGATGACAGGATCCGCAAGCAGGATAGCTCGTCGATGAGGCCCAAGTCGGCAGTGAAGGCGATTTCTCACTGTGCCGGATCCATCCCAACAAACGGAAGGCACCGCAACGCCGAGGACGGACGGACGGACGACGGACGGACGAACGGCGTACTAGGGAACGGCAAGCCAATTAAACGGCTTAAGAGAGCCGCGGGATAGACTCTGGCCGACGATAGTGTCCTACGACACCTTCAAATCCTTCCTGCCAATGGCGATCCCCACTTTTCTGGGTACACAGTGCATGTTTCCGATACGACATCTTAATGTTCCACGTATGACTATCTTAATGGGCTTAAGTATACATTATACGGAGAATACAATCAATTTTCGGTTATTTACTGGTCTCCAGCATCTCCAACATTGATGTAGCGAGGAGACCTGTCGAAATGAATGTATTAGAAGATATAATTGTGACTATGCGAACACTTACTGAACCTGCCGTTCTGCGTACCTCCGTCTGATAAGCAGTTCCCAAACTTCTTTTCCAAGCTCGGTTTGCCATGCGGGGTCACTCGAATCGATACCATCCTCGTAGTATCCCATATCATCCAGGTATCCTTTCAAGTCGAAACCGTCGTACTTGTCGTGAATGTCGCCACCGAGAATATTCGAGGCTAAGCACCGTGTAAAGTGCTCCTTGAGCCGTTCACGAATTGGGCCAGATTCTGTGTCGAGAGGAAGATTGGAGGGGATTTGAGGTAAGAGGTGTGCGTAGCTGTCATACAGACCAAAAAACACGACACGGCAGTTGTCCTGTCAAGATACGTGATTGGTATGGCACATATTGGAAGGGCATCACATACCTCAACATCGACTCCCCACTGATTATTCGTGAACATCTCGGCGAGGTCAGTGCGTAGTGTCCATGCGTTTGACGTCGCCAGGTACGGTGTCATATCAGCACGGATTGGAGTCAGGTCTGGGAGCACAAGTTGTTCAACCTAAGCACAAATGATCCACTTATCAGTCAAGACAGAACCGAGGACCGAATGTAAAGACTTATACCTTGTCAGCGGTTGACGGAAGCACAATCCAACACACAGTAAGAGATGCCTCTGCAGATGATGCCCCTGTGACTGCACAGCGCCGTCCGTCCCGTATCCGCACCTCCTCCACAAATGGTTCAGTCATGTAGTTCTGGCAAAACTGTGAATCAGCTACACGAGATTGCGTATGCTGAGATTAAGACATGCCGCCTGTGGCCTTTCTGGCCAGTAATTGTCCTCCTCCCAGTATGACAAATACTCTTTGTTGAAGCGAATTTGGCTTTGGTACTTCGACTGGTCTTCACCTGCGTAAGTGACATGTATGAACTCCTGAATCAAGACACAACAATACTTCATACCAGGTAAGAATATCCCAACGTCACCCGGTGTAATATATATCTGTGAATCGCGAGCAAGTGCATGTCCGGCGGCCACTGGGAGATAACGGAAGATAGCATTGGTAAGAAGAATATGAACCGGGTGGAGACAGAATGGAGAGGAATCCTCCATTATGAGGGCGAACCAACGATACAACTTGGCCACGGTGATTGGATTGCGATCATCAAGATGGAGACCTCATCATGGCAAATTTGTATTCAGCCACATGAATATACTCCGTCAGAAACCACTCACCTCCCTCAAGTCGCATTGACGGAGCCCATATGAAGAAGTTTCGGCGCCTCTGTATGGAAAGCTCTGATAACTTGTGTTGAGGGATGTAATTCTTGGTTTCGTGGATCATTGCTGGTGGAATGAATCGAGAGGATGCAAGTGGGTTTGCTGAGACTGAGGAAACAACCGCGCTACTTCATATCTACACGAGAAGGGCTCGCGGAAGACTATACCTTCTTTTGTTTGCCGTTGTCACTCGCAGGTGCTCTTTGGACATCAGTTTGACTGAAACAGAACAATAGACCTCAATTTGACTTACACTGTATGAGCGCTACGGCCAGATGCTGTCCGGTCGCGTCAGCGTCACGGTAAGTCTACGATAGAACAATAGACTTTGAATACTGACTTGTACATCTTGAGTCCAACGAGACTCAAACAAGAGAGAACAACTTGTTTTATGCTCTGCGATCGGCCGCACGACGCCCTGTTCTCATGGCAGTACCGGATCTGCGGTCGGAGTCATAGGTCAGTTCAAGTTCTCGGGGTCCTGAATTTAACTGATGGTCGAACTCAGGAATGGTTGTGACGACGGAATCACACCTCGACAATTCCTTAGTTCACCTTCTCAGAACTATCCATTCCACCCATTGAAATATTGAAGGTGATGTTCTGTCGCAACTTTCTAGTGAGCATGTTCAGGACATACATGGACCCACAAAGGCGGGTTTCCGGGTCGTTCCGAAGCAACGGCTCTCCTTGTTGATTTACGACTATGTATATTCTTTTTTTTACCGCGAAGTATCTCTCTCGTCAGTAGGTAGCCTCTTACTCTGCATCCCATCTGATCGTACTGTCATTAGATCAACTTGATGCTCGTGCATGAAGATGTTCTCAGCATCCTAGCGACATGGTCGTCTGGAATCAGGTCCACAATTGTTCTACGCCAGCCTCTAGCCTTATCATTGTTCTTGATAGGCTGGTAGTGACTAATGTATCCCACTGTTTCTCCGTGTGTGTCTGGCATGGCTGAGCCTATTTAATAGGATGCAACTTCTCGTGAAATTTGGTGTTGGGACAGGAATAATCTCACGACTTCGATCGAAGGTGTTCAGAGCAAGTATCTGGAGGGACGGGCGACAAGCGATTGCAATGTGTTCGGGAAGGGTGTCACCTTGGAAAGGACGAGACCGTCCGGACCTTTAGAGCATCTTGTTCGTAGGTCTGAATGCGAAGCTATGCGACACAGGACGCGCGAAGCTGTAATGACGTAGGAGAGATGCGGGACTATCCGCATGTCTAGAGTGCCTCGTTCGCATTGCTGAATGTGATGCTAGAGGCGTGCGAGAGCTGGGGCGGTAGGCGAACGAGGAGGAATGGTAGACGCGCCGAGCTAGTGGACCTGAGGTGGGTACCAAATGTCGGCGCTGCAGAAGATAGATTTTGACGGTGAGAAACAGCCAGTCCTCGTGTCTCACACACCGCATTCCAACCAAGAGTTTAGCTTGAGTTTTTGATAAAAGACAAAGGAGAAACGTGCACCTACCGAGGGCGCGATGCGCAGACAGGGCGGGGTAAGGCTCGATATGCAGAATCGCGCTCTTGCACCCACGCGTGAGCTGCGGAGCAACGTGGCACCTTCAGTGTCCCTTCGTATTGCACGCACAAATTGAAAGAAAGATGTATTCAAGCACACCGCAGGGAGAGACGAGAGCCAACAAGGCAGAGTCAGAGGTGAGTATCGCGCCACAGAGAGCCACACAGAGGGCTGCCAAGTGCAATGCCTGGCGAGTTTTTCTGGCGGAATCGGGTGGTTCTGTTCTGTAGTGGAAATTTCTATTATTTCTTCACCTTCGGATAGGGTGGATCATTAATGTTTACGTACCTTTCAGGCTACGATCCGGACTTCATCTGTTCAGAGGCTTCCCTGCGTTTATTTGATCTCTGGACCATTACTAGAGCTTATGTGACGAATATGATGGAGATGAGCGACCTTCAACATAGACCTGCACTCACACATCTAGGTTATATCGGCATGCTGGTTGCAGCGGCACCCTGACGCGACGCGTCGACGAGTCGCAGAAACTCGGAGTGACGGTCGAGGGCGACTTGTCCACGAAGACTGAAAATAGGGTTAGGCTCCGGTCCGGATGGTCCGCCGTTCTTTTTTGACACCAACGCGAAACCAACGCCGGTACGCTGACTCGTAGCCCTCTCTATCAGAGTCTTTGCTACAAGCTCGGCACATCGCTCTCGTCCGATCCCCAATGCCTTCTGCCCCGCCGTTGAAACTATTGCGTCTATAATTTGATACCTTTGTTCTTCTGGGCAGAGGTTCACTTGGCGCGATCATGTGGAAGTCGAGTCTCTAGAAACAATCGCGCCCCTTCTTTCAAGCTTCAGGCTTTCACGATTTCAAGTTCCGCGCTCGAGCTCTGTTCGAAGATATTGGATCGTAGGAGGCGCCATAAATGGTCGTCAGCGCCTCGTGCATATGTATACCTGCTGTTCCAAGCCACCGCTCTTTGTCTGTGTCTGAGAGCATGATTTCGCACTCTACCACCTGTCGAGACCACTTGCCATGTTCCCTCCCACACTCCCTCACTCCACCTGTTACCTTGGCCGCTACCTCCCTCTTCTTTCGCATAACTCTTGATAAATCACCCGATAAGAAATGGGAGAGACGTAGCCGGTGTTGCGCTCGCTGCTTTGCGTCCATGAAGGCATGTGTTCTCCTGTGCGCGTCTGTGTCTATGTACCCGCACTGCTATTGTTTTTCGGTCCATCTTCTCGATTGATGAACGGCGGAGTCTGATATGAGAGGTGGGGGACGTTGTCGTGCAGAGCTGTCCCCGGGTTTCGGGGTGCCTAAGTGTAATTCTGCATGTCAATCTTATGATATCTGATCTCCATCTCCACAGCAGTTGCGCGTCCGCCGCTCTTTCTTTTCGCTATCAGTCTTGAAGAAAAACGATGGGGAGGTGACGACGGTATCGCGTTCGCTGGTTACGCGATGTGGATGCGTAGTGCCAAGCCAATTGTCTACGCCACTGCTCCACTTTGCAGCTGCGGTCGGTTCTATTCTATCTCGAGTGTTAATTTTCACTGATTTGAAGGATGGTTAGACTCATGAGGACGATGACGTGGTCGTTAAGCACTCAACGTAGATGTTCGCTGATAGTCCTGAGGTCAGTCTCGTCTTCAGGTTTGTTTTCTCCCCCGCCGCACGCTCGCATCCTTTGATAATTATTTTCGGTGTTCAATCGCAGAAGATGAGCGGCCTCATACTCAATTGGTTGGCGACGTGAACCTGATTCAACTATTGCAAGCAATTTCCGCAACGGACGTGCCTTCCGTCTCGATTCTTGAGGCCTCTGCGTAATTCATCCTCGTCGCTCAGTCGCCCCCCTGCAGTCGTCCCGTTCAGCTCTGCGAATGAGCAGCCGGTCTCGTCGTTGCACCTCAGGTGGTGAGTTCAATTCTTTCTTGGGACTCTGTCCGCGAGTCCCGTTATTCATTTTCGGCTCTGTCCAGCCCCGATGATTCTGATCGTGAATTGGAGATGCTAACGTTATCGTTCTCGCAGGTTCCATATATCTGAACATATCCGAATATTTTCTTCCGCGTTATGTGTGCGTGATGTCCATTCGGCAGGAAGCTTATCCTCCAATTAGTATCCTACGTGTTCGTCCCCCTTTTCGCCTCACTTTTTTGCACAGGATGCAAGAGACGAGTAGGCCGTCATGGCTCTGCTCTTTGTCTAATTCTCTCTTTCAGCAATCCTTGCGCATGCGAGATATCCGATGCCAAGTTCAACATCCCGGCACGTCCTCCCTTCCACATTACTCGCCTGCCTCGTCCCAGCCGCCCACACGCATTAATAGACTCAGCGTCGTATTCAGCACTGGGGACAAGATGGTACGAAGGCGCTGACGGTGCACGAGACGCCTTTTAGCAGCGGGTGGGGGTACTAGCGCACAGTTCCTACTCGACGCCCGCTCATCCCCGCATTGGTCCTCCCCACCCCAACCTCTCTTTTAAGTGTGCGAAGGTCCTGAAGGAGGAGCGGATGAAACATGGATACCGTTTTCACATTGTGGATGAGCGATGCTCGTGTAAGCTACCACACTCATATATCTCCCTTCGGCGAGCCTGCACCTGCTGTGCCAGACGTCGTGGACATACTATCATCCTGGGCTTTGACTTCTTCGGCGCATTTGAGGCCATACTGTAGTATCGCAAGTCGACATGCTCGATGACGCGCTGAGCCTATGGGACTTCGTCGTCTACATCTTGGCATCTAGGAGTGTAATCCCTGGATCCCAACTATTTGGCTGCAAGTATTCACGAGTAGTCATAAAGATATGTGAAATACTGGAGTGCTGACGCGCGAGGTTGCTCTCCTCACGTATATATATTTATATACCCCCTGCGAGCTCGTCGCAATTCTAGTGTCCCAAAATTCTTGCAGGAGACTTAACATGGGATCTGTCTCCGTCGTATGTAAACAAATATAAAATCTGACCCCTCAACAACCGCAACCTCTGGTCCTTTCGCGTGTTTCCCCCATCGGCCTACTTCCGCACGGTGACAAAACTTCGATCTACCTCCGAACCGATGACGTCTCCACACCAGCGAATATCTACACAACTTGGACCTCAACAAGATCATCGACATCTCGATCTCAAACTGGAGCCCCGATCGCCCGCGAAACAACACCCTGAAAGAGAAGCAAGTTGGCAGGGCCAGTCGGACCCCGACGACAACAGCGTTGAGAGAGAACGGTCGATACACCTTGGGACTCAGATGTCTTCGTACCCTTCGGCTCCGAATAAATAATGTGCCGGCCGGGTCGCTCAGGACTATTTTGTCAATGTCGACATGAGTGAAGAAGACTCTTCTTTAACAAGTGGCAGGAAAGCAACCATGTCATCTAGTTTTCTCCGTGGTTGCTTCTTTGGCCAGAGGATGCTGCAAGTATCCGAGATAGCCATTCACAGTCGCGGGAAGGTGGAAGAGAAGATCGCGAGAGGAATTAATAGCACTGGACGCACCGAACATTGAGCGCGTAACGAAACTCGACTCTAGAACGATGCCCAGGGATTGCGAGGTAAGAAGCTAATCACGCAGGGGGCGAAGTGAATTTCGCCATCGGGGGATTTCTGCAAGTACCACTCGGTTACTTTGTAGCTTTCGAACGGGACGTGGCATCTATGTGGAGAAGCATGAGGTCAGATAGGTGATTAACACGAGATCATGAGATATCACCATAGAGGAATGCACCACTTTGTCCATGTCTGAGCCCGAGAGGAATCGGCGGCCAAGCCGGAACTAGGCTTATGCGTCATGCAGTCCAGTCTCCCGCGGAAGTTCCTACTAGGGCGTTGTGCGCTATCGATAGACCACGGCACTCACGCACCGACTCAAATCAGTCTACGGGGAACCACCGCTTGCGCAGCAATGTCGGCGGAGGCGCGAGTTGAGAGAGGCGTGAGTAGCAGTTTTTTTTTCTAGAATGAAGACATATATGCCTTGCATGAACAGCCAGGAACAGTGTAGAACATCCCGCCGAACGCATACGAAAGAGATAACCGAAAAGATAACGTCGAGGTCGGCGTGAGAGAAAGAAGTCGACGGATAAGGACCAAGGATGGTATGCATTCGGTGACTTATGTGACTGACGGTCTCTGTAATATCGGAGGAATGAGCAGTTCTTGGCGCAGGGTGTTGCAATAACCTCGGCCAATATAGATATCTCCACGAAGACCAGTACGAAGGAAAATGGAACGAGACATACGAGAAATTCACAACACATGTACACAGTGGACACTCTCCCGGGTCATTCACTGGCTGTCAGAGTCTTGACCGTCGGTCTCGTATTGTGCGAACCTATACAGTCGAAGGCGTCAGGAGACAGCCAAATCGGTTTGAAGAAAGAAAGAAAATCTTCTCACCGATCCTCTCGTTCCTCGCACTTCAGCCTGAATTTCAGCTCCCAAACTTCCTTCCCGAGCTCGGTTTGCCATTCCGGATCATTCGGGTCAAGGTCATCGCGGTCAGTGTATCCAAGGTCCTCGAGGTAACCCTTCACATCAAATCCATCGTATTTGTCATAAATATCGCCACCAAGGATGTTGCAGCTCAGGCACCGGGAAAAATGTTCAGTAAGACGTTCACAAATTGGCCCACTGAGATGTAGATTGGCAGACATTTGGGGTAGGAGATGCGAGTAATTGTCATAAAGACCGAAGAAGACGACACGGGAGTTGTCCTGTCGATTTCGCACGTTAGCCGGCGAATTAGTGGCAAACTCTAAGAGGATACGACATACACCAACGTCGATGCCCCACTCATTGTTTATGAACATCTCCGCAAGGTCCGTACGCAGCGTCCATGCATTCGATGTAGCATAGTATGGTGTTATGTCGGCAAGGATCGGTTGCATCTCTGGGCCTTCGTAGTAGTCATCCTACGAAATGCGTGCTTCGCTCAGCGCGTGAACACGAGAAGGAAGTGGAAAACACTTACAAGCATAATTGACGATGGCAAGACTATCCAGCACACCGTGAGAGGTGCATCTGCGGATGATGCACCTGTGAGTACACATCGACGCCCATCCCGCGATTGCACCTCCTCTATGAATGACTCTGCCATACGATTCTGGAAATTCACAAATGATCATTAGCGACGAGTGTCCGATGAAGGAATGAGTAACAGCACCCTCTTTGCTTCCTCTGGCTTTAGAACCTCCTCTCTAGCGTAGGTGATTTGCTTTCCGCCGAAGCGAACATCGTATTGGAACCTGAATTGTCTTTCGCCTGCGAGGACAGATTAGCAGTGGCTACGACTGACACAAGTGGGTTACATACCAGGTAGGAATACGCTTATGTCACCCGGCTTAAGGCACGCTTGAGAATCACGAGGGTACGCGTCCCCAGTACGTTGCGGTAGATACCTGAAGATAGCGTCGGTTGGTGATATTCTGACGGGATGCAAGTTGAACGGATGTGTCTTTTTCAGGAGAAGCGTCAGCCAGCGATACAAGCCGGCGACAGTAATAGGATGGCGATCGTCCACATGTAGACCTTATTTGGTGGGATCCAGAATTGAGCCAGTGGTAACTTAAACACTCCGTAGAAGAAGCCTTACCTCCAATCAGCCTCGGTGTTGGTGCCCAAATGAAGAAGTTTCGATGCCCTTCAATTGATTTCTGTGATAGCTTATGCTGGACGTCGACGACCATCCGGACCCTAACCTCACTCTCAGTTGTCGCCTACAACGTCAACGTCCTTCGTGTGACGTCACGGTTCACCGGTGCATGGTGGCACAACTCAAATATTCGGCCATTACCCTCATCTAGTCATCTTTCAACCTGGCTCTAGCCACTCGCAATATTTACAATATTTGCAGCTCCGGTACACTGACGGTCCTGTTGATCCAGACTCAGTGGTGAGTACTGAGTTCTCATCTACTTCTTGCTTTTTTCCTGTCTTCCCTTCTCACTGACTGCAGCCCGGCTGGAAAGCTATCGATGGTCTTGAGACATTCCTTTACTGTCCAAGAGATCCAATCTCCCTTCTTTTGACGTTAATATATGGGCTGCTTTCCGATTGGATTGCAGAAGATGCGACAGGTATTCGCTGGGCGCGGATCTTATGTATGTCCCCTCTTGTCCTGTCTAGCTCCCGCATATATTCCTCCTGTTTCGGCTAACTGGGCTTCATCTGGGTTCTGGACGGTGTTGTTTCACGACGCGGCCTCTATGTTTCCTTTGCTCCGCCCGTTCCACCCTTACTGCATCCTTTTCTTACTAATTTCCAGTGAATCTTCTCAGGAGAGACGGGAAAGACGAGTCTGATATTGTTCATGCACATGTATCCCTCTGGGCGAGTCTCTCGATTCTCTGGTGCTCGTCAGCACACCAACTACATACTCCGTTTAGTGCGCCCGCATTCCAATTTGTCTCAGTCCATCTTTTCTATTTGTGATCGACAGATATGAGAGATGACAGGATGGTCTCGTGTCTGGCAGCTTCGAACATCCTCTGCTCCCGCTGTTTGGTCCGAATCTCAAGATATCTTAAAGATGAACGATGGAGGAAGCGCGGTCGGCATCGCGGTCGCTCCTTACCTGACAGGTCCCCAGCCAGGCTCTTACAGCAACAATTTTGCACTCTGCAGCCGCGTCGCTGCAGCACCATTCCCAACCTCGATTTTTTGTGGGGGCGAGAGCTTGAGATATGAGGATATGGATGGTGTCGTACTTGATAGGTACGCAACGCGGATGCTCGCTGTTCGTCCTGAGCTCCGCCTCGTCTTTAGGCTTGTTCGTTCCACGCATCACACGCCCGCACCCTTTGGTCCTTATTTCAATGTTCAATCGTGGAAGATTAGCAGGCTGTTGCCCCACACTCGATTGTTCGGCGGCGTGAACCCTGGCTCGACATTGCAAACAATTTTCGGAACGGACGCGCTTCACACGACTCGAATCTCGACTCTTGAGGCCTCTCTATACGCGATCTGCGTAGCTCCACCTCGCCCTCCTGCAGCACTCCCCCATTTATGGTTCGTTCCGTTCAGCTCTGCAAATGAGACGCCATTTGAGTAAGGCGAGTCCAATTCTTTGCGCTGACTCCGTCCGGGAGTCCCCTCATGTATTTCTGGCTCTGTCGAGCCCCGATGACGCTGATCGTATATTGGAAATGCTAGAGATATCTTTCTTTCTAGGGTTCCTCACATTGGACGATATTCGAACACTTTTTTCTGCGTTGCGCGTGAGGGATATCCATGCCTCGGGAAGCTTGTCCTCCAATAGTCTTCTTCGCGTTCGGAAGTTCCTCCCTCTTTGGGCCCAATATTGTGCACAGAATGCACGAGATGAATACGTCGTTGTCCTCGCTAGCTCCACGCTATCAGAAATAGTATAATATCTCGTTCTGCAGCGCGCATGTGACATCCATGCTAAGTTTGGCAACTCGGAGCAGATGAAAGGTAGTTACAGTTTTGCATTGTGGATGAGTGATACTCGTGTGAGGTACACACGATCATGTCTCCCTGCAGCGAGCTTGCACGCTGCACAGGAGACCGTAGCCTGAGATGTCCTATCGTCCCGCGCGTTGACTTCTCCTGCATATTGGAGGCCATAGGTATCCATGTACACGCGAATAGCAAAGGTCAGCACCCCAGTCTCTCAAAGTCAAACATCTTCGTGATGTCCTTACAGCGAGATAGTCGGGATCAGTTCCCAGATGCCAAGATGCAAACTTCCATTGGCCCACAAAAGCTCAGCTCAAGCTCGTCATCGAGAATGTCGATTTACGCAGACACGCGTGTTCTCCGGTTCGCCGGCTGAGCAATACTCGTCATCTCGTTGCACACTCGGTGCTACAACATTCTTGCATGATCAAGCAAACTGTCTCCATAAGCAAACAAACTTACGACAGTGTTTCCAACAAATGTGACCTCTAATTCTCAATGTGCTCTCCATCTACTCACGCGTACCACTAGCACTTACGCGCATTTATCAAACCTCATTATTCAATCTCTCAGAGCAGAAAGGAAGGAAGGTATTGACTGGTTTGTTGGGACGCCCCGCCCGATTCTTGTGTGGGCGCACGTTAACGGTTGTTTGAGATTGGAGATCAGTGATCGAGATGTCGATAAGTTCGCTGTGTTCCAAGACGCTGTCGCCGTGTGTGGGGACGACATCCATTTCGGTAAATAAAGAATGCACTGGCCCTCGGAGAAGACGCTGTCGAGAAGATCGAGCCCAAATCAATGCCGGCGTGACCCTTCTCTAACAAACCTTCTGAGCAGTCCGCCATGGAAGGAAAGTAGTGATGTTGTCTAGCTTTCTCCTTCGTCGCCACTTTGGCTAGAAGATTGCTGCAAGCATCCGAGATGGCTGTTCCAGTGACAGTCACGGGAAAGTATGAGAGAAGATCGCAAGAGAGACGCACCGGACGTCCAGCGAGTGACGAAATTCGACTTTAGAACGATGCCCAGGGATTTCGAGATCACAAGCTAATCATCCAAGGAGCGAAGTGAGTTTAGCCTTCCGAGAATTTCTACACGTACCACCCGGTTACTTCGTAGCTCTCCAGCGGCGCGAGGCGTATGGCGGACGAGTATGAGGTCAGAACGATGATTAACACGAGAGATCGGGAACGTACCGCTTTGTCCATGTCTGAGCCCGAGACGAACCAGTGGCCAGGCCGGTACTAGGCTTAATGAGCCATGTAGTCCACTCTCGGAAGCTGCTACTAAGGGCTTGTGCACTATCGACCACGGTCCATGGCAATCACTTGTGCAGCAACGTCGGCGGAGGTGCGAGCGGAGTAATGTTTGCATCAGCGGATATTTCTTTGTTTGCAGTGTGCATCTTGCATGCGCTCCAAAGAAGAGGCATCTCCCGCACTCTGACCGTACGCAAACCCAGTGGGTCAATACAATACGAGAGAAGGAAAGGTGGACTGGCTGAGGAGGAAGGAGCCTCAGCTGTGATTCTCCGCGAAGCCGACGGGATCTGGAGACATGATTGGGATGAGCTCACTGCCGCGCGCATGAGAATGTCTTAGCAGGAGAAAACAGATATACTACGATAATCGCCTCCAGCGCGTCGTCGTGCTAGTGCAACGGATTTGGTATTCGATGTGGAAGTGTATACAAAGAGCTGTCAATCGATCCCCGTCCGTACCACAGGGCCAGTTGTCGAAAGCTGTCCTGGAAGACGGCCGCGAGATATAGATCGCCACGAGTATTGAATCTTCTGCAATTGTTTTTGTCGAGCACGAGATTTACGTGGTTGATACTAGATGCCCCGTTGTCGCAAGCTCCAGCATGTGTCCTGAGCGCAATGGATGCATCTATTCTTCGTCTGTGCAGGTGCTTTGATGGTCGCGGAAGGTCTGCGTCATTCCCAAGGCCCAGAGGCGACGGACTTTGTCGACTTACCGCTTGCTCTTCAGAATGCACTTCCAAACGTTGAGTGTGTCGGGCCGGTGCTGGGCCCCGTCGATAGTCGCGATGGAAGCTGTGCCCTCCGAGGAGGCTCAGAATTGAAGACGCATCCATGAAAATTGTTTTGCAAGCACGAAGGCACAAGACCTCATAGCTGACCGGTGGTCCCGTTTTTGATAATCGACAGATACTGCGGCATACCGGCAGGTCTGTGTCGTACGACCAGAGGAACGGATGACGAACAAAGGATGGACTTACCGCTTTTTTTGCGCACACTTCTCTTGGTGTTGCCATAGCTGAGCGACGAACATTCGAATCTCCGAAGACACGGCACATTGATTCTGAAATTGATGCCTCAGTTCGCGTACGATGCAGGTGCTGAAAATGAGGAGCTCATACCTGCAGTACCAGCTTCGCGAACGCCACGCTTTCCTCGTACGTCTCGTCACCGGTCTGTGGATTCCGATAGTGAGAGACGCGATAGAGAAAATGGGACATCGACGCACAACCTGCGTCAATAAGCCAATACGGCCTAATACAGCCGGGCGGGCAGGGAGATGCCCACTAAATATTTTACCTGGCACGTCGTATTGTGCCAAGCGCAATACCTGGCCAGCGGCGAAGGTTTCTGGCGGAATCGATTGATTCTTTTCTCTTGCGGACATTCCTATATTTCTTCGCTTTCGCATAGAGTGGATCGCCGATGTGTACGTACTTTTCAGGCTACGATCCAGACTTCGTCTGTTCAGAGGCTTTCCTGTTTATTTGATCTCTCGGCCAGACACGGATATCCTGAGGCACGAAGGTTGAAGCAGAGTGTCAGTCTGCCTTTGGGAGACTAGGGCTGTGACGAATACAATGGAGACTAGCGACCTTCAACGTAGACCGGAGTTTATCAGGCACTCACGCTCTAGGTTGTATCGGCATGCTGGTTGCAGCGGATGCGACACGTCGACGGATCGCAGAGACTCGGAGTCGAGGGCGACTTGTCCACGAAGACTGAAAATAGGGTTAGGCCCTGCTCCGGTCCGGATGGTCCGCCGTTCTTTTCTGATATACGATGCTAACGCCGGTACCGTAGCTAAGGTTCGTATGAGGCTACGATTTATAGTTCTCTCTATCAGAGTCTCTGCTACAAGCTCGGGCACATCGATCCCTTCTGATCCCTAAGGCCTAATGCCTTCCGACTGGCCCGCCGTTGGACATTTGTTTTTCCAGGAAGAGGTTCACTCGCCGCGATCAAGTGGACCGTCGAGTCTCTGGAAATAACCGCGGCCCTTCTTTCAAGCTTCAGGCTTTCACATTCCACGCTCTGTTCGAAGATTGGATCGTAGGAGGTACCATAAATGGTCGTCAGCGTCTTGTGCATGTATCCCTGCTGTTCCAAGTCACTTTGTCTGTGTCTGAAGGCGTGATTTCGCACTCTACCACCTGTCAAGACCGCTTGCCATGTTCCCTACCACACTCCCTTACTCGAAATCCGCCTGTTACCCTGACCACTACCTCTCTCGTCTTTCGTGTAACTTTGAGGATCACCCGATAAGGAATGAGAGAAACGTAGCCGGTGTTGCGCGAGCTGGTTTCCGCGTCCACGGAAGGCATGCGTTCTCCTGTGCGAGTCTGCATCCATGCACCCACATTCCTAATATTTTGAAGTCCATCTTGATTGGCAAACGGCGGATATGAGAGATGGGGGGTACATCTCCCCAGCTCCTGCGTATCCGCCGCTCCTCCCCTTGAATCTCCGTATTTCCAGAAGATAAATGACGGGGAGACGAGGACGGTATCGCGTTTGCTGGTTACGTGATGTGGATGCGTAGTGCCAGGCCAGTCGTCTATGCTGACACTCTTCCACTCTGGAGCTACCTGTTCTATCTCAAGTGTTAATTTTCACCTTGTTGAAGGATGGGCAGACTCATGAGGACGATACATGGTCGTTAAGCACGCAACGTGGATGTTCGCTGATCGTCCTGAGGTCAGTCTCGTCTTTGGGTTGTTCCCCTTCCGCGCCGCGCACGCCCGCATCCTTTGATAATTATTTTCGGTGTTCAATCGCAGAAGATGAGCGGCCCCATACTCAATTGGTCCGCAACGTGAACCTGATTTATCCATCGGAAGCAATTTCCGCAACGGATGTGCCTTCAGTCTCGATGCTTGAGGTCTCTGTGTAATCCATCCTTGTCGCTCCTCGCCCTCTTACAGTGCTCTCCCATCGATAGGCCGTCCCGTTCGGCTCTGCGAATGAGCAGCCGGTCTCGTCGTTGGACCCAATTCTTCCCCTGACTCCGTCTGCGAGTTCCCTTGTGTATTTCTCGGTCTGTCAAGCCCTGATGATTCTAATTGTGTATTGAAGATGCTAAAGTTATCGTTCTCGCAGTTCCATATATCCGAACATATCCAAATATATTCTTCCACGTTGCGCGTGCGTGATATCCATACCTCGGGAAGCTCTATGTGTTCTTGCCCCCTTTCGGCCCAGTTTTGTGGACAAGATGCAAGAGATGAGTACGCCGTCGTTCTCGCTGGATCTGCACTATCAGAAATTGTCTGATTCTATTTTTAGCAGTACTCGCGCATGCGAGATATCCTACACCAAGTTCCGCATCTGGGTACATCCTCCGTTCCGCCTGCCTCGTCCCAGCCGCCCACAACGCTAGTCTCGGAACCAGACGTTCGGTGGTAGCAGGGCATCACGTGAAACTGACAGCGGAGAGCGAAAAAGAGATGCACAGCTACCACCTAGAACGTCTGGTGAAATTCGTATAGGCGGGGGGGGGGGGATTGTCACACTTCGTGACCAGCGCGTCAGGGCGACGCGTCCTACGGGCGATGTGTAGTATATAGTACGCGTCTTCTGTGTAGTGTGTAGCAATCACGATACACCTTCCCCTCATACATATTCTGTCTATGTCCTGCCCTGAGAGTTCTACCTCGACTTTTCGTTCGTTCTCATGACTTTTCCGACGCGCGCCATTTCCCGGTGTATTGTATTTTTGATGCAACTGACTGCGAATGTATTGATCGCGCTTGCCGCGCCTTTCGTCTTGATGCCGCGTCCGTGTCCACGAGGAGGCTTGAACCATTTTCCGAGCAAGTCTCCCAGTTCATCGCTGATCATGAGTGCAGTGCATTCGAATTTCGCCAGAGGATCCGCAATCAGTTCAGGTACATTCCAGCTCAAGGCCCAGAGAAGCAGAGGCAGGTACAGCTTTTTCTCTAGCATATAGCCAAGTACTTCTTTGACCCGAGAAGCAATGTCACCTTGTTGTGCTAGATAGTTTCTGAAGTTGCGTGTGCGAATCTTGTGCGGTGGATCACTCGGCTCTCGTTGGCGCCCAGGTGTATCGTCAGTGTCTTCGTCTTCGTCGTCAGATGAGTCCGCACTATGCTCGTCCCAGTCCGAGTCGTCAAGTTCTTCATCATCCTGTACGGGATCTCCAGCATTAAGCTCCGATAATAGGGTATAGAGGTTTTCAGAAATCATAGTACTCTGGTGTAGCAAGTCCGGGTTTCATGTAGAAGGTCCGGGTATATTGTGTACTACGACATTGTACCTGCTACCTACATCTCTAGACGCGACGCGCGACACGCCTGACGTGCAGAAAGACGCGTCAAGGTCACGTGAATGTGACAATCCCCCCCCCCCCCCCCCCCCCCCCCCCGCCTATACGAATTTCACCAGACGTTCTGTCTGCGGGCTGTGCAGGTGTTTCGCTCTCCGATTGGGGGCCCGCACTGACAGAACGGCTGGTTCCGAGACTACCACAACGCTAGCGCACAGTTCCTACTCGACGCCCGCTCATCGTCGCACCGGTCCTCCCCTCCCCGACCTCTCCCTTAAGTCAGTGACGGTCCTGAAGGGGGAGCGGATGAAAGATGGCTACCGTTTCACTTTGCGGATGAGCGATACTCGC
The DNA here is from genome assembly GCF_003851025.1 of Sparassis crispa. NCBI lineage: Eukaryota > Fungi > Basidiomycota > Agaricomycetes > Polyporales > Sparassidaceae > Sparassis > Sparassis crispa. Next base: position 1,881,972 of record NW_020939754.1, on the reverse strand, counting down.
GTAAGGTATGTGTCTCCCTCTGGCGAGTCTGCACTTACTGCACGAGACGTCGCAGACATCGTATCGCCTCGCCTATTCACTTCTCCTGCGCAGTTAAGGTCATAGCATCGTAAATCGAAATTCTCGATGACGCGCTTGAGCTGAGCTTTGGTGGTCTATGGAAGTCCGTCATCCGCATCTAGGAACATCGTGTTTGGATCCCAACTATTTCACTGCAAGTATTCACGAGCACTCGCGAAGAGAGATTGGATCCAGCGCTGATGCGTGAGCTTGCTCTCATGTACATATATGTATACCTCTTGCGCAGATATCTGTAATCGATTGCCCAGCAGTACTCAGCTCGTCACAAATCTGGTGTCACAGAATTCTTGCGGGAGGGTTGACAAGTGAGTTGTCTCCGTCGTATGCAGATAAATATAAATCCGATTCTTCGACGACCACAACCTCTGGTCCTTTCACGTGTTTCCCCCCGGCCTACTTCCGCGCAGTGACGAAACTTTGATCTACCTCCGAACCGATGACGTCTCCACACCGGCGAATATCTACGCAACTTGGACCTCAACAAGACATCTCGATCCTTGATCTCGATCTCAAACTGGAGCCTCGATCGCCGACGACACAACGCGGATTCGGCGGGACGGGTCAGACGACGACGACGACGACGACAGGGGTGCGAGAGATTAGTCGACACACTGTAGGATATCTCTGTACTTTCTGCGTGCTGGCCGCATCCCGAGAGACCCGAGCTCGAACCAATGTCGGCGAGAGTGAGCAATGCTCTTCTCTAACGAGTGAGAGGAAAGCAACCACGTCGTCTAGTTTCCTCCGTGGTTGCTGCTTTAGCTAGAGGACGCTGCAAGTATCCGAGATAGCTGTTCACAGTCGCGGGAAGGTGGAAGAGAACATCGCGAGAGAAATTAATAGCATTGGACGCACCGGACGTCGAGCGTGTAACGAAGACCGTAGCATGATGCCCAGAGATTGTGAGATCACAAGCTAAACACCCAGGGGGGAAGTGAGTTCGGCCATCGGGGGATTTCTTCAAGTACTACCTGGTTACTGTGTAGCTCTCGAGCGGCGCGTGGCGTCTGGCGGATGAGTATGAGGTCAAAATTGATGATTAACGCGAGATAGAGCCACAGAGGAACGCATCTCCTTGTCTACGTCTAGGCCCGAGACGAATCGGCGGCCAAGCCGGAACCAGGCTTATGGGTGACGTAGTCCTGCCCCCAGTGGAAGTTCCTACTACAGCGTTACGACGGACTACGGCACTCACGCACCAACTTAGTTCAGTCTAAGGAGAACTACCGCTTGTGCAGCAATGTCGGCGGAGGCGCGAGATGAGAGGGACATGAGTAGCGGATATTTTTTGTTTGCGGCGTGCATCTTGAGCGCGCTCTAAAGGAAGGGACATCCCCCGTGCTCTCACAATACGCAAACCCCGTGGGTCAATAGGATACGAGAGCAGGAAAGAAGGGTGGACTCACCGAGAAAGGAGCCGCCACTGTGAATCTCCGCGAAGCCAACGGAATCTGGAGACATGACTTCATGAGCTCACCGCCGCGTGCATGATAATGTTAAATTGACATTTAACAAGAGAAAAGAGATTTACCATGATAATCTCCTCCAGCGCGTCGAGGTGCTGACGTCCCGCGATGGCTTCTTTTAGCGAGTACTGGGGGCGTTACTACGATCGTCGACGAGTGTGCGTTGAGCACGATGAAGTGCGTTCTCCTGGCCCATGCATTTTTTTCACGTTGACCAGGAATCATTTCACCGCGTCTCACGCTTGAATTCTCGATCTTAAGATACGAAGGAAGGGCCGACATAGAGTGCTTCTGGAAACGAAAGATATCGAAAAAGGAGTCGCCCGACGAGAAGAGGTACATCAAACGCAGTCAGCGTGGCACGGAGATGGCAGAGAGTTTCCTAACACATACGAAGTATATGTCAGCGCACGGCTAGCTCTTCTTGCCCGTTTCACCCTGAATCATCTTGAAAAGGTGTGCCTGGGGAGATGGAGAACGTCGTGAAGAGATACTCCTCTATGCAAATGACATGTATCGCACCGCAAACCGCCGTTACCTCTACGCTTCTCTCGCCTGGCCTGTATCTCCTTGGTGAATACGAGCCTATTCACGACTCCGAGCATAAGATAGTGCTTTGCACAGAGAGATGCACAGAGAGGCCCCTCCACGATAATGGAGCCGCCCTGTCCCAGGTGGCCCAGGATTGCTGTTGCGTTGAGATGGGCGTTTCGAAAACGCACGAGACGCAGTCGACTTGAAACGAGGACGATGCGCTCGCTCCTCACTTGGCCGGATGCTGAGGGGAAGAGGTGCGATGGGATTGAGGATCATGGGGTCAAGGAGCGGGTGTAGTGACATAGGGTTAGGGCTTGTCATCGTGTACTGTACTGTTTCCTTCAAGCTTACGCCAGGTTCCTATTCTGCCTGGTACGTCATACCCCTTCAGTCTACACTACTACCTCTACGACTCCCCGTATATATTGATTGTCCGGTATAATCGTCTCTCGCTCCGTCGGGTCTTCGCGCCTTCCATCCGCTCTCCCCTTTCCATCCAGCTTTCCGGTTTTCTGGGGGTGGTGTTACGCTGGGCCGTCCTCGCGATGCATCATGAGCGCAATTCTACAGGCCAAACCCGAGGTGCTTCTCGTCTATTTCCCTGGCGCCTATCTCCCCCTCGTATGTTTAACCTCGATGATTCCAATCGCGCACGGGAGATACGAAAGACGATGATACTGTTGTGGAGGTAGGCTCCGCACCATCGGAATATATCTCTGTGTGTTCTTTTGCAGTGTGCGTGCATGATACGCGCTCCATTGAACTTCAGCATCTCGGCGTGGCCCTTGCCCATCTGTCTCATCCTCACAGCCTTCCGGTGTGAATACGGCGGCGCTGCATTCGGTCCTGCAAACGAGATGCAACGTTTAGATCTCGGACGGTGCCGCACCCGATGTCATTTCCCCGGGGATGGTACGGTACGTGGCGCTGCAGTGCTAATATTCACCGTGCTACTAGCGCTCTGCTTAGCGGCACCACGCCTGCGTGAGTCCCCGTCAGTTCCTTTCTTATCCCCTGTCCTTCAGGCCTGCGAACGAGGGGCGAGAGATGCAGTGGAGTGTCGAGGGTTCCTGCGCCGCAGAGCTGGACTCGTTGCGCCAGACACTGCAGATGTCCTATTGTGACTTCGCCCATGTAATAGACGCCATAGTTGTCTAAGTCGACAATCTCATTAACACTCTGACTTCATTTTTGCAGCGTCTCCAAATCCATCGACCGGATCTTGCCTTCTGAGAATGTAGCTCGGATCTCGACTATCTCGCCGTATAGATCTGGTGAGTCGCGCTGACATCGCGGCTACCATGCAAGTACTTCAAATATACACGCTCCACCGCATCAAGATATCAGTTCGTGATAGTTATCGGATGGAGACAAGAATATTCGGTGATCCGACCAAAGGGGACCCACTGCGTGCCTGAGAGACACAGCTTCTCCTGAGCTTCGAGCGGCATTCACCACTTCCATCTCGTCGAAGAGCATCTCGCGATGCATTGCAATCACTCACACAGGTGAGTGAGCTGGTCCGATCTGCGGAGATAGAAGAAGAGACAAAATCTCATCATCCTCTACAGTCCTCGGGCCCGTTAGCTGGGTCGCCCGTCGTTCCGGGACAGCCAGTACCCGTGAGAACAGGCTATCTTAGAGTCTTCTGTTGAGTTTGCTGACGTGAAATCAAACAGTTACAGTGCGATGTTGAAGAACTTCGATATGATTCCTCTCGGCGAACTGGTCGTCTCCGCGTTCGCCGTGCTTCCGTTCCGCAGACATCCCGGGACTTGCTAAACCCTTGCTTTGGCTTTTCGAGTATGTCTTCCACCATCCTCTGTAGACTCCATGCTGATGGCTTGAAACCCTCATTTCCTCGATTCTCATATCCTCGCTCATCACGTAGCAGCGGTGCGGTGCGAAATTTTTCTTGTGCTTCTGGCTCTGGCATACCTTTACGAGCAGTTGTAGATGTTGGACGCTGAATTCGTTGAGGCTCTACTAGGGGGTGTGAGGGGCGGGCGGCTTGCCAAGCAATCACAGGTGCCTAAAGGCTCATTGATCATGTTTGGTTTGAAATTGCTCGAGTGAGCTTCTTGAGTTCAAACAGAGATCAGAGCACACCGACTGGAGCCTGTCCGATCTTCGCAACTTTATCTCTGTTGTCGTGGTGATGGGCCTGCAGGAGATAATGCAGCAGACAGTTCCTGTCAACACAGGGATATAAGTAGCACCACAATCTCCTCGTCCGAATGCCGCAGTCCGCTCACGCCCCACAAAACAATCCTGCAGTTTCCCCAATGTCTTCGGGAGATAACAGTGAAGCAGAGCTGGTCCAACTGGCTTATGATGAGTTCGTGTCTCACCATTATTATTTTGTTGGGGCTGATGGATCTTCCCTTAGTGTAACAGGCAACTACTGCTGTATAGCAGCTGCAAGTGAGTTTTTTTTTCAAATCTTGACCTAAAGCTGATGGGAATCCTCACTAGCTTGGCTCATTTTTGAGCATGCAATAACCCTTACTGATGAAATTGACTACATATGGAGACGTAAGAAAACTGGAGTTGCAGTATTGTTTATCTCCAACCGTTTTCTTGGATTGGTATTGGTCTTCAGCCTGGTGATGCAGATACCTCTGTGGAGTACAAATCCAGTAAGTTGCTACAATTGTAACTGATGCTTTTTATGTTGTAACTGATGCTTGTTCAATTTCTGCCCATTCAGAGGTCTGGTTAATCTTCAGTAGAAAATAGAGACCAGCTCATTGTGTTTCAGTTGTGATGGCATAATGATGTTATCAGAAGCTTGTGAAGAATTGCTTTTCATCAAATGGGCCAGTAAGTCACTGTGTGTCTCATTGGTAATTTGATATTCATAGTCATCATCATTCTTCAGTGTTCTCTGCTCTTCGGGTGTATGCAGTAGGGGGTCAGGCATGGTGCTCTGCTGCAGTAGTATTCATATTGAACTTTGTGCCTTTTGCAACTAATCTGGTATGGTCAATCTTACTGGAGCAGAGGTAGTGTGCACTAACTTGTGACACTTAAGTATGATGATGCCACAGCCTCATACTATATAGCAGTTGTTCCTGGCTTTGGGCCCATCTGTGTGCAAAGTTCAAATATAGTGCAACCTAAGATGTAAGTATTCTCTTCTCCTGCTAAGTTTTCTGCTAACAGGCAGGCAGATGTACGAGTCTTACCCCTCTTGTAGGATGAATTTCTCACCTTCATAGCTTACTGTGTCTCTTAACAGTTTACCTTGCAACACGAATCAGTGTCATTGTGGCAGACATCATTGTCCTCGTGGTAACCTGGACAAAGACATACAGTATCAAGAGATATGCAAACTCAGCTCACATAGAAGCTCCCTTGGCAACTCTCTTACTACGAGATGGTTAGTGCATATACTGTTCAATGAACCATTCCTTGAGTTTAAGCTCATCTTTATGTTAATTTGTCAGGCACTCTGCACTTTATGTGAGTATGGAGTGTAATAATAATTCAAGCTAACAATGCATTACAGGTTACTTCTCCTGCTGTACCTTACACAACTGCTGTTAAACTACTATGAGGTATGTTCTCTTACTGTCACTTTCCACCTACTTAACCTAATGTGCATTCTCATCAGGCCTTTGCATATGTGTCCTTTGTTATTGATGTATTCGCACATCTCTTCACACATGCCAGGACTCACCCATGCTCACACAACATTGCAGATTCACATGTATCATCATCTCTCGTTTCCTCTTGAACCTGCGTCAGGTCAATAACATCCAAAATCATGTTACTTCTAACCTCTCCTTTATGCACATGCCTGTGCAAAGCTTGCAATTTGCTTCGAGGATCATCGGAAATATGGATGCATCGCTTCATCTTGGACCTCCCTCAGAAGTTGATAATCTGTATGGGTTGGACCTTCTGGAAAATGGCCTTCATGTCTCAGATGGTGGAGAGGGTGCTGGTGGGGAGGGAGTGACAGGGGAAATAGAGCTCATTGAGGTTCAGGGAATGTCTTCGGGGCCACTTAGGATGGAAATAACCACTGTTGCTTGAGGAATGGATGAGGAAGCTATCTACGGATAAGTAAGTAATCCTTTCTTGATCCTGATTGTAGTTTCTGTCACTCAAGTTACCGTTGTCATTGAAGGTAGATGTTCCAGCTGCTTGTAATTGTCAACACATGCTCTTTCTTCTCTGGTGTGATTGCCACACTGTATCTGCTTTGATTTGTACTGAAATTATGAGATAGATTGATCTGTATGTAGATTACTATGATGAGTGCATCAAATTTCATACCCAACACACAAAAGTATAAGTGGATAGTGAATAGTCTCATTCTGAGTCATATGTTGTCCTGAATAACTATCAGTGCCATCCATCAGCTTGAGAGTAAACTATCAAGGATACTTGTGTCTGAAGCAGTGGGAGTGAATACACCCATGAGCTAACTAGCATCAGATGAGTCAATAGTGCACATTCACTCACATGCCAGGCTCGGTCAGGTTGTGTGGTGTCTCACAAAATGATCTCTGCCACCACATTAGTCTGACCATATAGAAACGCACTCAGCCTTTCCTGTGAATGAGTGAGCAAGCACCACGCTCATTTGGATTCTGCCCCTGCATGTCAGACAGCAGCTGTATTGGAGGTGCATAGGCAAAGGCAACAAAGTCCTGTTTTCACAGGCATGCAGTGATATTACCAGACAAAATATAGTGTGAGCTCTCTTCATGATCTAGCACATCATCTATCTGTATTTATAGAGTAGAGTTTAATGCATGTGCATTGGTGTGCAGGCTATGGTATTAGATGCTGAGATCTTTGCAGTTATTGTAACACTATACAAGTAGGATATTTGGAATGAAAAGCCAGAGTTGGTTGTCTTGAAAGTCCTGCAGTATACGTGTGCTTGTTCATGCAATGAGAACATATACATGGATTGCAGGCCAGACATGCATTACAAGAGGATATTTGTACCAAAAGAACATGGTAAGAATAAGAAAAAAGCTCTATCCCCAGTCAGACTTAAGGTAGACACTCCTCGCAAAATGGCATAGATTATGCACCTAGTGATCATACCCTATTAAATTTACGGCCATTGACTCTCACACCAGTAATTAATGATAATGCAGTTCTCAAGTGCATGTCCTCTACCCTCAAAAATACAGGTCATCGCTGTCCCAGTCCTTATTGTATGAAATGCCCACTAATGGGCCATCCACTGGCATTCCTATAGTCAGATGGAGAACGTGAGTAAGACATCCATATCAAAGCATATAATTGGAATCACGCACTCCTGAGCATATCATTTAAACACCAGTCATTATCGTGCAGACAGTGTTGCTGCTCCACAGCTTGCTCTGCTCATCTTCAGTAAATGGCAATCAGCCTTGTGGAGTGCAGGCATCTAATCTGCCTTCTGGCACTACACATCTTTTCTGTAAGTGATCATCCAGAACGCACCTGGCATTCTGAATGGGCTCATCTTCTGCAAGTAGTAGTGATGAGCACAGCAGCCAAAGCAGCACTTGAAACATGATGCATCCCTCATCTCCTACTTTCTGCAATGTATGCAGGCATATATGAGCTCGGTGTGTGAGACAAGGACCTCGATGATGAGCAGTCTGCCGACCCTCTCTGCAGCAAGTTTAATGGGTGCCCAGCCATCATTATTGCACATTCTCAGCAGATCCTGAAGTAGATTTGCATTGCCAAATGCATGCCCTCCATCATTTAGCACAATGCAGAAATGTCTGTTGGCAGAGTCAGACAGGAAAGTCTCACTGCCATGCATGAGAATAAATGTATGAGCTTGATGATAAAGCAATGATCTATGATCGATCATGGATACAAGTATTCTGTGATATATCTACAAGGATCAATCTGCATGAGGGTCAACAGGCATGCAACATGTAGTGCTGGACTTATCCTTGATGCAGAGTGCATTATATAGCGATAAGTTCTGTTTATATACAACTGAGCCAAAACTGAAGCATATGGAACTAGAAGTCTCTGACCTGTGATGGGTTAAACATGCTTCCAGAGGTTCAAGTCCCATAGCAGAATACATTCACTCTGCCAAAAAATGGGTTGTCACTGCTGTTCTATGAGAGATCTCTAACCACTAATCAGTTAATCGTGAGCATTGCAGTAAGTTAATCCTGATAAATGATTTATTTTAGGGTCACACCTATGTAACAATGACTAAGTCCTTTGCCTTTTACTCTTTTCCTGCTCAGTCTAGAAAGTTCCAGATTACTTACAGAAGTATTTTTTGTACTCTAAAGGTTAGTCTGCTTGCAGCATATATAGATAGATATCTTGCAAAAAATTATCACTACGTAGCCTGCCCAATGCTGTTACTGAGAGAATGTTAGCAGTGATGTCTTTCAGATATTTCAAAATAAATACCTTCAGCTCTTCATTATCCAGTAAAATCACACCTGATGCTAGAATAGAGAAACTGTGCATGAAATCTGATGCTGTGTGAGGAGACTCGAAGGAATCGGACAATCAGACACCCTCTTGTCACATGCATGAGTGGTCATAGCCACACAAATGTGTGATAACTGTGACACAGTTCATTCATTTAGGGCGAGAACAGAAACTTGATCTCTCCTCAAACTTAGCAAAGTCATAGTATGTCATGAGAGAAGGTCAAAATTTGTATTGACTGGTAAGTTCTCCTGACACTCTGCTCAGATTTTGCATATCTTTACCTCTTAGGAACATCCCACTCCTTTGGTGTAACAGGTTAGTTCTGATGATCATTACTTATTATGGACTGCTTACTGATTACTTAAGCAAGTTGCTTTTAATCCTTTACACTCACCATCTAGCTGTACATACTCAGTCTTAGCTTAGTTTTGGCTATACATTAAGTCCACTGCAGCTCTGATGAGCCTAAGGATCTAGGCTGCTTACACTTTTTTTGCAGTCTCAAAACTACTGCTGAAGTTTTGCTATAACTGGATACTACTGGCTGGATGGGCAGGAGCACTCACTGTGTCCTGCACATCATTTTTACCTGGCAACACCTCTCAGGACCTCTAAAGTCAAGGTTCTCACCAGTGACATAGGCCGTGTTGCCAACACACTGTAAAGATGGATTGAGGTAAACAACCTCACTCATTAGCTCACAATCGCTGACTGGCTGGTCGAGTGACATCTTCACCTCACTGTTACACGGCAGCGAAACACGAGCATCAAGTCGAGTTGTCGTGAGACAAGGTCTTAGTCTAAGACACAAGTCCATTCAAGTGACACTTCTGGCGATGTCCTCGCACTGAAGGTCGATCAGAGTTTGTTCTTATGACTCATAGTAGCTGTCTGCTACTAACGGTCAATTTCAGTCAAAGGCAAGTGAAAAGCTGGTTTAATGGTAACCAGGTCGAGATGGGGATCCAGCTCGACAAGGTCATCTATTTATACAAAAGGTATCCGCAGTACTACGCAGTAATGCGGGATCGTTCATTAGCTAGATAAGGTGAAACGATATCTGGGCAGGGTAACAGCGAGGAAGTAATATGTATGAAAAAGCTGAGTAAGGTCGTGAGAGATAATCAGTACTAATGGGGATAACGAGTTGTGTATCAGAATGAGGTAAAGAGGAGGCATATATGCACATCTTGCATGTGCGATAAGAAGAAGGTCTGGAGTTCGATCCGGTGTAACCCCAGACTAGGGGTTCTAGACATCTGGGTAAAGAATCGGAGGTTGCGCTCCGATGAGTCATGTGTTGGATCACGTGGTCTGGTAACGTAAAGGGAACAAGGAAAAGAAAAAGAAAAGATGCGCCACAAGTAAGGAGCATTGTAACACTCACTACCCTTCATGAGCACTATGCCTGTGAAGACAGTCTCACCACCACCAAGTGTGCTCATCACTGCCTTAGTGTCCTTGCGGAACACTAGGGAGCAGACGTCACTCATGCGATGTTCGATGTGGCATGAATGCATCACCACATGACACGTGACCATATCAAATGTGACATCTCCATTCCTACCACCACACTCACACTCCCTGCTTCCCCCTCTCTCACGTCTGACAAGCTTGATGGGTTCAAGCACTTGCATCACTTCAAGACTGATACACTGAGTCTGGACCAAAAAAACTGGCCCAAAAACTGGTAGGAGAGAATGTGAGGGTAAAGAAGGCCAAGGAGAGGAGAAGGGAGGAGAGGACGCTGGAGAAGAGGGTGTGGGAATGGCTGCAGCACTACCAGGAGCAGGAGCAGGAGCCGTGGAAGCAGGATGTGTGAGGTATGCCCATTCTGCCATCTCTCATAGTGCTGCCACCATGCACCCACCTCACTGAGTGCCCAATGATGCCAACGGCCCTGATGTGTTCACATGTAATGCCACCACATTACAGTGCACACACACTCGTGGCACCCATGATGCAGGACGTGAATGATGTGCCTGTCACATCACCAGCGTAAGGGATACAAGCCCACGACAGCCTGATGCTAATGTGCCTCACTGTCTGGGTCACCAACAGATGGCACCAATGGACCCAAGCACACCGAGTGCACTGATGCACCGCAGCTGCACAATGAAGCCCACAGCTGACGCAGTGCAGGATGCGGACATTGCACCCAACACACCACCAGCACTGAGGGTGCACTATGCAGGTGCCAATGCATGAGCATGCCTAGCATTGCTGACACACCATGCCACATTACCAGCACCAGGGGCACATGTCCAGGACAATGCGACCCCAGCACGCCCAAGGGCACACCCTGCTGTCCACACTGTGAACCACCTGACAGTGCCCATAAATTCGAGCATGCCACCACAGTGTGGCTGCATAACGGAGCTCATAGCAGCTGAGGTACTGCAGGCAGATGACCTGCCCACCATGCTGCTGACACCGGAGGCACATCATGACAGTGCTATGACGTGGCCGCACCCTGCACTGCCCGCACTGATGAGTGCACACCTGACACAAACACCTAAACCCAACTAAAACAAGAAGGGATCTGTGTGTGAGAGAGTAGGGCGATGCAACACTGTAAAATGATGCAAGTGGGTCCCAGAACCTTGACCAAAGCCTAAGAGGGATGCAACCTGTAAAGGAACAAGTGCTTGCAATGTAAACATGAAGTCGAGCAATAATCTATGATGAAGTCGCAAAAGTCAGAGAGTGAAAAGCTAAAGTTGCGATGTGATCACCAAACTCATAGGCAAAGACAAACTAAATTGCAAAGGAGAAGGGAACTATATGTGAGGGAAGAACACTATGGGGAAATGCAGTATTCGCCGTCTCAATGAAGTCGCAGTCAGTCTAATGCAAAAGTCAGAGTAAGACTAATGCAGGTGGTATATCACTATGTCACTATATCGCTATCGCAGTGTCACAATTTGCTATCACAGTCACAGTCGCAGTCTCTAAACACAGTACGCAGTCTCGCTATATTGCAGTGTCACTATGTCGCTATGTCACAGTGGGGTATATCGCAGTTTGAAGTCGCTATCGCAGTAAATGCAGTTTCTCGGTGATCTGAAGTGAGGGGGGAATTCTCCTACTGGTCTTCGATGATAATCAACATAGATACAGCAGGTATTTATAGAGAGGGAAAAATGGAGAGAAAATGTGAAAGTGGCAAAATGTCAGACAATGGATCCTGACATTGGAAAGAGTCACAATGGTCTAGAAGCAATGGAAAAATAGGTAAAGTGAGTGAGAAGATGAACATCATATGTTAGCAATGGAAAATAATGGAGAAGTAGAGAAAAAGTAAAGGAAAACATATATTACTTGTCCTGAATTACATAAACATTCGAACGACATCTCCGGTCCAGCACGAAGGTAGGAGTTTTGAAGGGGAAGGTCAAATGATAAAGGGCATGGAATTTGCAAAACAAGAGGGTGCAACCATCGAGCGATACCGATAAGTCGGTGTGACAAACCAGCAAGTTGGTGCAACATTCAGAGAGGTGGCGTCATGTTGGAGAAGTATGGACTTAAAAGGAAATTGGCCGGGACGCATCAGACGAGACCAAAGGGCAACAAGTAAGTGGTACTCGACAGCGGGGAGATGCAAGAGTGGTGTATGAGTGACAAAAGAATGTCAAATCTCAAAGAGAAGTCATGAGGAGCAAAGTTGAATGAAGTCGCATAAAGTCGCAAAAGTTTGCAGAATGTCGCAAAAAAGTCAGATGCATCTCAGAAGCTAATGTATAGAGTGATGAGGTCTGAGAGGTCACTGGAAAACATGTTTTCAGAGGCCAGGAGGTCTGGGAGCATATCAGTGCACCCCACTACTGCATTAACCACATGACCCCCTTTCCCGTCAACCATGTGCCCCACGTCCAACACCTATAATGGACTGACACCACCCCCCTGCATCATCGAGCAGCTAATCTCGATGGTGCTAATGGACCACAATGCAGTGCCACTGCATCATGCCCAGGACACCCCCGAGGCACTGACAGCAGCATCTGTGTACGATGGTGCACAGTTGCTGCCCCACCCATCCTTATTGACATTGCACAGACTGCTCATGTTCAGTCCTGCCATCTTCATGTCGACTCCCCTACTATCCATCCTGCCTCTGCAATCTCAATGACCCAACTCTCGACTTTACCATATTGACCAGCACTGTTAGTGGGCTCACTCACAGGACCCATGTCACCCAAACCACTGCATGCAGTCTCCTCAGACACCCCCAGTTATTGTCTATGGAACTGTAGTGTTGCAGGGTCCAGTCTGGTCCAGTCTTTTGCCTTTTTTGACCAGGACCAGGACCAGGACCAGGACTGAACCAGTCAAATTCTTCAGGACCAGGACCAGGACTCGGACCAGTCCTGTTGAGACCAGTAAGGACTATAGTCCTGGATCAGTTTGGACTGGTCCAGGACCAGACTCAGTCTTGGGCCAGTCTTAACTGGTCTTAACTGGTCCTGGACTGGTCTTTATTTACTTTGACTCATGTTGAGAGATTAAGACATAGTATACACAACTTGTGAGGGGGTTATACTTCATTATTACTAGTGTTTTTGCATTATATCTAAGCCTTACTTGAATTCTAGTTTTCTATCATGCCAACTTCTCAGCTTTGACCTAAATTTTGATGAAAAACAGGCTTTAATAGCACCTAAACAGTATCAATCCAGGACTGGTCCTAAACTGGTCCTGGGCCAGTCCTGACAGTCCTGAGAATTCTGAAAATCTTCAGGACCAGGACCAGGATCAGGACTGGACCAGTACAGGACTGGACCAGATAGCAGTTCTATATGGTCCAGTCCTGATCCTGAGGCAGTCCTGGACCAGTCCCAGGACTGGACCCTGCAACACTATGGAACTGTAACCTGAGGTGGAGCTGACGGGTTTTCTGGAGTGGGAGGGAGTGCACGCATCGCACAATTATTTATGGTATACACTTTTCTTTATTTCTCTACACATGGTACACTTTACCTTATGATATCCCCATTTATTCCCCTCCTCTTCCTTTCTTTCTCCCTGAATTGTTTCTGGTGGGGGAGGGTGTAACGGGTCAATTCTGACGACTGTTACTCATTATGGACTGCTTACTGATTACCTAAGCAAGTTGCTTTTAATCATTTACACTTACCATTTAGCTGTACACACTCAGTCTTAGCTTAGTTTTGGCTATACATTGAGTCTACTGCAGCTCTGGTGAGTGTAAGAATCTAGGCTGCTTACATTTGGTGTGTGGAGGCTTGACTTTATGCATGAAACACTGTCACTGAATACAGCTTGTCCTTCTTCTCACTTCAGGTGTGACCTCGTGCAGATGCTTCTAGAACACTGGCATGTGGGCCATAGTATTTGTTTGTCCTGTCATTTACCTCACTTCATTCATCTGATTTCTACATATCGAAATGCGAGTAGCAACGGGGCGACCCACTCAGGGTCGAAACGGCAGAGCCGGGTAAGCGCAGTGGGCACGGCGGAGGGGCAGACAGACTGGAGAGATACCTGTCAGTGACGCGATGGTCAACGGATGCACCAGGAGTAGAATTCTCTATTCATACCTGTCAGTGATGCAACGGTCACTGCAGGTGCTGTAAGTACGAGTGAATACAATAGGAAGGGGGTACGTACACGGATGCACCAGGAGTAGAATTCTCTGGGGCATCTGGCGAGCAAACATATGGTATATAAGCCACTCGACACTACCTAATATAGCTAGTGGTAGAGCCGAGGCGTTGAGTAGTTACAAGAGAAAACAGAAAAGCCAAACCAAAGGTATAACGCACGTTCAGCGAACATGCTTCAGCAACTCCTCGGACTCCAGATTTCAACACTCCCCCTCAAACTTTCGAGAGTCCTATTGACAAAGTGAAGTGTTTGCTCTTCATCGAAGGCAAGGCCTTCGTCAGAATGTCCGCGATCATGTCCTCGGTAGGACAGTACGAGAGGTTGATCTTGTTATCTGCAATGGCGTAGCGAATGAAATGAAAACGGATGTCGATATGTTTTGTTCATGCATGAAAACGATTGTCTTTCGAAAGTGTGATGGCGGACTGATTGTCGGAGTGAAGAGGAATGGGGTGTTCAGGATTGCCGAATAATTCAATAACAAATGAGCGTAACCACAGTGCTTCTTTGCTGACATATGTGAGTGCGATGTACTCAGCTTTGGTTGTCGACAAGGTGACGAGATCTTGACACTTTGAAGACCATGAGACAGTGCCACCGTTCAGCATAAAAATGTAGCCGGAAACAGCGCGGCGTCCCTCCGTGCTCATACCATCAGCGTCAGAGTAGCCAATGATGTTGTTGTCTTCCGAGTCACCGAGAACAAGCCATAGGTCCGCAGTACCTTTGAGGTACTGGTAAACACACTTGAGAGCATTCCAGTGCACGATGTCCGGGTTCCGACCAAATTGGGTGAGCTGTCCGACGGCGAAAGTAATGTCAGGATGGGTAGTGACAGAGACATACTGTAGTGCTCCGAGTGCCTCGAGGTATGGCTTGTCGTGCATGATGGCATACTCCGCAGTGGTCACAGGGCACTGGTTGACAGATAGGTGGGCATGGGTATCCATAGGCTGGGAGAGTGGCTTTGCATCAGCAAAACTGTAGCGAGCAATTATGGACTCGATATACGCGCACTGCGACAGTGCGATGGTGTGCTTCTCGAGATTATGCCGGATCTCAATTCTGAGCAGCCAGTGCAGCTCGCCGTTGTCGGTAATTTCCAGTTTCGATCAGATCATATCCTTGAGGTGAAGTAGGTTGGCTAGGAGAGAGCAAACAAGAGTCATGTCATCGACATGAAGGAATATGATGGAGATTTCGCCATCTGGGTGGCGACGGTAGAAAACGGCATGATCGTGCTCGAGGCAAATGAGTTTGAAGCTTTCAAGAATTTCGCGGAGTCGAATGTACCAGTGTCGGCCCAACTGCTTCAGTCTGTAGATAGCAATGAGCAATAGTAGTAGTTGTCCAGGGGATATCCTGTCGAGTTCGATATCTGGCGGTGGCCGCATATAGATTTTCTCATCGTCGCACAACTTGCCATAGAGGTAAGCACTCTTGACATCGACTTGGTGGGTGTACCAGCCATTGCGCGCGGTGACAGAGAGAATAATGCACACGGACGCGAGTTTGCATACTGCGGCGAAGGTGTCATCAGAGAAATAATTGATGCCTTCGACTTGCGTGAATCCTTGGGTGACTAAGTGCACGCAATAACCTGTGACCTCTCCGCATGCATCACGCTTGGTGCGAAAAACCTATTTCGACCCAATGATGTTGTGACCTGATGAACGCGGCAGTGCATCCACGTATACCTAGCTCTTTCTCGACTCTAGGCGACGAATCTCATCATGCATCACCTCTTGCCATTTCAGCCAGTCTGGACGATGCTTTGCCTCAGCAACAGAGTGAGGATCAAACTCTAGGAAATCCGATGCAGCGGTGCCTACGGAGTATGCGACCACCTCGCATTCTTCGTCGTTGTCAATGCTAATGTCCATGAGGGAACCTTCAGCTCGGCCAGAAGCAATTTCACGCAATTTCGTGCTCGGCTTTCACTCACACTTGCCCGTGACAATATCAGGATCAACAGGCTCACGAATTTCACTGGGTTCGAGTGACGGGGATTTTCCAGGTTCAGAATCAGGCCGAGGTCATTTAGAAGAATGCGGAACAGTGTCGGAAACTTGAATGGTAGGTCCTATATCGATATCGTGCTCCTCCTCAACACGTGGAGAGTCTGTGCTGAAAATGACATTTCTCTCAACAGAAATCTTTTTCTCCTTGGGCCAATAAATGTGGCATCCATTCGAGGTAGGATCGGGACCGATCCAGCGTGCTTCGCAGCTGCACACATTGAGCTTCGAGTTTGTATCTACCTTGACAAACACAACTGACCCCCATTCATGCAGATTTGAGACATCCAGAGTGTGGCCAAAATGGACTTCAAAAGGGGATTTTCCCTGCAGTGCGTGGCAAGCCGTGCGGTTATGGACATAAACAATGTAAGCAAGAGCTTCACCCCATAGCCACTTCGGAAGACCGGACCCAGCGAGCGCGGTGCGCATGCCATCAAAAATGGTTAGGTGTGTGCGTTCCGCTACACCGTTATGTTCTGGTGTATCATGAACAGTCAACTTTTGAACAGTACCGGCATACTCAAGATGCGCATCCATATTGGCAGACAGGAACTCGCCGCCACGATCAGATTGCAGGATCTTGGTGCGCACGCCGTGCTGTGTTTGCAGGTGCACTTCGAAACTGACATATTTTCTAAATGCTTCAGATTTCACACGCATAAGCGGCATTTTGAGCCAGCAAGTCACATCGTCTATGAGGGTAAGACAATACTTGCAGCAATCAATGGTAAACACTGACGCAGACCCCCACACGTCCATATGAAGATGTTCGCCAAACTTCTCTGCCAACGGTGATTGATGTACCGTGGCAATGAGGGCGTGGCATGCCTTTGCAACAAGGCATGTCCTACATTCAGTCTTATCAGCACGTTGAGGATCAAGAGTGATGCCAGCGATGCGATCATGACGAAGCATGGCTTTGAGGTATGCATAGTTGACATGGCCGAGCCACTTATGAATTTTGAAAAGCGATAACTCGACAGCTGACGCCAGGGATGTAGAGTCATAAAAAATGCTATAAAGATTGTCCTCATGTGGAATGCTCGCAATGACATCATTTTCCCTGTTCGAAATTGTCAATGTGCCTTCATGGCCTAGCCAGGCAAACCCGGCCTCATCGAGAAGGCCTAACGAGATAAGTGTGGCGTGCATAGCAGGTGCATGCAGAACCCCTTTCAGCCGAATATGCCTGCCACCATTTATGGCAGGAAGACGCATTAGCAGGTCACCCACACCATGCGAGTAGAAGATCTCTGAGTTTGTGGCACGAATCTGATGTGGCGCAGTGGTGCAGAAGTTCGACAGCCGATCAAGATGCGGCGTCATGTGGTGCGATGCACCAGTGTCAAAAATGTCGACTCGATGATCGGATTCGGCCACTCTGGCGAAGGCATGGTAAGTCTCCGAGATCTGGACTTCGTCTTGGGCTGCAAGGTCAGCGCAGTCAATCACAATCTCCTCGAGAGGAGCAGAGAACACCATGGAAGCACTCCAGGCTTCCTCAATATGCACGGACGAGACGGACTGTACAGCGACAGTCGATGCAGAAGTATCCTTCACATTGTCCTTCAGCTTCCCATCTGCCTTGGGCTTTGTATCAGTGGAACCAGAGCTGCTCGCAGCAGCCTCCGATTTCCCCTTTGAGCGCTGATAATACTGCTTCTTCAATGGGCAGTTGGGTGCACGATGCCCCTTTCCACCACACTTGTAGCAGGTAAGATCATCATCTGATTTTGGCACATTCCCTTTGCTCGAGCCATTGCCACGACCTCTATAACCATGACGGCCACGCCCTCGGCCTCCTCCACAACCGCCAGTGATGGCGGCACTGGCTGTTGTGGTCTTATCGCCAGACTTCAACACCGAGCGGAAATCAGCCTCCGCACGAAGAGTGGTAACTATTTCTGTTGATGTGACGACCTTGCAAGCAGCACCAGGTGCAAGTGTCGAATTGAAAATGTCGACAGCAGTAGTGATTGCAGTGACGGTGGATGCGAATGAACAAGGGATAAATGTGGTAATCGCATTGATGTAAGTACAGTCCTCGATCTTGACATTCATCTCTGACAGCTTCTCCTTGAGCTCGGCAAGCTGGTCTAAGTGCTGATGGACCTTATGGTCATCGGAGCACCTAAGTGAGAAAAGTTTTGCCTTCATCCAGGCCTCGGATGCAGCAGTCGAAGTTCCGAATTCAACCTTCAAGCCAGTCATAACTTCATGTACCTTCTTGACATTCAGGTACTTCTTGAACAGTGAGTCATGGAACTTTCCAGTTATCGCATTAAGCATCTGCTTATTAAGCTTCCGCTCCACATCAGATGTCGGGTCAGCAGCACGATCAAGAAGCTCATCGGTGTCGCAACCACCAGTGGCACACTTGATGTGGCCCAACCAAATCCGATAATTGGATCTGTCAGCGGCCAGCTTCAGGATGTCAGAAAATTCCTTGGCGATGGTGGTGGTCATGACACGGGGTAGACGGTGAGGGATAGGCATGATAGGCTGCAGAGATGGTGCACGGGAGCTTGATGGTGATGAAGAGGGTGATAGTGGCAATGAAATATTGATGGAGTCAGGGGAGAAGAGTGAGCTGTCAATACGTGAGAGGTGTGCAAAGGGTAATGGAGCAGGATATGGAACAAGATCATGTAGGTCAGAAACTTCACAACCCTGTTGCTGTAGAAGACGACGAGAGGTGAACGAGTAAGAACTGTGTTCAACGGTAACAGTTTGCTGATAACGGAAGCAGTGCTTCACCATAAAATTTGGGGTGTGTGCGTGATGTAAGGGAGACTCCTCAGCTGATAATGGCGGGGCTCATAACCTATCGAAATGCGAGTAGCAATGGGGCGACCCACTCAGGGTTGAAACGGCAGAGTCGAGTAAGTGCAGTGGGCACAGCGGAGGGGCAGACAGACTGGAGAGATACCTGTCAGTGACACGATGGTCAACGGATGCATCAGGAGTAGAATTCTCTATTCATACCTGTCAGTGATGTGACGGTCACTGCAGGTGCTGTAAGTACGAGTGAATACAATAGGAAGGGGGTACGTACACAGATGCACCAGGAGTAGAATTCTCTGGGGCATCCGGCGAGCAAACATATGGTATATAAGCCACTCGACACTACCTAATATAGCTAGCGGTAGAGCCGAGGCGTTGAGTAGTTATAAGAGAAAACAGAAAAGCCAAACCAAAGGTATAACGCACGTTCAGCGAACGTGCTTCAGCAACTCCTCAGACGCCGGATTTCAACACTACAAGCATGCTGCTACCACATACCATGTCATCCGACCATAATTTATCTCATGCCTGAGAAAGCTGTTGTTGGCACAACAAACAAGTTAATAGGCAAGGTCGAGTATGTGTTCTTGCTATGTTGATACTGTCTCATTACGACCAATCCAGCCAACATTTACCTTTTTTGGACAGTCCCAAAAATCTCAAAAATGTCCAAAAATCCAGAAAAAATTATTAGCAAGGTCTCTGAAAATCGCTGTGATGCGTGACTGGTCAGATTGGTTGTAATTGCACAGTATGCTTGCATAGTTATCTGAGGGACTGATGTAGTCAATCTTGAACAACGCAATATTTTTGTACATCATTAATACTTCGAACTCATTTATTGGCCTTCTAATATGTAGAGCAACTTGGACTTGCTAATGCTCATGAAGATTTTACTCTAGGTTAAATTGAGGTGGCAGCGGTCAAAATATGTCTAGCTTTTAATGTTTTAATGTCAACTATCAGAGATCTCTTCAACTTCAAGGCTCACATAGGTGTGATGCATATTCCTTCACGCTGTTCTATTCTAAACATGATAATATCAGGAGTTCTCTGTAAATCAGGTATTCTGAATGTCTCACAAACCCTATGCTGTGTTATTCATTTTGTTAACAGTCTTTTGCAGACCATTTCTACTGAAACGTAATTCATAGCAATGTGTAATGTAAGTATTGCAGAACTAGACTTAGTGCTGAGGACGATTTACAAATGGGTATTGCAGGCAGCAGAGCTAAAGAGAGTCGACCATAAGTGAAACCTGCTACAAATTACTACAGAAGATGTTATGTCTCCCTAATGTATTTGTGCCCTAGTATGTTCAGCTTCACTACTGTTGTGTTCCAGCAAGGATCATATTGTTAGGCCCCTAGTTAAAACATCATCCTTTGGGCACATCAGGAAAACCCAACTTTTACTTATAGGACTTACTCCGACTTTTTGTCCTTTTTTGCCTTATTTAAGGCTCATAAGATCCCAAAAGTCGACTTTTAAGTCTCTGAGGAAATATGACTTATGAACTTTTTGTTCTTTTTTACCTTATTTAAGGCCCATAAGTGCATTTAAGTCACATAAGAACACCTTTAAGTAAAAGTTGGGTTTTCCTGATGTGGTCTGCAAAGGAAAAGCTCCTGATAGGTGGAACCTTGACCTTCGCATCTTGCCGGCATCTGGACGCGGGTGGCCCAGCCGGCGCGACTTAGCAGCACCACAGTGCATGGTGGTGCCACCCGAGAGGGTGGTTGATTGTTCAGATTCAATTGGCACCCAGCGGGCACCTCGTCACATCACGTCCAGCCGAAGGGCCCCAACTTTCAGATCATTGAAATCCAATTAGTAAATATTCTTAGGTTTCATTAGAGACATTTGTTGACATTAGAAACCCTCCCGTAATTCAGCAGTGGGATAACACAATTGGCGCCCAGTGCCCGACGCCCAACATCCGACTGGCACCGCAGCGCCATCCTGTTTTGACACTGATGATTGCATGGAACATTCAGCGCATCGAACATCTTAATAGTAGTACTTGCAGCCTGCACGACATTGCCATCTGCATTGAGATTGTCATCGGAGTATGGGCTAGGGCTACCAGAACACCCCCGACCAACATCCAGGCAGCCCAAGACACTACAATCTACTTACAAGACTTTACTAACTTATTGCAAATGGGGCCGACTACTCTGGCGTAAGTACAACTAAAAACCGAGGTGATGTGACATGAGCACCTGCAGAGCACCAATCAAATCCGAACAATCGACCCTACACTCGGTGCGACCCACCTGAATTTCCGGAGTGTTTGATTTCGTAGTCCGCACTGTGAACAGATTTTTTTGGGGGGGCCTATCAGGGCCTATCGATATGGTCTTTGCTGTCACAGTTTTAGTCTCGATTCCAGACGTTACATGGATGTACCCGAAAAAACCAATATGTCGGAGATCAAAAAAACCACTGCAGCCTCCGTGCTATAACATCTGGTGACTTTCAGTGCGGCGGGTGTAGATGACCCCAACCTTCTCGTCTCCACCTCCGAATTGCCCCCCCGACACCTCAGGAGGGCTTGAGCAGACACATAGTCAGGCATAGACACCAGAAATAAAATTTGCCACCATTTTTGCACGGTCTCAAGGGCCCGTCAGTTTATACTGTGCATGCTTGCATTCGAGGTCGCCGTTCACATGGAGGGATAATATAAATGGCAATTTTGCATCCTAGTATTGCATAAATAGTAGACAACATACAGACAGGATCAGTGAGTGTAGAGTAGCGGGAGAAGGGGAGGCGACTACGGGATGGCCGGCGGCGCCTGGGGGTTATCTACATCCGCTGTACCGAAAGTCACCAGACGTTAAGCTGTGCTGGCTGTAGTGGTTTTTTCGATGTCCGACATTGGTACTAGCCTCCGAGGCGGAGCCGAGGAACGGCACAGCATATACGTCTGGCTTGCGAGACTACGCCGAGAGGTGTTTCGGCTTACTACTACTCATCCACATCTCCATTCGGAAGGTGCACGCTCGACAACTTTGACAACGCTCGCTCCCAACTCGCTCCTGCCTTTTGTTGGTACCATATAATACACACTGACTCTTCGACGGAAGATTATTCATTATGCTCTCCCTGGTCGAAATGAATTTGCTCAATAAATTACTCTCCTTCGTTGGTCGCTAACTACAGAGACAGTGATCTGTGCCTCGCCGTAACCTGCCTTTGTCAAACCAACTGCTGCATATCTGAGATCTTCGGCACCACTTGCTATACCTTTTTAGCTCAGGGTCGCATGTACGGCATTGTGGAAGTTGACCGTCGCGCGCAAGGTATAAAACACAGTTTGTTGGTCTGCATCAACCCCTCCTCGCTGTCTCCTTTACCACGGACTTCGCGCACACCATGAGTATCCCCGTTCCGACTGACCCTCATGGCTTCTTGCAGTATCAAATGATTAATGGTACGCAAGCAGTCTTTTCATTTTGCTGGCACCAGTTCTCAGGTATCTTAGCGCACATCACGTTCAAGTGCGGGTACGACAGCATACTCACTCATCTTGAGAATCCGCCCCTTAGAGACCTGTCGAACTTTCTGGGCTACTGTGAAGCGTGGGCGCATTCCGTCCACGAACACCACGAATCTGAAGGTGCGTCTGTCTATTCTCTTTGCTATACGTCTCGAGAACAACATCTCGCGATGTCGAGGACGCATCGCAGAGAAAGTCTGCCAACGATTATTCTTCCCTACGATCAAAGTGGATGAGAAGCTGATGCGTGTCGATTTACAGAGCATCTCGTATTCCTGGTCCTGCAGCCTCGACTCGACATGTCACGCGAGATCGAGCAGCACAAAGTAGTGCATGCGGGACTTGAATCGCTCTTTGCGTACATTAAGCGGGCACGCGAGGACCGAAGGGCGTTCGACGCTGCCGAGTTGCGCGGGATGATGGAAAAATTGAAGGGTCCGTTGGTACGTCGTATCCGTAATCTTGATACCAGATTAAGCTGAATTCACACTGCAGTATGAGCATCTCGACGATGAGGTCGCTCATATCTCTGCGGAGAACCTTGTCGCTGCTGGGTTTACTGCTGACGAGATGCGCAAGCTCGACAAGGACCTTGAGACGTATGCCCGCTCTCACGGGAACGTGACGTTACTGGTTCCGTACATGCGCAGGTAAGTGATAGACAACTATTCTCGCGGAGCACGGTGTCTCTGAATCCACTTCGTATTGTCCTAATGCGCCCCGAACAATTTTGTTTCGCACTCACGTTTACTCAATTTGCTCATTCCTTTGCGGTTTCTCTCCTCTTCCAACGGCGGTCTACAATTGAACACATTTTTTATTTGAAGCCACACGGTGCCGGAAATGAAAGACATCTGGCCCCCGATGCCCTGGGCTCTGCGTAAGGTGCTCATTCCTTATATGATCGCATTGCGGCATTCAGGGTACGTCGTCACGTTCTCGCACGTTACCTCCCATCGACCTTCTGACATCCGTGTTGTTTTCTCTCTATCTGCAGTTACTGGAAATACTCACCTTACGCCATGTCCTGAACGCCCTTCATGATCCCGGAGGAGGTGCTGATTTTATGAAGTCGGAAGAGCTGGATGGAACACTCGGACAGACATACTAGGCTACCGTTCACGCGTGCTCACGTCGGCCGTTGTCTGGAACCCAAGGTTTCTATATATGTTACCGTAGCTTTGGGATTCTGGGCTTGACTACGTCTTATATGCAGATGATATCAGTATACAGCCCTTTGTGCATCACGTAAGTAATCGTGTCGGCGATGCGCATATTCAGTACTTGTCAAGAAGGTGGAGTACACCACACAACGCCCGAGGATAGTGCTGAGCTCGACGCTTACAGATAATTAATCTTCACATAGTGCGTGATATCAGAAGAAACGCTTTACTGCGACCGACGGCGCACCATCTTCCACAGGATCTCGCTGTGCGTGTGATCATGACCTGCGTTTGGCTTCCGTCCCTGCTGGAAGATCGTCAGCAGCTTGACGACCTGCTTCCATCCCGCCTGCTCCTGCTGCATGCGCATCACCAGCGTCAGGTTTGACGTGGCCATCTCGTGCGCGGCGAGGTTAGGAAAAACGGAGTCGAGGAAACGCGCGACCTGAAATGGGTCCTGGATCAAGCGATTCGTTACATTGCTGATGTAGAGGGTGCGTAGCCCATGCGGTGCCGGGCGTTTCTCCAACAGAGGAAGCGAGTGCGAGCGGAAGTCCACCACAGGCAGCTCGAGGGTCTCCAAATTCGGGCAGAGCCTCGCGAACTCGAGCAGCACGCGCGGCAGCACCGGGGTTTCGATGTCTTCGAGGCCGGCGAAGAAGAGCAACGAGACGTCTTTGGCTTTCGGCCACGCTGCTGCGAGAGCTATGAAGTCCTCGTCGCCCCACACCAGCTTCTTATTGCACCGCAGTTTAATATGCTCAAGTGTGTGCATAGCCGTGAGCGGTTGTACGAGTGGTGCGAGCTCCTCGGAATCCTGTCTAAATCCCGCGACAATATTCGCGGAGAAGCACCGCACGATGGGGAACCGTTTGCTGATCACGGATGTGAGCCTACAGAGCGCATGGGCCAACTCTTCGCTATCCCCAAGGTCGGGATCGTCAAACGTGATTTCGAGTGAGAGCGTGTGCAGGAGTAGAGAGGATACGGTGTTCGCAACCTGTACAGCGAGCATTACTGAACCTCTGATGGTCAATTCCTGAAGCACGGGAAACCTATTTAAGTGGGATTCTTCTCCTGAATATACATAAGAAGATATGTCCAGCCGGACGAGATTCGGTAAGGACGAGAGCGCATGCAGGAGAGGCACGTCGATGAAAGCTGGGTCTATGTCCAGTGACCTGAGTTCCCTGCACATGGCGAATGCCTGACCTGCTTGGAGAATTCCCAGGCCCTTCGTAGAAATGTGACGCAAAGAAGGGGACTTTGAGCAGACCGCGCGGAAAAGATGAGTGATCGCGTGTTCTTTCTCAAGGTCCTGTCCTTGATCGATCGATGGCCACATCCCGTTGATGGCGAACGACAAGTAAAGAAGAGACGGAGAGACCAAGTACAGGAGGGAATAATCGAATGGCGCAGATTGAGTCCATGCCAGGTGCCGAAGTCTCGGAAAGAGAGGTTGATGGTTGTTCAGATGAGTTAAATGTAGGAGTATTGACCATGGAGACGCCACTGAAGTTGCCACAGTGAATGCAACTCTACGTATACGTTTAGCATATTGCTGAAAGCGTTCCCAGTCGGCTGGCTCTACTTCGGCAGTGAGGACCTGCCAGGGGAACGGTTAGACAGCACGCCTATGAATATACAGCGGTGGCATCCTTACGTATATGTCTACGTCGTCTTGAGGTGCTTGTTGGAGTTCAACACAAGGCAAGACGTTCAGTACATGCAACAAGTCGTCCAACGTCTCCCACAAGGAATTCAACGCAGGGTCTGAGAACGCTTGGCAGACGCGAGCTGCGCTAGCCAGCGTGCGCCGACACGCCCGAGCTGCAACAACGTCCGCATCGTCTGGAAGCAGAAAGTGATCAAAAATTAGCTGCAGAATATCGTAGCACTCTAGAGCTCGGTGAGCAGGCATTGGTCACGTTTTGAGAGAAAGCTTGAGTTCAACTTCCGGTATATATATAGCACAGCCGCTCTGCAGCAGCTGAGAGCTTCTCTGTCAATCGATGCTGTAGCACGCAGAACGTCGACCGCGAATTTTGTAACTATGCCATTAGCGGCGGTTCGCAGCACTTATGCATGTTCAAGAAGCGAGCAGCGACCGTGACCATAAACAAAGCGCCGGCGTTGTCGATTGCGTTTCACGGCAACCTTGACTGCCAGCTGCGACTTCAATAACACTCGCCTCTAGGTAAGCTGGCAGGAATCGGGTAACAATTCTGAATGACCCTTTCCGTCCGCTTCGACAATTGCACGATTGCAGATCTAACGAGGCCTCAGTGATGTGCTTCGAGAATTTAAATCTTGTCGTAACCTTGCTTGCAAGGTCTCTCCCACCCTCTTATTTGAGGCCTGTTTTCATCTACCCGGCTACTCCCGATGCATTTTCCATTCTTCTCCGCTTGGGCCTCTATCGCAAAGTCACTACGGCTCCATCGCAAAGTCACTACGGCTTTTCGTGTTCGTTATTCACCAACAGAGTAGTGGTTCTCTGTATGCCTTGTGGGTTTTTGTGGATATGTATTCGAAAATTTAAAAAATTTACCCAGCAGTGGCAGCTTCCGACATTACTCGGCCTCCCGTCTTCAATCATTGCGCGCGGGCTGGTTTGGTATGATCGACCGTCTCGTCATCACTCAGTCGTACCTTTTGTTACGCGCTCAGCGTCTCTTGCGCCCTTTTTTTTCACCGCAGGTCGGGTTTTTTTTGGGGCACACACCGTTGTAGCTTAGATCTTTTTCTATATGTTTATCTACTGCCGCTTGCCAATAATCCCAAAGTTGCTGTCATTCCTCATGCGGGCTGGTTTTCATAACGATGTCCACCACTGGCCATCATTCCTGTTTACATTGCCTTCCAATGTAAGGTGTCACAGTGTACGCACTCTTCCTCATGCCCGCCCACTTCATGTTTCTTATGCAATTCGTTACAAACGTCACGTGCTACCCAATCGTCTCCGAACCCAAACATACCTCAAGTCACGCTCAGCAAGCAAGGTCTCAGCCGACGGCAGGCGGCCTTTCCCTAGTAAGCAAGCTCAAATTTTCTTTCCGCTCTCATTTCCAATTGGGACAGACTACGGGTTCTATCAAGCCCATAAAGCACCTCGAGACTGACCTGCTGAGTCGTAAGGTCTCTCCCGAGGTTCGCTCACTGTATGTACTGCGTATTACTGCATTAATTGATATGAACACTCAGCGATTTCACAATTAGCGTGACCGTTCCTTTCATCGGTAATTCCAGATCCAAATACTTGAACACAGATGACTCAAGGAACTTCGCAAGTTCGTGTTGTGTCACTGCTTCTCGATCAAGCCCATTGGTGCAGAACATTGACGTCCTCACTATGCAACCTCGAACAAGTCGTGCAGTTTGTCATCCCGAATGTGCTGAACGTAAATCGTATCCTTCTAGTGGTATCCGACTCCTCGCTGCCTTCCCGCAATGACTCGCGCTACCACGACACAGATTCTGGATTTTCGATATCGGGACTCGCAAATACGTCAGGACTTCAGGTTTGCTTCCCCTAGAACATCGTTTAATTAACACGCGCATACTCAGAGCATAGAACGACGCGCCGACGGCAACAACAATCCCTTCGATGCTCTCGCTACCAACGCGATCATGCCCGATCTTCTTCCTGTCTCCTCTGCCTGAACATACGCAGCAAATGGAGCACCTTCTCCCAGATCTCAGCATATGACCTGGACGACGCGTAGTACTTGCACAAAGCTTCGGATAGATCAAAGTCCAGGAATAGTGCATCAATGAAGTATGTGACTTGAAGTGGGGACTCAATTGTGATATTCGTACGAAATGTAACATCGAAGTTGCGGAGTCCATGCGGCACTGGGTGCCAGCCAGCGGGAGGAAGAACGCGCGAGCAAAGGTCCAGCACCAGCAGTTTCAGTACCTCAAGATAGGGTCAACATCTCGCGAACTCCAGTAGCACACTGGGTCGGATTCCTGTGTCATCGTCATCGCTAAGCCAAAATATTTCCTCCTTGGGCCATGCCGCTGCTACATTGAAGAAGTGCACGTCTCGCCATGTCAGCCTCTGGGCGTAAAATGGAGACTTAGGTGCTTGAGGTTGTGTAGAGACAAAAGTGGGTGGAGAACAGATGCAAATGACTCCTCGATAGAGCCCCGGGATGTCTTGTAGCAATCGGTGGATGCAGAAAATTTGTGAAAGGGGAATAGTGACCCGATAACTGATGAGAGGTCATAACTGATGAGAGGTCATAACTGATGAGAGGTCATAACTGATGAGAGGTCATAACTGATGAGAGGTCATACAGCGCATCAAACCCCTGGCCGACTACGAAGGGACGGTCATACCAGGCTAAGCATGGCGGTGTCCGAATAGTCACCCTGTATCCAGGATAAGTGGAAAATATTGGGGAAGAGGTCGGTTGCCATTAAGCCGCGTGAAATGCACCAGTAGTAGAGACTGGGGACATTTTTTCAATCTCTACTTGAGAACCTGACCTCGCGCACGCGCCATGCATGTTGATGAAAGCGCTTCCATCTATTTGAGTGACGAGGTTTTGGGCAAGAACCTGAAGGCAATGTGAGATAAAATCTGCTCCAGACTGTCGTATCTTTTTTTGGAAGATTACCTGGTTGATTCGATCTTCAAAGTCCGGTCCTATACTGATTTCACAACCAGACAGGAGTCTCAACGCGGGAAATAGGTCGTCCAATGTGTCTCATAGGGTGTCCAGACTCTAGCGCGGGCTCGCGAAAAGCCCTACAAACTGGGCCAGAGCGCGCCAATGCTCGCTACAGTGATTCGGCTCCTCACCGAGCAATATTATCTCCTGGTCCAGATGGAGATGCTCGAAAATCAGCAAAGGATATCGAAACATTCAAGAGCTCTGGGTGCAGGCACGATTGTGGCTACGACTCGCAGCAGTAAGGACCAGTTTCGGTCACACGTCGCCGCCAGCCCAGTTCTCACCATTTACGTTAGTAGGTATACGTTGCCCTCCATTCGCTAGTAAAAAAAATAAAAGTATATCGGATACTCGAAACGTCGCCCTTTCAGGTTTATAGGTCACTGCGACTCACATATGAATGATGGCAAGGATGCAGGCCTAGTACGGGCTGTCCGAGTACAGTTGCGAGCTTGTGCCGTTACGTTTACCGCAAAAAATGATGGCAAGGATGACTTGCGGAAAGAGCGGGAATTTCCATTTATGGAAGCTGCGCCGCCGATCACTGTCCGTCAATGTGGTTAATAGTATCGTCGCCTGGTGCCCAAGACGCAGATGGTTTTGGGTAATCATGACAGAGTCGGGCATCGCATCTGAGGTCATGTTGAATTACATTACCTCACACTAAGTACACTACCGATACAGTGCTTACATAGATACTCTATTCAAGGTCCTCAGGGACATGTCCCGGGGCCAACACGGAGTGCAAACCGTCTACGTTGTCTCAATCTGCTCTTCGCTCCTTTTCTCCGAGACGCTCGCTTCACGCTTCTCGTCAACCCCTATCTTCTCGCCCACATCCACGCCGGATGCGAACGCCGACTCCTCCTGACCCGCAATAGCTGCAGCGCGTTCCGCCTTGACTTTCTCCCTGATACCGCGCGCACGTTGAACAATGCTCCATTGTAGGATACCATACCACGGCTTGGGCGTGGGTACTAGCTCATCATCGGAGCCTGCAGGCTTCTCAATGCGGAAAAGAACGTCAATCGACTCGAGCGTCTGCCCGGCAGTCTCGGGATAGAATGACCATACAACGCAGGCGTTGACGAGATTCAACACCGCGAAGATGATATAGGTCTTGTATCCGATATTGCGGAGGGCAGGAGGAGTGATCTCGACGACCTGCGGCGTGAATGCCACTGTTAGATGGCGTATGATGACGAACGCCAGACAGACGCACGAGGAAGTTTCCGAGGAAGTCTGCGGCGGCCGCGAGCGCAGCACCCTTCGCGCGGATCTTCAGGGGTAGCACTTCAGCAGGGTAGACCCACACAGTCGCCATCCAGCCTGTTCCGAGATGTTGGCGTTAGCCAGAGCACCGAAGGATCATTAAGTGAAAACACACCCCAAGTGAAACATGCCTCGAACATGAAGACAAAGAAGACAGCAGCGATAGAGGAAGACGAGTTGTCGATAGCCACGCAGATCGCTTCGAGAGCAAGGACGACACATTGTCCAATGGCCATCGATATCCAGAGCTTACGGCGTCCAACTCGGTCGATGGTGAACCACTGGATAGCACGTCACAAAACGCCACCTCATATCATAACAGAGCAAGCGCACCGTAAGGAAGGATGCAACAATATACCAGACTTGCAGCCAGCAGCCGAGGAAGAGCGCCATCTTCTGGCTCATACCCAGACTTTGCTGGAACAGTGTCGGTGCATAGTACGTGACGATATTGATGCCTGCAGAGACAATCAGCTTTTCAAATCAGAAAAGGTACGGAACACACATACCAGTCATCTGCTGCATAAATTGAATTCCTAGCGCCAGGTAGAAGCGTTTATTGCCCATGATACCGTTATCTTTGAACAGATCACCCCACGACCCTTCCTCCTTAGATTCAAGCTCTATAGCCTCGACGATCTCCGCCTTCTCGCGCTGGACGATGGGATGGTCCGTTGGGAGGTTGCGCAGCTTAGCGAGCACGATTTCTCCCCGTTCAGGAGTGTCGTCGTGTCGAATCAGCCAACGGGGCGAGTCAGGGAGGAAGATGGTAACGAGAATGATGTAAATGGCGAACACGCATTGAAAGAGCAGCGGAAAGCGCCACTGCACGCCACTGTGGTGAAAGTAGAAGCCATAATTGATCCAGTATGCGAGCATCAGGCCGCCCAGCATGCTCGTAAGCTGGCAGCAGACGTGCCATCCACGGTGCTCGGGCACGGACACTTCACTTTGGTATACGGGGGTGACTAGGCAAGATGAGCTGCAGCGGCAGACGTACAGACGCTGAAGGCTAACCTGAAGTGATGTATCCAATACCTGAGACAAGCGCGTCAGGTTCTACTGAATAGAGAAGAGCAGTGGTGTGACTTACCAAAACCCGTTATAACACGCGCGAACATAAACTGAACGCGTTCATACGAGGTACCCATGATTACAGTACCGACGATGAGAATGATCGAACCCAAGATGAGCGTCCGCTTGCGGCCAAGGGGCTCAGAGGTCAAAGCGGCACCGATAGCACCGAAGACTGCTCCGACGTCATAGAGTGCGGTGATGGTGCCGACCATTAGTGTGCTGGGGTTACCCATTTGGTCGAGCCAGTACTTGGAGATGACGACGCCAGACATGACACCCTGATCGTATCCGAAAAGCCAGAAACCAGTCGAGCATACAGACGTAATGGCAGCGATGAGGGCGGTACCCGTCAACCCTTGAAGACCTACTTTGCTCATCGTAGACTGCACTGCGATGAAGTGGGAAAGGTACAACGAAATGGGTGCGAATGCGAGCGCG
Organism: Sparassis crispa; assembly: GCF_003851025.1. Classification (NCBI taxonomy): domain Eukaryota; kingdom Fungi; phylum Basidiomycota; class Agaricomycetes; order Polyporales; family Sparassidaceae; genus Sparassis; species Sparassis crispa. The sequence continues at coordinate 1,850,892 of NW_020939754.1, read as the reverse complement.
CGTTCGCCAGCTCTTCGGCTTCTGAGGTCAGACACTTTATATATGCACCATCGTGCACCAGCTGCAGAATGAAACTGTCAGGTGCGCAAAGGAACCCCGCATTGACAAGGAAGGATCGCTCATCTGAACCGCACGTGTGCCCCAAATGGTAGGAGGTGGTCGTGTGGAGCCCCGTGGGCACGGCGGCTGAACATCGGAGGACGCGTTACGGACCGCACCCACCGTTTCCAATGTTCTAGCGCGGCCTCCACTTGCGATTGGAGTAATATCCTTGTGACGAGAATGCACTTGATGGCACAGTTAAGTTCGTAAGATCGACGACGAACCCTAGACTAAATGATGCACTGTGGGCGGTTACCGTATGCGACTGAGTTAACTCGAGGTTGTGGAAGACACCAAAATAGACAAGGCGAAAAAGGTCTTGTGTGAGCCTCCTAACACAAGCAATTCACGTCGCGATTGACATGACGGTCGACTTCTTGATGATTATGAAAATCAAAAGCCATGTTGGGATCCTTCCACCGAGCGATGTAAGGGCATACTAAAACAATGCCATCCAACAGATCTAGAACGAAGACATATATATGCCTTGCATGAACAGCCAGGAACAGCGTAGAACATCCCGCCGAACGCATACGAATGAGATAACCGAAAAGATAAGGTCGAGGTCGGCGTGAGAGAAAGAAGTCGACGAAGAAGGACCGAGGGTGGTATGCGTTCGGTGACTTATGTGACTGGAAGTCTCTGTAATATCGGAGGAATGAGCAGTTCTTGGCGCAGGGTGTTGTAATAACCTCGGCCAATATAACTATCTCCACGAACACCAGTACAAAGGAAAATGGAACGAGACATACGAACATGCACCATGCCGTACGTGGTGAGCTGAGAAGCTCACATCCTGATCAATGCAGTAAGTTGAGAGCAGAAGGAAAGTATGGGAGCAATCCATGAGCAGGTTTGAGAATGCTGTCCTTCCCAGTTTGGATTGCCAAGGTAGGGTCTCAACTCGAGGAACCACCACTGGTTACCTACAAGCTATAGCCGGAGATTCGTAGACTCAGAGAGTGCAGAAGCATTTCATGTCAGCTATCGGATCCGCTGCCAAGAATGTAGCTAACGCAGATAGTCCAATTACACTCCGGCAGTGAATCAATCACTGACCAGCAAAAATCTTTCACGGATATCCGAGGCTTCTGTATATATATCTGGAGGATTGTCGCTGAAAGCGGATCACGGCGAATGCGAAGTCTCCTCTGTAGTGAATAATCAGCGAGGAGCGAGCGCACATCAATTCTGGACTCTTACCGAATCGCTTGCCATGGCTTCTGTTCTTGCACAAAAATGTGAACTATGAACGCGTCTCCCGCAGAAAGTATTCCTTGCCTCAAGGGACCTCTTGGGCGCAGCACTTATTAACAGAGAGCAGCCCGACTAAGTTATTCTGTGCTTTATTTCATCCTGGGCTTCATGTACACCTGTCGTACGATTGAAGGGCATCTTGGGACGGTAATCTTACCTGCGTGATGGAAAAGTACCGTGATAGTGAAACTTTGCTGACCTGTAAGTGGATGCCTTCCCGTAGGATTTGGAGCACTTCTAAATCACAAAGCGGACTGCGAAACACCCCACTGTGTCGGAACAGCAGGATTTGTGAAACCGTAGCGTCGCAACATGATGATGATCAAACCAAGTTCTAGAGGGTCGGAGGACGAGCGGCAGCATGATGTAAGCAATATGCAGCACCAAATATAGGCAAAGATGGGCATTGCGAGTGGGCGGAGACCGAAATCATCGTTTAGAGAGACGTTTAGAATCTGGAAGGGGGGGTCGACCCCCCCTTCCAGATATAAGGTTTAGAAAGAGCTCACTCTGCTCTCACGGTATGCGGAGATCAATTTGCCGACGTGCCGGCCTGATTTAGAGACGAAATTTAGTTTAGAACGTTTCTAAACGGCTACGGGAAGGCATCCAGTAGAGCACAAAATTCACGACGGGCCAGGAAAGCTTAGCAGGTTGATGTGCACGTGATGTCCCTTGTACGCGCAAATTGCCGCCCGTCTCCTAGCGCGCCTTCGACTCATGCTCGCCCTCGCTCCCGCACGACATTGTCTCTCTATCTTTCTCACCACCACCGTCCCCCCTGCTGCTACATTTGCCACAAAACTTCCATTTCGCTGTCTTCACCGCCGCTCGAGCTTTCAACGGATGTCCAACGACATCACCGTCACTTTTCTTGGCACGACCAGCGGTGGCGGGCCCACTGAGACGCGCAATTGTTCCAGCCTTGTGTTAGATCCCCTCTCAGACGGCTCGCTATGGAGTACGTGGCCAGAATATGCAACTTTGCTTTCTAACGAAGTGTCATCTGAATTAATATTACTCGCCACTGTTACTCGCAGTGGTCGACTGCGCCGAGGGCACCGCCCGTCAAGTGGCGACGCAGCCATGGCACGATTCAAGGAGAATCAAGTTGACAAGGCTCACAAAGATTTTCATCACTCATATGCATGGTGAGCTCGTTACCTAAACTTTCCTATTATTTCGTTGCTGGGGCACACGCTTGAGATCTATCTCCTCTATTTGTGTCACTTAGTCAGAAGTTGCGTATTTTGCAAGAAGAACGAATATTGTCAACGGGTCCCATCCATCCGCATTGCCTCGCAAATCGTCTCTGTCCAAAGAGTCGTGTTACTTCTTATGCGTCAATCTGGAGAACAGTCATCGTTGTTCTGGCTACAGGACCTGTTATGCGTCAATCGGAGAACAACTATTGTTCTTTCGAGGACCATTGTCACGTGTGTCGTCGCGTGTCGTCACTAGGCAAGCACATGCTAACCTACCGTGTACCGTGACTGGACCAGGCGGAGTGCCTGGCGTGTCTATGTAGATGTTGATTCTACTAAGATTCTCCAAGCAATCTGGTGCCTGTCGCATTCCTGGGATGGATTAAGTATATGTTTGCCTTTGCCTACGAGTGGATCGATGAGGGCCTCAGTAGAATGAGCTGATACACAAGGAAGGTATTCAGCTATTTCTGGACATTACGAGTTGTGCATGTTGGATCGCTCTATGTTACGTCTCCGTTGGACAAAATTGGCCTATGCACCTCAAGCTACTGTGCCTACGTTGGACTTCCGGCATGGTGTACGCCTTACGTTTTCGGCGATACATGCTTGAACCAATTGGAATTGGTCTTCTGTATCATGCAGACGAGTTCCTCGCTCCACGGTGCTGCAACTCTTACCTGGCGTTCCCGCCGCACGATCTACTTTGTTCCACTTTAGCCTACTTTGCCCACTTTGCCTACTTTGCCTACTTTGTCTCCCATTGACTTGTCTGGTCTGAGCATGAGCTGACATACTTGCTGCAGCGGACCATACGATGGGTCTCCTGCCCCTGCTGCGTAACGTCCTCGGCATTCCACGGCTACGACCTCCATTCCGTGAGCCAGACGACCCGCCACGCGTTGAAGTCTATGGTCCGCGTGGTTTGCGGCGGCTTTTACGCACACTATGCGCTGCAACGAACACGAACACGGACACGCGGTACGCGGTACATGAGCTATTGTTTCCCGGGGAGGAGCCGGACGTTAATGCGCCCGAATCCTCGTTGACCTCTGGACCCCCTGCGAAGAATTCGGTAGGGTGGAACGAACATGTTGAATGCGAGGCGCCTGGGTTCAATTTCGCGTGCGACGCGGACGGGTTTTGGCGTGGGATCGTGGACACCCCGATCGCTGGGTCGCACGGACGGAGAAGACTGGTGGTCGATGCAGGTCCAATAGAACATCGAGGTAAGAGCTCCCAGATTCTCCTGCATTGTTAGGCTGACAGTCGCGTAGATCCATGCCTAGGCTTCGTATTCCGCGAGGTCGTGGACCCAGACGTGCCCAGTGAACGCGAGCGCCCTCCGCGCACCCTTGTAATCCTAGGAGACACCTATGATGCCTCCGGGATCCTTCCACTGCTTTCCTCGCCCTCACGACCCCTCGACATGCGTTTCCCCTCTTCCGACCCCTTATTGACTGATGCTACTCCACCGATGCCTGCGCGCATTACGTTGCTCATCCACGAAGCGACGGACGCTTGCATCCCGCGATCGATTGACACGCAGGAGCGTACGGGGCGGAACCGCACACCGCAGAGCGTCACAGAAACGGCGGTGGCGAGGGGCCACAGCACTCCGGCAATGGCTGGCGCGTTTGCTCGCGCGTGCGGCGCGGAGCGGTTGGTGCTGAACCACATCGGGGCACGGTGAGTGTTTCAGGCCGACCTTCTCGTTTAGGCTCTTACTATGATGTTACTGCAGATTTCCAGCACCACGCGGGCCGGAAGACACGTTTCGCGTGATGTGCATGGCGGAGATCGAGCGGCAGGCTGCTACAACGTGGGCGCCGCCCCCTGGCGGTTTCGTGCAGGCAGCGTACGACTTCATGCGCGTCACCATCCCGCCGTACCCAAGCCCCGTGGAACTTGAGATGGAGGGGCTGATAGTGCAGGAAGTGGAGGCTTTTAAGGAAGTGAACCAGCTCAATAAGAGTCAGAACAAAGTCGATGCTCGGGATGCTGGCCCTCCGCCTCCTACGGGGCCGCGCGCAGGGGCATACCTGAGCACGGATGCAAATCTGAACCGAAAAAGAGAACGCGTTTTGAGCGAGAGGGCTCACGGTGCAAGCGATATAGGCCGCGATGCGAAGAGGAATATGAGTACGTATGCAGGTTCTAGTGCCTACGCGGCTAGGGATCAGGCGTACTACGAGAATGGCCGGGCACGCGAGGACCGTGGCGCACGTTACGAGCGAGAAGACCGGAGGGATAATGGGGGGCGCCGTGGGGGACACTGGCGGGAACCGCGAGAAGAGTATCGTCCCAGGCGGAGGGACTAAATGTCGCTGAGTTGGGGGTCCGAGAGCATGTTCACATATTGTACCGTGTACCGTGTACCAAGTATATATCTGAGATAGACCGTTATGTACTAATTAACGTTATCCATCTTTCGATGCCAAATGAAATACCGACGGTTTCAACCAGGCGCTCGACGCGCCCCGACAAACGAGTTTCCATATTCGTAATCTCCGATCCGGATCTGAGTAGGAACTGTCTGCCACAGGGTGCCACTCTTTCTTCAGACCCACACGGAGGTAAACCCATGACTGTTCTTCACCTTGTCGAATATTGCATCAAGGCTACAAAGGTCTGCTCCACGCTTTTCGTACCGCGGGTGTGGAAAGGCCTTTCTATACGCCAAGCGCTACCAGTTGAATGATCGTCGCCGATGCTGTGATGATGAGGTTCGTCTGCGGTCAGTTGATGCAGCGATGCGTATCACAAAACACGACTGGTCGACATTGTTGAGGCGCCACTGTTGTGGATGAGCTGGGATATACACTGCGCGCAGTTAGCGCAGAGTGCCGGTCCTGCTCTGCCGCGGGTGTACGCATCTTCACCTGGATCGCGGCTGTTAGCGCAGTTCAGTATTTAACGTTCGTTCGCCCTCCAACTGAACTTCGTCACTCTCCCACAATCTTCTACTCTGTTATCATCTTTTTTGCAACATGCCGACCAGAGTTCCTTCGTCTGAAATGTTCTGTGCACTGAAATCGGAGAACTTCCCACCGAAGACCAAGTTCACGGTGGAAAACATCCCTGACCTGTCCAGCAAGGTCATGATTGTGACAGGGGGCAACACTGGCTTGGGTAAGGAGGTAAGTGTTCCACAGCGTCAGCCCTGCCCAGGCCTGACTTGTTCACCAATTTAATCTTGCACCGTTACAGACCGTCAAAGTGAGTTTCATTGTGGAACGGACACATGAGTCCCTATTCACAATTGTGACAGCACCTGCTCACCCACAATGCCAAGGTATATCTAGCGGCGCGCAGCCAGGTGAAGGCCGAGGACGCTATCCGCGAGCTTCATAAGGAAACTGGCAAGACAGCGATTTTCCTCAAGCTCGACCTTGCGAACCTTAGCGCTATTAAGGCCTCAGCGGAAGATTTACTGAGGTACGATCAAACGTCCGTCTGATTTGCCTCTGCTATAATTCACCTTCTGCAGTAAGGAGCCCGAGCTGCATGTTCTCTTCAACAACGGGTAACTGGCGTGCGTCTACAAGAAATTGTTTACTCACTGTCACGCAGAGGTGTAATGACTCCCCCTGTCGAACATCTGACCTCTGACGGCTATGACCTGCAGTTCGGCACGAACACCCTCGGTACGTTCTTTCGTGTCATGCCCATCACCGTCTCCGAGCGCTGCGCACGCAGGTCACTTCTACTTCACCAAGCTGCTGATGCCGGCACTGTTGAGAGGCGCGCAAACATCGTCGGATGGCAAGGCACGTGTGGTGAACACATCTTCTTCTGCCCTTTACTTCTCCACGCTCGACTTCGACACGTTCCGCGACGGGCCCGAGCGCCTCAAGAAAAGCACGACCCGGTTGTATGCGCAGAGCAAATTCGTAAGCTGCTTGTTGTCTTCGTTCCGATCGGTGGTCATGCCTTTGTCAGGGTAATACCGTCTTTGCGCACGAGCTGGCGCGGCGGTACGGTGGCCAGGGCATCGTATCAACGTCACTGACCCCCGGTGAGTGCAGCACTCCGCATTCCCGAAGCCGGAGTGTTGTCCCCTGACGCCGTTTGATGCGCAGGTGTCATCAAGACAGACTTACAGCGCCACCTGCACGGCGTCAAGGCCTTCGTAGTTGTGCGTTCCTCCTACTTCTCTTCATCGCAGTCCGCATGACATTAGGGGGATCATCACTCTAGAACCTCACTGCGAATCCGATTCCTCAGGGCGCGCTGACGCAGCTGTATGCGGGTACCCACCCTGAAGGCGCAGAGCTGAACGGGAAGGTCAGTACTGTAGCACACTCATTGTTCTCCATTTCTGCTCGTGAGCTCATGCGTGATGCAGTACCTCATGCCCTTCGCGCGCGTCGTGCCTGTCCGCCCGGAGACGCTTGACGAGGAGACCGGAAAGAAGCTGTGGGACTGGCTTGAGGAGCAGGTTGAGGACATGTGAGGATAAATTAGTCCTACCCAGCAGTAATTATTGCTGATCTACATTGGCTGTGTCTTTGTCGTCTTAAGTAATTATGTGTTGTCATTTTGGAGTTACGCACCCTATCCATTCGATTAGAAGTAATGCCTCTATAAGCAGCAGCGTCAATTCGAAAGGGACAACGCATACATCGTTCCACAACCTCTGTCTTCTTCGATCATGTTTTCCTCTTGATACGACATGGTGGCGCCGCCACCGTGGCGGGCGTGTACTGCGCCCGCCGCCAGATGCTCATACGAGTCTGCAACGCGCCCTCGTGACATCGACTTTCGCGTGGAGGAATTGTGCGCGCTCTGTCCAGCGCTATCAGTGTCTGTCATCACAAGAGAAGAAAATTCTCAATGCACGTTAACTTCACTGTGAGGTACAGTCGTCGATATCACACTAGCTGCTACTCCATGCAGGTATCGACTGGTAGACTGTAACCAGCTCATCAATCACGCATGTCGGCGCATCTGCGAGTCCAGAAACTTCCCGACAGTTCCATACGCGGCGATATCGCATGTCTGGCGACCTATATCGAGGATGCCACTATGGTCGAAGTCGTAGAAATCATTGACGGTGAATATCCGGCAAGAGGGTAGATGACGGATATACCGCCGGAAGCATGAGCGATGCTAGATATTTCACGTTTGCCGCGAAAACCGCGCGCGTAATTTCGACAGGTGACCAGGCCGACCATCTGCAAGAATGGCGAAGCAGTCTCGTGGCTTAATCATTACTGAGACGGATGGGAAGGTGTGGAATATATTTGACAATATTGAGGTCTGAACACGGGCAATAGGAGAGCGTATGCCGTACTTCTAGGCAGAGAAAAAGTGTGTGGCTTGGACTGGATACCAAGGTGGCGAGACGAGATGTTCCTTGAGGGCCATGTTGATTGAAGAACATGCACCTGGCTGAATCCATATGTCGTCGTTCTTCTTCCTTGGCGATGACTTTCAGGAGACGATGACCGGCCGGAAAGAGCGTCAAGTTAGAGTATGTGGTCCTGATTCTGCGGATTCTAAATAGCTTGTTGGAGAATTTCGAGAATAGATAAAGCAAGCGAACATCTCATTGCACGGCTTCCTGAGAAATGCGCGTGATGCTACAAAATATTGAAATATCGACGAAAATATTGCTGACCTTGCGGTAGAGCCAGAACTTCTTCGACGTCGCAATAACTGGGCCAAAGTTAAGTGGATGCTCCAAATCAGTTATCGACCTCACCTCCCCCTCCACTAGTCTCTTGAAGGCAGATGGTAGACCCTCTCCTCCAACCTCGGGATATCCACGTCCACCCTGGCCCTACCCCTGGGGTACGAATTCCCCTGGCGTACTATTCGAAATTCTGCGTGACTGGCCGAACCTGAAGGCACTCATCTGCCTCCGCTCATGCTTGCGGCCTCCAGTAGATCATCGATTTATGCCATTTGGGCTGGGCGACGGCAATATTGGCGCTCGTACGATCGAATCGCCGTTCTGCTGTTTCAACTCCCTTTTGCACTGCTGGCCTTCTCCGATGTCCACCCATAAGGATTTGAGGAGCTGTATCTGAGGTGATCACGCTCTTAGAATTTCCAGAGGAGGCAAAAAGGTAGAGACTCCCGGCCACTGACATTGTAAGACTAACCGCCTGAAAAAAGCTTGCTGCGGTTAGTTGCAGTAGGACAGGCATTGCTGCTAAATTCGCTCAGCTACGCGGCCGACTTTGTACCCGATCCTCGCCTTTATTGCGAGTACGCGAGGAGGGGAAGGCGACCAAGAGCGGTCACGGCTAAGTGATTACGTGAGGAACTTGGTGGCGTACTCTGTCCGTGTCGCCATGTGTGTACCTCAACAACGTTTCTGAGTCTCGCGGTGTGGTCAGAGTCGCTGGCTGGATACGTAGGCAGTAGTATTGCCTTATACGCTGCGTGCAGGTTAGTGGTGGTCAAATTTGATCTATGGGTACGCAAGGAGGTGTATATATACTGATTATGCGAGCAAGCGACATAATCTCCCAGATCTATTGCAATGCTATGGCTTCACATTTGAAATGTTCATTTACGAGAATTTGCCAATTTGATGTTGAGGTCAAACGCGAGAAACCGACCTGGTACGCTCTCAATCCATTTGGTTAAACTTTTGACCATACCTACCGGTGCATTCTGATAATGTGTATTTTTCCACTAGCAAAGTTCACAGCACAGTTGGACTGACTTCAGGAAAAAATGGCGTTCCGACGGTTTACTCTGCGTCATAGCACATAATACGTAATATTTTTGGGACTCAGCGCCTATGACAACAGTCAACGATGCGGCGGCCTCCAGGACCCTGGATAATCCCCCAAAAGGTCGTCGCCAAATCCGGACAGATTTTTGCGAAAATCGACCTCACGCCGTCGCCATGTCCGGACAAATGGACCCCCTAAGGACCATGTAGCCGTCGTACTATCCGGACATGGAGCTGTTCTGGGGCAAAAATCGCCGGAAAATCTCCGGGAAAAGCCGAAAATGGCTAAAAATAGCCACAAATTACCTAAAATGGAAGCCCCCAGAGCGAGGATGTCGCTATTTCCGGACAAATCTCGGGAAAAATGGCCAAAAACCGTCCGGACAGAAAACTGCAAAGTCCGGGGGTTTTGGCGACGACCTTTGGGGGGATTATCCAGGGTCCTCGGCCTCCTCGTTCTCTCAGGATTCCTACGATGCCTGGATGACTTCTGCTTAGTGATGCAGCCTCTTAATCAGCCTATGCCTATGCCGCCTGAAGCCGCCCGTACCCCACGCAGCAGATACAAAGGCGCCAGGGATAGAAGTTCTTCGATTTCGAAGTTAACCCCCATCTGTATTGATGGTCATGCCACTGCCACAGACTACTCGCCAGTACTACCTTCCCAAGGCAGGCTTTAGGCTAGCTCATATTTTGTAACACTGACTGATGTGAATATCTAGTTCGATGGCGTTCATAACCTCACAATGCGAGAAGCAGTGGTCACTCCGCCGAAACACTCTGAGGTACTAGTCAAAATACACGCCGCTTCACTTCAGGTTCGTCCTCTTCAGAAGTTCATTGCCACCGATATATTCTAACTTTTGACATCATATCGTTAGTTCCGAGATTTACTACTCGCCAAGGGGAAATATCCTGTTCCCGCGATAAAAGAGAATGTTGTACCGCTTTGCGACATGGCGGGGGAAATTATTGCTGTTGGCGATGAGGTCGAGGAATGGAAGGTCGGCGATCGTGTTTGCGCGAACTTCTGGGTGGACCATATCTTCGGCGAGTTCAAGTCGGGCTATCTACTCAGCGCATTGGGCGCTCCCATTGACGGCGTGTTGACTGAATATAAGGTCTTCCCTGTACACGTAAGTACTCCTCTCGGGTGCTCGTACTCGAATTGAACATTGCACTGTGCAGTGTCTAGTGCGCGCTCCGGACCACTTGTCCTACGAGGAAGCATCCACTCTACCGTAAGCAGTGATTCCTTGTCTTCTATGTATCATCGATCCTCTGCAGAGCTGATGAGCCAGCCATTCAGATGTGCTGCTCTCACTGCATATACTGCCCTGCAAGGATCAATACCGGCCAAGGGCGGCGACACCGTGTTAATCCAAGGCACAGGCGGCGTGGCCATCTTCGGCTTGCAATTCGCCATCGCCTTGGGTGCAACTGTCATCGCGACGTCGTCGTCGGACGCAAAGCTCAAGGTCGCAGCGAGGCTCGGCGCGAAACACTTAATCAACTACAAGACCATGCCGGACTGGGACGAGGAAGTGCTGAGAATTGTACGTTTGTTTGTTTGCGATTCAATCAGCGTGGATGTATTCAATCTCAGATGCTCTCTAGACGAACGGTAGAGGCGTGGACCACGTCATTGAGGTTGGCGGCTCGGGGACCCTGACCAAGTCGCTGAATAGCGTTTGTTATGGAGGCTCAGTGCACGTCGTGGGAGTTGTCGCTGCGGTACGTCTTTCTCCGATCCTCATGCTGTACTGTACTCATGCGATAGTTGCATCAGGATGGCGACATTAGCACACTTCCTCAGCAAGTCATGTTAAAAAATGCTTCTTTGCACGGTGTCATCGTTGGGTCTCGAGTCCAGTAAGCATCACGACGGGCTCTGGCTCTGTCATCCATGACGACCTTGCGTGCATCAATGCTGACATTACATTTACAGATTCGAAGCTATGAACCGCCTTATTAGCGCGAACCTCATCAAGCCCGTGGTGGACAAGGTGTTCCCCTTTGAAGATGCACAGAAAGCGTACGAACACCTTGATAGTCAAAAGCACGTAGGGAAGGTCGTCATCAAGATTTCCAAGGATTAATTTGAGTTCCTGGTGCGCTCAATGAATGCTGCAACGTCGACAGTCCCGACTACCGCTGTCCAGTACTTGATGCTTGGTGAGCCCTACATAGATGTAATCAAATCAAAGCTGTAGAATAGGATGCCAGGTTGTGAGCTGTGGATTCGGCAAAACAATATTTGTGTGAATCTCTGCAACGAAAAATGACTACCACGTGCTCCGAGTTGCTCGAGCGCGCAAGCGCTCAAGCTGATTGACGACGTCCGGCCTGGTCGAAATCTGATTCATACTACCGTGATGAAGAGAGAGCAACGCAGTCCCTCTCTACCAGACGAACTTCCTCTGCAACGGTGTCCTCGGCGCATCGTAGCTCGACGAACGCGAGCTCTAGGTGGTCACAGCAAGCCGATGGTCTCGCTCACTGCCCAGGCACCGGCAGCTACCACGGCGAAGCCAAACGTCCTCTCTGCTGAGGATACCACGGAACTGAACAACATATGGAAAGCAGATCCTCGGATACCCAGCCTTGACTCCCGTAGGTTGTGGGCAGCAGCACGCGGCGTTGAACCTGCGCAAGTTCACGCCTGGTTCTCGCACAAGAAATACCACTGGTACAAGGCGAAGGGGAAGAAGCCTACGACAGGGACATATGAACTGCCCGTAGGGATCGTTCGGACTGTGCCTGTCTCTGAGGATGTCGGAACTGTTGAAGACGCCAGGACACAGGTGAAAGCGGTGCAGGTCAAGCGCGAACGTGCTTCTCCTGTACTGCATGAAGGTCGCGGGATGAAGCGCAGAAAGGTCGATAAAGGGCATACCCAAAGTAAAGTTCCCACAGGCTATGTTGTGAAATCGGATCCTCGCATTCTGGAAAATCTTGAACCATTACCGCCAGCAGTCCGCCATACCCGGGCGCACGACGCCAACCCAAACCCTTCCTGTGCTACTTGTGCCAGTCGTTTCTTGTCTTCTATGGACTCTCCTAATCTGTTCTCTCCGTCTCCTCGTACGTCTCGGATGCAAACGCCTGAGCTGACGCGCTCCCCGGTCTTGCCGTCATCCGACTTCGATTTTACCAGCCCGTTGACGCATATATCCTCGGAGGGTGAACAGGGGGCTGTTGTCACCTCGTCATCCCCACGTGGCTCTCCTTCTGCTCCTTATACACTTCCCGCCTCCCCTGGCACTGTAAAGTTAACCGAAGACACAAAAAAACGTGCATATACCCGGGTTCCCGGCCTGAATTCTCTCATTGCTGCATCGCAAAGCACTTTCATGCCCGCATATACCCATGTTTCTGAATTGTTTCGGCCCTCTTCCTCTGCGCACGTTCCTCCTCGTCAGAAGCGCAAGCGAGCTCTTTTTGCTGAAGACCAAACTAACATCATCCGAGTCGCTTATACCGCCGTTCAGCCTGTCGCCTCAAAATTAGGCTCTGAGAATACTAACTCTAACTGCGGCTCAACTGCTTCGTCACAGTCGATTACTTCGAACACTCTCGGACTCATCTTCGATGGAACGTCTCACGCTGTCCCTGGTCCTTCCTTTTCTTCTGTTCTCTGCGTGTCTGCTGAACAACGCGACGCTGCTGCTCCAGATCAAGACCTTGTTCGCCAGACTACTATCTCGGGTCCTCACCTTCAAGTTGCGACGTCTTCTACTTCATTTGCTACTTGTCTAGAACGTGGGACTACTGGTATGTTGTCTTCCAAGAGAGGGCTCAATTTGTGGCGCATATATCCACCTCGTCTTTGAAATCGACCGGAGTACCACTGATCGCTCCGATCCAGAGTCTGCTCAAAACGCACCGCAACCCCAATCACCGCCTACAGCGAGGAGGCTCAAGCACGCTTACATACTCTCTGCCGCGCACGCCGGTGCTTCCAACCAGGTCTCTTCTCCCGCACTGACGTCTGCGTCCAATCTCACGTCCATAACTGCGTGGGTTTTACCTGAAGCTCGCCAAACTTCTGATCCATCTGCGTTCACCAAAAGCCCTCGCGTACTTGCTTCTGCATCGCTCATCGATCCCCCGGCTCCTACTTTTGCCACGGCTTCCGGCAGCGATGATCGACATACGAACGTTGGTGGCACTCGTCCCCCTAAGTCTGTCTTTTCTCCACATGCAACTGCAGGTTCTCGCATCCAAGGGAACACCCTTCGTCCATATGTTCCAATTGCTCCTCGCCCATCCACCCATATACTTGCTCTGAACATACCTAATCGACCTCACGAGATTATCCCTTTACCAACGCCAGCTTCGACTCATTTCTCTGTTCTTCCTGCTTTAGACGCCCAGCTATCACTTGAACGACCTGCAATGGTGTCCCCGTCACTGACGTCCTTTCGCATTGGAAACCAGTTTGTGCTCTACACCCCAAAACCGCAGACCGCAAAACAGCGTACGACAAGACCACCCGCTGCATCTAAGCCTCCGTCTGCTTCGAGCGCGCGCATGCAAACCCAGCAGTGCAGGAAGGCGAAGGCACAGGAGCAAGCGGCACTACACATTCCCGGTCCATATCATACTAAGATTGCTCCTACGTCCGAACCATTGCTTGAAATGAGTGTCCGCGTGCGTGTGCAGGAGCGCCGAAAGCAGAGAGCGCGCGAGAGGAACGGAGAAATTGCGAATTGCTCCCAGGTGAAGCCGCAGAATGTTGAAGTGAAGGCTGCAGTGGTGGAGAAGGCACGTAAGAAGACGAAGCAGGCGAGGCATCAGGTACGTCCCTGTGCAGCGTCGTGCAAGTTGTCTAAAAAGCATTCCGTAACGTTAGCGAGGGTTGCTCGACGTGGTCCTCTCTGGGCGATCTGTTGTGAAGATTGAAGAGGAGGAAGTGTCGGTAACGTTTGCGAGGGCAGAGGAGGAGGGGTCGAGCGACGACAGTGAGTTCTCGGTCGTGCTGTATCGGATACATATATTGAAATTACTGCAGAGCCGCTGGCTGTCGCTTTCCACAGGACTGATACGAAGCCGGACGTAATGCCTGTTTCTGTCCAAACGCCGAACGTCACAAGAAGTACTGCATGCCCTATTCCTGTTGCTGCTATCAGGTCGTCTGAACCGCGTACGTATCGACATTTTTCATTTTGGAAGGTACGGTCAGAAGATTCACCATCGTTGAATACAGAACTAGATTCGAACGGGACGACGACGAAGACTTTAGCTGATCCCGCAAAAGCACCAAAGGAGGCAGAGATGGACATAGCGAAACAGTCAACGAATACCACGCAGAAGAAACAACGAACTAGAACTCGCACAAATGCCAATGCTGTGAAGTTGGAGCAGTCGGAGATTATAATGAAGGGCACCTCGAAATCAGAGCTGACTTCGCTAGACTTGCAGGCCGGAGCATCTGGCAAAATTCCGGCGGACTCTCCTGACAGCAAAAAGTCTGAGCGTGCGGTCGCTCCGTCAAGTAGGAAGACAAGAGTTTCTCTCACATCCTCTCGTCGGTCTCCAGTTGCGTCCATAATACCCAGTGCGATCTCCGCACCTGAATCTGAAGACAAACAGCCGGATCTGGGATTGGACATCCTCGATCCTGATACTCTGACGCAAATCCTTACTGCACCGTCAAATCACCCTCCACGGCCGATCGCTTACTCGATGCCTGCCCAGGCCTTGTTCGCGGAGCTCAAGTGGGACGGCATCGAGAACATGGAGCTCAGCGCGATCAACTGGCTGGCCGCTATGGGGCCCGCTGACGCTGGCCCATCTCTGTGGTCCAAGCTGGGCGCGACAGACGGTACGCAAGTGCTGTTTGGTACGTGGTCACTACTCTCTGCGTTGTCCGCTGAAGTTGTCTTCTGCGTGTTGCTAGCTCCACCTGTGCCTGTTCCCGCAGTCCCGCTCGAACACGAGGCGCTCGCGCATCTGTACGCGGACCTGGATATGGCGGCATGGCCCAGAGAGGTGCTCGGCGTCCCGGACAAGGTGCTCCCCGAGTGGTTGGAGATCAGCGAGCGGGCGAGTCAGGATGTGGGGCTGGTGTTGCAGTGATTCCATATTCAGGTTTGCACTTTGTGCCAGACGTGAATCGGCCGCCAATGTCCATAAAGGTTCACCGCGACATATAGGAGTGCACACTCTGCAAAATGATCATTCTGTCGTCTATGCAAGAAAGTTGCTGATTGCCAACGAACGAAGCCGGATTACAAGTATTTTGTCTCAGATGTAAAGTTTAGATTCGGACTACAAGATGGATGAGGCACAGAACTAACAATATCATGTTCTCCTCAAGCCTGTTCATAACATTCATCCACCAATCCCATATGTAACTGTCGGAATACGTGCTCGACGTATTCTCTCTGGATCGCAGATGTCGCATTCGATGCTGACTGAATACGTCCCCGGAGACCAACCGTTGGCGGGTCGACAATGACCTTAATGCTGTCTACAAGATGTATTTGATGCCTAAGTTATAGTCAGTCTTCAGAGAGTTAAGGAACCTCCGCAGCTCGATGGCACCCGCTGGAGTCCCTGTCTAGATACGTAACGTCAGACACTACAGCAAGGATCGTTAGGCCCCTGGTCAAAAAATCGTGCACAGGCGGCCTTTGGGCGGTCTGCAAAAAAAGCTGATAGGTGCGGCTTACGGTGCACGGTGGCGCCTACCACCCACCTGAATTTCCGGAGCGTTTGACTTCAGAATCCGCGCTGTGAATGGATTTTTTTGGAGGGGCTTATCGATCTGATCTTTGCTGTGGGGTTCGGGTGTGGAATCATGCGCGGAACGCACCGAGCGAGTACATGGCCTTGGCAGGGTGTTTGACTTCAGCAACGATGCCCATCGTGTCCCACCACACGTCGCGAGCGCCAGCATTCCACTCTCTGTAGATGCGGAATCAGTGTAGTGATATTCAGTTCTCCGTCCGCCAAGTCTTCGGCATCTTCGGAACCAACACGGAAGTTCGAGCAGAGAAATTTCAGAACACTGCGGCGGACTCATCATATTGCAACTTTAACGAGTATTATCTCCCAGTACATTCCCAACGGGATTGTCGTCGAATGCCGAATAAGAGAGCGAGGCCAGACGCAGTACGAATCATCATCTATCGGTCATTGCCAACTATTGAGGCACAATTGGCGTTACAAGCAAGGCTTCACTTCCGCCATAGATCAAAGCACAACACGCAGTCTATGCTCAGGGAATCTTTCTAGTAATCCTGATCGGGTTCAATTGACGGCGAATCGCGAGAAATTGGAACGATCTCCACCTCAGAAGGCAACCCAGCTGCCCTCCACGCAGCATATCCACCGATAATATCCGTGGCAGTCAACATCCCAAGGTCGTGCAACGACGCCGCAGCGAGCGACGATGCATATCCCTCCTGGCAAAATATGATGACGCGCAGATCGTACCGATCTGCGACGGCCAACCTGTGGGCACACCGTGGATCGAAGCGCCACTCCAGCACGTTGCGCTCGATAAGGAGCGATCCGTGGATACCTCCCTCGGCGATACGCTGCGCCTCGGGTCGGATATCGACAAGGACGACAGGCCATAGGGAAGCTGTGTCGTGCAGCTCTTCGTACGCCTGCTGCGGCGTGATTCGCTGGAGGCGCGCTCGTGCATGGCTGAGCAGCTGGTCGACGCTGCGAGAGGACGGTGGAGGAATCAAGGGATCAATCGGTCTGCGCGCAGCTTTGCGCACGACGTCCCACAGCGCCGCATCGTCATATGAAGATGACCCGATGTCGCGCACAGAACCAATCCAGCGGCCTGGCCCTCCGTAGATGTTTGCGCGCACGACGCGGCTGAGGAATTTGGAGCAGACGAGCAGGCCCGCACGCTGGACGGCTTCGTCGGAAGAGCTGCTGAGGAGTAGCGGGCTCTCGCTCTGTGGGGTGGCACTGGGTGCGGTTAGGGCGAACAAGTACGATTTGGTGCGGAGCGCATGCTTGATAGCGGAGGCGACGAGGCCGAGGAAGCGCTCATCAGATGTGTGCGATAGCGTGATAACGACTCCGACTTTGCTGTCGTCGACGAGCTCTGATTTGCGAATAGCGCGGACGGCGACGCTCTGGGCTGCCTGTTCGCGGACGTCCTCGAGCGTGCGCTGAGGGCAGGCCTCTACATCCGACAGCTGGGCCTGTGTAGGAACTGGGGGGAGATCGCGGTCCACTACTTCGCCGTAGCTCATTGTAGATGCACCTGTGTAGATTGAGGACACATCGTCGCGTCTTGAGTCCATGGTGACGATGTGACCCCGACGGCTGACTACTCAAACCCTAGATTATGAGAGGAACAGCCTTATCGAGTCAGTCCTGCCCAAGTTATGCTTGCCACAGGTCGTTCTTACTTGAGTCTCCGGAGGAACAGGAATTGCAGCGAGAGTATCGACTTCAATCGTAGTCTCCAATGTTGAAGTTGGGACGTTCCTAACTGCACGACGCCTGACTGAGGTCTAGCGGTTTATACAAGTCGTGAGTTCATGAGCGAGGAAGATGATGTTAGCTCATTAGAGTCAGGATCCCAAGTACTTCCTCGACGACGAATCTATAGATCCTGAGATCGAACCAGTTCCATTTATGGTAGTAGGTCGCACAGCGTTGGAACCCTTTTCACCGTTAGTTGAATTGGTCTTCTCCAAAATATCGTAATAACTCTGGAGATAGATGAAATGCCGAGTGAACAAAGGACGAGTTCGAAAATCATACTCTTCATTCTATAGATTCGGTCAATGGTAGTTGTGCATCTGTTTTTCGCTCTCCGCTGTCAGTTCACGTGATGCACCGGCGCTGCCACCGCTCTCGTCTGGTTCCAAGACTACCGTCAACTCTGCATACGGCACGACAACATGGCCCCGACGCTGAGAAAGCGAAAGCAGGGACCTGACAAGCAAATTCCAGCTCAGGTGGAGGCAGCCCGTCCGCCAAGGCGCAAGCAGCGTCTCACGCAAGCTATACCCTCTCAGGGGCTCGAAGGTCCAAGTTCAGCAGCATTGATGGACGTTCCGTTCGATATCTTTTTCGAGGTCAGTTGGAACGTCGTAAGGACCTGTATACTAATGAATAACCGCGTCTTTTGACAGATTTTCCGCCATCTCTCCCCGAAAGATCTGCTAAACTTGATTCTTACGAATAAACTCCTCAGGGCTACTCTTACACATCGCAGCATGGATGTAGTTTGGAGACAAGCACGCAAAGGCAGCGCGAACCTGCCTGTTTGTCCACCGTACTTACGCGAACATCACTACACCGACTTGATCTTTGGGCACCATTGCCACCAATGTGGCGCCAATGGCCCTGAGGTCAAAGCCACCTTCGAGTTCAGCGCTCGCTATTGTCATGATTGCCAGCGTGATATGTATGTTTGACTCTGCCGTGATTTCAGTGCAATATATGACGCTTGTATTATACCTTCAGGATCGTTGAAAAGCCATATAACACCTCACAGCCTTATTTCGACTTGTGCGTACCACTTCGGAATCAAAGTGTGTCCTCGTCGCTTGTTTATGTGTGAATATTCACCGTTGTCCCCCTCCTAAGCTTCCTCCATGGGAATCTATCATAGACCAGAAGTCAATCGTATGAAGGTTCTGTGGCAGCAGGCGCGTACTGGGGAAGAACAGGCGGCGCTGATAACGTTGAGGAACACTTTCCTTGACCAGCACGCGGATGTAAGTTCCAATATGCGCTTTGCTCTAAATACTTTCGATTCATTTGTCGCGTCAGCACGTCGACGCGTGCCAAAGGTACATCCAAGTACAGGAGAATATTTATCGTGCACGGCAGCAACGCCTGAAGGATGACAGAATTCACAGCATCTGTCGGCGCCTTGATACGCTTGGCTTTGATACTGAGATATTATGCTCTAAGACGCAGTTAAATGCTCTTCCGATGGTGGGTGTGGCAGAACGGTTGACTGATGCAGGTATGTGTTCACTGTTGTGCAATATAAGCTTCATTCCTGATCAGCAAATGAACAAAGATTGGGAAAAAATGAAGCCCAAGCTCGTTGTGTTCATGACTGAACGGAAAGAGTGTAGATTAAAATGGCAGCGTATCCACGCGATGAAAGCAAGACTGGCATCGCTGACTGCCTCGCTCAAGAAAGCGCGAATGTCACTCGAAGAATATGATGCGCTCCCTCACGCAGCCGATCTCATTTCATTTACTGAGATTCGCACCATCGTCGAGCTCCCTGACTCCGTCCACATTCCGGGTGAGGCATTTGATCAAATCCTGCCCGACCTCAGCGAGCGATGGCAAAAAGACGTACTTGCACGTTTGAAGACCAAGTTTCCGGATATCGCGTCGACGTCTTGTCGTAGGAAGGCCGTGCCGTTTCAGGACCTCGCCAAAACTGCATTTCAATGCTCGTCATGCCGACGCGTGCTGTTCTGGCCCATGGTGGCATCACACTATCACTCGCCGAAGACGATACGCCCAAACAATTATGCCTTTGGCCCGTGGCGCACCGATTATCCTCCGCTTAAAATCCCGGTTTTTGATGCCGCCGTACAAGGAGAGTTTCGCAACCGAAAGCAGTGGACGACTGCACCTATTCGCCTTTACAGGGAGCAGGCCGTGCAGGTTATCAACGCTTGTGAGATGAATCCAGACACGGTGTCTATAGCCGAGATGGATGAGCAGGACGCAAGGATATCGTGCAGGCTTTGCAGTGTGCCGGGAGAATCGAAACTCGTGATGAGTTGGCGTGCGGCGGTGGGTGTCAGATTTGCGTTAACTGTTGACAACGTGACCAATTGCATGTAGATGTCTCATTGCTTAACAGTGCACCGCTCCCAGCCGGTATCTGAGATTCAATGGGACCAAATCAGTGCTGCACAAGAGAAGAGAGTGAGGAGTCTGGAGAAAACGCGCAGGTATAAGTCTCTTACCGAATACAATGCGCAACCCGCATGCTGTGCCCTCTGCAATTACGGAACTTCCTCTGCATACTCAGCGCCGACCAGCATAGCCGATGTCCAGAACCATCTCCGTGTTTCGTTGAGTACCCCACTTCTGCATCCATTTATGCCATTGACTCGCCTATGGCAGGCACGCGGGAAATCAAGATCCGAAGGCGATCTACATAACGAAAGACACACCGCCGTTTGTGCCCCTCGCGGTACGGTTGTACAGTAATGCGGTTACTTCGACTGTGAAGGCCGACTACCAAGTACTGGCCCTGTTCAAAGACAAGCTTGCTTGCTCCGTTGCGAAACTTGATTGACCATGCTCAGATACATGCAGTTAGGCGACTGCAATTATGCCGGTGCCGTGCGTGTATTATGTTTACGATAGCTGATGATTAACATTAGCAGTCGTAAAGCAATGTGTATCTCTCAGGATGCAATGTACCATAGGTATTGCGTGCAAAGTCAGTGGTTTCTCCATCAGCCAGCCACAGGCGAATTTGTAGCCTCGCCTATCGTAACTCCATACCAATGTTAAGATGAACGCCAAACGCCATATGGGTAGGTATACGGGTAAATCGAATTCGTAGAAAGATCTCGTGTTTTGGCAAATGGTGTATACGAACGATGGTAGAATTAGTTGATGCAAGTGTGCATATGGTCCACTAAAAGAGTGAAGGTATGTAGTCTAGAGGTGTCCGCATTTTTGAGCCACACCTGTCCTGCCGCTACGTTTCCTTGGGCGGCAAGAACACCCACCCGAACGTGCGTACGTCCTCGCCAGACTCCCCGAAGAAGCGCTCCGTCTCGTACAGCCAGTGCACCGCGCCAGCGACGCAGTCACGCAGGCCTAGCATGAACCTGCGGATGTCGGCGTCCGTCGCGCCAGACGATGAAGAACGGAGGACTGTTCGCTCGTTTGCGAGGAAACTCGCGGCAGTAGCTTTCACGAGTTGCGCCGCAGCGTTCACGGCACCCTGTGCCGCGAGACCCTTCTGAGGCATGAGCACTGCGACGAGGTTATGCTTGTCGTCCCTTGCTTGTTTGCGCGCATACGAGGCGATGTCCTGCAGATTATAACCGCAAACACATGAGATCGATCGAATATATCTCAGCTGTTTCCAAGCTAGTAGATGGGTATTTGCGGAAGAGACTCACAATCGACCATGCCACGATATCCACAGCGTTCTGACGGAGTTGCTGCATCGCCGGTAGGGCGTAGACATCCTCCGGTACGACTAGGCCTTCCGCGTACTCGATGAGATCAAACATCATCTTAATGCCGCATGAATCCCTTCTG
Source organism: Sparassis crispa (assembly GCF_003851025.1). Classification (NCBI taxonomy): domain Eukaryota; kingdom Fungi; phylum Basidiomycota; class Agaricomycetes; order Polyporales; family Sparassidaceae; genus Sparassis; species Sparassis crispa. The sequence goes on along the minus strand of NW_020939754.1, from coordinate 1,829,391 downwards.
AGTGTGACGTACGACTCGAAGTCAGGCACGACGCCGTCTGCGTTGTCCGTCGCGACGCGTTCAAGCGACGAGTGGAACGCGCTCAGGTGCCGCAGAAAGCGAGCGCGCCAGGGTACAAGCGAGGCGCCAAGAAATCGTTGTTGGATCCTGCGAGTAAGTGGGCCATCAGTATCTCGTCGCCGGGAAAAAATGAAATGGTTCTGCTGTGTGGATAAAACAGATCAGGTGATGCAATCAGCACCATCGTCCACTGCCGGCGCACCAACACCGCTAGCAAGTGTTCCTGCGCCGTCGCAGATCCCGGCAGTGACAACAGTCTAAGTCAGAAACATTATACGCACGGATCAAACGCAGCCTCCGCATCCGCATCTTCGCTTACATCTTCCTTGTCGACCCAGTGTATGAGAAGGACGAAAAACTGCGCTAGGCGCAATAACTGCGCGGCGTCGCACGTGGGGTAGCACAAGGCCGCAAGCAAGCCGGGGCGCAAACCCGGAAATGTTCTCCGTTCTTCCTCGTCGAGGAATGTGCTCGCCAACGCCCATCGCTCCGCAGTGGAGGAAACAGCATGGCAGCGCGAGTTGCTGCGCAGCTCAAAGTCTGCACAGAGTGCGACGAGGTTGGGAAGCTGGATGCTACGCGGAGCCATGCACCAGACCAGTGAGCTTCTATTTCGATACAGCGATTGACTGCAAAGTATTAGTATAGGCTTGAGTACAAATCGTTTGACGAGTTTTGAAGAAATATACCCGATATTTGGAGGACGTGGAGGCGGTGGTTCAGAACAAAAAGAACGCGTGACGAGTCTCAATGTCACGGACCTCGCCGAAGCCTGACGGTTCGTACGTTCGACATGCTCAACTCATGAAGTTTTCCCAAGGCACTCATCCCGTCTGAATGGTGCTGAACGTCAGATGCAACGCGTGTTTCAGGCTATCTTCCTGGAACCTCGAGCTAGTAAGAGAATATCCGTTGGATCATACCACACCTGCCTTATCTAGTCGTTATATCTTCCACCGCTCGGCTATGATCGTACAGATAACTCGATGCCGCCGGCCCCTACAACCTGGCGTTCAATGAACTTCGTGCTAGATCTCCCAACTCGATGTCGCTTCAGACAAGACCAAACATTTCGCACAATTACGGACGTACAACAATATTCTCCCTCGCATGTCAAACAAATTTCTGATCCGTTCTATCCAAGTTCAGTTAATAACAGCCGTTTTTGTGCATATTGTCTAGTATATATAGACCGGACGAAGCTCGTTCTCGTGCTCTTTCCTCCACCACTCTCTCGTATATCACTCGTTGGCACCGAAACCCAGTGATCACAATGGCGAATCAGCACCTTATTCATTGTATGATCCAGAAGGTGGCACCGTGCACCGAAAGTGCCTACTTCGACCTTGGATGCGAGCGGTGAGCGACGAAGTATAATAACCGACTCCGACTCGGAGGCTTGTCATCTGCTCTCGTGTTTTAGATGACGGATTTGTCCGTCACGTGGACGCAACGCGTCACATCACAGAGGCTCTTTTTGTCGCAAGAAGGGTGTTTGTCACAGTAAGCGTCACACGTCACGGCTTTACCGAGTTACAGCGACGGATAGAAATTAGTGATCTGTTGGGTCCGTCCCAGTTCTCTCAGAACACTGCAAACCATGCCCAAGACGTTGCCCGTGTCGAACACTAACCCGTCCACCAGCTCGTCTCCATCCCCCCATGTTCTACGTAGGAATCAGGTGAGTCTCCCCTAATACCACCGCCCTTCTTTCTCACAACTTTCCGAAACAGGCGTGTCACCAGTGCCGCAGGCGCAAGCTAGTGCGTAAACTCTGTTCTCCCTGTCAGTCATGTCTGTCTTACTGACACGCGTCCCCAGAAATGGTCTGTCTTCCCGAAGCCCGAAGCCCGAGGCCGAATGATTGACAGGATCTATGCACAGTGACGCCAACAGACCGTGTTCCACCTGCGTGCGCTCGCATGCTTACGCTGTTGCCCACGCTCCTCCCGGAGCGAACCTCCCAGCGCACCCGGAGTGCACTTTTGATGCCGGTGCGTCGACATTGATTTCCGCCCCCGTTGATTCATTGATATTGGCATCAGTATCCACCGAGACTGTCCAGCAGGAGCCGCAGGAGCACCCTAAGAATAGATTTGAACGCCTCGAGCGAAAAATCAGTGCGTATTTACCTATGTCTTCTGGCCCACCACGGTCTGATGACGAATGCAGACGAACTCGAGGCGCTTCTGCGGGAGAAAGATAAGATGACGAGCGAGGCATTTATCCCGCCGGCCAACAACCCCAATGATCCCTTGTATTTGAATTCTGCACTGGACCCAATTCTAGCTCTCGAATCTCAGATGGCCTTGCAGAATGCCGGACAACCGCTCGACTTCGCGCAGTTCCATGCGGGAACGGCATTGGACAATTTGGCAGACGTCGCAAGTCTGATGGACACGCCAACACCACCTCTTCCGTCAAGCTCGGCCACAATAGCCTCGTCATCTCCATCTGGATCCGATTCCCATTTGGATATGCTCACGGCTTCTTGGCCAAAGAACTTGCCCAATCCGGATTTCCTACGGCATCTGTGCGTCTTCTTTTCTCAACTCCCGGCCCTTTGTTCTCATGGCTTGTGTGCAGTGTGGAAGCGTACTTTGCTTTCAATGCAGACGCAGGCCGACTCTTCCACGGCCCCACGTTTCTGACGTCGCTCTCACTTCCGCCAACCCATCATGACTTTCCGTCGACCGCGGTTCTGCATGCCATCTGCGCGGTGGGCAGCATGTACACCGGGGCCGTACCGCCCCCCCCAATTCCGTCCTACACAGTTCCAGCAGGTACACCTGAGTTGCATGTATCATGTAGTGCAGCGTTAACAACCAGTCCAGATGATCCATGGCCCGGACACCTCAAGAACGCAGAGCACTGGTCCGACACCTTTGCCGAGCTGCAAGTAAAATATGCCCGTGCCGAGATAGAAGAAATGATCTACAACGGAGTAAAGCTCCTCCAAGTCGTACAATGTGCGTCGAGCAGGGTATGCGCGCCTCTTTGTCTGACAGTCGTTGCGGTGCAGCCCAGATCCTCATCGCATCGTGGTACTGGTCCAATGCAAAGTGCGCCTTATATATATACACTCCCGGCTACTATGTACTGACCGACGCTCTTGCATAAACGCGCAGGTGGTCATCGGTATGTGCATTGCTCCGCGAACGTTTGATGGGTCAATCTTACCCGTGCTAGATCTACACTGCTACGGGGCTATCCGTGCGCTTCCTCATGCCGCTCGGGCTAAATGTCTGCCCGCCGTTCCATGGGCTTTACAACGGCCATCGCCCGCCATCTCTTATCCCGCCGGCGAAAACGGTCATCGAAGATGAGATGCGGCGCAACGTATTCTGGCTTGGTGAGCGGCAGATTTTATCCATAGACATATTTCGTTATTCTGATGGGTCTTCCTCATGCAGCATATGCGTCTGAACGCATACACGGCTGCTCTCATGCTTGGGCAATACTACTTGATGACCTCGATGTCTCGCAGTTGCTTCCCGTCCGCGGTGACCAGTTTGAGCAAGGCGTAAGCAACCCTTCCCCTTCCCTCTTTCAACGCCCATGCCCCAACCGATACTCCGCAGATGCTGGTCCTTCCAGAGGATCGACAGTGGTCGCACGACCGTAATGTCTTGACAATCCATCCTGTAGGACAAGTTGATGCATTTACATTGTACATCAAGGCGTGCATGATGCTCTCACGGGTGAAGAACTTCAACATGCGCTTCCGCGCGCGCTATTATGTCGGCGACCCTGCGGTAGCGTCGTACAGTCCTGCAGCGTACAGCGCGATGGCTGGGGGATCGCATGCGCATATCGACGAGCGCGAGCGCAGCCAGCGCCCGCGGGACGTGCGCGATACGCCCGCGTTCGTCGAGCTCGACCAGCTCGTCGCGGCGTTCCTCCCGTCATTTCCACCCCACCTGCGTAACCCGCTGCAGCACAACACGGTCAACGTACATCTGTTCTCGGCATGCAATGCCCCGCATCTGTGCGCAGCTCGGTTTGTTGCGGTGATTGATGCGCTGATGAGGTTTCGTCGGCTAGTGCTCAAATTCTGTTGCACGAGTCGCACGCCATCATTGGGGCTGCGTCGTGCATCTCGTCCGTCAAGATACTGAACGCGGCACGTCGTATTCTTAATTTGCTGTACGACGTGTGCTCGACGAGCTATGATCTCGCTCTGCTGGGACACTTCGCCAATGTGTGTCTGCACTTGTGTCGCGCGTTCGATTGTCAGTTGCTGTGGTGTTGATTGGTTGCCTATAGATTTGTTGGTTCATGGCGGGTAGGATTCTCGTGCGCTTTCTCGATGTGGCAACACAGATGAAGAGCGAGGAGCAGTGCACGATACTTAAGGTAGAACTGGAGTTCATTCGGTACGTTCGTTTGATGGTGCCTCGTCTAACTTTGTCATGTTCATATTCACCCTTCGGCAGGTCTACACTCTCCCGAGTAGGCGAGCGTGTCCCTCTTGCTCGTACGTCCCCCCTTGTTTCCAGTCCTGCAGTTTACGTGTTACCCTCTACCTCAACAGACCGCTACGGGAAGATGTTGCAGGACTTCAACGTGCATATATGTGGGGAACCCCAGACGCAGGACTATGCGGAGCCTCTGCACCTGCATCAGAGCACGTCGGCCTCGCCCGACGCACACTACGGCGAGGCGCAGCCGGCAATAAACCCGGCCCTGGCAGGCCCACGGCCGCACCATCGCCACCCGCGCGCAAGTGCGGGGAGCGTGCGGTCCATGACATCGTGATCTTTTCCTGTTGCTCATTTCCCTTGCTTTTCGAGTTTTTTGCATGTCTGTCGTGTCTACCGGGATTCTCGAGGAATTGTTATGCGATTTACACGTACATTCTGCGCTCTGGCACTTATCATACCGTGTATCCATATTGTTCGTCTTGTATCCCTACTCGCCTGTGGGCTGTAGGCCTTTTCCAAGGGCCTTGGAATGCGTTTGGAGTAGAGGGGGTATTTATTTATGTGATTGTGAGATTGTTGAGGAGTCGAATGAACGGACTTGCCTTCTCGAGAACTGTGGCGGCTGATAAGCGCCCGCTGTTGTACTCTGCTCATCCGCCACCGGCGACCGTGCGCCTCACCACCAACGACCTTTTTATCAAGCCGTGAAATTTGAATGCCCAGAAGCAAAGAAGCAAATACGGGCTCTGTCTCAGCCCTGATCGCGCAGGAGACTGTCCCAGAGGGAATAGACAGTTTTGAACTACCGCGAAGTCTCGTTACCAGGATTGCTCGCAGCGCAGTGCGTACCTCTCCTTCCAACACACAAACGTGTTCCCAAAGTCATGTGAAACACTGGATGACACGTTGGCGGATGTTCACAGCTGCCAGACCACGTGAAGATTCAGAAGGAAGTTATACTCTCGATTGTCAAGTCGGCCACCGTCTTCATCAACTACCTCGGTATGACGATGGTTGATACTGTGGCATTCGAATGCTCACGCCGTTTGTGGCCTCACAGCTGCTACAGCGCACGATGTAGCGAGCTCGAAGCAGCACAAGAGCATCTCCGCCTCGGACGTGCTCAAAGGCCTCGAGCTCATCGAAATAGGCGACATGGTCGAGCTGCTCCAGCAGGAACTACTCGGTGCGTCTCCATCAAATCCAGTCTCCACTTACAAATAGCCAATTGGCTTCGCAGTATATCGCGAGATTCAGAAGGCGGACAAGAACAAACGCGGCGGGGGCAGCGTTGCAAGCGTCAAGGGTAAGGCACGCGAGTCCGAGCAGACGTCTATCTCTGCCGCTTCGGCGAAGTCCAAGGGCAGGGGGAAAGAGAGGGAAAAGGGGCCGACCATCACCATCTCTCGCCCGCAGGCGCGTGCCTCCGCTCCTGGGCCTGCTACAGAATTCGAGCAGGGCGAGGAGACGGATGGCGACCTAAGGCCAGAACATGACACCGAGCTGGACCAGGTCGGAGACCCTGACGACGAGGAGATGCTCGACTACTCGGAAGTTCAGGAAGATGCCTATGAGGAAGGCAGAGAGGATGCTGGAGAGATCGAGGATGTGATGGTAGTGGAAGAAGAAGAGCAAACGCGAGATGCACGTGGGCTGGAGGAGGCCGATTATGATTGACTTTGGCGAGCAGCATAGCATGCGGACTCGAGTGCACTATGATTGAATTCATTCAGAGCACCCGAGGTACGTACGATCTCTATTCGCACAGCTCTAGTATATGTACATGCAATACTACTGCTATGCAAAGATGTACTCTTCGAGCTCGCGCCTCATTCGCCATCAGATTAATGGTCAAGGATGATCACCGAGCCCTTTGTTATGCGACTAGAGTGGCTGTAATGAGCTACATCTTATAGTGCAAGAGGGCAGTTCGTTGTCCACCAATGATGGTGGGTCGTTCTCATTGGATGTTTTCAAGCTATTGCTGATCAAAGACAGAGAAAATGGAATGAAGACAGGGGCATCAAATCATTGCTTCTTGGACTTCACGCATGTCTACCGGTCGGACCACAAGGGCACGCGGTCCACATAACACGATTTCTAGCTACCATGTTTCCACAGCGATATCACGGCTGCTTGTCCAGAACAGTCAATTTCAGAAGTGAGGACGAGCTGGAAAGACTTACTACAACTGTCCACTTTAAATGAGACCGAGGCTTCGGAGATAGTTGGCAACCTTGTGAGCAGCAGGCACAGCCTCCGCCGCTACAATGGCCGCAGAGACATATTGACGGAAACTTTGGGATGATCGAGCACGCTAATATCTATCGCAGGGCAAGAGCGCCGCCAAATTTCCCTGACTCCACGTCAGTGTCCGCCTTCTGGGAACAGCCGCTGAGCAAGCGAAGTTAAGCCATCGCCAGAAGGTGTGAGTGCTGAAAGACTCGGCTAAACGTGAAACCACCGATGAAGTGCTAGGGGAAATTGCGATATTACTAGTACAGAACAGCCACAAGCTTTGCGTCTTAAAGTACGTGCGAGCTACCTCGAGTAAGCCAAAGGGTCGGGGATCCGATGCAGGAATATATTCGACCTATGATGTAACTACTTCGCGGTCATGTGATGACGTGCGACGCGACCGTGACACAAAACACGAGTGTAACACTGCTCTCCGACAAATTGGTATAAGATACGTCAGTCACCACCATACAAAGCAAATTGAAAGACGACCTTAGCTGGAAAATGAAATAAACAGCTGCTCTGCAACAACCTACATACTTCGTCTTCTACCAAAGTTCCTAGATTGTAAACCAATTCACGGGTATCTGCAAAAAGAACACAAGCACAAGAACACACTGGCACAAAGCAGACACAAAGCAACACAAAGCCGACAGACAGAGCAAAACATACAATAGTGCGTTAAATTCCTGATAAACATGCCTTTGAAACAGTTGTTGTGTTCGGCCCCCCATGCTGAACATCAGAATTCACAATAATGATAAGTAGAGATTTGACGATGAGCGGGAACGACTTACAACAGTTCTGACTGCATTCCACTAGACATTGTTGAAGCCCGTGACGTAGTTGGCGATTTTCTGGACTCGAGTAGCAAGCACATCCGTCGCCTGAATCCCAAAGTCCTGGTTATAAAACCGTATCAGACGGAGGATCTTTGCGTGGTCGAGTTCGCTAGTATCTATCATGGCCGATAGAACGGAACCGACTTCCCCAACTGGCACATCAGGAATAGCGACATTGCCTCGGACGAGCCCCTGAGCAAGCTCCAGGCCATCCCCAACAATCTGTCAAGGGAGAGTGAGATAAAATGCACTACAGGTTGTCTTCAAATGAACTTACAACTTTCTGTGGTGCAGCGTATCTGACAGAACCGGTGTTCGTACGCAGCTGACGTTCATTCCGGCTCATAATGGCAAAATTGTCCTGGCGAGCCCCAATTTGGGGGAGTAATCCCAAGCGAGCCTCCATTCGGGCGAGAGTGTCCGTGATAGTCTTCATTTGATGTTGAGACTCAGTGTGAGCCTGCGCAACCTTTTGGTCAAGCGAGACCAGGCGACCTTCCATGGAGGCCAGGCGAGTTTCCACGGAGTCAAGGCGAATTTCCATGGAGTCCAGGCGAGTTTCCATGGAGCCCAGGCGAGTTTCCATGGAGTCCAGGCGAGTTTCCATGGAGTTCAGGCGAGTTTCTACGGAGTTCAGGCGACCTTCCATGGTGTCCAGGCGAACGTCGATGCGATCCAGCCGAGCATCGACACCTGTGATATCACGGAACTTAGATTGAGAGGCTGAAAATGAATATCATCAGTTGAATAATTGAGGAGTTTTTGGTGAATGCGACAACAAACTGATGTCACGCAGAGTATGGACCTGGTCCTTGGCAGTTTGAACGACATCCTCAGTTATGGATTCCTCGTGATCTTCAGGACGAGATGTCAGCGATGGACTCTGAAAATCAAATAACTCTTGTACCTCTCGTGCTCTTGAGAACACGAACAATATCTTCTGCCCGTTTTACTGTGACGGGCGTGATCTCGCTGTCTCGAGGAACTTCGAGGTCCAGTGACAGCTTGGTAACAAGCGGGGTGGGAATATTAGGATGGAAACTCGCTACAGAAGCAATCACAAAGGGTGCTCGAATGACTTCAGCCATGGTAGATGGAGGTAGTGGAGAGGGTCTGGAAGGTCCACAGTTGTGGTCGAACCAAAGTTCAAGTTGATTGTTGAACGTTTGAACCACGTAGAACACGATCACATGACAATAACTGATATCGTTCCGCGCGTCGCGTGCCACCTTGTGTGTGCCGAAATTAGCGCTGTTGTGTAAGATTTAAGTATAGGCACGGAAGCATCGTTGGCGCCCCGAGTCGGCACTTGAGCGAGACCTACACAGTGGAATGATAAGACCCTCATCGAATAAGTATGTCCCTCCCTACTTTCCCTGCTCTCGCCTTGGCACTCGTCGCGACCTCTGGCCTTATGTAAATGGAGTGTTAAAAATATCTCAACATTTTGTACGCAAGATCGCGCGGGCATCCTTCACAGGAAAGGTTGCGGTGTTGTGCAGGGCATGATTGGCTTTCAAACCATATAAAATTCAAGTATAATGAGGGAACACCGTGTCCACAGAGCGGAGTGCGAGCAATCAGTGTTGTGCCGGTCGACCTCTGGTTTACACGGTCGATGTGTCGACTTTGCGACTAGTCGACGTAGACTTTCGGTCAACATTTTTTGGTGAACTGTCCCACGTTCCGCGACTGTTCGGCATTAATTCCCATTGGCGGGCGACAGAAAATCATGTGATGAGACCAGCCACGCCAGTCACATGCTGGATCCTGAGTGCCGCGCTGTGCCACAACGCAAAGTGCAGCAGCGGCATCGCTCTCCACAACAAGTTATTGCACTGTTCGGTCCCCAGACCAACAGTCCTGGATGTGTCTTGTGTGTCCTAAAACAAAATTTGCTGGTAGTACATATCATCAAGTTGGAGAGGCTATTTTTTTTTGCTGCTTGCCACCTCGGCGGTGGTTCAGCCACACAGCCTTTGCCATAAAAGGCGAAAAGTCGGCGGTCGACAGTCGACTGTGTCAACTAGTCGACAAAGTCGACGGTCGGCACGACCGATGTCAACTAGTTTGCGACCGGCACAACACTGCGAGCAACTGCAAACTCTGATCTAGCCGAGACGCAGGTCTAAAATAAGACACCTGCTGAAGCGATCAAAGTAGGGAAAGTGGTAGGGAGGGACATAATTGAACAAGGCATAAGGTCGCGGACACCGCACTCCCATGATGCATCTCGTCAGACGTGGCCGTCTGCACCAGTTTGGCATCAACACATGTAATGGCTCGCCTCTTCTACCTTCCTGTGGTGGAACTTGATAGTGGACTTGCCTTCCGTGTCAAGTGTTGACGCGTTGACAGGTTGCGTCATGGCCAACATAACGTGTAAGACTCCTTTCCGATAAGGATATCGGTTGCTCATCTATTATTTCCAGACAGGTAGTCGCAAGATCAATCTTTTTCAACAGTTGCCTTAATTCTTCAGCTGCAGATAATATTCGCACGTAGCCACCGACTTCATTCAAACAAAGTGCAAGGCGAGGGAAACGGTGCGTCCTACAGAACGACCCTGCGTAAGCAGCGTTACGGCGGCTGGCTCTCACTTACGCTGTGAATACTACAGTAGTACGGCGGTTCACATCTCGAGAAGACAGCCGGCATGCAACGCGCTCTGAAGTCGGTGACAATTACCCCTGCTAAACTCTCCATCGAATTGTATCGGGCGCATGCCGGATTTGCCGTTTTCACTTCCATAGTCACATTGGTGTCCTTCTATTGACTGCGAATAGGATTCTTCGGCCAACAAATATCCGGAGGAAAATTCTTCTTGAAGACATGAGCCAGCATATCTCTAATTTCCCATGTCTCCTTCGTTCCCAACAGGGCGACGGCTAGGAAGCTGGAGAAGGCTTGCGTATATATACCGTGAGCAGGTCAGTGTAACATGCCAGTCGATATGTTCCTCACTTCTGTTCCCCTTCTCAGCACTCCTCTTTTGAAGATACCCTTGTTAGCATCTAATGCAGTCTTCATCGTCATTGGCTCGACGTCTCCCAATCCGCCTCCTAAACCCTCGGAACTGTCGAAGTATGGCAGACAAGATAGTATATCGCGCGGGAATTTCAATGCCTTGCTCCACATTATAAAGGTATTCCTTCTATGATCTGTCTCTCGCAATATTTGACATGGATTATTTAAGTCCGTGGCGGTCATTACAGCAGTGGCTGAGATCGCTGTCATTCTCGCCCAGGAATATCCCTCTCTCTCTGGGCATATATCCCTCCTTCCACTGTCGCCTAGCAGCGGCGTGCGTGTCACGAACACATTTGTCGCAAGCGGGACATTGATAAGCATGGGCGGTCTCATCCGCTGGTGGTGCTATCGCACACTCGGACGGTTCTTCACATACGAGCTCTCTGTGAAGGAGGAACATCAGCTCGTTACAGTTGGGCCGTATTCCATCGTCCGGCACCCGAGCTACACTGGCGGGATTATGCAGACGATCGGCGTCGTCTTGTGGTCTCTCGACCCTGGTTCGTGGTGGTCGAATTTAGGCAGATTCAGTGTGACCGCACGGAATATCTGTGTGGTCTTGTGGCTGAGCTTCTGGATCATCTTTGCTGTTTCCGGAGTGAGCAGGCTGTCGAAGGAAGATAGGATCCTGAAGAAGGAGTTCGGTGATCAATGGGAGAAGTGGTCTAGGATCACTCCGTACAAACTCATCCCGTTCGTCTATTAATTGTAACGGACACATGGACTGATCCTGTTCTTAGTAGTGGCTGCTTATCGTGTGTGTACGAGTTGTTAGTCCCTTTGTGTCTTCGGAATATAGGCCTCAAAACGTCTAAATATGTCCTTCATTCACACCTGCGTCCAACCATCTGCTTCCTCCGCAAGATGTGAGAGTTCGGCCGTAACGAGGTATGCTACCGAGTAATACCGACTCCCTGACTCGGCCGCTCCGTCATGCAGCTCCTGCAAAATGCTGTAATAGTTTGCACTGGCAGATGTGGGTCATCCCGCATCATCTTAAACGTAAAGTCATCAACATGTGCTAACTCTTACACGCAATTTTTATGTGTTACAGATATACCACTATAACCGGTTGGCTTCGAGTGTCAACACCGAATGAATATTGGCTTGGTGAATTATTATGCGCACTGCAGTCAGCAGCCTCGGATTCTTCGGGGCCGATTTTGGAGAAGACGAACTTTGTAAGTCAAAGTCACACCTGACAGAAGGATCGGACAATGGTAAAGCAGGATGCCGCAGTGATTCCTTCGACATCTTTCCCATGTATCTCTGCAGCCCCTCAACCCATCAAAACCGGGTGCATGAACGTGGACCACTAAATCGACGTGTCAGCGGCGGTGTTGATAAGCAGACCATCATCAAGTTCACAGTATCATCTCCTGCAATGTCCGACCGATCCATGACGTCCAAGTGTATACAAAGTGCACACTCGGAATGACACGTTTACAAAACTATGAACCTCTCCTGAAATCCATCACAGGCGGCGGCAACAAATATTCTCACTCCACACATACGCTTAAGAGAAAATTTGATGCGCCGAGTGAATACTGGCACAAATAGCAGCTGAGCGCTGACGCGCCATTCGCGACCCTCAGGCGCGTCACGAAGGGCACTGTCGCCATCGTAGAGCGGATGTGAAGTCTGCGGCGCTCTCTGCAAGGCGAGTAGTGTCGCCCGATGTTGCTTCAGTCGTGTGGCCACCTATGAAAATGTCAACTCACTCGTCAATTAATGAACATTGAGATTCACATGTAGTAAGTATAATGCACAAAGCTGAATATGGAGTTACTATAACACCGGCCCACATCCTGACTCGCGGATCTCCAACCACTTGCGGAGCCCATTGTCCGGGACGCGAGGAACCTCGCCGACATAGCCAGGCCTACATGGAGGTGCGCAAGCGCCTCGTGTTCAAGCTGGACCACAGGAACAGGTATAGGTCAAGTTAGCAACAAACAGAAGACAACTTCAGCAGATAATACATAGAGTAGTGATCTGTCTGCCGCACCCAACTTGGACCAGACAGAAAGGCCAGCCAGGTGTGCTCCATGGTCTCGGCATGCAGCGACCTTGGCCAACGACAGCATCGAGTAGGCGATCGGTCATGGAGGGAGATTTGGTGGTGCAGTGACAGTATGTGTCAGAGTATTAGGATTGAGCATGTCCAGCCCTAGATCTGATTCCGATTCCCTAAAGAATCGGTTATCAGTCTGTGCACGTATGGTGGTTGCTGACATAAAGTTGCACCTGCGCCGCATATAGTAATTTTCTCTTAGAATGGTTATCCGCTTTTTTTACTTTCCGTCTTTAGGCCACCCGATTCACTTCGGGTTTCCCGCTTCCTGTTCAAGATTTTCGCAACACAAAGTCGGCCGGCATTCCTTGAAAGTTTGTTTCCGATGAAAGACTGGAGGAGGACCGATGGCTAGGGGTGATTGTCTGCATCTCTGCACCCATCCTCTATCTTCTCGCAGCTGCATTCACTCTTCACGTAGATTCTGTATGCTGCATAGATGTGAGTGTGCCTGATACTTCCTCCCTCCTTCTCTCCCTTGCTGATGTCGACACTTGCAGCTTTGGATTTATATCCTCTCCTCATCGTAGACAATAAACCAGCTACTGTGTGGCTCGTCGGAGAAGTCGACTCATCTTGGTTCAAACTTCGCGGTGAACCCTTGGCCGTTGTGAGCATCAAGATCGGTTCAAACACTTCAGATGTTTTGAAAGCGTCACGCTTCCAGAGCACCGGGAGTGGAGAGTATGCTTCTGTATGTTGAATTTCTTCTTTTCAACAAATATTTGTTATTCATTGCTTTAAGGTGGAAGCCTTCCAAGACGTATTTGATGCCGACACCAAGTTCGGCCCCAGGAACACTATGAGACAGATGCATGCCACGGACATCCACAAAAATGATCTCGTCCTGGTCGAATGTAACGTCACTCATTGGAGGGTCGATGCTAAAGGTAAGGCTTCATACGAGAAGGGCTGGACCAAGTGGCGGACAGGTTTCGAACTCGTCACTATAGCGCGTCTGTATGATGGGCCCCAGGAGATTAGAGCTGTTGTCCCGCGCGCGGAAGTTTCATCATTCATCTAAATAGCCTCTATCTTATATGAGCCTGTGCTACTGCTTGTAATCTGCGCTACCTACGTTTATTTTCTTCCCCACTATTCGCTTGCAGTGATTGCCACCGTAAATTTACATGGCTTGACTACGGGATTTTCTTGTATACTATTACTATGACTACCGCCTTATCACATGTCACTCTCGCAGAAATCGATGCTGTGAATATACGTGGGGGGACTAGGGAATCGGACATGGTGTGCGAATGCAGCGCCGCTCACCCACAAGTTAAGTTTCGCCCGATATGGGAGTCATGCCAGGTATCACCAATGTTGCAAGCACAGGAAGCATTACCACTTTTATCCATTGGAAATAACCTGGCAAAAAGCATGGAAATCAATAATATATTTTCAGAGGAACCTCGAGAAAAAAGTGAGAAAAGAACAAAACATTCTCACAGTTTTTTCCCTTGGAAATAAGTTGCCTACCATATCAGGCAGCTGGACATGACAGGACATGACAGGACATGACAGGACATGCCAAAACCCAGGCAAAATTACCATATTTGGCGACCAACTTATTTCCAGTGGAAAAACTGCGGAAATGCTTTGTTCTTTTACACATTTTTTCCTCATGTTTTTCCCGCAGTATAACTTTGTTGATTTCCACACATTTTTCCAAGTTATTTCCTCGGGAAAAAAGGAGTTATGCGTCCTGTGAAGGGGAGGCTGCCGAGAGGATGCAACAGGCGCCCTTGTCTTCTCACTTGTGAGAGTCCGCGTATTCGACCTTTTTTCTTACGGGGAGACTCCGCCTGGAGTCTTGCAGATGCCGTGCTTTCGGTGTGCATCTGCGCGAGTTTCGTTCGTTGTCACTTCCGCGTAGCTTCATTAATTGGTTGGCTTCGGTGTCTTCGCCGCTTCGGTCGGAGCCTTCGGTTTCTTCCAATCGATGCTAGCTCTGCATTCAAGCACCGTAAATATTCTGAGCTTACTTTCACAAGTAAAAGCACTAATACATACTCGGCTATTCAGAAGAGCTGACAGTGGGGACAGGAATAGCGAGCGCAGTGACCTTTGCAACGTTCGGCATCGAGACGCGTCATCTGCCCAACTGCGGTCTCTTCTGACAAGACCATAGGCATCGGGGTACTGACGAACAGGTGGTTGCCCGTCTTTCTCGGGAAGTGCCTGCTCTTCTGGTGGAAGATATACTACGCGAAACTTCCGAGAGTGAACGTGCCTAATCGGGTCGTTGAACTGCAACGTGAAGATCAGTGATAGCCAGAGGAACAATGGCAGCGGAAGAACAAGCCATGTCGTATAGGGGCGTGATCTCCTTTGGAATAATAGTGGTGATCTCAATCAAGAACTTGTCTTTGCACCTAGCACTTAGTGGTGGATTCTGCTTCGTTGCCCGCAACATGACTACGCAAACTGAACATGGCTGAATTCAAGCAAAACGGTACAATTCGCGTACCATGAACTTCCACAGTACTTCCGGGCTCCACTCTGTCTAGCACGCAGTACATCTGGAGAATGTCCACATCACGCCTACCAGCAACGAAATAACTCTACACACCTTTGGAGCGATGGTTTTGACCTTGAATGCAATGGGTTGCGCATTGTAGTTTGAGATGGTGGGCGACCTCCTGACATGGTCGGTGAGGGTTCCTGGACAGCATCACACAATAATGTCGGCGAGAACTTAAGCAGTGTACGACACGCTGTCAAAACCGAGAAAGCTGCTAGGGTGGAGTACGATCGCCATTTTGCAGAGGGAATGAGGCGAGTGATGTTCAAACAATTGCTGACCTGAGATATATAATCGGAGGCTGGTGCACCCGCGCTACAAGTTTGGTTATGCGCTCGAGGTTTCCGACTTTCCGAGTCCATCTTCCCTTGCCGCGCTCCCGGCTCCGTACGTCCGTGAACGGCCCGACACGGGCCGTTCACAGAAAGATCTTGCGAGAATTTCTCCGCCCTGCTTACATGCGGGCGCCGGGTCCCAAAGCGCGACCGAGCGCGCCACCGAGAACGCGTCGGGAGGAGTGGGCGATGTTACTCAACGCTGGGAGTTCAGGCGGGCGTGACAGACGGGCTGAGCTAGCGATGACCTGTCACGCCGATCGTAATGCATTCGTGAGTCACGTATACCCCTTACTACCTTGAGCTTGATTTTGTTCAACTTCAGAACTGAATAATCCCCTGTGCTGTTGGATCCACTTGAGATGGACAGCATCACTCGAGGGCATGTTGTGTCTCTACCGCCCGAGCTGATCACTAAGTGCCTTATCTATGTTGACGGCGATGAGCTGTCTTCATGTAAGCTGGTGAGTGCATTGACAGATAGTCATTGAGGATGTATGCACATTTTTTCGACTCCTAGGTCTGTAAATTGTTCTGTGCTGTGGTAGAATCTTCCGTGCAGCTCCGCTATAACATTGAACTGGCTGCCGATGGCTTCATCGATGGCTCATCCTGTTCTCTGGCGACTACGGATCGGCTTGATATGCTCCTCGAACGACGTAGGAGATGGCTACACCTGGATTGGTCACAAACGCTTTCTGCGAGGGACCGTAGTAGGACGGCTACTCCTATGCGATGCTATGACATGGTCCAGGGTCTCCTCATTGAAAGAATTTCGCAGAGGCAGCTGCTTCTTACATCCCTTCCATCGCATGCGAATCCTACACTTAAGCTCGCCGAGAGATCCGTAGAACACATCGTGGCGAACTTTGCCGTGGATCCCTCGCAGGATCTACTTGTTCTCTTGGACGCTGAAGGCTGGTGCGCATTATAATTTTTATATTTTACGACTGTGTCTGATTGCACACTGTTATGCAGTGTTCGTCTACGCACGCTATCATCGAACTCGGTACACCCTTTGGCCCAACTTGGAACACTTCCGGGACGCCTTACAAATCTCTCGTTTGAGTCACTCCAGATCGCGGGTGATCTTGTTGGCCTCTTCTCCCCGCGTAGTGAATACACACTCAGAATTTGGAATTGGCACACTGGTAGTATTATTCTCGTAAGTATTTCGGACCGGTCGTTCTTGTGTACTTGCACTTACGAGCCTTTATTTTATATAGGAAGAACACGAGAGTAGTCTCATTTTCGTCCCAACGTCGTTCATATTCCTATCCAGCCGTGTCTTACTTCTCAGTGACAAGCCGAACTCTGGGTCCCTCGTCCTCTTTGCATTCACTGATGCCCAGGTCGCGTCCACTACTCCGCTAACGTTTTCAACCTTCCATCCCGTCGCCATTCTCAATCTCCCGCTGGTGCGCGACAAATATATCATCGGAAATATGTCACTGGGTATTGCACCGCTTCTCGCAGGAGTCATTCCCGGAGTGCCATTCGCTACATCTCCCGCGGAGCGTATTATTGTCATGCAACTGTCATACCTAGCATCAAACAGGCGACAGGTCTCAGGCGCTTTTTCGGGGTTTGTCCATTGCCGGTACTTGTTGTCATTCGTCTCGTCTTCGTTGGATGGGCAGATCCAAGCACGGGTCGTTCCATGGGACGAGTGGGGTCCTAAGAACACACGTATTGCGATGTTACCTGTGTATGGAAACACCTTCGAAAGGTATGTGACGTGATTCCAAGTCCGTTGTGTTATTGACGTAGGTCGGTGTCAGATACACGAGCGGGCAGAGAGTTGTTCTTCGATCGAGCGTCGTCAACTCAGTAGCCCGCCACATCTATGTGCTCGACTTCAACGTCCATCCCCGTCACTTGTCTGCTATGATCCATGACGATGCTGGAGGCCCGTCTTATGAACCACAAACTGATCGGTATGGTAACAGGGGCGGCAAAGGAAAGTTTACTCTAGTAAGGGAACCTGCTCGCCTCAGAGGTGCCCCCTTCAAGCAGGATGTGGTGACTTCCTTGCCTTACGTGCAGTCCTCCAGAGGGATGAATTCTTTTGAAAACAATGGGTACATGATCGACGAAGAGAGGCTCATTGAGGTAAAGGTGAGTAGCCAGTATAGTTAAGGTGGTCTCACGCTGAGCTTCATGTGATGACCCATAGTTTGGGACGTTCAACGACAACGTAGAGGGCATCAATGTCCACGTGTTCTGACCTGTCACCTTGCTCTGCGCTAGGCGCTTCGTCCGTCTTCGCTTAGATAGGCTATCAGTGTGCTTGGCTTCGGTGGGCATTTCCAACCTTATCCGTAGCTCCATATTCTAGATCATCAGGGGCGTGAAAAATTGAACATTGTGACTTGGTTGCCCTCTCCTGAGATAGTGCGTGGTGCTATAGTGTTGGTGTTTTGATTCAGTGATATCTACTTTCCCGGACTCGCGATTCAGGCCCTCGGGGTTCTTCGTGAACCCAGCATTCTCAAACATACGATCTGCGACTACTCAGGCTCCCGGGAACTCGGAGGAGGGCTTCATACATGCACAGCCCTCATGCTCTCGATCCGCGACAATGAGATAGGATACTTCTGTCACGTACGGGAAGATAGATCCTCCAACGATGATTGGAGGGAGGATCCTCAAGATTCCATGACCACCAGATGTCAGGTCGGTGAGAGATACCAGCGCGTCTATGATCTATCTAACGATCACACGCAGGCGTCTATCATGGCTCGGGCGTTATCCTTTCATATATTGCTCACCTCCCCACGCTCGCTTCTCGTTCTTTTCGCTCTCGACGGCCATGGCGGACTCAATAAGCTTACGGGAAGTCAAGGTCGCTGCGGGAACGGTCATGGAGGCTGGTGCCGATGAAGCCGAGTTAGCGAGGATGGGGTACAAGCAAGAATTGAAGTGAGTATTGTCTGATCGCATGACTGGACATGAGAGTTGAATCGTGTGCGCAGGCGCGACTTGAGTCTCTTGCAAGTATGTGATGATGCGCATCGCATTGGTTACATTGACACCTGGTAACGATAGAATTTCGGTATCTCCTTCTCGATCATCAGCGTTATCACTGGTATACCCTCGCTCTTCCTTTATGGTCTGGTGCGTCCTAAACATGTCAGTATCAGTTCCAAACATGATGTTTTATGAAACAGAATACAGGTGGTCCTGCTGTCATGGTGTGGGGCTGGATTGTTGTCGGTATGTGCTCAGTGCACATTCGCTGCCACGCGTTTCCTCACATGACCCATGGACAGCCTGCTTCACCATTCTTGTAGGGCTCGCAATGGCTGGTATGCAAACTGTTTCTAGTCCCTGCGCCAATTCTTACTTCTCCCAGAGGTGTGCAGCGCACATCCCACGAGTGGTGGTCCATACTTCTGGTCCGCCATGCTCTCCAAGCCAGAGAACGCTGCCTTTGCGTCATGGATAACGGGCTGGTTTAATTTGCTTGGGCAAGTTGCTGTCACAACTGGTATCAGGTGAGTCGGGAACTCTTCAACTACAAATCTACTCGCTGACTTATCTCGGAGCTTCGCGTGCTCCACTTTCATCGGCACCGTCTCCACTTTCGGAACTAACTTCGTGCCGACCGCGAAAACCAATATCGGAATGTATGCAGCCGTCCTCGTCGCGCAAGGTCTCATCAACACATTTGGAGTACACCTGCTGAAGTACCTCAACAATATCTCGGTATACTGGCACGCGTTAGGGACGACGGCGCTCGTGATTACAATTCTTGCGAAGGCGCCGACGCATCAGTCCGGGCACTTCGTGTTTCAGACATTTATTGATGGCACAGGCGTGGGCGGTCCAGGTTGGAGCGAGCGCGCGAGCCCGGCGTACGTTACAGTCATCGGTATCCTAATGGCGCAGTATACTCTGACGGGCTTCGACGCATCGGCGCACGTCAGTGCAGACTCTCGCAGTTGTGAGGTATTCAAACGATGCTGACTTTGAAGAATGTAGATGACAGAAGAGACGCACAACGCTGCAATGTCCGGTCCGATAGGCATCATCATGGCTATTGGCGTCTCCGCCGTCCTTGGGTGGTTCCTTATCCTGGGTCTGCTCTTCTCTATCCAGGATCTCGCAACCACTGTCGCGTCCCCGACAGGCGAACCGGTGGCCCAGATACTCTTGGACGCCGTGGGAGAAAAGGGTGCGATTGTCCTAATGGTACAATGTTCCCACTCTTCTCAACGTCGTGTGGCTGACTCGTGCCGGTAGGTTATAATCATCGGTATGCATTTGTGTCGCGTGTCCTATTCACGCACATTAACAAATATATTCTACAGGTGCTATGTTCTGGTGTGGAACGTTGTAAGAAGTCTTTTCTGTTTTCCGTAGACCGACCACGTTAATCAGGTGCCTGCAGCTCCGTTACGTCTAATAGCAGGATGATGTATGCGTTCGCTCGGGACGGTGGGATACCCGGACATAAGTTCTTCCGCAAGGTTGATGTGAAGCGCAAATCTCCGGTGCGCACCGGTATGCAGTCTCCATATCTCATGCACAGTTTGTTTTTATTCAACGCTTAAATACTCATACCCAGTTTGGCTTGCATGTACGCTCAGCTTCATCCTCGGCTTGCCCAGTCTTGGAAGTTCCGTGGCTTTCTCCGCCGCGACAAGTATCGCTACAATCGGGCTGTACATCTCTTACGGTACGTCACTGTACTGTGGTAGTTGACTCAGTTGTTCAGAAACTGATGTCTCCCCTCAAGCGATACCCATTGCATTGCGCATTGTCTACGCCGACCGATTCGTCCGTGGGCCCTTCCATCTCGGCGCATTCTCGTTCCCAGTCGCGATCGCCGCGGTGGCCTGGATAGCGTTCATCACCATCGTCTTCATCCTGCCACAAGAGAACCCAGTGAACTCACAGACATTGAACTACTCTATAGTGGCGGTCGGGATTGTGCTCGTGTATAGCCTGGGCTTCTGGGTGCTGAGTGCGAGAAAGTGGTTCACGGGCCCGGTCAGACAGATCGCTGGTATGTCCTGATTTATCTTCCAGGTGACATACGGATAATCGTGGCTGATTTCATTGTTCCCTTCAGCGGAAGAGATGGGAATAGATGTTATGAATCCAGCAGAGGTGGAGAAAGTAGACGAAGGATCAACGTAGAGCTAACATGACACACTGGTGTATTTCTTACCATCACGATGTTGCTCTAGAGCACTGTACTCACTCCAAATATATAATTGACGAGTATTAGAGTCTCGTTTGTCGCCTATCGCCTACAGAGATTTCTACATGTCCTAATCAGGTAGTTGGTTGTCACGGTGGTGTCGCGTCCTGTCACATGGGAACCATATCTACTCCGAGGCGCCGGAGCCGCACTGGCAGCGCGCAAGTGCCAAAACGTTCAACAACTACTAGTAACGTAAGTATTCATTACATCCACACCTCAACCACATCTCAGTTCAACACAGAACCACTAGAGTCTTACAGAATTCAAGCTTCCATCTACCAGAACCTGAACCATTCCAAATTTCACGCATTTCAACCACTACTACTACTGTTGTGCTTGAAACTCACTGTTTATTGTTGGCTTTGACTCTGTAGGTCGTCGTGCATATTCGGCGTGAAATTAAATAAAGACTGATACTGTCCAGCGTTCGGTGTTGGAGGCTGATATTGTACGCCAGAAATTACGTTAGAGTTAGACATGGCAGGAGACCGCAAGAACGACACGGCGATCGCAGCAGAGAAAGCTCTTTGTCGTGTCGGAGCGCTCGGGTCAATGTCAACCAGCGCTGCAAGGACGCTTTCTGCAGAGCTGTTGGCCGGGATCTTTCACCTGCTCTCTGTTGATTGTGGGTACATGGAGTGGATACGGGTCCTCGAGGTTTGTCGTCGTTGGCGGACAGTGGGCCTAGGAGTGTCTGCCTTATGGACAGACATACACGTCGCAAAAAATCTCCCCTTTGTGAATTTTTGCTTGAAGAACTCCGGGGATATGCTGGTGAACATCTTCTCTGAGGAAGATGATGCTGTCTCGGATCTTGCTGGCGTCATTAATTCCATCTCTGCAATTGGCCTTAGAATCCGAAGCCTTCGGTGGGAATCATCAGATTTGGAGACTCTCGTTCAGAGTCTCGACTTCGACATGCCACGGCTCACTCAGCTCGCTCTCGGTGCTGAAAGCGGGCGGCGTCCGGACAAGAAATTCTTTTGGAATCCGAGATCCGATCAGTATCCGTCCCTTTGTTCTCTATCGTTGGCGGCAGTCGACATACAGTGGAGCTATCCCCCTTTCTCTTCCCTCGTCAACTTGCGACTTGCAAGGCTGACAAGGCCTGACACAGTGGACGAATTCCTGGATTTTTTGCAGATCTCGCCGGCCCTCGAGACGTTGCATGTAGATTATTCTGCGCCTAGTGTTGTGGAGAACTTGCAGATTATGGATTGGGTAGGTGAGGAGCCGGATATTCCGCCACCCACGCGAACTCTATCGCTTTTGAAGTTGCGACGGTTACATCTTGGAGATACAACATTCAATGTCAAGTGGTTGCTCTCGCATATGTCCATACCGACGGGCACCACTCTCTCATTCACCTACCCGCTCGAAGTGGGCGTTGACTAATACGTGGTCGTCGATACCGTTTCTCTAGCGGTCCCCAAGGACAACTTTATGTCACCGACTATTCGGCAGATAAATCATCTTCGCATCGACGTGAAAACAGGAGGTATTCTGCTGGACGGTTATGACCATAGCAATGATGATGCCGAACCTGGGGAGCCCAAATTGTCGATGAGATTCGACGACTACTTCGAACGGGATATCAGGTATCTCCTCGCTAACGTCATGCTCGAGATCTCGGACGTCTTCCGTTCCTCTCCCCTAATGACGCTGGTGGTCATAGGTGAAGAAGACTACATCAATGAGGACTTTCTGGACGTGAATGTATGGAGGACTACACTGTACAGCTTCCCCCTCCTAGAGCGCCTTGAATTCAGAGGCAGGCCCGTTACCATCGCCTTATTCGAGGCTCTCGGCTCAGCACCACCGCAGGGAGCAGACGCGATTCTTTGTCCTCGGCTAAAAAAGCTGTACCTAGACACAGAATATTCAGGAATCGGCAAAGTTACCATCACTGCGATGCATAACAGCCTTGCATACCGCCAAGCACAAGGCATGCGCCTGCAATATTTATCTCTGCGTCCGCAACTCCATATAAATAAGAGGGACTTGGCAAAACTCAATAGAGTGCCTGTCGGCACTCTTGATATGGAACTTTTCTAATGATTTGGTGGGTATTCATCGCTCTTAAACGGTCAGCGTAACTGATAAAGCACATCCCAGAAATATTTTATCACCCTCGTCCTTGTGCTCGTGTGATCGACTGCACTGAAAATCCAAACAGACGATATATGGAATTCGGGTAGTACTGGGTGGAAACGATCTT
Source organism: Sparassis crispa (assembly GCF_003851025.1). Classification (NCBI taxonomy): domain Eukaryota; kingdom Fungi; phylum Basidiomycota; class Agaricomycetes; order Polyporales; family Sparassidaceae; genus Sparassis; species Sparassis crispa. The sequence goes on along the minus strand of NW_020939754.1, from coordinate 1,806,434 downwards.
ACGATCTTTCGTTCTGTTTGGTTTGTTAGTGTCAAAACACAAGATCACACTATGGTGTACGTAGTCTGCTACCAAGGCTGATATACTCTAATCTCTTTACATAACGATGCGTCCATTCGGGAGCATTCGAAACCAATGGACGTTGCACTAATACTCTGGATATAGGTGTGTGAGGAGGTGTATAAGTACTCCTCAATCTCATCTCTGTCATCCGCCAACGGCGTGTCACCAGCCTCATCTTCGCCGATTAATGGGCAGCTGGCCACCACAGCTACGCGTCCTGTGCAGATATCCATCTCTTGCTATGACAGACGAACACCTCAGGGAGGCGGTCAAGATATTGAGTGCTTCAGCACCGCTGATGACGCTCGCCTTGATACGGAAAAACAAGGAACGAGTGAAATTAGCGCCCAGCTGTCTGCTATACTATCACGTGATTATGTAGGCAGACGCGCTCAACATTGCGTTGCAAGCCAGCTCTCGACGAGTCCGACGACCGCGATGTCATCCGTGTCGAGCAAGATGTCACCTTCGTCGTCTCCGGTACCTTCCTCGCCTACGTCGTACATGACTGTGCCTACGAGGCCGACAACACCACCGTCAAGCCCTCCTGACTTGCATAATGTCGAGGTATGCGCAAATGTACCCGACGCGTCCAGCAATGGTACTGATTACTTGCAGGAGAACGGCCAAGCAGATGCTAATGACAAGGTAAGCATAATAGTTGACGCGCTCGTACAACGAGTTTTACACGTTTGCCATCCAGGCTAAAGATGAGGCCGAGGACGGCCAAGCCAACGAGGTATGTTAGCTTTCACTGTCTCTCTGTGAATAACTCCAACGCGCTTCATGAAAGGACACAGAAGCGCGCATGAAGATGCTCGATGAGCTGCTCAAAAAGTCTGCCGCTTATGTGTCTATCCTGAAGGAACAGATGGACAAGGTGCAGGTACACTACGGCAAGCGGCGCGCAGCAAAGCCAGAGCATGGGCATGAAGCTACACCCAGCTCAAAAAAGCGAAGGCGCAGTGGAGCGGAGGAGAATGATGAGCAGTCCACGAAGCGCAAGAAAACAGAGCAAGCCGGCCAAGCGGTCGTCGAGCGAAGCCAGGAGAGCAATGACGCGAACGCGTTTGTACAGCCTGCGTTGGTCACGGGCGCGACGTTGAGAGACTACCAGCTCGAGGGCGTCGCGTGGATGGTGGGTTTATACCAAAGCGGTATCTCTGGTATTTTAGGTGAGTTTACTGGGATAGCTTCAACACGAACACTGAATACTGTCGCCTCAGCGGATGAGATGGGATTAGGCAAGGTACGTGCCACTATCGCGATCTTGTCAGATGAAGTCTAACCTCACTTCGCAGACGCTACAGGCTATTGCGTTCCACGCATTCCTGCGGGAGCGCTCTGTGGCGCCGTTCCTAGTAGTCTGTCCGCTGAGCGTGCTGCAGAACTGGGTGGACGAGTTCCACCGCTTCACACCCGACGTAAGTAATCTCTTTATGCCTGAAGGAACTCGCTGACGCGCGTTCAGATCCCCGTGTGCATGTACCACGGAACGCCGGAGGAGCGGGCGGAGCTGCGGCGCACGCAGATGGTGTTCTCGGAGAGTGATATGGAGTATCAAGACAAGGCGTTCAGACGGTATGTGGCAAAGGAGTCAAAAGCGAAGCCTGGAGTTGCCAAGGGAAAGGGGAAGGTGGGAACAAAGTCTACGACAGAGGTGAAGACGCGGAAGAAGAGCAGTCGAGTCACGGCGAAGAGCAGAGCGCACACCGAGTCAGATGACCAGAAACCTAAAACGCGGGGAAAGAAGCGCGGTGGGGCGAAAAAGGCACCAACACGCACGCGCAAGGTGTTCGAGAGTGAGGACGAACGGGTAGAAGAAGATGAAGAGCCAATGGAAGTGGACGACAAGGCGGGTACATCCACAGTAACATCGCAGCCTTTGCCTCCGCACCAAAAGACAAACTTCCCAGTGGTGATCACCACGTACGAAATGATCATGAAGGCGAGTGCACATGATACCATTCTTGAAATGTGCTCTCATTGTCTTTGCAGGACCGTGCGCAGCTCGAGCGGTATGCGTGGGGCTTCATCGTCGTCGACGAGGGCCACAGGCTGAAGAACCTGCATTGCAAGCTCATGCGGGAGATCAAGAAGCTGAACGCGGCCGCTCGTATGGTGCTTACGGGCACGCCGTTGCATGTAAGTCTCCGCCTTCGAGCAGCGTGACTGGTGATGATAAAGGTACCCCAGAACAACCTGGCGGAGCTATGGGCACTCTTGAACTTCGTGCTGCCCGACCTCTTCACGGATTTGGACGCATTCGAGGAATGGTGAGCCTGATGTTGACTATGCCGTTGTGGTCGCTCAACGCTGCATGCTGCATGTAATAGGTTCGATTTGCCCATGCTGCAATCGAAGCTCTCTCCCACGCGCTCCGCGCAGCTCATCCATTCACTGCACGCCGTTCTCCGACCATTCCTTCTCCGCCGGCTCAAATCCGATGTAGAGACGGACCTCCCGCCGAAGAAAGAGTACGTCCTGTATGCACCGCTGAGCGAGCATCAGCGTGAAATCTACGATGCCATCGTGGACGGGACTTTACGTGCTCTCTTGGTGAAGGAGGCGGGTGGCAAAAGCACGTCTTTCAAGCCGGAGGAAGAGGACGAGGAAGAAGTGCCATTAAAGGTGCAGGCTGCACGAAAGGAGGCAAAGAGCAAGTACAGTGCGAGACTTCGTCAGAACAGACAGAGAAACTACTCTGTGGATGGTAGTGACGACGACTACTTTGAGAAACTCGAGTCGGGGCCGCAGAAGCCGAAGGCGACCGGGAAGAGTGCGGAAGACCTTGGGCGGGAATGGCAGCGGAAGTCCATGAGTACGTGTTCTCCTCTGCAGATCCAGTCATACTTATTGACCTGACACCTCCACTGTAGTGAAAAAAATAAATGGCATGAAGCTGCAAAACACCGTGATGCAACTACGAAAGGTGTGCTCCCACCCATTCCTCTTCGACTGGCCGGTGGACCCGAACACCCGTGCGCCCGTGCTCAACGAGGATCTGGTCTCGACGAGTGGGAAGATGATGGTGCTAGATCGACTGCTTGAAGAGCTATTCCGGAGGGACCACAAGGTGCTCTTATTCAGCCAATTCACAACAGTGTTGGACATTATTGAGGTCTGTCCTGTATCTCTGAGCTCTGACCTTCGCGGCTGAGCTCCTCACTTGGTCCCTTGTAGGACTGGGCTGTTGAATTGAAGGGGTGGCCTATCTGTCGTATCGACGGTTCAACTTCTATGACCGATCGTTGCGAGGAGGTTGATAGATTCGAGAAAAGTGGTGACACCTCCCACGCTCCCCGGCTCTTCCTCCTCAGCACTAGAGCTGGCGGACTTGGTCTCAACTTGGTCGCTGCGGATACAGTGATCTTCTACGACCAGGATTGGGTAGGTCTCGGTATTTCTACAAAGCTATCCCATTGACTGCCGTGCATAGAATCCTCAAATGGACCTGCAAGCGCAGGACCGTGCACATCGTATCGGGCAGACCAGACCTGTGCTCATATTTCGTCTGGTGAGCGCACACACGATCGAGGCAAAGATAATGGAACGCGCAACGGAGAAACGCAAACTCGAGGCGCTCGTCATTGCCAAAGGTGCTCTCTCTACCTCGGTATATTCTCCTCAATGGGCTAACACTATGCATAGGTCAATTTAAGACTCCAACGCTGGCTGTAGGACGCAGCAAGCCCGAGACAATGACAGAGATGGCAGCCTCTCTCCTAAGGCTCGAGGGTGAGAAGATACAGGTGGTGCCGAACACGGAGGCCGGCAAGGCAAGCGTCATCAGCGACGAGGAGCTCGACATGCTACTGGACCGCCGCCCCGAAGTGTTCGTTGATCGCGGTAAGGGGTGGACGTCTGCAGGTCAGGAGGCTCCCGAGGAGGCAGCTGTGAAGACGGCTAAGTTTGCTGTGTATGAGGCCCCCGTCCATGAGGCAGGTGACATGTTGGCTGGTATGATGGATGACGATGATGAGTAGCTATACCCCGTCGATTGTTTATACCTTGCATATTATAACGCTGTATCCAGTGCTTTTGAATGTTCTCCTGATAAGGTACGATCGTCGTATGTTTGGCCTTTGTTGCTGCGGATATCTTCTGTCAGAACTGCAATCAGCAGGAAGTTAAGGAAGCATCTGCGTCTCCGAAAACGTCTACTTAGGCTACCGCGACAACCTTCCGAGTTGAGAGTATCTATGACGGCTTCCTGGTCTTTGTATTCTCGCAAACCACGCTGTTCAAAACATCCGAAAATGGTCCTTCCAACGTCAATGTTGAGGATGGCGTGTATCATCGAATTCGAGTGGAATCTACCGTGCCGTGCTATTTAATAATGGTACATGTTTATAGATTTCGACAGTCCTAGAATGGAGGCTGTCACCTCAGAGGCCCTGCTGTCCAAAAGTAGTTACCCACTGAATTATTGGTCAAGTTCTATATCCAGAATACCGACAGCTACGCTTTTGAGATTTGCCAAGTCCTTCTTGTTTAGTCGGACTCGAGGACGCACGGAAAGTGACTCCAAACGCATCCCTTGGGCTTCGCGGTATGCAAGACCGGTATGCATCGCACTGACAGTGTCCTTCCACATCCCGGAGACAACATGTATCCTTTTCAGCTGTGGACAAATAATCTTCTCCTGTGTCTGCGGTGATGCCGGGGACGAACCGAGCGCCTTGAATAACCCTATGGTATCACCATTGTATTCAAGGTGCTCCAGTTGGGGAAAGCACTGGAGCGTCTTCCTCCAACTATTTTCATCCAAAGAAAGGTCGCCAGCGATTTCCAGAACCACTATAGGGGAGGAGCGGAAGACATGTCCGAGCTCTCGGAGGACACGAGGAAGGAGATATTCGATATCGCGCTCGAAGTCGTCTTCAAAACGCATTATCAACTTCGGTTTCTCGAGTTCGGTGCCACCGAATCCGTCGAGATATACCCCTCCCCTTTGGACAACGATTTTTAGTCGTTGTATCAGCGAAAGAATAGGCGACAAAGATCCGTCCTTCGGAATGGCCTGAGAGATGATGTCAACGTCGACGTACTCCTCTGTGCCAACCTCCAGAGGATAGATGAATGAGAGAGTCGTGCTGGAAGGTATGGATAGGTGCGAGAGCAACCACTTGACATTGAACGTAGTGTCTTGAAGGCGGAGCTGTTGCAACTTCGGAAGTGGTAGATTCCATGCTGGTGGAGGAATATCTGGCTCATCCTCACATACATCCATATCCTCTAGGTTCTTCACCAGACTGGGCGCAGAGTAGTCCACATGCAACGTCTCGAGGTTCGGAGAGGCTTGTAACAAATGCAGAAAATCGTCCATTGATTTAGGTCTTGTGAGCCTTCCCAGCTGCAGGCCGACAAGGGAGGTGAAGCTCAGGATGCTCCATTCCATATCAACCCCGGACAACGAGAGCGAACGGAGGCAAGGAAACAAATCGCGACTAGATTTCCAAACATGATCACGGACGACGTCGTCACCATTTTCGGCGCCGAGAGTAAGGTGGGTAAGGTGTGGCATGACGAAATTGAGACTCTGCACAAGAGCTTCTATGCCTTCGGCCTCCCAGCGCAAGCTGCGGATTCTATGAGCATGAGTGGCGACATAAGCGATGATGTCAGTAAGATCCGGGATGATATCGTCCTCCTCGGCGAAGACATTGACCAACATGCTTCCTGAGCGCCGCAAACAGATGTTCATGAAAGAGAGACCGTGGATTAAGTTGATGTTTGTCCACAACGCGTGCGTCCTTAGGCCCACCAACCGCCAGTGACGACAAACTTTGAGGACCCCCGTCCACTCCAGATCTTCGACGACTTCGACAGAGAAGAGGTAAAATATCCTTGAAAGGAGCTCTGCAGAGAGTGCGCTCGCAGAACCTGTTGCTATTGATTCGCGTAGTTCGGTGCCGCTACGAGCATTAGGCGCGTTCATCTTTTTGTTTTTGTGACCTCCGGGCATATTAACCGTTGCGAGTGCCTGCAACGGGACAAATTTAAACCCCAATTTTGGTTTTTCAGAATGCATTTAAACTCACTGGGTTAAGCACCGAGTTCCATTCCGATACTATCGCCGTAAAAGCGTCGAATCTGGAAAATAGAAGCTGGAAGTGCGACGTAACTGTCTAGTTAGTACAATATATAATAAGATATAGAACAACGTACGGTGATAGTTCAAAGGTGCAGTGGCTCCTGACCAGGCAGGAGTGGATGTCGTTGGCAACAGAGAACAGAGAACAGATGAACAGACCGTACCACAGGCGTGGCAGGCGGCATCGACTCGGACGTGACGCGTAACAGGACGCATAGAACGTGACAAGACGCGACATCCGTCAGTGCATATATTCGGATTTATACTTCAGATTCAGAGTATCATAATCTCAATTTAATTTTGATTGCGAGTGAGAGTATCTCAACAACATAAGGCCTAGGAGCCATGCATGGCACGCAGTACACTATGACACTGCGGGTCATATGGATTGCTACGTCAGATCGCCGGATTTTTTAAGTTGTGCGAGGCTTTGAAAGTATATAAGTCTAATATCACATCAAAAGCAGATAAACCACGACTCTGGGATAACGTAGGTATGAGCAACGTTGGTGCGAATTTCGAGTAGACATCACCTCGTGCCGTCAACGAGATGCTTCAGTTTCTATTGATGCGCGATTGAGAGAGCTCCAAGGCAGTGCCAACCAACGACTTGAGCCTCCCGACAAGTTTCTTCGAAGTCGGGCAATAGGACGGAAGCGATAACGAGTGTAGAGGGGTCCCTAGAGATGAACGGAAGGCAAGCCCGTCCACAATAGGAGTAAACTTTGCTGTTTTCGGATAGAAATTGCCTCTGATCTCAACGAATAGCGTCTTCAGGCGCGGGCAGAAGAGCTTTTCATCTGTGAAAGACGGGAGCAAAATTTTGAACAGCGGTTTGATTTCACAGTTGACGCCATTCGCGATATTTAATTTGAGATGCTCCAGCAGCGGAAGAAAAGAAAATATCTTCTCCCAATCCTGCTCCGAAAGATCAACATTCGGCGTCAAATATGATCCACCCCATGGACTCACCCCGAGCATTTCCCAATGGACTATTAGCGACGAAGAGAAGAGCTGCGCGACCTGGACTGTGACGACAGGAAGGAGATAGGCCGTACTTCGGTCCGCTATGTAATCCGAGAAGTGCAAAATCAACGACGCGGTGATATTGTCGCTGACAGAACAATCAACGGTATAGCCGCGGACTTCGAGATAGACGTCGGTGACATAGATACGGACGGATCGAGTTTCCGAGAAAAGGGGCAACAATGTCTTGTCCTTTGGGATAGCATGAGCAATGTTGGGAATAACATCGTACTCAATGCCATCCTCTAAAGGACATCGAAGTTGACGCGTGGCTGGGAAGAGCTAGATGTGCGAGCACCCACGCAACTTCTTGTAGTTCACCCTCCATCCGGAAGTCGCGCATGTGCTGGAGCGCAACAGTGCGAGTGGGTGGAGGATACTGGGGCTCGTCGTTGTTCGTGTTGGAGCCACAGTCATCTTCAAAATCATCCAGGAGATTTGTTTTCCTTGACTTTGGGTGTAAACCGGGAGCAAAGGCTACTAGTCTCTGCAAGCGCGGACAGGCGTCGAGAATTTCGAGAAACACCTCCATAGATGATGGCCGCTGGATTAGATTTAGCTCTAAGCCAACCAATGAAGTAAGGATCGGTGAATCCCATGGAATCCCAATGCGTTCCAGTGTCAAGGAGTGAAGAGAAGGATATTGGTGCACAAGTGGAGCAGGGGTGAAGGATGCCTCAGGCTCTGAAGCATGGATATAGGTCTCCCCACTGCCCAAGGCACGAACTGAAAGTAAGGGCATAGTGGTATTCAGTGATGCCACAAGCATCTCGAGGTCGGATTCGGATTCGGGTATGGGAAGCCTCACAATACGGATGCGGTGGGAGTACTTCGAAATGATATCGACGACCATCGCTACATCCACAATACAATTACCGGACTCCAAAGCTGTGTCCGAGTGGGATTCCCCATATACATCAGAGAAGTCGAAATCCCCGGCGAAGATATCGAGCGGCATTTTCCCGGAGAGCTCCAAGCACAACCTGTGGAACCGGAGACCTTCTTGTGCGACACTGATACTCGTCCACGAAATGGGAGATTGTACTGCGACGGTGCGCCAGGTGGGGCAAACTTCAGAGAGCTTGGTCCATTCCATGTAGGGGCCGAATGATGCTACTAAACGGAATATGTCCAGGGTTATCCCCGTCGGCAAATTGTAAACGGGAATGCCTGCAATCCCACAATGAGCACACCTAGTTCACCAAAGATTGCGTTGTGGGGGTGGAAGGCACAATGTCAGCTCCTAATGCGTCCTGCATTTTTTCATCAATGATTTGCGCGTAAGTGTGGCGAAGTCGGTGTTTCCCGTCCCAAAACACGATCAGCGATTATATGGGTGCGGGAGATGGCTATTATTTATGCGTTCAGATGACATAGCCAACGGAATAAAGCAGCAAGGTATACCAAGTAGTAAAAGATTCCTCGTTGAATACTGTTTACACGAACTTGAATTCCTGCCAAGGAGCAAACGGATGTGGTGCAAGTTGCTACCAGTGCCACGCGCGCGACAAACCAGATATCCACTGCTGTCATGTGATCGTGTTCTCAGTGGTTTGAACCTAGTACCAGACTCCACCACCTCCATCAACGACGATGGAAGTTATTCACGCACCCTTTGAGATTGCCTCTATTGCGACATTTCATCCTGATATTCCTCTCCCACTTGTTACCAAGCTATCACTGGACCTCGAAGTGCCTCAAGACAGCGAAATCACCTCTGCCACAGTCAAACAAGCTGAAGACATCATTCGCGTTCTTGAAGGAACGAAAGGTATGAGAATTTTCTGGCCCCACACGCAGCTGACATCCCGTTCCCCAGATTATGAGGAAACTATAACGGAGGACGTCATTCAAACTGCCAAGGACCAGGTCTATACATTGCGTGATATCAGTTCGTTATTATGATCCTCAATGACCTGTTTATTTGACTAATTGCATATACTTAGCTTCTCAATTCAAGTTTCGGGATCTCACGGGCGTCGATGCTCGCCTGGATTCACTCGAGGAAAAGGTTGCGGTGGCGCGGACTGAGTCTCAAGACCAAATGAAGACCCTCATGGACCAAATGAAATCTCTCGGTGACAAAATCGAAATTCTCGTGCAATCCAATGTCCGACTCGAAGCAAGCCTGGAGGCACTCCCCCGAATCGAGGCTCGCCAAGAGAATATGACCATTGTAAAGAAGAATGCTCATATGATGCGAGCGAACACTGGCCTTTACAGATATGCATCTCCGCTCAAAGTGGTACGAGCATGTGAGACACCGTGCAAAGCATTTCCGCTCAATGGTTATTTTACAGATTGCTGGTGACGGTCTCGCACTTGCTCAGCAACTTCTCCCTCAAGGTCGTAACACTGTTCCTGAAGTGGCAGTGGGAAATGTTGGCACTGTTCTATGGGACGTGATAGATATCAGTGATCTTGACCACAACAAAATTCTCCGCCTGATACGTTATTACAACCAGGATTTCGAGATCCAGGCTGCTGATGTGCTTCCTGCTCGGATCCAGAAAATCCTAAACTATCTTATAGGCCAAGGAAATGGCTATTAGCATATGGCTGTGAATGTCGTAAGTCTCGTCTGCTTGTCTCAATTTCAACTTAGCAATCAGTCTGATCACTTTGAACACCTGTATTCCAGTGTAGCGGGACATACATGATGACAATTGTAGTGTCACTTTGGAGATGTGGTGACATGGGTAATTCTGTTTGGCTTTGTCTGTCAGTTCTTTGTTTTGCTTTGTGCTTTTTTGTTTTGCGGGTACCTATGATATCGTTAGCATTCTAGGATTATTCAGTAGAAGACAAGTACAGTACTAGTAAGATATGCCTCATTCATATGCAACCACTCCACGTGGCAACTGATTTGCATTCTCTTTGACAACAACATCAATTAAAGAAAATCGGTTCCGGCAGAAATTATGGTATTTGCCATAGCTAAAATCGTGTGGGAACCGATTCTTCAGAGCATCGAGGTGCGAGGAGGAGAATTGACAACACCGGCCACGTGGTAGTAGTCGTGTATGAATGAGGCATATCTTATGTCGGTAGCTGTTACAACGGTACGTTGAGTACCTATCTTTTTCTTTCGATTACGTTGTACGATTACGCGTTGACCCAAAACTTCGAGTCTCGATGTCTCTCGACTCGATCTGGACTCTCTCTAGACCATGACCTCATAGTCTAGAGCCTGTACTGACTCATCCCTCACTGTGAGGGTACTCACTGACTCAGCCATTACTGGCATGTATTACTCAGCATGTACTATTAGTATATAAGGCTGAGATCGTCGACTGGAACCCCAGTCTCGATCTGGTTACTTTACCTCTCAATACATGGGATTATCACTTAGTCCTTGTGTGATCTTCTTGACTCTTGATTCTTGACTCGCATTTACTTAGTTGTCGAACGACTTAGTACTTGCTCGATGAACCTCGGACAAGTGGTACGCCCCAGCATAACATAAGATCGAGACTATCCAATGCCGCTCAACCTTTTCAGGTTTAGAGCAGAACTACATTTACAGAGACCCGACGAACCTTAGCCGATAAACACCTAGCAGGGCGAGTTACCCGGGGTGCGAAAAGGTTAAGAAAACATTGACACACTGGATTTTCGGGGACTAGAAGAATTTTCCTGCCCAAGACCTTCATCGATAAGGTGGGACAAAAACCTAGAACACCCAATCCACCGAGGCTCATCATTGAGAGAATTCAGAGCCCTCCCAACTATCAGAGAAGGGAGACCAGGTTGGAGGCTTGCATCAGATGAAGCAGCCTACTGAAGAATTCTTGAGGAATTCACCAGAGACTATCCGAACGAAGCAGAACGCTTCGCGATATATACTGCAGCAAGGCAAAATGTTAACCGACTAATCGACCCAGCAGAAATACTATGAGGAGTTGACGAAATAACCTCGGAACATCCATTAGCAGAAGCAGCAGCAGCAGCAGTAGAAGCAGCAGCAGCAGTAGCAGAAGCAGAATCGGAAGAAGAATCAGAAGCAGAGGCAACAGCCCCAGCACCGATCCTCGCACAGCTTATACCTCCAGCAGCCTTTTCTGCGATCCCAGTCCACAGACACATCATTTTGAACCCAACTCCTACAATGACACAGAAGCCAACTGAGCTCAAACTCTCCCAACCCGAACCCTTCTCGGGAGATACGAGCAAAACAAAGATATTCCTGCAAAGGGTTCAGATGTATGCCGACATCAATGATGAAATTTACAATAGCAACAAGAAGAAGATCGCATTCGCGATGTCCTTCATGAGAGGAGGAACGGCCGAAGCATGGGCTGAGATGTGGTACGATGACCACACCGATGACCTAGGAAAGCTGAAGGACTATGGAACCTTCGACGCATGGGTCATCGACTTCAACAAAGCATTCCAAGAGACCGATCTCATGGGATCGGCGATGAAGGACCTTGAATCCCTTCGTCAGACGGGAGAAGTACAGGATTACGTTAACTTGTTCCTGGTACTTATGAAAAAGGCCAAAATCACGGAATACCCAGCACGCCTCCATTACTTCAAAATTGGATTATCCCGTCGACTTCTCGAACGAATCATGAATGTCAACCCACTCCCCACCGATATGGAAGGGTGGTACAAGAAGGCAGTTGAAATTGACAACCAAACCAAGTCAATGCAGATGTACATGAAATTCCAGAACAGTCGCCCCAGCGGACAACAGCAGAAGCAAGGGCAACAACAGAGGAAGGGACCCGTCTATACACAAGACCCTAATGCCATGGATGTCAACTGCATGTCTCAGGAAGAACATGACAGGCACATCAAAGGAGGACTCTGCTTTGAATGCCATCAACAAGGACATCGCTCGCGTGATTGTCCTAAGAAGAAGCCGAAGAACTCCGGAAACACTTCTGGAACGCGCAAAGAGATACAAGTCGAGGAATCCAAAGGGGAACCCTCAACCTCGAAGATAGAAGACGTTGAAGAAGACACCGCATCGGTCAAAAGAATGACCATTTCTGACAGCGACATCTCTGAATTACTCCAGGAGTTACGAAAGATGCAGAAGGAACGTAACGACTGGATTAGGAAATTAGAAGGATCGGATTTTGGATCCGACGGGCTGTAACAGCATCAGTACTGTCATTACCGACTCACCACCCCAATGTAATTGTATGTGAATTCCTGGGAAAATCGATACACGTTCCTATTACTTTGGGTGTGCTGAGTCAAAGTGCTGATATCTCCGCTCTATTGGACTCAGGAGCTGGAGGAATGTTTATGGACAAAGCATTCGTCAAACGAATGAAGTACCACCAGGAGAGACTCCCAAAACCGATTAGGATTCTCAATGCTGACGGTACTCCAAACAAGTTAGGATATGCAACGCACTGTGTATGGAAACGTACAAAGGCTGGAAGAAAACAAAAGGTATTCCAGTACTACGTTACCAACCTAGGAAAGGATGAGGTTATCCTCGGATTACCATGGCTTCAGGCAATGAACTCTCAGATTAACTGGGAAACTGGGAAACTAGATTACGATTGGAGAAAACCCACTGTCGAAACAGTCTGAGATGACGAACCAAAGGTCAAAAAGGCAGCAAATGCCCCCTATATAGGACCAATTGACGATAATGGACGATCCTGGGAAAATAACGATCCAGAACATCCGGAAAATTGAGTTAAACCAGGAGACCCAGAACTAGGAATTCACGATTACAGGATCAAACTGGAGGACAGCGAATTGCTTATCTCATATATCCAAGGTGAACCGGTGCTGGCAATCTTTGACCCGCAAGGTGATACAGCAACCCCTGAATGCCCAACTCGAGGCGGTGACAAACCCACCTCAGGACCCTGTATAGGTCGGATAACGAGGGATACGCGATCTGGGCGATTTAGTATCACACAAAACACTTGGCTATGTAACACTGGCATGGACACGCTGCTCTACAAGGCTAGCAGAAAATCACAAGAATTGGTACAAGAAGCAATCCAAAAGGCAGGGGGAGCAAAGAAGAAGCTCGAAGAGCTCATCCCCTCCTACCTGATGGGGTACAAAGACGTCTTCGAAAAGAAAGCGGCAGAACGGTTCCCGAGCTCACGGGCATGAGACCATGCTATCGATTTAAAATCAGAATTCGTACCAAAAGACTGCAAGATTTACCCCCTATCCCCTAAAGAGCAGACAGCACTCAATGAATTCCTAGATGAGAATACACGAAAAGGATATATTCGACCATCGATATCGCCAATGGCATCCCCTTTCTTCTTCGTGGGAAAAAAGGATGGGAGCCTTAGGCCTTGCCAAGATTATCGATACTTGAATGAAGGAACGGTCAAGAACGCCTACCCACTCCCTCTGATCACAGAACTCCTCGACAAACTCAAGGGAGCACGCTATTTTACAAAAATGGACCTTCGATCCGGGTATAACAATGTACGGATCAAAGATGGCGATCAGTGGAAAGCAGCGTTCAAGACAAATCGAGGACTATATGAACCAACAGTGATGTTTTTCGGACTTTGCAACTCCCCGGCGACGTTTCAGAAGATGATGAACGAAATCTTTAAGGACCTGATCGATGAAGGATGGATGATCATCTACATGGACGACATCCTCATCTTCTCAAATAACATGGAAGAACATCGACAGCGTACGCTTTGAGTCCTAGAACGACTCAAGCAAAACGATCTGTTCATCAAACCGGAGAAATGCACGTTCGACTCCCAAGAGGTAGAGTACCTTGGGATGATCATACGTCTGGACCATATTGGAATGGACCCGATCAAGTTGAAAGGAATCCAGGACTGGTCAGAACCAACAATGGTGAAGGCCGTCCGCGCATTCATTGGTTTTGCGAACTTCTACAGGAAGTTTATTGATCACTATTCTGAGATAGTATGACCGCTCACTGATCTCACGATGATGGCAAAGAAACCGATATGGGAATGGATCCCCAACTGCCAACAAGTGTTCGATACGCTCAAAGCAAAGTTTGTCTCGGCCCCCATGCTCCTCATGCCAGACAAGATGAAACCTTTTATCATCGAGTCCGATGCCTCGCTTGTGGCTACAGGAGCGGTATTAAGACAAACTGATGTCAACGGAGACCTCCACCCATGTGGCTATTTGTCAAAATCGTTTAACCCAGCCGAACGGAACTACGAGATCTATGACAGAGAACTATTAGGAATCGTTCGTACCCTTGAAGAATGGTGCCATTACCTCGATGGCTCTCTTCATCCGATAGTAATACACAGCGATCACAAAAACCTGACCTACTACCGGACAGCCCAGAAGCTGAACAGACGCCAAGCGCCATGGAGTCTTTTCTTATCCCAGTTTGAACTCCAGTTGGTGCACGTCCCAGGAATGCAAATGATACAGTCGGACACCCTATCTCGGCTGCTTGGAAAGGGTGACCGAGATCATGATAATGAAGATCGTATCCTCCTCCCAGAAGCATTGTTCATGCATTCGATATCGACACAATTATACTAAGATATTCGTGCACATTCGATTAAAGACCAAATTGTTCACGATGCGCTCCAAGCCTTGCAGCGCAAAGGACCACCACCAATGAAATCTGCCCTCGATGATTCGAAAATCACCGATGGGCTTGTCCAATACCGAGGATGTGTATATGTACCCCCAGTACAACCTCTCCGACGTGATATTATCAAGTTGTACCATGACACACCGGCCATGGGACACCCAGGTTCTTACAAAACCCTTGAACTTGTCCGACGTGATTTCTGGTGGCCAGGACTTTACTCTGCAGTGTGCGCCTATGTGAAAGGATGTGCAGGGTGCCAACAGATGAAGATCAATACGCACCCCACTAAATCTCTTCCAATGCCTATACCAGCAACCCTGAATGCCTTACCATTTTCCTGTTCATCAGTCGACTTCATCACAGACCTACCAGTATCACGTGGTTTTGACTCTCTCATGGTTGTGGTAGACCATAACCTTACGAAGGGGGTAATTCTTTGCCCTTGCTTGAAGACTGTCACGGCGGATCAAATGGCAAAACTTTTCCATGAAAAAGTTTATTCCCGATTCGGACTCTCAGACAAACTGATTTCCGATAGAGGAACACAATTCGCATCACACGTATTCCAAGAACTATGCAGGATATTAGGAATCAGGTCCTCGATGAGTACAGCCTACCACCCTCAGTCAGATGGAGAAACGGAGCGCGTTAACCAGGAACTAGAAGTGTACCTCCGACTCTACTGCGGTAACAACCCCGAGTCATGGGTAGACCGACTACCGGACCTCGAATTCTGCCATAACACACGCGAACACTCAGCGCAGAAGATGTCGCCATTCCGCATGATGATGGGATACGAACCACACGGAATCCCATCGGTACTCCCTAGGACAAATGTACCCTCAGTGGAAACTCGGCTATCTGAACTCCAGAAGATTCGAGATGAGGCCCTAGCCATGCACGAGCTAGCAAGACAGCATATGGCAGAACGGATCAGGAAGGGCTCACCACACTTCGCAAAGGGTCAGAAGGTCTGGCTCGACACAAAGAACCTGAACATCAGGTACCCGACACGGAAGATGGCTCCGAAACGTGAAGGCCCCTTTGTTATTGAAGAACCCATAGGCCCAGTGGACTACCGCCTGACCCTACCACGAGGATGGAGAATCCACCCCGTATTCCACGCCAGCCTTCTATCACCTTACAAAGAAATGGAGATCCACGGCCTGAATGATACGAGACCACCGCCTGACCTTATCGAAGAGCACGAGGAATACGAAGTCGAAGCAATCCTAAACCACCGACAAAGATACGGTCGAACCCAATACCTGGTCAAGTGGAAAGGATATGCTTCTGCTGAGAACTCATGGGAACCCGAAGCGAATCTGACAAATGCCAAGGGGCTACTAGGGGAATACAAAAGGCGATGACGCCTGCATCATATCTCAGCAATCGCTCACATAGACCTTCACCATTTCTGAACCTCCACTATGCCATTATCTGGAGCGCAATCCGTTATCGATGACTACTTCTCTGAAACCTCTCCGACTCCCTTGCCACACCCTAGAGACTTTAGGGGAGTACCAGCACATGACATACGAGATAACCTTAGGGCCCATCTCCGATTCTCACAGCGAATTGGGACTATCGGTGACTTGGAAGACTTCATTGTTGGCATAGTTGACTCGATCAATCCCATACGTTCTAGAGCCACCACACCATATTCTGCAAGTACACGGACTGCCCTTGACTCGTGGAGCTCACGATTTGTCCAGGGCATGTCGGGTAAGGAGTTGTATCTCCAAGCCCTAACCGTGTTGGACGACTCTCACGTGCAGTATGCGCTTAGGATCATCCATTCGCAACAAGCTGCCAAATCAGAAATCATCTCCATGCAACACGCGATAGCAGGAGCGCGACGATACACGGAGAGAATGGAGACATTGGCATTGAGCATGGGAGATAGGATCCAGCCACAGGAGGAAACACTAGCCTTGATGTTTGCCCAGACGAACACGTATCAACGACTCGTCGAGCTAGACGCAGACGCCACGCAGCCATTCCTCCCTACCTTTCTAACAGATATGCCGCTGGAAACCCCACAAGAAGGAACACCCCCCATACCTCCACCGCGACCATCACATCTCGATTCCATGACGGTTCCTACCCCACAGCCATCCAATTTGTTCGAAGGCACCTCAACGTCTTCCGCTCCAGCAGCGACTCATGATGGTGTTTCCATCGCACGACCGTTGCATCCAAACACCCCTCCGGATTACGTATCAGAGTGGAACTTTAGCGACAATCCCAACCATCATGCCAAAGGGTTATCCCCGATGACCACGGAAAATGCGGTGCAGACTGAAATGCCTGAACACTCGGATCAATCATCTCAGACCCTCGTAGATCCAGGAGAAAGTGAGCCTGGAAGGAACATCTCCCCATTTCCTCCCGCCTTCTCCACAGCGCTCATCAGGCCACACTGAACCATCCCGACATACATCGCGTATCAACGACCACACCCCAAGTGCGTGTTCTGTGGACAGTATACCCATCCAAAGTATACCTGCCCATTTTCCATTTGCGTAATCTGTCAATCTGTCCCTGCATCCCACGACCCGAACGCATGCCCTGTGTTGCTATCCAACAGGATGTGCTGCTACTACTGTGGAAAACAAGCACCTGGCCACACGATAGAAGGTTGTCCCCACTCCCATGACTTCTACGCTAATTACGACGCGCGCAAGGTAGCGTTCTCTTACCCTGACCCTCAAACGGACCCCCGATTCTCTGACTTCGATGGGACAGGTTCATTGTATACTGAAGGGTTTCCGATGAACAGCGTGACACCGTCGGAAGCAGGAGATACGTAGGAATGCCTTTGAGGGCAAAGGCGGCATAGGAAGGGGCTTATGTTACAACGGTACGTTGAGTACCTATCTTTTTCTTTTGATTACGTTGTACGATTACGCGTTGACCCGAAACTTCGAGTCTCGATGTCTCTCGACTCGATCTGGACTCTCTCTAGACCATGACCTCATAGTCTAGAGCCTGTACTGACTCATCCCTCACTGTGAGGGTACTCACTGACTCATCCCTCACCGCGAGGGTACTCACTGACTCAGCCATTACTGGCATGTATTACTCAGCATGTACTATTAGTATATAAGGCTGAGATCATCGACTGGAACCCCAGTCTCGATCTGGTTACTTTACCTCTCAATACACGGGATTATCACTTAGTCCTTGTGTGATCTTCTTGACTCTTGATTCTTGACTCGCATTTACTTAGTCATCGAACGACTTAGTACTTGCTCGACGAACCTCGGACAAGTGGTACGCCCCAGCGTAACAGTAGCAGTGCCTGCCAGCAGCCATGGCGATTTCTGTTTGCGAGTTTCCCTTCAGAAGTGATTGACATACACAAGGATGAACAGCAGAATGAGAACAGTGACTACTAGTACTACAGTCACAGTGACTTAGTTATAGATTATCTCTAGCAGCATTTCCCACCGTGGGAATGTCGTGCCGACGGCAACTTCATCATCACCTCGCTGACAATCTCGATGCTCATTGTAGTCTATCATGCAGCCAGCGCAGCTCTGGAAATTACCGTCCGAAATCTTGATTGCTATACTGAAATATCTCGATTTCAAGGAGTTGCTGAAATGTAACCTTGTGAGTATGCTATCCAGCACCATCTAACCTTTTTTTCTATTGATCGACGATTGTCGCGTTCCACAGATATGCAAAACATTCCGTCACATCGTTGCTCAGTCCTTGGAGTTACAGTACATCATTGAACTTGCTGCAGATGGCATGGTCGACGGTCCTCCAGGCCGTATGACGACCGCGGACCGACTACACCTTCTTCTCGACAGGCGACGCAGGTGGCGGACACTTGACTGGACGAAAAAGACGCTGGTATCCGTTCCAGGACCGTGTCAGGCCTACGAACTCGTCGGCGGCGTCTTCGCCAAGTCGATGAGCGTTTCAAACCTGGTGGGATCCCGTCATTTTATCGCTACTTGGCTCCCGACACGCTCGGAGCCTGCGATCAGCATCGTGCGGGATGATCTGGGGATAGCGACTCGCGATTTCGCGATTGATCCGTCGCAGGACCTTATTGCGTTCGTCGATGCCGACGACAAGTACGTCTATGCTACATCGGTCGCTGCAAGCCGTTGACTCGATGAGCGCAGTAGTCCAAACCGTGGCTTTCTCCTCAAGATCCAGTTCCGTACTATCAGCACGAATAAGGCGCACCCACAGGCACGTTCGACAGAGGTTCGTGCGCCGATTCCGTTCTCCCTTGGCAGCTCGTTTGTCCAGATCGTGGACGATATCGTGGGCATGTTTTTCTGGGTGCATGGTCCGGGGTTGATTATCTGGAATTGGATGACGGGTGAAATTTTGGTGGTGCGTTCGTAATGCATTCACCGTCCAGTTTCTGCTAATATGCTGGCAGTACTGTATCGGGTTTGACTTGCCGGCGGGAACGTGGGACTTTGCCTTTCTATCGAACAGGGCGTTCATGCTCACGGCCACTGCGGGTTCTGGATCAGTGGAAATCTTCTCGTTCAGTGGACATACGCGCAGTCGCGTGCCGACGCATGTGGCGAAGCTGAACTTGCCAAGGTTGAAGCACGGACAGGAGCCGCACCACTTCTCATCGCACTCAGGTCCATTCGTGCATGGGCCAATTGCAGGGAAGCCTTTTGAGACTGCACGTGAGGCGCGAGTGCACCTTCTGTCGCTACATTATGGACAGCGTGGACCACAAATCCATCTGTTTGTCCAGAACAAATTCTTTCTGTCCTTGATTCCTGAAAATATTGGTTCGGGAGAAAACTGGGCATGTGTGGAGCGACCATGGGAGAGTTGGGGTCCTGCGAACACCCGTTTCATGGAGCACAATGTTCAGTTTCAGTGGCTGAGGTGAGTCATTTGTTGGCTCGCAGTATGAGTCTGACAAGTGAATCTTGCAGATACGTTCATGGCCAGCGAGTGGTGCTTCCTCCATTTTTGCCGAACGGGCAAAACCCGATCTGTCAACTCTGTGTGATCGATTTTAACGTCCATAAGAAGCGTATCAACGATCCTGTGGACGCAAACCAACCCGCAGAGAATTTGGGGCAGTACATAGTGATGTGCGAAGCAACCAGAGTCGCCGCTGGCGATACGTTCCAGGCGGAAGTAGTTACCTACTTGCCATACTCGGTGACAACTCGAGCTGGTCCTTACAGTTATGACGGCTTTATGATTGATGATGAGAGGATCATAGGCGTGAAGGTGAGTTGACATCTGATGGCGAAGCATATCTCAAGCTGATCAGTCGCGGTTTTACATAGTCGCCAGCATTCGCAGAAGGAACTATGAGCGATGCCGACGTCTTCACGTTCTGAAGACAAGGAGGGATCTCGTTGCTATCCCAGTTTTTCCTGGATGCTCAGTCTCTACCGTTGGGCTTCCGCTAGCATTACGTCTGTTCCGTTAATAACAATTCTCCAATCCCATATCATTTTCTTTGCTATCCTCGTTCCCCAACTTTACTGTCAATAACAGCATTTATTTCGTCGAGGCCGAAACTTACGTCCACCGCGGATCGAACGTTGCTGCCCCTACGGTAGGGTTAGGTAGGCCTATGACCGCATTGACCCTAATTCGGAGGCTGACCGCAGCTCCAATCCACGCAGACAACCTTGTCCAACTTCTGATAGCTGCGCGATATTTATATCACATATCAAACTCATCTCAGATGTCTGTAGATCTTCAACCGACTGCCACACCGGAAATTCTTGTCGAAATCCCCTCTGCCGTTGCCTACCATGTACTCGGCGACTCTACCGCTCTCCTAGGGGAAGGAGAGCTCGCGCTCGTCCTGACACGATTATCAGGCGTCTCCGCGCCACCTGCGCCGGCACCCGGTGGGGTAAGTCGCACCCCTGTGTTGGCGTTGACCGTTGGAAGGGCCGCCTTTCCCCTGTTTGAAGACACAGTGTTTGGCACATTGGCAGGGGATCAAAGAGCGTATGTCTTCACCCCAGAGATCGGTGGAGAACGAGGAGGGTGAGCATTTAAGCTCCCGCTCTGTTTAGCGTCTGACGTGAGTATGTACATACTAAGATATGTCAAGATCGCGCTTCCGGAAGGGGTGTTGGTGGAGGGATCCTCGCTCTCTGAGTTGCACACGCAGTTCGAACAGGTGCTTATTTTCTACGGGCTGCTGAAGGAAGGGGTTGAAGCAGCGACGGATGAGTCGCGCAAGAATGTCAGAGACGACTATGCGAATGGTGGTCAGGGTACCCGCGACAGCACCACGTCGTAAGTGTGACACCGCTTATCATGTTTCTTAATTCATGGCATTGGCGAACCAGACACCTGTCAGAAAACTCACCTACAACATCTCCCGCTCACGTTCCTGCATCTGTCGCTACTGCATTGCCCAGTAGCACCTCAGGCACGCAGTCTGTCGTTATCACGACGCGTCGCGTCACTAATGCTGTGACCTCAGCCGTCGGCAATGCAGGCGCACGGGTGGCGGGACATCTGTCCCAGAGCTCTCCATCAAAATCACAAGATCTCGCGAATGCATACTACCCTGACGCAGCTGAGGCCACGGAAATACAGGGGACCGTCACAGATGCAGTAGTGGGGATGCAATTTCACGAACAGGAGACACACGATCTGCAGGACGTACAAGACATCGTGGATGCGGAGGATGCCGAGTTCTGGAAAGAAGTGGCGATTTGATTCGCGAGGTGTGGATGTTACTGGCGACTCTAATTTTTCTTCCTTGGCATTTACTTCAAGGCGGTTACTTAATTTCTAGTATTTTTACGCGCTAGCTCCGGGAATGAGACATAAAATGCCAGCCACATTTCATTCGTACCCTTAGCAGCTTGCTCATATGCTCCTCCGAGCTCAAGGTGTCGCCAGGGTCCGTGCTCTGACATCGCGCAGCGCTTTGGAATGACAAGAACGTGTTTGTCTGATCGTGCAGAGATATTGACGAATACAGGCGCACCGACAATGTCAGGCTGTTACCTCCACCTTGACACCGACGCCAGCCGGCACGCATCCCTCGCCAAAAGCCGCCTCTAGTGCCAACTTTGCGCCGAAGCCAGTACAGTGCATCGGGAGGATGAACTGCGGAGGTGGAGTTACTTCCTTCGCAAGGAAATTCACCGTAGGCGCGATGCGTGGTGCAAGATCGGTGCTTGCGAGGTGCAGTCCGCCAATAATCTACAGAGATGTAAGTCACGCTGAGACAGAAAAGTTGGCAACATGTACCATGTGCACCGGTCGGGAAAAGTGGGTGATCACATCTTTGACAACGTTCACAATGCCGGCGTGCGAACAACTGCAGTGTCAGCTGGACACCAATCCGCAGACAGGTTTATCTGCGAGACTTACGCGGAAAAGATTACCAGGCCCTTTCCTGCAACATCGACCACAGCGTACCTCTCATCCATGATGAACTACATCATGATTAGCGATGCCCATCTTTCGCACCTGGGATATCAGCACCAACCTCGTCCTTGACCCACTCGCCTTTACCCTGCTCCTCTACCCACCTCACACCGCCTAAAATTCCGCCTTCCCATTCGGTCACACGGGGGATCTCGCCACTCACCCACACGCTGCCACCTGCGACAGCGTGCCCTTCCATGTGAGTCTCTACGACCCCTCCTTCACGGGCGATCTGCTCCAACGTCGGATCGGCGGGAAGACGCCCGAGGATCCGTGCGCGCGAGCCGACGCCGCGGAAAACCGGGCGGTCCGGGTGCAAGTCGACTATGCAAGGGGATGACTGTAAGGTGCTGGAGGTACGGCGCTGGAGGAAAGTGAGCAGGCCCCCGCTGTGGTCAGCATGCCAGTGCGAAAGGATGACTCGCTCGATGCGCTCGATGGGCACTTGGAGCGCATCGAGGTTGCGGGCCATTGTGCGGGAGTCGGGCCCGGTGTCGAAGAGGATCAGATGAGTCTCACCATCAACTTGGGTTTCCTACAACGCCCGCGATGATTATAGGATCCACTTCCCATAGCTCCCAAATAATGCTTACGATGAGGGCCGAAAATCCATGCGCACCTGTAGTCATCGAGGCATCAGTATGAGTTGAATCATACTTTGTTTAAACAAAATTCACCGCAGCAGTATTTCTCGAGATCGATGATAGGGACACCGCTAATCTCACACAATTCTGGCTTCTGCTCGAATAGATGTTGTGGTCGCTCATGCGTGAATCCAGGAGGTAGGGTAGTTAACCTGGAATCGTGATCCCAACGTCAGTTGAGTCAGTACTTGTCAGATCGAGCGATCGCCGTCAAAATTCAGAAGAGGAAACAGATTATACCATTCTACACTGTTATCCACGATGAATTTGACAACAAGACGATCCACGCTTTTCAAAGTGGGACTCATGGCTATTGCTGGGGGCTAAAACAATAATGTGAGGCGCTGAACTTCTATAGTTTGCAGATCATGGGACTCCAACATACCGGCAGGACTAAGTTACTTGTCCGAAGTGGCCGACTTGTTCGTCCACAATTCCCTGCGATTTTTGTACATGGAAAGGTTACCGTATAAGCTTCTTTCTTTTTTTTTGAGGCGCGACGGTCGGGGTTTGAGGTTGGCAGTAAGAAAACACGCATCAAGACAGTACATAAGTAGTACCTATCAAATTCAAGTTAGAGTTTGGGGCTTAGTAGAGCACGACGTTCTATGGAGCTTACTGCCTTTAGTAAACTGCTCAACTCAATCATCAGCGCTCAGCTCGGACTTCGAGGGAGTCAGTCGGGTTGACAAACTTCTATTTACGATATTCTACCACGCAGTTCTCCGCTGAACCATCATCAACCGCAAGCTGCTCTTACTACTTGCTACGCCATGTCAGACCCAGTTGCGGCGAAGTCTGGCTTTCTCTGCATGTACATGTCGAATCACCCGGACACCTTGGTCTCGTACGTGCGGCATTGGGGAAGAGTTGGCGAGAATGTGACTAGTGCTAAGATGATAGCCATAGACTCGAAGGTTTGAGCGCTCACCTCTCGGGGAGGCATATTCACGAATGGTGATTGATGTTTGTCGAAATGCAGGGAATGACTCTTACCTACAGCACGAAATCCGGCGGTGAAGCAAAGAAAGAGGTCCGTGTCGAGTTCGACCCGCCACTTGCTGGGTACGAAGAAGTCAAGCCGCGTCTGCTCAGCATGAAGGTCGATGCGGAAAAGGCGCTGGGCATGGTGTGTATGCCTGCTGTAGCTCGACACTCTCACTTACACTTCTCAGAGCACCGCACCACAGGTTACGACCTTCCACTTGCCATCTGACGCTCTGGTCACGGTGGTGGCGCTCGGTTGCCTCTTCTATACGATTTATTCGCCGGGGCCTTCGTCTCCGTACTATTCGCCCGTGTTCAAGCTCGGGTATTGGCTCCAGTGCAACCTCCCGTCCTGGGTTATACCTAGCTCTTGCATTTTTGCACTGGTCGTGCATGCCCTAGAAGCTACATATACCTTTTCTCTGTGCAAGAAGCATAGGACTGGCTTTGTTGTTGGCGTACGTCATTGATTAAACTCTACTGATGATATTCACTCAATATTCATTCGCTCTCAGGCACAATACGTACTGTCCAATTTTGTGTTTGGATACCCGGTGCTGTTCGAGCTTCGCCGCCATATCCACGCTGCCAGGATCGACAGTATTACAAAGGGACAGTGATAAATTTCCCCCTCCTAGTTTATCCTTGATCAAGATGTTTGCTACCGAGTGATTCATCGCCCATCGTCGGCAGTTAGAGTACGAGCAGTTATCTGTCATTCAGGGCCCCCTTGGAATTTCTTATAACTGAAGTTGTAATTATAGAAATTTGAAGGTTCGATGTAGCAGGATATCAGAAGTTCCCTGTGACAGATCTGAAACTTATCGGCCTGTTGACTCACAACAGCTGTAAAATAGCTGGTCTCCTGGCCGACCCTGGATGTTCCTTGGAAACACTTTCACTGTAGGATGGCGCTTTTAAACCTTCCATGTCAGCTGTATTATCATTGATGGGAATAACGTTGTGAGAAATACAGTATTATCCACAAGGCGCCCAAGTAACTAGAACGATTCAAGAAGCCAATCCAGAAGCAGTTGAGGTCACGCCTTTGTTGCGAACCTGCTAGCTTTTCGTATGCGTTCGCCATAGAAATACAAAACGAATGGCCTAAGAAAGGGTAGGTTGAGCGACGGTGAGCAGCCGGATACGAGAGCAACGTACGCAGGACAGCCGATGACGATACCTGCAACGGCAAGGATGGTGTTACCCTTGCCGAATCCTAGGGCAGTATACATGGAGGGGGTGAACAGCGGGAAGCCGAACCCCGCGAGACTGCGTAAGAATGTAACCGCCGCCAACGCTAAGCACAGAATTTAAATTCTAGCGCTACAAGCCCGGAACTGATTGAGTAATACCTGACGCAGCGTGAAGCGAGAAGGCATCGACGATGTACGTTTGTACGCAGATGAAGTTGAGGATCGTACCTGCTCCTACCATGAAGATTCCCTGATGTAAAATATGAGATTGAAATGCGAGAACCGTGCACGAGTGCAACGAGCTCACGATATCAGGGACTATCCAGTGAATGTTTGATCTTGCTGTCCAGCCCGACAAGAAGAGGCCAATGGGGGTAAGTATAGTCCCCGGCACCATGGAAGCTATTGCTGGCGCATCAGTGCGCACATTCGTCGATTTCAACCGCGATGAATGATGTGAGGTAGCTCACGTAGTCGGTACTCTGGCTTTCCTTCGCCGCCGTTCTTCTTTGTTAGGTCCTTGTATATCTTATCCAAGAGCAGCGCGTTGACCTGTGCGGCGCCTACTAGACCAACACCCAGAGCGAAGTAGTTGAGTCCAGAAATCCCAATAGTTTCCCTGTATACCCGTTGGAACATGGTAGGTATTGTTGTCAGAAACACTGTAAGGGGTGTCAAAGGAAATTCTTGATGATATAGCAATTATTGACATACCGTATAGCACGCCATACACAAAGCAGAAGTACGCACCGAGCAATTGCACGATCGGCTCGCAGAGGAAGAGCATAAAGGGTCGCTTCAGGGCTTTGACTACGGCCGCTTTAAATCTAAGAAGTTTTAAAAAATAATCAGGCTATAGGGCGTACAGTAGGATTGAAAGCACGGACTGTCGGTCAACGCCATCGTATGGAGTACAGATCTTCTGTCCCTCGCGGATTTTCTCAGTCGGATTGTTCCGTAACCGGTCAGCTTTCTGTTCTAGCAGGACGGGAGCAAAGGCTACATAGCACACTGATCAGCGATGCACAATGTCCGCGAATTTCATGCTCACACTCCCTCAAAAGAATAATGCCAAGGACCTGGACCACCCCATCT
This sequence comes from Sparassis crispa, assembly GCF_003851025.1. Classification (NCBI taxonomy): domain Eukaryota; kingdom Fungi; phylum Basidiomycota; class Agaricomycetes; order Polyporales; family Sparassidaceae; genus Sparassis; species Sparassis crispa. Next base: position 1,780,373 of record NW_020939754.1, on the reverse strand, counting down.
GCTAAACTCGTGCAGTAGAACTCCACCACATCATGAACACGAGTAAGCCGAGATGAGTTCCATCGACTTACCACCCATCGCCAGTGTGATTTCTGTGCGATCCAAGCCCCGACAACCGGACCCAGGACTGGACCGAGCACAGGGGCGGCCGAATACAGGGCGATGGCTCTGCCTCTTTCTTCGGGGGACCAGCAGTCCGCAAGAGCACCTGCACCAACCTACAAAATACGTAGAAAATGATTTAAGCCAGTGCATGTACCGATGACGGTGCAAAGGATGTGAATAGGACGTACTGATAACGGGGCGCTGCCGCCGAGGCCAGCAAGAAATCTGAATGCCAGAATCTGACCTGTGTTCTGAGCAAATCCACACCCTATATTCCATGCTACGGCCCGCGTTAACAACAAGGCTTAATTGCGCATAGAGTAGCGCCATACCCAAGAACCAGAGATTCGCCAGCTGAAGTACTCTTGTCCGGCCATATAGCTCACTTAAAGGCCCGAGAAGCAGTGGCCCGAACGCTACATGACGTCAATTTGTTAGTTCGGTTTAGGAGACAGCAAACGGAGACGAATGATTCACCATAAGCGAGCACAAAGATAGTCGTCACCATAGCTATCACCGTTGTGTTTCGCAAACCGAATTCCTCGGCCAGTTGAGCACTGGCGGGAGCAATTATGGAAGATGTCACAGGAGTTATGAAGGCAAATGCAGAGACGATCACAGTAAGTGTCCACTTTCGCCTGTAAGTCCAGCTAGCCATCGGACGGTATACCTAAACATACAGAAAAAGCAAGTAATGCTGCAACTCACTTCTTCGGGTTTTCGGGATCATCTGGGCCATCCCAATCCACGATGTAGACATCTGTGTCCAACGGCGATTTCCCATCGTGGTAAGACGTTGTTTCGCATGAAGTAGATTGAACATCTTTCGCAGTCGAACGGCGGGAGACCTCATCAACGCCAACGGAAGCGGAGCCCATGGTGCCGGTTAAACGGAGTGTAGCACAGTCACGCCACAATCGTTCTTATAGGTACTAGGATCCATCTGTGTGGGCGCATCTTTGCGTCCTGTGGAAATCTTCAACGTTTGTACCTTACAGGTGCCCTTGAGCAACAGGTTGTGAGCAAAAATCAGCTGCCTTGGTTCTTCCCACCGAACAAAGGCGGTGGGAATACAAGTGGGGGGAAGGGAAATGTATAGAACCTGCCCAGGGTAATCAAGACGTTCAAGGCACATCCTCAAACATATCACATAAGTCCGTGACACGATGGCGATGGAATGGAAGCACCTTCCTGTCGTAATACCAACTCGATGTCGAAGATTTCGGACGTTACCGTGATCTCCAAACTCACCCACGCACTGAAGACGACTTTAATAAATTGGTTAACTGTACTGTAAGTTGCCTGTATCAAAGCAGTTTCAGTTCTGAAAGCTCGGCGCACCAAAGAATAACGAGACCTGCCTTTCATTGCGGCAGTGAGGGGATTAGTCTACTCAGAAACCCCCCCTGCTTTGGGTAATTTCGTGATGGCTCTGAAAACAAATGAAAATGCTCACCTGTCAACGCTTAATAGCGGTCTCCTGGGTCCGCTGTGGATCTCAGTGAGGCGTACCAAAGGCGTACGCATAGGCCGGGCGCTACCGTGGGTCGCTGTGTCCGATGAATCGTCCATCGGGTGCCGCTCATCACCTACCGCATCGAGCAGTGGTGTTCCGTCGTTGTTAAGGTGAAGTGAAAAAGCTTCGTGTCAAGTGGGCATCTTGACCGCACAGAGCCAAAGAGATGACACACACCAAATTCGGCCGGCCGTTGCTCGTTATCAATGATGACGCCGACGCGGTCCGCCCTGTGCGACACGCCGAGCAATATTGTCAAAGACGCGCAGTGCTCGATGTCAGTGGTTGACGCCAGCGATGGCGCCTATTAACTTTGATGGTATTTTCGTCTTCACATTTTTCTCTTCAGCAGTTTCGGGGGAAGGGGAGGTTATTTTCCCGCGGGAGGCTTCTGAACAGACTCATTGGCAAGGAGGCTCCGAATAACGTGCATTCTAATGGCATCTCTAAAAACGAATAACCAATGTCGACGCTAAGTTCTCCGAGTCAGTAAACCGTTTAAATGATTCAGTCCGGCCTCTATCAAACTACCCAGACTTGTTATCCGATTGCGGTGGTAGGGTACATATAATAACCGTCTGGGTCGCTTTGACGTCGAAAATTTGCGGCCGAAGTCAAAAGAAGTACTCGCAAGAAAGCGAACTTGAATGAAGTGGGGGCCGAGAGGTACAAGTCGGCATCCGCCGCGATGATCAGACTCGGAGCATGTCAGTCTCTGTTTCCATATACTATAACTTGATAATTAATGGTCAGACGAAAAAAGACCGAACTGCGCAGTAACTGAAGATGCTCACGAGAAGTGCTCGTTCCTTGTTTCTCCGGGGAATTCTGGCATATTCAGAATGGCTACATCTCTTCCAGAGAAATTCCTGTAACGCTCTAATGTCCACCTTCATCGAAGATTGCGCTACTGTCCACGCGGGTCGACACGAAAAGTACACGTTGCGACAGGGCAGTTCGAACGCTTCGGCAGTGCAATAGATCGGCACTTTCACTCCGAGCAAGCAGCTGAATGAGTGTGGGTATTCAAGTCAGAGCGAGATAGGAGCCTTCTCAAGAGCTTCGAGAGTAGCCAATGCTTCTATGACAAACCAAAAAAAATGTAACGATGGTTCTCGTGGGGTAGAGAAAGCAAAGGTCGCGCCTTGGGACGAAATGGCAGACATCAGTAATTACATAAAGAAGCCCATAAGCGAACCTTCTCAAGCGGCTAATTACTGCAGGCTTCAAAACTGCCCCCAGACGTGTTATCAGCGGTGGTAGGTGCGAAACCTCCATTGTCTTCCTAATGCACCCGGTCAAAAATCGATGCGAATGTAGTCAATTCCCACCAAATCTGATCAAATTCTGAATGATATTTGTTCTCGTTCTGTGACAGTTGCCCACGTTTGAAAATGGCACGACTCCGTGAGTGACAGCGAGGATCATATCGTTAGGCCCCTGGTCAAAAAATCGAGCATAGGCGGCTTTTGGGCGCAAAAAAAAGCTCCTGATAGGCGGGGTAGCCTTCGCATCTCGCCGGGATCAGGGACATTGTGGATGCGAGCGGCCTGGTCTCGTACCCAGACGGTTATCTCATCGCACCCTACCACCGCAGCGGCGCAGATAACACGTCTGGGGCATTTGATAGAGGCCTCCTACTTTACGGTTAGCGCCCGCTAAGGCGCGGGCTAAATGATGGACCATGGGCTAGGTCTGTGCCGAATTAGGCAACTGTTGTGAATGTCTTCCTTCATCATGCAGGCCACAAACACACAAAAAAATCATCACTGTGTTTTAATGTTGTATATCCACATAGAAACATTTCACTACCCGCCATTTGAGCAGCCAAGGCAGCTGACTATGAGCATTTCCGACACCCCTTTGTGTCAGAGTAAACTCAGAGCCATCTCACAATAGTTTCAGAGGTTTTTAGAAGCTTACTGAATTCATAGAAACTCAAAAAATACATGCAAACTGTGAGCATTGGGCATAGAAAGCAAAAGTTGAGCTCAATGAGTGAGACGGCAAAGCCAGGTACAGAATTGAAGAAGCTGGGTGGCTAATGGGCGCTAACCGTAAGGTACGTGTTATCTGCGGTGGTGGGGTGCGATGAGATGACCGTCTGGGTACGAGACAGAGCGGCCCAGGCGGCGCGACTTGGTAGCACCAAGGTGCACGGTGGGGCCGCCACCCACCTGAATTTCGGGAGCGTTTGATTTCGCAGTCCGCAACGGAGCTTTTTGTAGGGGCCTATCGATATCGTCTTTGCTGGAAGGGCACCAATCGCTTTCGAATAACGCCGCATGAGGTGCTCTCCAATTGCATCAAATGCTTGCATTTCAGATGCTCACACTGAACTACAGCTGACACCCACAAGGATACCTGTGAGATTATGTTGAAAAATATATTTGTGCCCTACAAATTATTTACATACATAGGTACACATTTATTCATATCAGCATGCTGCACTGTGCATAAGGAGGCACCCTGTGACTGCCGCCCTGAACTTCCCCTGACGGGACTTAAGTAGGTCCGTATAGCGTAGGAACGGGTAGGAATACTCACCAAGTCGTGATTACCGGCATACGTGGATGAGCGTGCTCGGGTTCAAGCACTGCTTGAACTGCAGCACGCCTAGCCACGATTTTAAATTTGTTCCCGCAAGTAAACAAGTCACAACTAAGCAGGTGTTACGAAGTAGGAACATAGTAAAAGGATGACAGCATACCTGTTGTTCACACTTGACGTCGATAGGGTCACGGTATCGCCGCAAGGGTCTGAAGACGACACTGGAGCTGGACAACATTGCGAACACTGGCACATCATGTGGAATCGCGTAGCGTGCTCACCTCCCAGTCGATGCAAGGATGGATGGAGTGGGATTCCGGGAAGGAGGCAGTCAAAAGGACGAGACGAAAGTGAGAGCGGAGAAGGAGAGAGTGGGAAACAAGCAAGAGCGCCAGCACCCGTACGCCCGAAGTACGTTACCCACGCTCGCTTGGATGGTGCGATGAGACTCTGAGTGGTATAAAATTTTGAGATCCATTCCGGGGACGTTTGAGATGATTTAAGGCCATTGGAAGTTCTTAGTCGCTGCACGAACCTTGGTGTGAATTGGCAGAAATGAATGTTGTGGTCACACGCATCGGACAGTTGACCTCGCTTGCTCTCGTTACATGACACAGGTACGTTGCCTTTGCAGGCGTTCGACACAAATTGCTCCCATTTAGGACGATTTTCACCGGGCCTGACGAGTCGTCATACGATCAATGGCCTTTAATCTATAAATAATGAAGGAACATACAATAGCGAGAATTCCGTCTCCCGTCGCCGCACTTGTATCGTTAGGACCGCATCATCTACCATCCAGTTTCAGCACATCTTATCCGTACGCGAGGCACCATACGTCGGAAATTGCACAACATGTTGCGCTGCTTCTCAGGCTCGTTCTGACTCCGACAAGAGGTGAATTGAATTCGAATAGACCCAGACTCAAATAAAAGCTCACGGACGATGGCACTCCAGGCGTCGCGACCTGCAGTTCAGCATGACCGCAACCACCACCACCCCTTGGTCGTACTTCTGTATCAGGTATGTTTCCCACATAAACAAGCGCAACTCATGTTGATCGAATTTCGCCTGCAAAGACTGTTTCTGAAGCTGGTTCTCAAGATTTTCTACGGAAACATAGTCGTCGAGAATACGCACCTGATTCCAGGAGATAGTGAGTCTTGGTATATACCGTCGATTTGAAACAGTCGTGGCTTTCTCTCAGACGCGCTCTCCAGTATCTTGTGTGCCAACCATGACAACTCGATCACCGACGCTTCGTGAGTTGCAATGGGATTAATCAGAATGTACGTAGCATACTAACTTTCCTTACACTAGCGTACTTCTGACCTCTGTGCCTCTTGAGGTAAGCCACTTTGCTCACACGTCCGCTGGCTGAAGAAGTAACAGGCTCGGCTCATTCAGCGACGGAGTTTGCTAAGGATGACCGCGAAGTCAACTCACTTTGGAAAGAAATCCTTTGTAGGTTGGCTCATAGAGGCGACCGGCGCCGTTCCGGTCAAGCGACGAGTCGATTTCCCAGGCGCACCGGTTGACAATACAGACACAATGATCAAGCTTATTGAGGTATGCTTCCTGACATCTAAGTCCGACCAAATGTTGAATATCAGCTCTTTGCCAGGCATTAGAAGATGGAGAAATCATTGGATTCTTTCCGGAGGGCGTCAGTAGGTACAGTCCGGCATTGGCACCTCTGAAGTCCGGAGGTGTGTCTCGTTCGCTGCTTCCACCTGTTTGGCCAGCCCTCATCCTATTACGCTCAGTCTCTCGCATCGTTTCGCAAGTCTTGTCGCGAAATAGAGACAAGCCAGATTTTGAGGTTTCCATTCTACCTTGTTCGATAACTTACATGTAAGGCGACACTCTTTTCATCCCTATTTCGTGACCAACTAATGTTGGGCAGGCGAAGACAGCACTTCCGATCAGACGTCCTAGTGTCCTTCCAACCTCCGATCAAATTCAGACCGAAAGTGCGTATGTGCTCGCGACACGTGACATCTGGAAAGTTTCTCATCGTCGTACAGTACAACCCGGAATTGTTAGAACCAGTAGACTTCGAGTGTATTTGCAAACTCACCGGGATAATCCACGAACGTATCAGCGCGGGGACTCTGCACGCGCCGTCATGGAAGACGCTGCGCAGTGCGAAGACAGCGGCACAAATCTATGCACCTCTCGGCACTACGATCTCTTTGGGTGACCACGTCCGCATGGTGAAGACTTTCCTGGAGGCCTTCAAGGACGCCGGAAGCCATAAAAATGTCAAGATACCTGTTAATACAAACAGCAGCAGAATCATGCGGTTGGAAGACGCGCTCGAAGTAAGAATTAATATTCCTCGTCCTCGCCTGTAGCCTTACACCCATGCACTTGTTCGTAGGAGTATCAGGACCAACTATCGCGGTGGCACATCAAAGACGAATGTATCCACATACCTCTGTCACTGCGTGCCATCCTGTGCAAGATGACACTTAGCCTCATCTGGACGGTCCTCCTGCTTACATTGTGTCTTCCCGGCGTCGTTCTCTGGGCACCGGTCTTCATATCCACGGGGCTGGGTGCGCGGTGGTACAAAACCACAGGCCCGATGTCCGAGACGGAGGTTAGGATCGCCCACACGAAGCAGCTGCTCGGGTTCTTCTCACTATCGTCCGTTCTCCCTATCGCAATGGCCTGCACTTGTTTCTATTCCCCCGCAGCAGCGATGTTTGTTCCGCTGGTGATGTGGGTGACCCTCAGGTGGCTGGAAGACTCGATGGCATCTGCACGCATTTTCATCGCCTTCGCGTGCCTCCTGTGGATCGGTCCTGCGGAGCTCCACAGGATGACGCTCGTCCGCGAGTCTCTTCATCATCGCGTCATGGATTATGCCGAGAACTCGCTAGGACTGCCAGCCGATCCGGCGCGGCACTTCGCTGATAGTGTGGTGAAGGAGATGGTTCGGACGAGGGGATCCTGGATGAGCAAGTTACACTACTCCATCGGCGCGCGGAGAAAGAAGAGTTGGAACGAGAGCTTGAGGTTCGACGAGAAGGTCGATTATACTGAAGACGACTGACCGCGGCGCGCTCGTTGGCCGAGATATCTGCACCCTCCTTAGAGTATCTTTCATAATTTCCTATTATGCGTAAATGAAAGCTCAGACTACGTTAATACCGCAGGAGAATCTCCTTAATAGAAGGTGGGATACGTTGTACACACCGTTACGCGGTTCAAGACGCAGGTCAAAACAGACAATCATCGCCGACAAATTCGAACGCCGTCGAAGGAAAACCTGGAGTATGGCATTGGCAGTCGGTATGTCAGTGAAAGGTACGAGTCTGGAACGCCTGAGTATGTGCCGAATGTGTTGAAAAAGGGAGGTCAATCCACGTTATGGATAAAAGGGTTCTGTTGTGACCCTCGAAGCAAGATGTCAAGATCCGAATAAATCAACAGAGAGAATACATCATACTATCGATACAGTGGGAAATGCGATGGCATGGTACCCAATAGAATGGGAAAAAATTTATCCTTTGCAAGGATTTATCAGAATATATCATAAAAACTTTACGCACGCAGCCCACCAATCGGTACGACTAAGCCCCGACAAGAACAGGGCGCGGCTGTTCATCAGAGATGGTCAGACGCTCCATCGCGTCTTCAGAGTTGTTGTCGCTCTGTTCTTCGCTGTCGTCCGATTGCTCGCTCGCAAGCGCATCCTCATCGTCATCCGAGGGCTCATCCTCAAAGTCGAGCTAGACCGGAGAACTCAGATCGCTCGAGCTCATTGTAGCACAATAAGAATGATAGCTTACTGGATCGTACACCACTCTGATGATGAGGCTGCAACTTGGGCATATGGCAATGTCCTCGTAGTTTGCAAGCTGCTTCCGGGAGATTTCGAAGCGGTCTCCACAGGGACAAGGATAGTGATAGACCCGCTTTTCTTCATCCCATGCCATGTCTTCTATCTCTATCTCATCATAGTAGGCACCCATTGCGATGATAGCGTCAATGAAGCAGTGTGTCTTATGAAAGAGGGCGAATAAAGAAACAAAGTTTTCGGTTCGATGTGTATGTTTGGATCAGAGGTCGTTGCCAAACATGTTAGGATCAGAAGCTTTTGCCAAACAACCACCTGATCACATGACCATTTCACATGCAAGTTGGGACTTGCCTACTACATTCCGAGTCTATCCTCCTACTTAGATCTCTATTGGATGCGTCACCGTATATGCAACTTGTCTCTGCGTCGCACCTATACTTCATTAGCGTCCAGGAAGAACTTCTATGATGGTGCGTATCGACTATTCTCTAAACGAAGACTGCTGATAGACGATTAGTATGCGTTATCGGTGGTGGGCATGCGGGATGCGAAGCTGCTGCAGGGGCGGCACGTACAGGCGCACGGACGTTGCTGCTGACACAGAGACTGGACACGATCGGTGAACTCTCGTGTAATCCGTCCATGGGAGGGGTGGGAAAGGGCACATTGGTCCGTGAGGTCGATGCTCTGGATGGTGTCTGTGGCAAAGTAACAGGTATTAACCTTCGTTCCTATGCATTAATTGGAGTCTGATTATCAGCCCAGATAAAGCAGGTATTCAGTTTCATATGTTGAACCGTTCAAAGGGCGCGGCTGCATGGGTAGGTCATAACTCTTTCGTAAATGATTCCCGAATTTGCAACAGCAGAATGCCCAGGGTCCGCGAGCGCAGGTGGACAGAAAGCTGTACAAGGAGCATATGCAAGAAGCTCTCCACAGCCAGCACAATCTCCGTATTCGTGCAGCCAGTGTATTCGATCTCGTGCTCAACCACTTTGCTGGTTCAGATGCGAGTAATTGGGGAACAGTTGAGGGCGTAAGATTAGGTACATGCGTACGATCATACCCTGGACTTACAGCTGAAAGTATCATGATAGATTCTGGTGAGGTTATCAACTGCTCACAGGTGGTAATCTGCACTGGAACCTTTCTCTCTGGAGAGATACATATCGGTATGATGATTTCTTGGAGCTTTCCTTTCTCCGCTCATTGGGGTGTTAGGCCTGAAAACCTTTCCTGCCGGTCGAATGAACGAAGCTCCTTCGGTTGGGTTGTCGGGTTGTCTCCGCTCTGCTGGGTTTCAGCTTGGGCGCTTGCAAACCGGCACACCAGCAAGGCTGAAATTGGATAGCATTAACTTCAATGGACTGGAAGAGCAAAAGGGCGATGCTTTTCCCAGTCCATTCTGTTCCATGCACAGCAGTGTCGATAATGCCGTACGTTCTCACCTCCTTGGCCAAGATGTCGGAGCTCATTCTATATGTCAGAACCGCCAAATCTCGTGTTACAAGACCAATACAACCCCAGAGACTCATCAGATCATTCGAGACAATATACACCTCAGTGTTCATATCCAGGAAACTAAAAAAGGTTGTACTGTCTTGTTTCAGATGTCAGCCTCCCATATTAATTCACGTTAAGGCCCCCGATATTGTCCATCCCTCGAGGCGAAAGTAAGACGCTTCCCAGACAAGGCGTCTCACATAGTATGGCTTGAACCGGAAGGATACGACTCCGGTTTGTCTTTCCTTTTCAGTTGCATGGCGCAGCGGTCTGTCAAGCGTTCTCAGTTCTATTGCGGTGCTTGATAGCCCCCGCTTGCTTCCGCAAGACTCATCTTACATGTTATGACCTGATCGTGTCTACTCAGATCTCATCTATCCCAATGGGCTCTCGTGCAGCATGCCTGAAGAGGTGCAGGAGAATATGTATCGCACGATACCGGGTCTCGAGAATGTAGAGGTTGTAAGACCTGCATATGGAGTCGAGTACGATTACGTTGACCCAAGAGAGTTGAAACGTGAGTCAATGAAGTCCAATGCCGTTCTATAAACTTCTGAATCCATATCTTTCCTGTGTTTAGCAACGTTGGAAACGAAGCGCATTAAGGTATAGAGAACGCGTGTCGTCTGATAGAATTACTCACTGGATCACAACTCCAGGGTCTCTTTCTTGCTGGTCAAATCAACGGTAAGCGCTAAAATGATGGACGTTCCTAGCTAATTGCTCATCTGCAACTGCAGGCACCACAGGGTATGAAGAAGCTGCCGCTCAAGGCGTAGTTGCAGGTATCAACGCTGGCCTTGCTGCTCTCAGCCGTCCGGCGCTCATAATCTCGCGTGTGGATGGCTTCACTGGCGTAATGATTGATGATCTCATTGTCAAGGGGGCGCAGGAGCCGTGTAAGTGGCTCGCCCCGCTATACGCCTCTTGCTGATCCCGTTCCTCATGTTGTTGCAGACCGCATGTTCACGTCAAGGTCAGAGTATCGTATGTCTATCCGGAGCGACAACGCTGATTTGCGTCTAACTGAGCTTGGTAGGGCGACCTTTGAGGATCGATTCATATTGTCTTGACATCCCTTCTCGCACAGGTCGCAAAGCCGGCGTGGTATCAGATGAGCGCTGGTCGCGTTTTCTGTCCACCCGGGCTGAGATTGAACGACTTACGGAACACTTGAAAGGTCATGTCCTTACTCCCCATGTGAGTGTTATATTGTAATTAAATTTTAATCGTTTCATACTCATTCTTCCCGTTATCAAGGGCTGGCGCGAACTTGGCTTCGATGTCAACAATGATGGACTGCCGAGAAGGTTAGTATATACTCCGTCCGTCACATCTGAGTGTCAATTCATCATTGTATTCAGTGCTTATACCTTACTCTGTCATCGAGGGGTTACTGTAGACCGTATAATGAGTACGATACCCGGGATGGCGAAATTCGACCCTCAGCTTCTAGCGCGTGTCCAAACAGACAGTGAGTCCTGTCCTGCATAGCACGCTATTTTAACTCATGTAGCTGCAGGTATTTACAGATTCCATCTTCGTCGACAACAGGCAGATCTAGTCGCCTTCCACGAAGACGAAGCACTTGTCCTTGATCCACAGCTAGACTACTGTGCTGTTGATGGTTTGAGTTCTGAGGTGAAGGAGCGTCTGTCCATCGTTCGTCCCACCAGCATTGTGAGTCGCTCCTAGTGCATATGGTTGCGTGCACTCATGCATTTGTAGGGCGCCGCGAAACGTATGGAAGGCATGAAACCTACGGCGATAGTTACGCTACTGAAGTACGCGAAGAGGCCTTTGAAGACATCCGCACCGGAAATGGACATTTGATAATGCCACACCAATACTTTATTTTCACCAAAATACTTTAATACACATTAATGTCGCCTTCATGGGACAGTTTACCAGGTATGTTCAACGCCTTTGTATGGGCATCAAATGACATGCGAAGATCGAGATTGTGCTCAAGAAAGAACTCATTGCAATGACGACTGGACTTCGAAACATAAATATCAAAATCAAACGTCATTCTCTGCGTCTTGAATCTTGCCTCCGGCAAGCTCGATCTTCACGGGGGGCATAGTCGGATTCAGTGCTGTACGCCAATCAGGATCGTATGGCTGCGATTGCAGAAATGGGGACGGCGCCGCGTCTGCAAACGTGCGCTGAGTCAGTACCTCGAGCGACATACCACGTAGCCACGAGTGCGTACCTCCACCGAGCCATGGTCGGACTCCGCGACCGTAAGACAGCACGAGGAACATAACTCCTCTTCCCCGCATCCCAGTCGAGTCCATCTCGTCGAATATGCTCTTGACGTACTCCATTCCCTCTCCTGCATTGAGGTTCATTAAGCGCTCGATCTCACCGAGGACGTCGGCGATCAGGAACACCCCGCAGCGTAGGATGCGGAACTTAAGCCGCACCTGCGCGGAGGCCTTTGGGGTATACACAACTTCTTGGAAGATGATGTGCGTGCGCCCGCGACTGGGATCTCTCCGGAGCCCCAAGGCGTGGTGAAAGGCGGTTTGGTTACAGATCTCCAGCCAGGCGTGGAAGTCCTTCTCCTTTTGAGCAGCACTGGGTTGCGAGACGGCAAGCTTTGCAAGCCTGTCATGTAGCTCTGCCTTGTCTCTGGTGGTTGCACATCAGCAATGTACGAGGGAAAGGAGGATTCCTGTACTGACTTGCATCCGGCTCTAAGATCGAGACATGAGTACGAGGCCGGTCAGCCACAAAAAGGAATACTCACTTGTGATACGGCCAGTTCTGCTTCTGACACGCAGAGGAGCTTGGAGAACATGACGATGACGACGACCAACGAGCAGATAACGAACGCACCAGTAGTAGATGGTTTTGCAGCCACTGCACAGCGAGAGCTTCACGATGGGCTCTCTTGCACCACATTGTCTGCACTGCTTCGACAGCCGATGGACAGTCTTATCGGTGTGCTGACGATTGTCGAGCCACTCGGGCCCACCGAGTGCCTCAAGCACCGTACTTGGCTCCCCTGCAGGCATCAGCAGCTCTTGCATCAGGTTTTCCGGTAGGAAGTGGGGATTTTTGCGGAACCACTTGACAAGCCACTCTTCACTAGAAACTCATGCGTGAATGAGATCACGAGCATCAGCGAGAACACATACTGCTTCAGAGCCTTCTGCTCAAGACCATGAGAACGGTACACACGGGACACGAGCGCCTTTGCTTTAACGAGGTACAGTAATCCTTCAGGCGACGGATCCTCGACCTTTAGGACACGTTCCAGGACCGTCTGTGCCTCATTTTCCTCACCGTTACAAAGAAGAGCTTCGGCGTAGGTCACAAATAGGTCTCTGCCACTTTCTATCAGTTGTCGTGCCGTACACATAACGCGAATACGTCACCGATTTCCGCTGTATAAGTCGCTGCCGGAGGTACTCTTAACAACTTCGACGACGTGTTTCAAGTGCGTTACTGCATCAGCTGCACGGTTTATGGTTGGTTTTCTGCACAAGCCTCGAATCAGTCGTGTCGATGCACCTGTACGAAGGGGCGACCCACAGCATATGTATCGCAGCTTTGAATTTGGCATGCATGATCTTCCGGTTTCGTGCTCTGATTGAGTCTGGTACAATGAATATAGAGAGCGGTGAGCGCACCATCGCGTTCTTGGCGTACGCCATTTTACTGTCAGCAGTTCGTCGCGTAATGTGCCCCATGGCGCGGAGCTGAGCATCGGAACTCTCGATAAGCTCTAGGATGAACATCTCCAAGGCCCATACGCATTCTTTCAGTAGGTCGTCGGGAACTATGCGGCGCAGTATGGTATCGGCAAAGAGAATGCAAAGGGTGTTCACTTACCGTCGTCAGTATGAACGAAAAAGCTCCATTTGAAGAGGTTCGGGAGGAAATGATTGTATAACAGTCCGTCAGAGACGGGGTCGAGGATGACCTTCCCCGTACTCCCATCTGTCATTACTGGCGTGGATCTGTCACTACTTTGACTCTCCCTTAAAGACGGTGCTGAATACCGTAACACAAACAGCTTAGCGAGGACAGTTGTCCGCTGTAAGGAACTTTGGAGTCTCACCAAGCTCAGCATCCTCTCGCACGGATTGGATATCGGGCAATTGGACATTGGAGAATAAATTGGTCAGGACATATTGAACCCTGTATACGCCGGTGTGCGCTGCAGGTACGACGGAACCGTTCATGGTAAACGCCGCTGGGAGATTGAAATGCCAGGTGGTTCTCCTTGCTTCCTTACAATGCACCGGAAGTCAGCAAAAATGTAAACGGTATTTAGAACTGCAGTTGTTCAAAACTGCCCACGTTCTGTCTTCAAACCATCCACCTTGTTCTGTGGCTGGCGGCCCGCGGGCAGGAACGAAGACGATGTAGCTCACCTGAGTCAGTCCTTATTTCCGATTACTGTTCCCGTTGGTTGAACGTTTTCTGAGTCTTCTTGCGTTGTGCGAGAACACTTATGATAACAAAGTCTAAAGCAGTTTTCCGCCAAATTCGACTTGACGAAGATGGGAGACGCGTCGATCGAGACGCGTTTCTACTAATTTGGCAATATAAGCGCCAGGCGAGCGCCTCAAATATAATAAATATTAGCCGGCGCCAACTGAAGAGGACCAGTGCCATAAAAACGCTAGAATAACCAAAGTGATTGAAGGAGCACAGAACAGACGTTTTGTTACCCCTTACTGCAACTCAGAAAGTTGGGTATAAGTAGGTATTATTTCTGTGTATTTATGTTAATCTTTCACAGTCGCGGTGCTATGCCTCAAGCTCGTATCGGCGTGGACAGCTTCTAGCTCTGAAGTGCATCGATGCAGTGAAATAGCAAATCTGTTAAAAATGCAGAGACGTAGCTCAGTACGTACTCATGCAGTACTCATGTGTGCCATGCGTGCCAGATCTTTACAAGATCTTGACGAACCCTAATGACTCGTGTACGTAGCTCGGCGGTCTTGTAGTCCGACCACCACGACAATGACAGACTCCATTTCTCCTCATCCTATCTCTGAAGCCGTAGAAACAATTCGCGTTACTGTGGGCCCCGAGATTACAGCTACCCAGCTTGCACAATGCGCCGAATTGTTCAGCGAAAACTATGGTATCTGGGCCACGCACTGTAAGGATGTAAACCCTAAATACGTACCCGGTGAGCATTCTCAGTGGATGGACATCACGCGATGCACTGATTGTTGGAATACCAAGGTGATCGGGTGAAGAATACGGTTTCTAGGTTGAAGGCTCAGTGCTTGAGCGATCCCGAGCGCAGTATCTTGGTTACCCTCACGAAGGGTGATAAATTGATCGGCCACGCCTTCGCCACTTCTTGGGACTGCGGTGAAGGTTTGTTGTAATCGTAAATTACCTCTCGTCAAACCTTACCATGTGTTTTAGATGTGGTTGGATGGGTGACACAACTTGTGGTCGAGCGCAGCTTCCGCAGGCAATACATCGCAACCACGCTCTTACTGCGCCTCAAAAGAGATGCGTGGTCGGCTAAGCTAACAATTATCGGTTTGGCCTCGTCCCAACCCGCTTCATGTAGCGCTCTCGCCAAATTTAGTCGTAAGCACGATATCTTTCCCATCGGAATCATGATATTTGACGAGATCACTAGATGTTCGGATGGACGAAGTCGATACCGAATTCATCGCTCGGAAAGCTCGAGCAGTGCTTCAGACTTCGTCGGTCGAATACATCAAGACCGCTGTCCTTCGCGGCACTCTGTTCGGTGATGCACGCACCGATGGCGTGATCTCATCCGTGTCTACCAACTTCCCTGTCGACCATACTGAGCCCCAGGAGGTGCTGGACGAGTATGTGCGCAGGGGAGCCTGGAAGTTGGGTAAACTCCTGAAGAACGACGAGTTCCTGATTTTGATCCCAGTTTTGCCGTCGGAGCGTTTCTGTGCTGTCTGAGAGCGCTTTGCTACCCTGATATTATGTCCATGTTCGGCTTAATTGTCTTTATGGTCGGGTGTATCGATGTTATGAAGGCTTCAGGTTCGCCTGTCCATTGTGAGCTTCCACGTCCACTGGCACGCCCTACCAAGATCAATTTCCCTACTCCCGCTCTCCTCTCCTACACACAAAAAATGCATGCATACCTCGTGCTAGATGTAAAGGAAGTTGACCTCCCGAAGCGTGGTGGCTCAAACGTCGTGTGAGCCACGACGATGTCGCGAGGCGATTAACGCTACAGAGAGATGCTCGGCAAAGCGCGGTCGAAGCTGTCCCAATCAAGAAGGTGGACTTCCACTTATAGATGGGTGTGCCCTTCTCCCTGGCATCTGACGGTGTCGCGCGTTTCATTTTCTCAACTGAAACATTCGAACCCTAAGCCCAATTAATCTGGCTGAATCAGTGACAAAGGAGATCCTGCAGGATCTGCGACAGAATATAAAGTCTGGAGACAAATGAAACATAGCTGCCTTTCCTTTCCACCTACCTGCATGATCCCTGCCCAGCCTCCTTATGCCTCCCTTTCAAGTCCTTGCATCTCCTTTGTTGGACTCCAAAATAGGCTCAAAATCCTGGGAGGTCCGTCTCCGGTACACCGTCGGAACGGGAACAAAGTATAGGTGTATCAACCGATACCTGTCGGTAACCGTAATGATGAGGCCAGCAATGCGTATGACGAGCTGTTCATGCCTGAGAAAGAAACACAAGGCGTAGTTTGCGGTTACAGGCTACTACTCTGGAATTAAAACATCGGTGGCCATCGCAAGATTGACAGCAACGTGAGTGTTAACGACACAAGACGATTGACTGCTGCGTAGGCAGTGCGCACTGACCTCGGTGCGAGGAGCAGGTGGTAGTTGCGGGATGTCCTGCGCTCTGTATGCAGGTTCCTCCATTGCTACAACTGACTCCTTCGTAACAAACGTCTAGGAATAGACTGAAGTCCACATCGCGTGACGGGTCCGGAGTGTAGGCCATCGTCTATTTGATGCATTTCGTCCATTGCTTCAAGTATTCTGCTCGGAACACGGGAGGAAAGGCATCGAGACAGATGGGCCCTAACCGTACCTATCCAACAGAAATAGGCAGTCTATAATCCACTCTGATTGTTCATCGATGAGACAGGGGATAGACTCGCCGCATCCAGTGACAGAAAGCTCAAGGATGGTTGGAATCACCTGATGGCGGCTTTCGTGCAGAAGATACTTTTTTTCAGAAGGCCACGGGTTCCAGCTGGACGTCACCTCATTTCCATCAGACTATTCATTAGGCGTCGAAGCTGATTATCGTGAATGGACCCACGAATACAAACAGAACGTCAACTTACGGATCGGGTAGGTCTGGGGAAAATCGACATGGCAACATAGGGAGATTTCGATAAAAATCGCATCTTCATCGTCGACCACCACTCGGATAGTCGTAACAACTGATCTGCCTCACCTTCGTTTCCCTTCCTTCATTTCCGTTCAATTCTCGTCGCCGAAGTTGTCGTCGATTGCACGGAGGTATTTCCGGAAGCAATTTACGGGGACATCCGGACGCGCCGGCGGCTAGTACATATTGGTAAGTTGTTGATGGTCGACGTCGGCTTGCGCGTTTTTTGTCTGCTCGCCCTACACGAGGCTGCCCATCGTCACTGCGCACGAGGCTCTCGCGTTCAAGGTCCCAGCAGCTGCTGCGCTTTAGAGCCTGTGTTCAGCTCTGAGTGTCGCGCTCGCGTCTCCCGTTTACGCGTAACCTCATCTTATCTACACGGACTTTGCGTACTCTACTCATTTTTGCATGTTTGCATCTAATCAACGGATATGTCACGACAGTACGACTCCTCAACGCCTCCAGAGGACTACAGCCAAAATTCTTCTCCTTCGCGGCCGAGCTCTCGCGTGGAATCTGACCAGGCAGAGCAACAGCACTGCCGCCCTACCCCGGTTTCAGAACAACCGTCGTCTTCGGCGCAGTCGCCGCAGAGAGTGTCGTCGAGCTCCGAAGGATACCCATCTTGGCTTCCAAAACGGCCCCCGCCGCCAGCCCCCCGTTCGACCATACAGTCGTCTGTGGTGGGCATGTTCAGCGAACCCGGCCCAAGTAACGAATCCTACGTGGTCGGGCGCAAGCCGACTCCGAGATCGGTGCGTATCGTCAGCTTGCAGGGCTCAACAACGCAGGGTGTGGAAGATGTAAAGAGGCAGCGCGAACCCACGGACCAGTCGCGCGCGTTCTCCAACCCCGCCCATGCCCGCGTTTGGTCCCGCGCGACAAGCGCCGGCATGTCACCGACGCTCTTCTCGTCGGGTGCCTTCTCACATTTCCCTCGGCCCCGCTTCAACTCGATGGCACTCCATCTAGAGCTGCTTCGAAGCCCCTCCTGGAAAACTCGTCTCTGGTTCTTCCTGTTTCCTGTACTTGTTCTCGCCCACATCCCTCTGCAGACCTTTTTCGACTTCAATGCTGTATATATATTGATACTGTGAGTTTTTCTTTCTCGTCGACTTATCCTGTCTCACTGTGTTTTGCCTATAGAGTAGCCAAGCATCCGAATCCCGTTGCACCAGGCGTGCCAGGCTCTGGTCGGAATTGGGCGCTAGGCGCTGCCGCGTATATTGCTTGCTGGTTTGTCTGGATTGCTGTAGTGTTTATTGTGTATGAGCTGCTATACTCCTTCTACCGGCGTTGGAGAGTTAGTGAGTACAAGTATGGCTGCTTCGGGTCGCTTTTACTGATCCGTCCGCATAGAGCGACCGCTAATGTTCCCAATATACTTGTCCTCACCTGCTTTCAACTATGTCTGCATGACCTCGTACACGAACTTCTGCTTCATGTATCATATTCGCTCCTCAGCCTTTTCTGGCGAGCATGCCAACGTTCGCGATGGACTCGCCGAGACTGCATACTATTATGCCCAGAATTGGCCCACTGTCGCACTCCTATTGCCGCGTGCGGCGCTGTCGCTGGCCCTGCTGCTGGCATTTTCCTCCACCCAAGCGGATTATCTTGCTCTTGCCGATGCAGGCATCAGCCAACGAGATGGGGCATTCTTCCGCGCGAACGGAACGCTATCCGGGTACGCCCGTGGCGTGCTCATCGCTAATGCCGCATGGACGGCATGGCGGATCCTGGTTCTCTTCTTGAGTCTGTATGTCGATAGATCTCCGCGGTATACCTTGCCGGTGATATGTTCTGATATACCTTCTTGCAGGATTGGCCTCTGGATTTTCAGCGGACACGGCTGTGCCGGTCTGTGTGGGCCACGATACCGCTGGGAGGAGGAGGACGCGGAGAAGACGGTTACGGCGTTCAGCGGCGAGGACGCTGCGGATATGGATGCGCTGCCGTGGAGCTGGAAGGAGTGCACGCTCCTGCGCATCAAGGACTCGTATGACTTTTGCATGACGCTCAAACCGCCGCGCTCGAGCTCGGGCGTCGCACCGAAGGAGGGGCACGCAGAGTCACCCGAGGCGTCCATGCCGTTTGAGGGCATGCAGCAGGTCTTTGCGGCCGCGGGTCTCCCGTCGGGCCCGCAGCCTGCGCGCCGGCCCGTGCTCTCGGACAAGTTGTTCGAAAGTCCTGTGCCGATGGGTGCAGAGCTGGTGGAAGAGAAGAGGAGCCAGGAGGCTGGGGAACCGGAGGGTGGTGTCGCTCCGCCTGCTGCTGTTGTACAGTCCAAAGAGCAGCTCTCAGCTGATCCATCAGGGCCGTTGATGAAGCTGCCGTATCCGTTCACGGGGTATGGCGCGCAGGTCTCGTCTCAGGATGTTGTGCCTTTCCCGCCTTCGCCGGAGCCTGAGGAGGGGGTCGAGGTGCCGATTGAGGGTGATGACGAGGAGGATGGGGAAGAGGAGGAAGAAGAGGAGGGAGAGGAGGACGAAGAAGAGGAGGGAGAGGAGGAAGAAGAGGAGGAGGAAGAGGAGGAAGAGGAAGCGAGTGAGGAGAGACGCACTTCCGGTTCTATGTCCAGTTTGGGCCGCCCGGTCGCCTCGCGATATCCCTTCCAGTTCCGCAGACCGCAGCGCACGAGCATGTCTTCTGCGTCTCGTATGTCGCCGCCCTCACACTCTACACCTCACTCAGCGCATTCTCGCTCAACGCAGACACATTCTACACAGTCGCGCTCCACACAGTCGCGGTCAACACAGTCGCGATCAACACACCATTCGCGATCGACGCAGTCGACGGGGAATCGGGAGTCAACGGACTCACCCTTGTCCCTCGGAAGCTCCAACGCTCCAAGCCCGCTGGCATCCAGCTTCAGCGGCAGCGTCATGCCGATGCCGCCCAGACATCCGCAGGTGGAAAGAAGAGCGAGGGCGCGAACTGTTCCTGCTCCAGGCACTCCTGGTTCCGCCACTCCGAGCTCTCCTGGATCGCCCTCGCCAGTGGTCTTCCCCGCCCGGCCTCGTGCACGCACTCGAACAGGAAGTGCAGCGACGGAGACGTCTACGACATTCGGACCCGTACCTGTCCCTGCGGTCGATACTGACAACGAGGGCTATCACGAGGAGTCTCTCATGGACGTGCCAGAGGCGGAGGGTTCGATAGAGGAGGCAGAGCAGCACGACAGCGTCGGTCTACTTTCAGCTGGGCCCAGCCCGCGGCAGTCGCTCATCAACCTGCGGCGGGGAAGCAGCCTCTCCCAACGTCGGGCGAACGGCTCACGATCACGATCTGGTACGGGATCGAGATCAGATTCGCGCTCGCGTACTAATTCAGCGCACTCTCATTCGGAGTCGGTGCGCTCGCGGGCGCAGTCGCTCATACACTCCATCGGTGCAGCTTCCCGGTCATCGCTGGACCTCGTGCGGTCGCGCACGAATTCCATGCAGCGGCTGTCCGACTCGCCGTTTGACTCGGCCCAGTCGGACGCGGTGCTGAGCAGTCCGGAGAACCACACTTTCGGGCATCCGCTCAGAGAGCAGTGGAGGAGAGAGGAAGCGGCCCAGGGGATTGAAGATATTGCCGAGGTCCCGGCACCACTGGAGGAGACTCAACCTGAGCCTGCTGCAGCGTCGGGCTCAGACATCGGGGAGGGCTCCCAAGGGCTGCAGACCGCTCTGTCCACGTTCTCTAGCGGCGCACCGTCGGCGCCGCCATCTGAACGGAGCGTCCATACTGAGCGACTTGGCGTGCCGATAATTGGGCATGGACAGGTAGATGAAACGAGCCAGCCAGACATCAGCACGGCGAATCAGTCATTCGTGACAGCTGCGCCGACTGTTGAGGGTACGACGACTGACTCTTCTGGTCAGACTCCTCCGAGCTGGGGAGGTACAGACATTGAGCGCCAGTACGCCCCAGGAGGAATGGGGCGGCCGATGTGATCGCTGCTTCCTGTAGAGACGTCTGCAGTCTCTCCTGAAGTGAATTGGCTCTGCTCCATCTCGCTACGCCGCATTGCTTTGCTATCTTGTGTTTATACTTACTATTCCTCGGATTCCCGTGCAATATTCTCGTTCATAGACCATTTGCATTATTTCCCTATTTCAATACCCCACGTCTTAACCTCTTCTATCCTCCGACTTCCTTGCGATACCTACTTCGTTGGGTCGGGCCACTTGGCCTAGCACTAATCGTACTACTTCCATGTTCCGAGTTCTTCGGTAACTTACGAGAATAACAGCAGATCGACGAAGACCGGTCCGTTGTTGTACATGCATGCGTAGCCTGTCGCTCCACGATCAGACACAGATATTGTGAGGCACAAAAAAAGTAGAAGCCGATGTAGCGTCTACTCTGCTCGAGCCTGAGGATGAAAGTGTGCGCCACACACGCGTTATTTGTCCCGGACAAATAAACCTTTTTGTGGTAACTTCACATGACTTCAGCCGAGGAATGGCCACTGGAGCGACAATTTTTGGGAAGTCACTTCTCTCGAGTACTCCGTACATCAAGACCCAAACAACTGCAGAATTTTTGAGCCACTTTTGGTCGAGAGTCGATGTGGAGGACGGTGCCCGAGAGTATAGGCAGCCACCCGCACCTATTTGTCCGGGACAAATAAACCGATGCGTGAACGCGCACTGAACTTGAAAGTGCGACAGCTCCCGTACCAGTCGCGATGGATGGCATTTCCCAGTTGACGCTAAATATCGCGTACGATGTCCTCTGATCGACCTTGAGCGAGCCGTATGTGCTATTTAGTATGGCGTGCGTATCTGAATTTGCCCGTTTTGTATACTTGCAGCGTCGCCGATCCGGGGCAGCATGATTTGAATGTCAAATGGCAGAACTAGTTGGACGTTCACCGGCTCACCAGTACACCAGTACTAGAGCGCTACAGGCCATGTACAATCAATGACCTGTCAGACGTGCGGAGTGAGAAGGTTACGCGTTCACATACTTCTCGGTAGGCTAAGAATCAACATGGAGATTTCCTGCCGGCATGGTGGAATTCATGATGAGCAGATTGCGGCACTCAGTGGTCAAAGATGATAGAACCTGAATCCTCCAACATAGTATGCATGCACAATGAGTCGCTCTGTATGTGGCGATAGAATAAGGCATACACACTGTCATCCGAGCTCATAGATGCTCCCTATACACAGATAGCCTAAACTGTGTGTACAGCCAGAACAAAAGACGGTGTCACCACGGGAGGTTCCTTCTTCCCCACTTACAAGACCCATATTCCCGCTGGTACGAGGGGCAGAACTCCCTTTGCCATTTATCTCCCCACGGACCATCTTCTGGTTCGTCGCAGAATACCCTTCGCCATTTATCTCCTGATCCATTGTCTGGTTGTACCTCGATCACTTTTTCCACAAGACGACGTATTCCCTCGACATAACCGTTTGCGACCAACCGAGGTATCGTTAGCGACTGTAGTCGCTTACCACAAGATGCCCGCTTTTCCAGAACGTTGACTAGCCGGGAGAAGTCAATACAACCCTCTTTACAAGAGATCATCAGGATATTGAGATGAGGGCACATTGGTACAGTGTAATCGCTAGAATTGGCCACCCGGGAGAGCGCATGAAGTAGTTCAGATGTGTCTGCAACATAGCCAATCCGCAGTTGCTCCAGGTCGTATAGGGAGGCGAGGAGCGTGTCCCACGGAGGATCCACAGCGATCCCAAGAAACAGTGCAAAATCTGCGACAAGGGATAACGATCTGCAAGAGGGAAAGAATTCTGGCAAGGCCTCAAACAAGCTGTCAAGGGCCCCCTTTCCAGAGGTCAAATCAGTTTGCATAGAAATCACGAATGAGAAACGAGGTTCCGCATGAAGACCGTACCCCACAAGGTGGATGTGACAATGATTAGTGGAGTCGACCACAATCCCGACAGAGACCTTGTGACACATCTTGAAGACAGGAAGCGACGACCTATCGGAAGGAAACGCGGCACGGAGAGCCTCGCCGAATCCTCCATGGTTGACTACGTTTGTTTTGATTTTCAAGTCACAGGACTCGGAAATGCACAGGCGAGATATGAGATGAAATATCTCAAGCGGCTCGGCTTCCATCCGGAGTCTGACAAGCTTTTCTAGTGTGACTTTGGCTAAGGACTGGGAGAATGGAGTGGTTGGAGGCGACGGACCGCAATCGCACAGTGACAGCATACTCAGCACGGGACAAGCCGCTAGGATTGCCAGGAGTTCCTCCGTTGTTGGCGCGTTCTGGTACAGGTTGGCTAACCCAAGCGTCACCAGGGAGCGAAGAATGCGTGAAGTCCACGGCAGAGCAACGCCTCCCAAATCAAGCGAGTAAAGACTTGGGAATAAGATTTGGTCGGGCTGCTGAGGAAGATCCCAGAAATATTCGACGTTCTTCGAGCAATGCACGCGAAGCAACCTCAATCTAGGCATGCAGAATATAAGATCCGGAAGCAGTTCTTCAGCCCGACTCTCCGTTCCCATGCCTAAGAAAGCAAGTCGGCGCGAAAGCTCCGGGATCATGTCCAAGATGAACGCTTCGTCCAGCGGCATGCCGATGCTGATTCTTAGTGGCTTATTCCGGGAACGCTCCACAAATTTGTGCCAGTGAGTAGGCGACCATGCACGGCATAGAATCGCAGACCATAAAACAGGTGTCGCAAGAGTTACAGCGCGCCAATGTCGACATACCACCGTTAAGCCAACCCAGCTCGTGATGTCTCCTTTCTTCAGCATGACATCCCAGACCATGGCGAAGATAATCATGAGTAGCTCATCTGGAAGACGCTTAACGGGTGGCCACGGCTTCTCAGAGGAGGTGGAGACTAGGACATGGTCCGTCGCGGTTGCAGGCGAAGGCACTATATCGCTCGAATGACCTCGGTCCATCGCGAAAATATCGCGTTGGACGGAGGGATGTTTTGGCTAAAATGTGAATGATTCGTCAATATGAAAACCAACACATCCGAATGGGACCAAGTACCTGGATAGAAAGTTCCGGGAAGTGATGGGGAGACGAGTGTTGATGCGTACCGGTCTTATACCAGAACGGGCTAAACGCGCCACCCTGTGCAACGTGTTCTACACAAACGCCCTCGCCGCATGTTCTGCAGTTGTCAAAGGAATGGTAACGGGTTCGGATCTTGGACAATAACCAAGCGTCTGTGACTGATGGCACCTACTTGTTTCTTTGTCCGCAGTTGCTTTACACGTCATTGTTCGTGAGTTACCCGGAGTCACATTTTGAGTAAGACATTGTGACCGAGGCACATCGAATCTCGCCCTGGCTTCACAAGTTGCAGGGTTCCTCGAACGGAAGTTTCAGGAAAATTATCAAGTGACTGCCAGTATTGGAGGATATACTCGCCTTGCTCAATCCCTAGGTTCTTACTGGCGATTCCCAGCATTCATTTAGTCTCGGCGGTCTCACGATACTGGCGTGGATAACCTGCTCGCCAGCATTATACTGGCTGTCGCAGCATTCCTTCATCTGAGGCGAGTTAGTGGTAACACCTTTTGCAATGAGTTCCTGCCCGTCACAGGCTAGACAACTGGAGAACGCATCGGTCAGTGCTACGACACGCACGGAAAGGGATCAGCGCACCTATCAAAAATGATATCGACAGCACCTTCCACTTCCAGACTACCATCAAGCTCTGGAGATACAGTGTCTAAAACTCGGATCGCCTCTTCTCGTGCGGGATGATGAGACAGGCACTCACTTCCCCCCTGATATTAGGACGCCTTCGTGCCTTCTCCACTTCATAATCACTGTCACCTTCATTCACGCCCTCCAGGTCCTCGGTATAGTCGCGAGCCAGATACCCGCCCCTGATCTTGCGCGCGAACCGATCAAGAGATTTCTGATGCTGGTATTGTTCGTACGGTGTAGCATTCGGGACAAGCTTGACTGTAATCAAACCCTCATTTTTTGCGTCCCAAAGCCATACCCATGTATTCTGCCACTCTGGAAACGCCTCGTTGATCTCACACCATCCGGACTTAATCTGTGAGAAAAGACTAATACTCGCGATCTGAAGGCATTTAGAGCGTAGATCAGTGTTAGCCTGCGTGACAAGATACCAGGCTCCACCATTTCCTCCGGATGGTACGAGTGATAATGAAGCGTATTCTCTGCCAGTCGCAGAACGTCATCATTCTGCTGGGTTAGACAGAATATTTCTGCGATAACATCCCATGAGAACGAGACCTTGACTTTGTCTTCGTCATTCTGCGCCTGCCTACGAACCACGTCGAGCAGCATAGGGCGCAGATCGGGTGAGACACGGACAAGAGATTTGTAGAGGGCCGAGGTCGGTGTGGCTTCAAATGCTCGAATCGGAGAGGACTGAAATAGCTCGCGTAAGGTTGGGACGGCTGCCTTTGTCGCATCGGTCCAATGAGTGTTAGAATAGCCCGCGGAGTCATATTCACCGGCAAAATCACCATCCTCTGCCTCATCTTCATCCTTAGCCTTGAGAAATGGATATGAGCGGGGAGATCCAAGAATCATACCATGGATTCTCGTCAGTTTCCTCTCCAACCTTGGGAGTATATTCAAACCTTCGCAGTCGGAAATCATACTTGCGGCAAGATCCTTATTATTGTGTGGATTGAGGCCAACATGAGCTCCACCCAGATCCAGTAGTGGGGAAGTTCGACGGTCCCGAACTTTTGATAACATACTTCTATGTCTGAAATCCAGATTGTGTCGTCCTGGTCACAGAACCCAAACCTGGCACCAGTAGTGTTGTAATCTGGGGCGTGACACAACTGGAATGCCAGCGACACTCACCAAGTTAGTACCAGAATGTATCATCCGATTGATCATGCTCTGACAGAGCAGTAGACGTTTGTGCACCAGATGCATTTCCAAACCCTTCTCTACGCCTACTTGCCATAGGAACGGAAGCCATTTCTCTGTATGAAGGGATATCCTTATCTCAGCCTGCTCCACGAAACAATTCGTCTAGTCTCGACGACAGCTTTTCTCCAATGCCTTCACATCGTCAGTCTACCTGACAGACAACGTGCCAAATGTCATTGCGTTCCTGCTGGGTTTTACGAAGGATCCGAGATATGTTTCTGCGCTGTTCTAGTGGTAAAGAAACAAGTGCGGGATGGACGTGTCTTTCGAGGATAGAAATGAAGCTTTCAGACGGAAGTGAAGATGAGAGATCGTCTAGAATTGCCCTGGGTTTCGTCTCATGATCATCCGACATAGTGTTCCTTGCTGGGAAAGATAAAATATGAGCACTTAGAGACCTATCTTGTGAGCGAGAGAAACACAGAGAAAAGACTAAAAATTAAAAAAGAACATGAAGCACAAGTACGATGTCTATTTTTGGGAGATTCACGTCTGGCTTGTGACTTGGCGTCCTGATTGGCTCCGGGCCCAAGATATATTCCAGGCAGAGAATTGATATCATGATCACAGCCATACGACAGCATGACACGCTTTACAAGGAGTCTCCTTGCTCACGACCAGTAGGCCTAGACTCCAATGTGAAGCCTTGAGGAACGGTTCGCATGTCTCGAGGACCGAGCTGTGAATGTGGCAGGATATCTATGGCTAATCTCCACTTTTAAATGGACTCTCGATGGGCTGGTTCTATCTGGCTGGAGTCGACAGCGATATCCTGGCGATATCTGCACGTTGTTCTGCAGCGCTACCTCGAAAGCACTCAGTTCCGTCGGCGTGGCGAATTGCAACACTTGTTCAGGACGTTTGCAGACTCCAGCTCGACACCCCAACAATCACACCAGCCGAATGGCATGTATGCAGAACCCGAGGTGTAACGAAGAAAAGGGGAGCTATAGATCGCCGACCCGAGTTTGAGAGCATACAGTAAGTAACTTATGTCCGAGACGAATAATCGTCGCGAACGGCGCCAGATCTCTTTCATAGCCAGACGTACGAAGCTACACGATTGGCTGGCACACGTCGCAAGGTCTCGGCTGCTGCGGGCTTCCGTCACACAGCCTGTGTGGCGGGGGCCCACAGCGGCCACGCCCACAGCGCCACTCAGCTGTTCTATTATCCTCGAAGTAGCCATGCAGAGTTTAAAACGTGACCATCACTCCTGGTTCACTTCTCGTCCGACATCTGCATCTCATCAATACCCTCTCATCCACGATGGTTGGCAATTTCACCCTCCACGGCGCAAGCCTCATCGACACTTCTCTTCACCCCGCTGCTCTCATGCAGATGCACGATATCCCCGTCACTCGTGTTCTCATTGGTAAGTTTCCTACTCGTCCAGATTGCGTCTCTTCCCATGTCTGACTGACCTCATCTACAGAGCACGTAGTCGAGAACGTTATCAAGACAGTTGACTTCTCGATGGGACGCGCATCCACTTCCACCCGCGGCCGTTCTGTCTCCCGGGACTCCCACCACGGCGCGTTCACCACCTTCGTGGCAGACGTCATCCACAAAGCCGACGTCAAGGTCCCCGTACTCCTCACCACCCTCGTTTACATCGTGCGCGCGAGGCCACATATCCAGATCCCGGTCGAGACGTGGGCGTGCGAGCGCGTCTTCCTCGGCGCGCTGATCGCCGCGAACAAGTACCTGAACGACCAGGTGCTGAAGAACGTGCACTGGGCCGCCTGCTCAGGCGTGTTCGGGATACGGGACATTGGTCGGATTGAGCGGGAGTTCCTTGAAGTACTCGACTTTGAGCTCTGGGTGAGCGAAGCAGAACTCGCGCAGCACGTGGATGCCATAGCGTTGCCCCAGCGCGCTGGCCCCCCCACGCGCACACGCGCACGCACACCGCTTCCCAACCGCCGCGGGTTCTCGAGCGGCTCGTACGATTCAAGCGATCTCGACTCTGATTCAGACGAGTCGTTCATGTCTTCTCAATCTCCGTGCACCCCGCCACGTGCATCAGATGCGTCCACACCCTTCAAGCCATCGCTCCACCACATTGCCGACGCACACACCGATGCGACGCAGTCGCACCAGATGTCCGCGGCGCTCGAGCTGCTCAGGGCGTTCCCCATCCCCGCTTCAGATGCCTGGAATAATGCACATTACCACCCATGCTTTACCGCTGCCACCGCGGTGCTGGTGTGATTTCTCGATAGAAGGAATAGGAACGTTGTCCGTCGATCAAAAGCCTCTCCATTGCTGCATGTCATTATTTATTTACTGTATTTTTCGCACTGTACCACATGCCATATGATACCCTTACCTACTTGTTGTTTTCGAGCGTACGACAGAATAGATGGTTCACACGGAACCTGGTTCGGCTGAAGATCTTTCCACAATCAAAAGCGGGCGCAAAGTTCGGTGATGATATAACGAGGTCGCGATGTTATGATTCGGCTTATTGCCATACCTTCAGCACTTCG
This sequence comes from Sparassis crispa, assembly GCF_003851025.1. Taxonomy (NCBI): domain Eukaryota; kingdom Fungi; phylum Basidiomycota; class Agaricomycetes; order Polyporales; family Sparassidaceae; genus Sparassis; species Sparassis crispa. The sequence continues at coordinate 1,752,195 of NW_020939754.1, read as the reverse complement.
ATTGATATGTCGGTGAAAGTCAAGCCTTCTGACAGACGCGTCGCGACGCGTCTGTCACGTGCTGACTCAACGCGCTAATCAGGGGCCGGGACTGAGAAGTTGTAGTCCTCAGACTCCGAAGTCAGCTTGAATTTACGAAGTGACTTACTCCCTACGAATCTCGGAATTTTTCCTCAAAGCAATCTAAGATGTCGCTAGAGCTGGACATCCCCCTGCATGTCAATTACATACAATCTTTGGGAAAGGTATGTCAGTGGATTAGCGATTCTACGCTCTGACCCCCTTTGAAGAACAAAGATGACCTGGTTTACCATCTCACTGCTCACCTGCGGATGAATGCCATTTACTGGGGTCTTACAGCACTCTGCGTTATGAATCACAAAGACGCTTTGGACCGCGAAGAGATGATCGAGTTCGTCATGAGCTGCTGGGACGACGAAGTAGGTTAGGTTTATTCTCTCTGGCATACACTTCAGCCCAGGCTCATTCGACAAACGTGATTTATAGGAGGGTTTGGGGCTCATCCCGATCACGATGCACACATGCTATCAACGTTGAGCGCAATACAGATTCTTGCCATTCAAGACGCACTAGACAGACTCGACGTACCTCGTGTGACAAAGTGTGAGTCATATTCGCTGCCGCGCTTTTCTTACTCATCTGGAAGGGGCTTGAACAGTCATTCTTTCTCTCCAACAGCCATCCGGAGTGTTCGCGGGTGACTCCTTCGGAGAGACAGACACCCGGTTTCTATATTGTGCGGTCAACGCGCTTTCGCTGATCGGCCGTCTGAGCGAGCTTGATGTCGAGAAGACAGTGGGATACATCAAGCTTTGCAAGAATTTTGACGGCGGATTCGGTGCGTGCGTAGGTGCGGAAAGTCACGCAGCTCAAGGTGATCTCACGTTCCACGTTCAATTCCTGCCTTTGGCACCATCTGGTTCATGGGTGTAAGATGAGCAGAGGATCTACCCCTTTCATTTTATGTACCCCACGAATGGATCCACGAGGGTGTAGTCCCTGTTATTTTGTCTGCATATCGAGGATAAGGTCACCCTCTCGAACAGGCAGTGCTTCGCCCCTTTGGCATCAGCGGTCATATTGCTGAACAGTTCTCTGTAGTGTTCGTATGCACGGCTGCGCTTGCTATTCTGGACAGGCTCGACGTCATTGACCAGGAGACGCTCGCATGGTGGCTCGCGGAACGACAACTCCCCAACGGCGGGCTGAATGGCCGGCCGGAGAAGTTGGAAGATGTAGGCCAATCGTCTGCTCATACCTCTGCTAGAGTATCTGATTTTATCTCCCAGGTGTGCTACAGTTTCTGGGTGCTCTCGTCGCTTTCGATATTGAACAAGGTCCCATGGATTGACGCGGATAAACTGACCTCGTTCATCCTTTCCGCTCAGGTGCGCATTGACATTCCCCTGGAGAGTGTAGAGAAACTTGACTGTCTGTGCGGACGAGCAGGATCCGGACAATGGAGGGATCGCTGATAGGCCAGGGGACCAACCTGACGTCTTCCACACACTCTTCGGTGTTGCAGGTGAATACCTCCATTATATGCTTGATCTTGTCCTCTGTAAGGGCTGTGCTGACGGACGATTTTGTCCTGCGCCTTGTAGGACTCTCCATCCTTGGTTATCCGGGTTTGGACGACCTTGACCCTGTGTACTGCATGCCAGCAAGTCTGACAGAGCGCATGGGCCTGAAGAAAGGCTGGAAGGCCCTTCCTAGGAAGACGGCGTAATGTGGAAAATTGGGAAGCTCGACGGAGACGTTGTACAATCACACACTGCTGTATCGATTACATGCCTGAAGTTTCTGCTAATTGTCTCGACGAATCTATGGACGCAAAGGTATGTGTATCGCCTTAGCTGCAACTAGACGCACGACGACAAACCGACTACTTCATACAGCACAGTACTCTAGATCTTTGTATTATAATTGTACAAGTCCATTATCTGTCCACTATGCAGTAGTATGAGCATTAGATAGTTGTCGGAGCCATCTCCAATGAGCGACGAAGCGTTTCCTCAACAATGATAAAGGGTTTTCCGACTGGATTCGGAATAAGAACAAGAATAAATAGATGGCGATGACCTGCAGGTAGACATGTGAGAAACGGGGTACTCGCAGAGTGACGCATCAAACCCGAAAGAATCGAAGATAAGTGGAAGAAAGACTCACGTTGACCAAAGTGAATACGAAGAAAATGCCAAAGTCTCGCCAGTGGTGGCCATACGAGAAGTTGAATGTATTAAGATACTGATCGGTGGTGCTATACGCGCAATAATGGCAACTACTTGACGCGTTCGGGTTTGTCAGGTAACCACCGGCAGAAGATATGTAGGGCCCCATGTACTGCATGCAGGTCTTGCCCGACGGTGGATTGATGTTCACGTACTCCACGGGAGCGCAGACGATCGGGTGCTTCCCGACAGCTACGAGATATCCGTGAGACGACAGTAAAAAACACCATGGGCAAAAATATCACCTTGGCCGAGAAGCCCTTCCATGAAGTACGTTGAAGGGGACAAATGGTACATCCACTTCCACCATCCTAGAGACTTGTATGGTTGCAGTACGCCGTCGCTGTTACGATCAAAGTTAGACAACAACCTCAGACGACCAGCTCGAAGGCACCCACAATGCAATCTGGAAAGCGAACAGCGAGCTGAAAACGAGAGAAGCAATTTCGGCGTTTGGGCACATCGCCGCCATAGCCTGAATACTGCGTTAGCGAAGTCCAGGTAGCTAGCATAATGAACGGCACCCACCTGACCGAAAGCAGTCCAATAAATAGGGTAAATGACAGCAAAGAGCAAGAACGAAAAGCCGGCGCGGTCCGTCGGAAAGCCCACAGTCCAATACCAGCAGCAGAAGAAAAGTGCAGACCCAACCATGTTCCATGGCACCTCGACAAGGAGCTGCGAAGTGACCATGGCCGTCCAACCATACATACGGCTATGTCGCTCGCGGATCTCGTATAGGTTGCGCATGTCAATGAAAGGAATCTGGAGCTGGTCGACGATAGGCGCAGCAAGGAAACTCGAAATGTAGATTGTCTGCACAACCGCGAATGAGATTTACTCGGCTACAACGACGAAGCACGGCACGTACAAATATTTTGTTTTGATTAGCTTGTTGAGTATTCTTCGTCTTGAAGTACGTGAAGCCGAGTACGAGACCACAGAGGATGTTCACCCCCAGTTTGGCGATGATATACACCGGATCCCGCCAGCGGTTTTGGTAGTCCCGCATCACCAATGCATACAGTTGGTAGATCCACGACGTGGCAAAGTGTCCCGTGAGGGTGGCTTTGATTGGCGGGCGCGTACGGCCTTCCTTGCAGATCAGGGCGAGTTCCATCTGCAGGTCTTGCGCCTCTCTGCACTGCTTCCAAACCTCGTACCAGTCGATATCGGACGACGCTGTCGCACCGGCACCGATGGCGTCGAGGATGAACTCAGCACTGCAGCAATCGATAAGTATATTACTTGAGCGAATGGGGGGAACTTCGACTGACGGATTTTCCATATCGCCGCAAGGCCGAGAGCCGTTGCGCTCGAAGTACTCGATTACCTTGCAGGACTTTTCGCCGAGGTCGCCAAAGTAGACCGTCTGTCCACCCTTGCGCAGCAGCAACAGACGGTCAAACACCTGATCGAATCACAATCTGTCAATACCGTTTCCTGCGACAGGAGTGCGCTTGTGATGTACCTCAAACAGTTCTGCCGAAGGCTGGTGGATCCTGTCATTGCCAAGCTCAAAGTCGGTAAAAAGCTCGCAACACATTGCGAGCCAAACACGTACGTGCACACAATCGACAGGCCATTATCCGCCAAATCACGTAGGAAGCTCATGACCGCCCACGCGCTCTGCGAGTCGAGCCCGGAAGTTGGTTCGTCTAGGAAAATCAACGACGGCTGCACCAAACCAGCGTAAGCTCGACGTTCACCGGTGCGTTCCCGAGCCACGCACCTTCGCGACGAGCTCCACGCCGACGGTCGTGCGCTTGCGCAGTTCGCCGTTGAGCGTGCCGACGATCGCGTCCGCGTACTCCTCAAGCCCACACATCTGCAGACACTCGTCTACGCTGCATAACGCATCGTGTTAGCTAGCATCCACACGGCTCCGCACAAGAGGCACGCACAAAGCTTCCTTCTCAGCGAGCGGGACGGACTGAGGTTGGCGGAGCTTCGCAGAGAACAGGAGTGCCTCCCGGACAGTCGTCGACGACAGGTGAACGTCCATCTGCTGACAATATCCACTATATGCACGCTTGGATTAGCTATAAATCCCCGTCCCTAAACAGAGTACTCACGTTCGCGCATGGAAGTCGAGCGGGAGCGGCTGGCCATCGAGAAACCGCTGACCAGTAACCACACCCCCAGTCGTGCGCTCCGAGAGCACGTTCAGCAGTGTCGTCTGCCACATCCAGCCGTTTGAGAAACCCCGCCACAAAAGTAAAACCACGCACGCACCTTTCCCGCACCAGACTCACCCATGAGCGCGGTAAGCTTTCCAGGAACGACGTACCCAGACACGTCCTCGAGCAACATGCGCGAGCGCCCACCGGGAAGCGGAACGGTGTAGCACAGCTGCTGCCACGAAAAGACGTCTCCCTTGATCTTCGGCAAAGCCGGGCGCTGCGCCACAGGCCGGTCCATACGCGAGAGCTCGATCTCGACCATGCCCGACTGGTTCGTCACAATGGGGAACTCAGCAGACGCGGGGGACGAGTCGCCGCGACCCTTCTCAACGTCTTTCGCGGACACTACGTCCGGCGCTTTACCCTTAAGGGACGACGTGGCAGAAGAGGAGGGGCGACGCCGGCGACGGGCATACAGCACGACAGACGTCTCGCTTGCCGTGCCAGTGTTGAGCTCGGTGAAGAGCAGAAAGCTGCAGATGAACGCAACGCCGAACATACACACGATGGCATAATTCTGCAGGTCCCCACAATCAGTAGCGAACAGATATAGAAAGTTGGAGCAAAACGCACCCGCCACAGGTGACGATATGAGAAACCGTTGTTGAGCAGAGCGTAGCGCGCGCCAGACACAGTGGCCTGGCCGGGGAGGGAGCCCACTGCAGAACATGCCTGGTTGAGGATACTGACTCCCGCATATGCCGCGCCCGAAGGAATGAGCGACGAGCATGTCGCATTCTGCGTATGGAATTCGTTCACCATAAGTCCTTCGTAAGCGTACTTGAGTGGCTGCAACCCGCGTAGGCCCATTCCAAAGCGCAAGACCCGATTCAAGCCGGCAGATACACAGTCCGGTGCATCAACATCAGTTCGATGGCAGAAAAGAGACGGCGACTCGTCAGCAAATGAAATAGTAGAGAATGGAAGATAAAACGTACGTTGATGTATGAGATCCAGCGAAGCGCACGGGGAATATACGGCTCCGGGACAGGGTAGCCTGTGTAGAGTACCAGGAAGAGCATAGATACACCGGCAGCCGCCTGCGCAGGCGCAGGATCGTTGAACGCAGCCGTGAGCGTGCGGAACCATGCCTTCATAGCGACCGTCATCGTAAACAGATATAACATGAACACCCTGCGAGCCGACGTCAGCACATCACGCAAAAGAATTTCGATTCGAGTGGTGGAGATAGGAATTCGAACGTAACCGAAACCAAGACTATAAATTGCCAAAAAAAAAGTACTCACATTGCCTGTCCAGCCGTCTGCTGGAAGCCAACTAAGAAATACAGCGTGAACGAAAACAGCACCATCGTGACAAACGTGATCGGGATGTCCACAAGCGTGAGCGCGAGCGATTCAACGAACGGGCGGTACAGCGCTGCACGGGACTGGCGGAGCACGATGGGTCGTTGCGCGAAAGACGTCGGGATCTCTGCCATAGTCGAAAGGCCTGCCCAGACGTACGCGCTACGCGTCGACAGCGAAAGAGTTTCAAATCGGTGATGGCGCGGTGACAGATCGCGGGCGTCATCACAAGCGTAGCGTCAATCAGCGCAGCAGAAACGAATAACGGATAATCAGCAACGAGCGCAACCAAGGCAGGAAAAGGTGGACGCACAAGAAGATGACGCTCTCGCGCGAGAAGAACGCCTCGGTGTTCTGCTTGAGGCGCAGGTACGACGTGCCCACAATAATAGCCAAAATCACAAACGACCTGCGCCATTTCCGAATAAGCGATCAGCCATCTCGCACCACCGAACAAAAAAAGCCAGCCAACGCACGAGAGCTCGATCAACACCGCGACCCACGCGCCCTTAAGAATCTGCACGCGCCGCAGCATCAGCATGCGCACCTGCATCGGCACGCTCGTCACCAAGCTCCCGCCGCCGCGCCCCCACTCCTCTTCATCACCTCGTCCCTTGCCCTTCCCACTTTGGGCAACAGCACCGCGCTTGGCGTCGCGCGCCCGACAGTGCGACAACGATTCCCGCGCACGCTCCTTGCGCGCGCTGGCAGCGTACGCCTTGCGCTCAGCCGGGGACAGCGCGGCGTGGAAGGCATCCATGTCTGCGCGATTCGCGCGCGCGAGGGGGTGTGCGGCAAAGCGAGCGGCAAACTCGGCCGCTGTACGTGGTGGGGGCGCATGCAGCTCCGGCAGCGGTCGCTGGATACGTGCATGCGGGTCGGTCACTGTGACATGAGTCAGTACACATCGCAGGAAACAGAGAGATAGAGGTGATATTAAGAAAGTTGAAGCAATCGACGTAAAATAAACTACGGCGGAGCTTGAGAGTAGCACTCACCTGTGACAAGGAAGTCGGCCGTCGTCTGCCGATGGGCGGGGACATAACCCATATCCTCAAAATACCTTCTTGCCTCACTGGCGGGTCCGAAGTATGCCATGCGGCCCTCATAGAGGATGCACACCTTGTCGAATAGCGCATACAAAGGCTCGCCGGCTTGGTACAGCGATGCAATAGTGGTCAAGCGCTGTGTAGTCGTCTGCTGGCGAAGTGCGCGAACGAACTCCAACGCAGTGGAGGAGCTGTGCACAAAATGTCAGGGTCAGTAACTAAGGAGATGCCCACTAACTAGAACTTACTCAAGGCCTCGGGTAGAGCTGCACACAAAAAAACAGTCAGCTAAAATCCAGCACCGAAGGAACACAAACGACGCACTTGTCCCAGCAACCAAGTACGCTTCTTCCCGCGAGATCCTCGGCAATGGAGACACGCTTCTTCTCGCCTCCACTGACGCCGCGCACCTCCGCGTCGCCGACGAGGGTCTCCTTCACATGCGAGAGGCCGAGCACTTTCTGCAGCCGATCCACCAGCGTCCGCGCATAGGCGGCCCGCGACACCCCCGCCGGCCGAGCCGCAGCAGCAGGCGCACGCGCGCTCGTCGCAAATGCCAGCGTATGGTCCACCGTGAGCGTCGGGAAGTGCACGTCGTCCTCCCCGCAGTACGATACGTCCCCGCGGAACTGGTGCGTGATCTCCGCAGGCCCGAACCCCGAGTACGAGAGCGAGCCCGAGATCGTCAGCGCGTCGGTCGGATACAGGTGGTTCGCCAGCGTGCGCAGCAGCGTCGTGCATCCTGCCCCAGGGCGCCCGAGGACCACTGCGGGCGAGATTTATGAGTTAACGGCTGGTAAATTTGATTAAAACAGAAACAAGGCGACCAGTCGAAACGTTAGTTTACTGTACCCAGATTTTCCAGGTTTTGAGAGAACGGTAGCTAACAGGTCTGACACAGCGCGGGGCTATTCTTGCTGCATACGCCCACAGCATCATCGACTTGCACAGAACTCCGGTGCTAACATCCGCCTGAGAGAAAAAAAAACTTCATCGCTCGGGAAGGATCAAGGAAAAATCCCTCAAATCTCCACAGAAAATCAAATCAATCACTGCAACTCTGGGTACCAGACGTTCGATCCCATCTGATCCCGAAATCGGTCGCCAGTTCTTGCGAGCTTAACATGAAATCAAACCTCAACACGAGACGTGCTCTCCCCTGCACCCACAGCCAGTGCGTCAACAACCTCGACACCAACCGGCTGTACGCGGTACTTAGGCTCCCTCGCGAGCGCTTAAACGAACCACCGACGCCGGATCGGCACAAACCCTAATGTAGGGTTACCTGGGAGTTCCCGACAGCGAGCGGCTGCCGTGATCTCTCCGCCGTCGGGGCGCGCCGAGGGGCCCAATGCCGGCTAAAGCATCCACTGGTATACCCGCAACCCAGGCAGGACGGGTGACATTCTGCCAACAATGCGAGAACCACGCCAATCTGCTGAATCACAAATGATGTGATCGGATAGAAGAGCAGTGCACCATGCTCCCGAAGACCAATGAAGGATAAAGGAGTAAAGAAAATCAAGGCGAGAGAGTAAAATCGAGGCAAGAGAGACAAAATCAAGGCATGAAAGAGAAATTCAAGGCAAGAAAGAGAGATATACGGCAAGAGAGAAAAAATCAAAGCAAGAGAGAGGAGACTCACGAAGCATCTCGCCGGGACGCACGACGCCATCGATACCAGAAAGAATATCGCGCATAGCAGGATGTCGCATCGACTGGATCGCATCCAGAATCGAGAGCGGGTTCAACATCGAGCCGAACGTGGGTTGCGACGTCGCAGAGGCGCTCAGTCCCACGACGCGCAGATCGCTGAACAGGACACCGAGCTCGCGGCGCCGAATCCCCGCAGCTTCCGCACCCGCGACCTCGTCCCGGAGCTCCTGTTCGTAATCAAACATGTCCAGAGAGGACGAGAAGGACGCGCCGCGGTGATGAGCGTGCGCTGCGCTGTGTGTGTGTCAGCAACAGACGCGGGTACACTGTGTAGGAGACGCACGGGTAGACGTGCTTGGCTGCGTCGTGCTTGGCTGCGTCATCGGCGGATGCAGGCGCAAGCGTGGCTGGCGCAGTCATCGGGCGCGGCAGACCTTCCGCTGAGCTGAACGGGTCTGGGTATGGCGGCCAGGGAGGGCGGTCTAGCGAGGAGCGGCGAGAGCGGGAAGCAGTGGTATTCGTCGCTGGAGAATGGAGATGGTCTGCAGAGTTGTTTGGGTATGTGAAGGAGGGAGCGTGGGCGAGGAGAGCGCGGGGCTCGTAGAGGGCTTCGAGGTCGTCGTACTGCATCTGCTGATCTTGGCGGAGACGGCCGGGGAGAAGAGCGGTGAGTGGCCAGGGGGGCCTCGGGGATGGTGTCGAGGAAGACATGCTGGCGTGATGTCTCTCGCACGGCGAGGACTTTGGGAGGTCGAAACGGAGAAAGACAAAACAGAACAAGCGGACGAAGAGGTACACAGGCGCCTGGCTCTTCCCTCTCGCCAAATTTAGCGTGGCAGTTGCGGGACGCCCGACACATCATCTCGTCCTTCACCGCCTTGCGCTCTGACTGATCCGACACTCTTTGCCGTCGTCGCCATGTCTAATTCCTCGACCTCCACAACGAGAATTCGCTCGCCGGTCTACCCTGCGTACGTAGCTCTATATTACAACGCTGATTCATCCGCCACTGCTGCGGACTCGAGAAGGACGCTGCAGCGCCGAGACACTCCCGCAATCTGCAGATCGTGTCGCCATCACGTGCTGGATTTCCCCCAATCACGTCGTTGCCTGCGCGACATTTCGCCGGCCGTTCCGGCCTCTGGCTTCCGGATTTGGTCGGTTGTTTCCCGTTTCTCTCATTCCACGGGTACTTAAACTAGTTTCTCTTTCTTCTTCAATTCTTCTTTATATCGTAGAGAAGAACAGCCTTCAAGAGCTCAACATTCAACTATGGCTGCAGTACGCGTTTCGTCTGAAAAATCCTTGTCACGTATAATCGGTATGTTCTGATATGGCATCAGACTTTGCGTTCACGAAATTTGACGCATCCTTCAGAATCTTACCGTCGAGGCAGGCCTGGTGCCCGCTCTATCGTCCCTCGGCGTGCCCTGTATTAATTTGTTTCTACGGCGATATAGCGACTTAAGCATGTCATTGCCTCCCCGTACCTATTGAGTCCGACCTGCACTCGCACACGTTCACTGGTTTCTACCGTAGCGTTGGTGGGTTATTTGCTGACTACTGGCTTGACTGAGAGTCCGCATGCTGATACGTATGCGCTATTCTTGTGTCGAAGACAGGATCGTGAGTGTGGGGTTCACAACTCTCCCAGGGTGGGAATGCCGGCCATGCGGCATGCCACTTTGGTCGAGGATTTCTCGTGCTCTCGGAGCTGTGTGCTTCACATGTTTGCAATGTTGGCTTCTTCACCTTCTTTGTCTGGCCAACTTTGCAATCCTCAGGAAAGAAGTACCGCTCTAATACCAAGGCACCACCGAGGACTCTTCTATTTCTCTCCCACACAAATCAGCTCTGTAAAATTCAATTCTCGGTCACTCCTCGAGTCCACTTATGGCCTTTCTGTCTGCAACCCACCTTATACGCTGACCCATCCTGTTACATGTCCGAATACTTCTGGGAGCGCACCGTCGTACCTCCTCGCAAACTGCGCCTCATCGCCGACACGCAACCTTCCAATCTGCGCTACATTCCCAGCGAATGTCATCTCGAGCACGCAAGTATAAACGTCCCACGCGCAAGCCCAAGGCTTTCCTCCCATGGTTACTTCTCTCAATCCGCGCCGTTGACGCATGTTCGCTTTGTCCACATCCCACGTCGCGTGTGACAATATCGATGGTGGTCCTCACGCGCAAACGACCTCTGGTCTTCCTCTCGGCTTTTCGGACTAGATTAGCTTCTGTCGACCGGACACACACGCGGAGGAACTCGCAGCTAACGCCCCGCAGTTCTCGTCGATACCCCATGCGCCGAATGAACGGAGACTCGGCCACGAGACTAAACTGCCCAATAAATATTTGCACGCTTCCCTGCGTCGCACGCAAAACCTGTCCGCACTGTTCGCCCACGTTCATTGGGTACCTGCCCGTCGACTTCAGTCTCGTGCCTAGCAGACTCTCTGGTTCGAGTTTTCTCACTGTGCCTGATTTTTCCTCGTTGGACAGACCTACGTTTCATGCTCTCGTCTACCCGTCGTCCTCGCTCGGCGCTCTTTGCGACGATCGCGCTGCATCCCGCTGGCCGGTCAAACGCAGTAGAGCTCGACAGCTCCAAGTCAATGCATGTCGGCCAATGGTCACGATTGGGAGGGCGCACTGCACTTTCAACTTTACAGGCTCTCCTGGTCCTCCGCAGCGCGCTGCTGCCTAATGTTGTCTGTCATAGGGTCGCCAGACCGGAGCCTTCGACATAAAGAAAGCGCTCGCTGCACCACCTGCGAATCACAACCGGCGAAATATCTACCGGAGAGCCTCCACAGATGGAATGCAGACGCTCTCAAACCCTCTCCGTCCACCCCGGGATCTCAAGGTTATGCCGTGTGATACGCATGGACGAAATGGCCTGCCTCACATTGTTTCTCACATCGAGATCGTTGAAATTTATTTCGGCGGAATGAAAGAAGCGGAAACGCAAACAGCGCGCGCGCCGATTGGCGCTGTACTTACACGACACGAGCTTGCACACAGAAAGACTGGAAAGAGACCTCTAGCCAGACGTACAAACAGTTCCCGTGCTACACTTCTAGCATGCCGAGCCTAGGTCGGAGGAAATTGATATCGGCGAGAACGCGGGCGTCAGTGCGCGGGCGCTGTTGGTACCATCACGAGTGGTTGTGGCCAGCAGGCAGGTGATCGCTCAGAGCCTCGCGTAGTACAGGTTAGGTGGAGGCAACCTGCATCGCCTCGGGCACAGCTTTGCGGAGTTGATCGCAGTTGGGTGGAGTAATAGTGCACGGATAAACAAGGCCAGCTGGGACGCGAACGACCCTCCTACGCGCGTAATACGCGCTGTTTCAAGTGGTGACAGTGTGATGTTATCCTCGTGCTCATGAGCGTTTATGGGGATTATCAGGGAGTCTGGAAGAGAGCATAGAAGGCTCACTACATAGCATCCCAAGTCAACGCGATCGGTCTGAGAATTGTCGGTGGGCGAAGTGAAGTGGTATTTTCCAGACCTGTTGTCTTCTACTGCTCCGTTACATAATTTTGTGGGGTAAACATCAGATAAAATCAAAGTTTCATTGATACACACCAGTCATATGTTAAGAAAATGAAAAAAGAACCGTCCAATGCTCAGTATCTGTAACGAGTCGAATAATCTAAGAAGAGAAGCTTATGAGCGGCATCATTATATCGGTTGATACCACGCACCTTTGGGAGAAACGACAAGACCACGACCCTTGGACGCACCGCGATACACTGTCTCAATGATGTCAATCAACTACCAACGCGATGCGTCAGTCGATGTCGGTGCAAATTAATCAGTAATAACACTGACCTCTTGCTTGTTATCCATAGCCCAGTTACTAACCACCAGAAACAGAGGTAAGTGACACATGATCAGTCCGACAACATCTGCAGACATACATCTTATTGTTGTTACCAGTGCCCAGATCGATCATGATGTGCTTGTTGCTGGCATACGCAGGGTGAGCTGTGCGCCATCACATGCACCGAACTTCACATACCGATAGAAGAACATGACCGTACATGGATCGTACAGCTCGTACATCTGCACCACTATCAGCACGCCACACGGCCGGGGAATGAATTCCACGCACCTTGTTGAAGTCCGGTACCTCGGTGATGTCGACGAGGTAGATGACGGCGAAGTTCTGCACCTTCTCCGCGACGGAGTAGAGCGTCTCGTCCATTGTCATGCACTGGCCGTCCCAGTCGTGCCCGAAGCGGATCACCACTATACGGTCTTCCTCAGATTTGATTGCTTCGTCAACATGCCAGCCACTGCCCAGGTGGGGGAGGAAGTAAGACATCTTCGGAAGTCTTTGACGTTGACAAGATGAGAAGAAAGACGAGAGAGACCTTGAAGAAGTATTTGCGTTTATTTGTCCTCTTGGACAAGTCCGCATAATTGCCTTTTTGGGGTTCTTCGCCTTCACCTTAAGCAAGTAGGCCAGTTTCGAGCAGGAAATATCATTCTCTGTTTTTCTGCGCTGCTATGTCGTCGACACGCCCTATCGTTTTTATGGATGTCAACATCGGAGAGACACCCGCAGGGCGGTTGAAAATGGAACTGTTCAGCGACATCGTCCCAAAGTGAGTCTCAGGTCGTTACTCCCAGACGTTCACTGAGATCACGTCTCTAACAGAACCGCAGAGAACTTCAGACAACTCTGCACAGGAGAGTACAGGTGATTGTTTTTTCCTTCTTGAGGTCTGTTTGACACGCTCTCCGATGACTGCCGACTAACCGGGATACCAGAGTGAATTCGCGGCCGCAGGGGTACAAAAATGCGACGTTCCATCGGTAAGTTATCATGGCTGTTGCTGTGATAATTTAGCCCATGCTTTCTAACAAGCTTTTGAACAGAGTGTAAGCTTTTTACGCACCGTGATACCTGTTTCGTTCTCAGCATGTCTTGATGCAGTGTTCCTAATTTCATGTGTCAAGGTGAGACCAATGTTTCTTGCTACATGGTCGTGTCTATGTCTTATGCGATGTGTGACAAGGTGGTGACTTCATCAAGGGAGATGGAACTGGGTCCTTTTCGATTTACGGGGACAAGTTTCCTGTACGTATATTCTATGCCATCTTGCCATTCGACTGGAGTGCAGTTACCATGCATTCCCAATCCCTCTAACTCAACATTTATGATTTTCCTAATCTTTGAATGGCGTATTAGGATGAGAATTTCCAAGAGAAACACACAGGGCCTGGACTCCTATCAATGGTATTTCCCCGTCTCTCAGGTAATGGTGCATTTCTCATTGAGCGAGGCAGGCAAATTCAGGAGCAAACACAAATGGTTGTCAGGTAGATATACTGAGTCCCTTAGTTGGATGTGTCTAATCAAACCTTGATTGTGCAGTTCTTCGTCACGACGGCCAAGTGTGACTTCCTGGATGGAAAGCATGTCGTCTTTGGTAAAGTCATAGATGGAATGCTCACTCTGCGCAAAATTGAGAATGTCCCCACTGGCCCAAACAACAGACCAAAGCTAGCGGTGAAGATTGTTGGTAGGTGGATATGTCTGTCGGACAGCCATTATTTACTCATCCTTCTGTTTCCTCTTCTCAGAATGTGGCGAAATGTGATGGTAATGTAAATGACGCTACAGTACAGCATGGTGCTTGTAGACTAGTGTACCCTTTACACCTGAGAGCGCTGTCTGAGATATATCCTGAATCGCGACTTCGACGTCGATTAACTTAGAGTTTTGATCCGGATCCTAGCCATCATGCATCATGACGCAGTGCGGATGAATGCCTCATTGAGACCGGTCGGCACAACACCACCTATTTCTCTGGCTTAAGCTTGACCTGTGACTTCCATGCAAATCGCTTCCACTCTCGGATCTCTGCAGCCTTTATTTGATAGCAGCTAAGATATGGCTTTCGAGAAACCGCTTCCAGACGTGCCGTCGCGGATTCCGAATTTGACGACTCTGACGCTTGTTGCGAGTGCTCATCTACACAAATTCATCCGGAATTCATTGAAGGAAGAGGGAGAATTTACCGGCGAGCGCGAGGTATGGGCAAATGCGCTACAAGATGCACTTCATGAACTCGGTGCGGATATTTCACGAGGTGGTTGGTTAACTGGTATCAAGCGGTCACGCACGGCAAGGCAGAAGGCGAGGCAAAGAAGAAGGGAGCAGGAGAAAAGAGAGTGTGTCGAACGTAACAGCAAGCGAAGAATCGATGAGAGGGACGCGGAGAAGGAACAGACGAACGACCTGGAACCAGGCTGCGTCCGTTTGGCGTCGAGCGAGACGGTCAAGGCTTTTCCTCGACTTCATGCCGGTAATAATCGCGAGGCAGCGCTTTCCCATCTTCGCGAGGCAGTCTCGAAACCATTCCCGCCCTCGCCCAAACCTCCAGCGAGGCATCTGTTGCTCACTGTTGACGCTTTCAGTTCTCCCACTGCCGTGCAAGAACGGGAGTTTCATGTCGTGCGTGCTGGAACTGCCTGTCTGTTTGTGAACGACGTGTTCACCCTTCCGACGGATGGTGACGACACGCCTGGTCGTGTGCTCTATGGTCTGGACGAATGGGAAGGTACGTTAGATGCACGGTCACATATATTTGTGCCTCAGTATCAGCAGATGCAGAAGATGAAGACCCTGTGCAGATCGTAGGAGGAACATTCCGGTTTCGAGGTACCGTATCGCCCGTTCAACACGAGTCGCTGTGCAAGGTCCTACGTCTATCTATATTCATGTACCTCTCGCTCGTGCTCGAGCAGCACGTCCTCTTCAATTCACACGTGGAACTAAATTTCCCGAAGCCCTCTTTCCCCACCGCTGCAACAGTCCCGTTTCCTGCAGGGCCGAAGTCGCCGCAAGAAGTCAAGGGCAGGGCGAAACACGATTCCACCTTTACGTCGGGCCTATGGTCTTTCTTCTCCAAGAAGACGGAGCATCTGCTTACGCGGGCCGCTAACGTAGGCCCTTCTCTGGTTCGTCGTGGCTCTCTGGAACTTCCCTTGATGCACAAGCATGCCGCACCCTCACTCTCCACTACGTCCGACGACGGCGTAACTCCACGGCAACGGCATTTTTCGTTCATGTCCACCGTACCACCGCAGGCATCGGGCGAGAGTGGCCCTCCAAAGCAGCCGGAGTTCACGTCCATAGTCAAGCATATCGAACGGTGCAAAGACCTCTTGTCGACCTCTCCAGGCCTCAAGTTCGCTGTGCCGAGTGTGCTCGTTAGTCTGGCGAAGAAAGAGACCGCAGATCCGACACGTAAACTGACGGGCGACGAGAAGGCTGCACTATCGAGCATCCTCGGCTGGGAAGGCAAGGAGACACTGGCGCAAGGCATGACTGGCACGCCAGGATTTGTGCGACACCAGGGGCTATCGGTGTTGTACTCGCAACACATCCCTCTCCCCCTTACAGTTTCGGCAGCCCCGATGCTGGGCTCATCTGGAACTTCGACGTCTTCCGCGCTGCAAACTTCTGCGCGGCCTGGATATTGCGGCACCTGGAGAAAGTGGATCACCTATCGGTACTACGGCCGCGATATTGGTGCGGACGAGGCACTCGGAGAGAAGATAATACAGATGTGCATTGATGCAGAAGATGCGTGCGATAACCCCGACTGTCATTTTAAGCGTGGCGATCATGATTCCCGGTGGATACATGGCGGGGTGCGGATCGTTGCAGCTGTCGGACGTCGTGGCGGTTCAACCGGCAATTTTGCCACAGGAGATGAGACCATTCAGATGTGGGAAGCTTGTGCGATTTGCGGCAAAGAATCACGAAAAGAGCAGATGTTCGACGGAACATAGTAGGTTCTGTAGTTGTAGTGTGTTCGACGCTAACCTCTTTGTGTGACAGTTTGCTTTCCTTTGCCAAGTACCTGGAATTGTTGATTTATTCACCGACTATCTGTGCCTTCAGGACACCGCTATGTGAACACACAACTTCTCAACCCGCATCTACAGATACCATTTCCCCGATGAGATTGATTATCCTTCGCAAGTTTTCCTACAAATCGCGCACGGTCACATTCTCACAGACGACGATCGAGGATACCTTTGAGCTTCGAGTGCCAAGATTTCAGATCGTCCGACACAAGATTGTCGAGAAGGCCCCAGAAGGTGCCGATCTGATAGAGCAGTCGAGATTCGAGTTATCTGGCGAAGACGATAGACGGACTTTACGACGAGAGATTATGAATTGGTGGCAGGGCCTATCCGAACACATGGACAAACTTGTGAGTTGCTTTTCATGAAATAGCTGAATACTCATAATTTTTGGCAGGAGGAGAACTTCTTCCACGACGACGATCACCCTCTCCACAAAGCCCTTCCGCGACTACCTTCAAGTGATGATGCCTACGAATTTGATGATGCACACCTGGCGACTCCTAAGAGTCATCCACGACGTCTCTCATCTGGTGCGATACCGCCTATCACGCAGTCGAACCAGAATGCTTCTGGTTCCGGGAATCACACCCCGTCCGTACATGCAACTGCCCCTGCAGGTTCCGCTTCCAATTCCGTGTCATCCTTTTCTACCGGCTCTTCGCAATCCCAAGGGCCCGACTCCATACATCTGCTCTCTGGCCTGCGGCATTCGTTTCAGCGGACTGAGCAGGCTCTCTACCTTGAGTTGTCAAGAACGTCCTCGTCCGCCCTGAACGATGTGCGTCGTTCATTCCTGACAGCTGCTCGAGGGGCATCAAGACGTCTTGCTGCATGGGAGCACAAACACTCATCTCACCTTCCAAAGGGTTCAGCTCTGAGTGGCCCACCCTCATTGTCTGAACCCGAGTGGTGGAAGACCGGCTGCCATGCTGTGCCTGGCGGGAATATTATTGTCAGAGAGAATGACTGGGGGAGCATCATAGCCTTCACGCTAAGGTATGCATTTTTACTTCACTTCTTCTGCGTGTGCATGATGGGGCTTATGATTTGGGACGCTCAGTTCGCAGGATTACCTTCAGGAATTGGCTAACATGTCTGCACCTGGCCGCTTAGGCGTGCCAGTCCTGCCTTCGACTCCAGCTGACGCCAGACCATCCTTCTTCAGTACTGGAGGCGCCTCGTTGAAACGTCTTATCAGTGGCTCTGTTCCTCAGCTAGACCCTGATGAAGAAGGTGTTATGTGGCAGGAGCCAGAAGCTTATTCTGCAGTCATCAGTCGCAAGGAACATCCTAAGGATCCAACGTCCTTGATGTCCCTTCGTGAGGTCCTTCGACATAGCAAGGGCTTTGCCGATGGTCAGGGGAGCCCATCTGGATCCAAATTTGTTGCTGCTTTCTCGAATACAAAGCCTGACCACCCTGTACCGTCCTCTGCGTACGCGAAACCTGAAGTAGAGCTATCGATGCAGGGTGCTGAGGGTAACGTCAGTGAGATGTCGGAGGCTGTCGAAGCTGCGGGAAAAATTCTGCACGATCTAGAGACCAGCACGAATCTCGCAGCATCTTGGCATAGTTCTGCAGCGACATCCGATACCACGCCAGTTACCACTTCAAGCTTTCTAGAGACTAATATCCGGCGGGGCAAATCATCTTCAATTATATCCAGCGATAGCCAAGGCACAGTCGGGGTTGTAAGCAGCAGTAGTTCTGCAACTCCTCCACCAGTACCACCCAAAGGTGCAAGCAGCTCAGCACAGGATCATCCCGAGAAAAATATGCATCCCTTTACAGATCACATGCAGACTGTGCAAACATCTCTGGCAATGTCACTCACAAATACTCTCACCAACGCCATGCGCCTTATGCTGAAGTCGGGCGATGCGCCACAACCACCTCCACACCCGGCCCGTCACGCTTTGCTTGTGGTCGACTCGCCCGCCATCGATGAACGACCTCATATCAAGTATGACTGGACGATTGGCAAGCGGCTCCGATTCAGCTGTACCGTCTATTACGCAAAACAGTTTGATGCGCTCCGCCGGCGGTGTGGGATCGAAGACATGTTCTTGAGAAGTTTGTCTCGGAGCGAGAATTGGGCGGCCGAAGGTGGCAAGAGTAAGTCGAATTTCTGGAAGACTACAGACGATCAGTTCATCATCAAGACTTTGGTCAATGCGTGGAATGTCGCTGATCTGTGAGTCATGTCTGTTCTTTTTTCTCGGTGCTATTGACATATTTTACCACAGCCAGGTGCTGATTGACCTTGGGCCTTCATACTTCCGATACATGGATGCGACTGCTAGTAAACCCACCGTACTTGCTAAGCTCCTAGGATTTTTCACCGTAGAGATCAGAAACCTTGAAAGTGGTACAACGCAAGCAAAGGCCGATTTGTTAGTCATGGAAAACCTGTTCTATGACCAGAATATTGTCAAGACCTTTGACCTGAAAGGCATCCAGGGTCGAAAAGTCAAAGCCTCAGCAAGTACTGGCTCTAAGACACTATTTGATGGCGAATGGATCGAAGGTACGTCTACCTGCCACAACGGAGACTTGGTGGTAAATAATTAGAATCTGCAGGCCAACGACGGGCTTTGACCCTTGTGCACCCTCATTCCAAAGTCGTCTTTCAAGAAGCAATCAAGGCAGATTGCGACTTCCTGGCACGAAGTAACGTCATGGACTATTCGTGCGTCTATATATTGAGTCCTGTCTGTCGCAGGTTTCACGTTATATTGCGCTTTAGCTTGCTCGTTGGGATCAATGAAGAACGCAAACAGATTGCTTGCGGTCTTGTGGACACTATAGGTATGATTCTTCTTTTCCGTAAGAGAGCATACTGCTAAAACCTACTTTCAGGTAGCTATACGTTTGCGAAAACGCTCGAGTACAAAGCCAAGCAGGGCCTGAGTGCTGGGAAAGAAGTAACCGTGGTGCCTCCACATGAGTATCAAGAACGATTTGTCAGCGCCATGAACGACTACTTCTTAGCATGTCCAGGTTCGTTTCTCACCCTGTTTCAGTGAATTGAGTTCGACTGATCATGTTTGCAGAGAAGTGGTCGCGGCCGCTCGACGACACCAAAGTCCCAAGCGGCTACCAGGAACTTCCAAGTGTATTATAACAGTAATTCTCCCCAAAGCTTCCGCGTGATCTACATAGGTGAGCTGGTTCGCAGGCTTGCATGCAGTCTCTGCTCTGAACTCGGGCCATTCCCGATTCGGCGAGCAGATTTGGCCTGTTACGCATATTCGGAGTCCTCGGACGCTTCACGCAATCATGTTTTCTGCTGTCGTATAAGAACTGTACTGTACTGTACAAGCTGCATTCGTTGTACATTGACACGCCATGTATACGTGGTCGAACTTTGATTGGTAATAATAAATCAAGCGCGGGCTGTCTGTCCGCTGACCATCGCGCCACTGCGTCCTCATAATGAGTTGATCCTGGAGAAGTTTGCGAAAGCTTGCCCCTAGCTGGCGTATTCGACGTTATCAATCTCATGCTGACGAAGCGATCGACCTCTCTTTGTTCCCGAGGTTTGCGGCCTCGGTGACGCCGACCTTCGCCTTCGCGGCGTCGGGTATAAAGCTAGCGTAGCGTAACGTTTGACAGGAGCACCATCTTACCCCGGACGTCGAATCCACCCACAGATCCCAATAAATATTCACAGTTTGCATTTGTGTAGCGACTCTTTACATCCAACATGTCCGGATCCATTCGCCCTGTTATCGTGATTGCAGGAATCGGCAACGCCACGGGTATGTCTCTCAGCCAATGTGTCGAAACTGTGATCGCTAATATTACCTGATATCTGGTCAGGAACTGGATTTGCGACGGCGTAATTACCTCCTGTGGACTGCATATGCTACAGGATGACTGATGGCCATCATCGTGTAGCCGTGTCTTCTCCAAGGCAGGATATCGCGTTGCCTTGATTGCGCGGAACGCTGGGCACTTGGATAAAGCTGCCAAGGTCCTCAAACAAGAGGGTGGCGAAGTGCGTGTTCTTCCATACTGGTAGCCATCTCACTAACCGCGCACTCTGATGCTGTGCAGGCCGCATCCTTTCCTGTGCAGGAGTATTCGTGGGCTGCCATCACCGATGTTTTCCAAGTCATTAAGGCGTATAAATGGCCATCTCCTGCGAAGCACGAGATTCGTGTCGCCCTCTGGAACGCCGGCACCGGAGTTTGGAAGCCCTTCCTTGACATCACTGAACAAGAGGTGCAATCCGTGATCGACAGTACCATCGTCGGGCCATGGGCGTTCTCCCACCAGGTCCTATCAATCTTCAAGCAGAATGAAGTAGACGAGCTTGGGAAGCGTGGGACGCTGCTGTTCACCGGCGCCACGGCCAGCTGGAGAGGTAATGTGACGACGAGTGCGTTTGCTGCCGGGAAGTTTGCTCTGCGCGCTCTCAGCCAGAGTTTGAACAAGGAATTCGGAAAGCAGAACATTCATGCGAGTAGCATCGGTTTATATCTGCATTGCAGCCAATTAATCTTTACATGCGATCCTGCAGGTCGCCCACGTAAGTCGTTAATGCGTTAACGCCCACTCTGGATTCTGATTCTTGCTCTTCGCATCCTTCAGTCGATTATTGACGGAGGTAAGTGGACGGCCTCTTTGGTTCGCTCGTGGTGTATGACGTCCCGTTATAGGAATTCTCACTGATCGCAGCGCGGGACGATTAACTGACCCGGCTGCCCTGAAAGAGTACAGGGAAAACGCGAATGTCAGGTTGGACCCCGAGAGCATTGGCAAGGTAATGGCTTCAACTGCTCTTTCCATCATCCTCTAACATGGCTTGGTCTTTCGCCAGGCCTATCTCTACCTTGCCAATCAAGACAATTCCGCCTGGACCTGGGAGCTCGACCGTGAGTGCTCCGTCGTGCTGTCGATTCTGCGTAGTCGACTCATTTGTTTTAGTTCGTCCTGCCCACGAGAAGTGGTAAACGGTCTCGCTGTGGTTTGTGAACACCTCCGCAATTATGTTTGTCGTCCAGCATTTGTACAAGTAGGCCCCTCCGCGTGTATGTCGCTCGAATTGCGGTGTAAGAATAAGACGTGATCTGTGGAAATGAGGATTAAGTGGAAGAAAACGCTTCAACTTCACAACCGATCTCATACGATGGCTTTTACACGTGAAGGCTTTTGCTCAGCTGTACTCGTCGCTTGGTCTGCTTGATAGTGTATATGTCATTGTAAAGTCATTGTCTACTTCCGCCTAAATGTCATGAGATACGTGAGTGCGAAGAGAGACAGGTGGGTGGATATGGCCTCTTACGTGCTCGATATTCCGCTTCATATACGGATACGAGAGGATGCTGCTTAAATGCATATAAGCTCAACGATTATCAAGGGACGCTAATCACAGCGCACAGTACTCACTCACGCATTCGCAGACAATCGACGGACGCAATTCTATAGAGAGGAACGACTCCTTCTTCCTATCTACTACTATCGTTACCCCAGTACTGCAATCTGGTCTAGTTATGCAATTTCGCCGTTTTGCCGCATTTTGCTGCACTAAAAATCACAAAAAAATATGCAATAGATGTGCACAGTCCCAAATACCTTGGCTGTGCAACTTGGGAGTCAAACTCGGAGGGGAAGAGTGCGAAGTTTCTGAATTGCAAGTTTGGAGGACTTAGGCGTGACAGTGAAATGTGCCATTTAAAACTCCGACTAGAGGGAGAACAAGGGAACGGCACGTCGGCAAGCGTGACGATCTGTGACCGATTCGGCGCTCTTGCGTGCAAATCAGTCTCTTCACTGCGTTCGGTCTTGGAGTCGCACAACATCAGGAAAAAAATTGGCAGTCACACAGAAGGTAGCTTATATGTTGTATATTTGATCCAAAGAGGTTCGAAGGAAAACGGGCCCGATTTGAAGGAACGGTGACAGAGATGCAATCGCAATTGCATTACTGAGGTAACGATAGTAGAGGCTGGTTAACGAGCCTAGGACGCAATTTCGTGTCTCAGACCCTATGCCCAATTCAAGTTGCTGGAGGTGGTTAGCGTTGAGGAGCCGAGCCGCAATCTCCATATCCACCATACGCCTCACAATTTCTCACTGAGGACGTACTCATACAATACATTTAATTAACAGCCTTGCCTGTCTCGTCGTGCGTATGTTTGCCTTCAGATTTCACCGACCCAGATTGGCCGGCGCTCACGATAATTGGTGTAGAGAAATCGTTCACAACAAAATTGTTAACAAGATTTGCAAGGGAAAATATTGTTTGAGACTTTGGCGTAAGATTTTGGTCAGGACTCGAATTTACGCACAACCCATGTAGAAGCGAATAAAATAGTTCTTTAAGCAATACATGAAGTGTCTATATGCATATTGATACAATAGCAAACGAACAGATCTCGACTCGAATGATTGTCCGCCTATGCGTGCACGAAAGTTGTAGTTGTTGTCGGCGTCACAGTTGTAGTCGTGGTGGTCCTTGTGAACGTCGTGGTGATCGGGACGACAGTCGTTGTACGCGAAGTCCTCGTGTTCGTAGTGGTGGTGTCGGTCACAGAGGTGGTGATAGTGTCTGTACGCGTGACTGTCCTTGTGTCCGCCTTGGGGGCAGGGCTCGCTATGCGACGATTAGACTATGAATGGAACACCAGGAAATGGGTACGTACCAAGCGCCATGGAGCAGACGGCAAGGAGAGCAGCAAGCGAAAGAGTGCTGGGGAACATCATCTTGTTTGGATTGATTTGATAAAGGATTTGGTGTGAGGATGTGTAAACGATGAAAAATTTTGAGTTGATGATTTTTGGCTGTCGTCGAACCGCACTTTATACCTGGATCTCCTGGCTCACGTCCTACTTGGATATTCTGCCTTCATCGCGGGCAGGCGGGAACTTGGGCCATCCGCAAGCCGACCGGCTGCGGAAAAGACATGCGCGCGGAAGTACGTCGAGCTCAACCCGCGCGGCATTCGCTGGACCGTCTAAATGAGGCTTTCCGCCTTACGCATCTCGGATATGGTGTCGGGAATAGCCTAGCTAGTTTCTCCACTATTTTGATCGGGCCTGACAGAGGTCAAAGAATTTAGCTTCCGCGCCGCTCGGGAGCACAGGTATCCGCGACGTTTACCGCAACGGACTCCACGGGTACGGGTAAGGATAGTACGGTGGAGAAGAGAAGAGGTGATCTCACCCCATGTGGCAGACAGCCGATCCGAGACTGCAAGTAGAGCAGGAAGGAAGACAAACCGCACAGCAGTACTTACTCAGGTCGTTGATCGAAAACTACAAGTGATCGATTTGAGTGCTGTCGGGATGATCGTGCTATGGCACCGCCGCCTCGAATTGATATGTCCACAACAGGGAGTGAAAATCCGGGAACGCGGATAATGACGACCGCCGTCGATCCTATCATCGGAAGGAAGACATTGGACACCGTCAGTAACCGTCGATTATGCAAAGCGGGGTATGCCGCACTGTGCTCACTGCTGGAGGACGGGACAACCTGGAGCGGCTGGCGGATGTGGCAGGCGGATGGCGAGTAATATGTGATGCCTTAGGCCAGTGGGCGCGGATGCAAATTCTGCTGCCGCGAATGGGTGCGACTGCCCTGGTCATGACTGCGAGAGCACAGCGGGATCGCCTAACAGGGACAAGGAACTTCGGATACTGCTGGAAAACTTTGGTAGGATAGCGGCTGGTGTTCGCTTCCATCAGTCTTCCCACTCCCTTCCGCATCTATGCAGTCTCATCCGCGAGGGAGCGGGAGAGTGGAGAAGATGCCAATGGCAGCGTCGAAAGGCATATAAGCCTTACGAACCTTGATAAAAAGTTATCATTCTCACCTCGCAAGCACACAGCACACACACTCACCTATTCTACGCCTCTTCACATATTGTTCATCATGCTCTTCAGTAAAAGCATCATCGCGGCTGCATTCCTGGTGGCTTCTGGTGTCAATGCCGGTAAGTCTGATACTATCGATGTCCAACCTGCACTCACCCGCTATTTCTGTTCTCAGTATACATCTACACCACTGTGTACGTAACGAGCACGCGAACAATCGATGTGCAGTCCATTACCACCACTCCAGTGACGTCCACCCGTACCTCCACGATTACGGCGTCCGCGACCTCTACAGATGTGATAACTTCGACTTCGGTCAAGACTATCACTTCCACCATCAATTGAGGACAGTAGACGTTTGTATGGAGATTAGCATGTGGCGATTCGTGTACTCTAGATGCTTCTATACTCCTTTTCTGTGCTTGAATCATTGTAGCACATCCGATGAAAACTCAAATCTCGTTAGTATAAGTTTGAAATGACACAAACTTGCACGTCTGAGCTGTCCTTCTCCGCGTGGTTCAACGAGGTTGTATGAATTAATGATGGTGGGTACAAGATCTTCGTTTACAGTGCCGAGCCTTTCAACGAAAGTTAGTAGACGATGCTATCGATGTATTAGAGTGTACACTGAAGCTGGACAATATGCGAGCAGTTAACAATTACCTTTTCGCCCGTGTTCTCGTTATGTACAGCATATTACGCGATCTGCCTCTTCGCGAGCATCTGGTTGAGCTGGAGAGGGGTAGTTGACGAATCGAAGAAAGATGAACAGTGAGGGATGGGGAAATGAGGGAAATATGCGCGGTCGCGAACTTCAGGCGAGGTGCTGTCATCATGAGGTTGCCGAGGTTGTTGTGTGAAGTCGAAGGAGGCACTGGCGAGGCAATTTGCTGTCGACAGTGCTAAGTAGTCCCACAGTACGCGCATGTGGCTGGAGGGGTAGGTAGAGCGGGATATTTCAAAGTGCCGGATGAACTTGCTTCCTTGTGTAGAGCATCACCGCGCAGAGCGGGATCCGTGGAGGAGTCTGAGTTTTTGAAAAGCAAAGCACTCACAAATACATTGAGCGTCGGGGTTCGAATGAGCTAAACACGATAGAAGTATGTTGTCAGTATTGCTCGAATGGTTGAAGGCGGAGCACGACTGGCACTCTCGGATGGTGTTTGCTGACCGAAAGGATGTCCGCGGAGGATTTTGAGTCTGTCAGTTACAGGCTGCGCGGCGATAGTATGTGTTGCGCAGTGCCACTGGCCAGGTACTCTTCAGCGTAGTAGTGCAGCTCGATTTGGCTTACCTGAGACTCGACGTCGCGTCGGGCCCCTCGACCAAGGCTCGACACCCTCCGCATGACGCCGGCGAGTCTTCCGGGCATGCGGAAAGCTGTACTGTAACCTAGGTATTTTCTAGTCTCGGCTCCAGCCGTTCACTCACGGAAGCGACCGAGAACCGATATGTCGAAGATCGAAAAAACCCATTGCAGCTTCCGTGGTAGAACGTCTGGTGAACTTCGGTAGAGCGAGTGCAGGTAACACGAGCATGCTATGATATACAGATGAAGGATTAACTGCATAGAGCAGCAAGAAGATGGAACGAAGGAGGGCACAACATTCTGCTGGGCGGGCTGCAATGGTTTTTTCGATCTCCGACATATTGGCTTTCGGCAGCCTCCGAGGAACGGCACGATCGTCTGGCTTGAGACTAAGTATTATTTTCCATCTCCCTGAGTTATAAGACACAACAATGAAGAGGACTCGCCATCAAAACCGCTGGCTCCATCGCAGAACCTCAATTTGTGGAGCTTTTGTATTGTAGTTCAAATTTCAAGTTAGATCTCAGATCTCAGGCTTTGATAGGGATGCATCTCCTGGATTGGATCTCAATAGCCCGAATTTAGATATTATGTGTGACATTGTCACGTAAGTGTGACCCACATTGTTCCCACACGCAGTGGAGCTAATGAGGATTACTACGGCTGCTACGTCATCTGTGTTGACATGCGCCAACGACGTTGTTGCCTCACCGGAGTTATATGACTTCAGACTTTACCCCCGACCGTCGTCATTATTTTGAATGGTTCATCGGCCAGCAGACTCTCGGCTTTTGACGAATTTACTATCTCACGAAAAAGATTACTCGAAACATCTTTCTATTCTACTTGACTATTCGCAAGCTTCTCTAGCATCATTCTCGGCGTATGCGTCGGCGTCTGCTCCACCGGCCTCCCAGGTCGTTCTCGCTGTAGCAGGAGCTCTTGCGAATGCGGACGATGCGCTGCGCAAGTACGCAGCGTCGCTGGAGCGGTGGCAGGCGCAGCTGAAGGCGCTGAAGGACCTGGAGGACGAAGTAGGGAACATTATGCGGGACCGAGAGATTCTGTAAGTGTATTCTCGTACAGATCTTCATCCGAAGTCTTCATGTCTACAATGCAGAGTCACGCGCCTTATCAAGGTCTCCAAACAGCGACCTGCCCGTGATGGGATCCTGGGTGCTTCTGGCTCCACCTCATCTCTGTCCTTCTCCAAGTCCGATCCCCAGAATATCAGCAAATTGACGACAGCGCAGACTGAGCTCCAGGCTTGTGAGGCTCATTTGGCGATGAAAGAGCGCGAGCTCGACTCTCTCCGGACTAGCGCAATCAAAGTCGGACTACAGGGTCGTTGCAGTGCTATGGTCGAATGCGGTTGGACGTGGGGTGAGATGGGAAAAGAAGGCTTGAGAGCGCTGGAAGCGTTCGGCGTGCCAAACGGAAACGGTATGTGTCTCTGTTCATGCGTGTACTCCTTAAAGACTGCTATCTACATGCCTGAGGCTGTCGTGGGGCAATATCCAGTCAGCAGCGATTGGTTCCGGTCGTTACGCCCGCGTGCTGATAGTGCATATCCTTCTCAGGTATCCACCAGCACCCGTATGCGTCTGCTGCTGCCTATAAGCCGCTGCCAGATATTGGATCTGATTCAGGACATCCACCGTCTGACCTATCTACTTTAGCTCCTTCTCAGTCGGCATCTCAAGTAGCACTTGCTTATGCAGCCCCGCCACATGCGGATGCTGATCTGTCTCCACCCAATGCGCCCTTAGCCGTTCCTACGGCTCCCAGACCCTACACACTCAGTATTCCTCCCGCACACGCCATCACGGACATAGCGATGCCGAATGGTCTGGCATCCGAAAGAATACCCGAGGAGGAGGATGGCGACGGAGGCAGCAGCGTGGGCGAGGATGAGGGACAACTCGAGGTTCACGAGAACTCGGGATTCAGAGCCAATGGCAAGCGGCACGACTCCCCTGTCTCTGGCCTACGACACCCGCATTTCTCTATCCGTGGATCTCTGGATAGTGCCAGTGAACCGGAGCGACACCACCGGCTGAAGAGCCCGCCGCCGCGAGAGCGCCATCGGTCACTGTTCGGAAAGACGATGGCAGCGCTGTTCCACAGAGACAAAGAAAAGGAAAAGGATAAGAGTGATGGTGGGTCCATGGATGGGAATTCGCCCACGAAGGCGTCTAGCTCGGCTTGGTACACTCGCACCGATCGACACCTGGCGAAGACGAAGGGAGGCGATGATAGCTCTGACGAGGATGGAGCAGCGCCATCGCATCATTACGCGACGTGGTCACCGTTTGCCTCTTTGCCTGCGCCTGTGAGTCCCAAGACTGCCGTTACACCCTCCCTATCGGATGGCTTGAATAATGCCCAACGATTGAAGAAGACGAAGCGGAGCTCCTCGCAAGCACGTCCAGCACCGCGAGTTAGTGACTCGGACAAGGGGCATATGAGCGACGGGGCAACGGTTACGGGATCGAAGGCCCAGGGTGCAGCGCAGTTGAAGAAGCCTGTAATTGATGGTGCGACAAAGATGAACGGCAATGCTCGCCCCAATCCCTCGATGCCACAGAATCTGGGCACCGTCAGAGCGAAGAAGTCTACACCTTCTGGGAATGCAACAGGCTCTGCTCTGGAAAATAAGCCATCACTTTCTCGCAACTCATCCCTATCGAAACAGAGTGTCGTTTCTGCACCTCTCTCAGGCTCCCCCCTTTCTGGTATTGCCCCACTACAGCGTTCATCGTCCACTTCCACAGCCACGCGAAGACGCACGACATCTACTGAAATCTCAGAATCCGCGAAATCCGGTCCCAAGGGTAACCGCAGGCCACTGTCCGCATCTCAGCGTTCAGGCTTGACTCGGACGAACGAGCCTAGTCTGATGAGCATCGTGGAGGGAGTTTCTCGCCAGAATAGGGAGGCGTGGTTGCGCCAGGACCCGAATCGTATGTTGGTGGTCCCCAAAGCCCCAGCTCCTATAAACTTCGAGCACATTATGGGTGCCCAAATCATCTCGACACAATCTGCATCGCATTTCGCTGCACCAGAACGACACGACATGCATGCTCGGGACGCTCCGCGAAACCCTGCTCTTGTTCCGGCGTCTGCATCGGCACCATCATTGCCTGCAACACCACATGGCGCAAGCAGGCCGCTTCCCAAGTCTCCTTTGCGTTCTGCGTTGCGTACCAGCCGGTCTCCATCGCCGAAGTCTCCACCCCCGGTAGCTGGGCCGTCGCTAAGCGGAATATTTGATGCAGTTGCGCCGCCGAAGGTGGACATTACTCTGGCTGAGGACGCAAAAAACGACGAAGCTGCATCAGTTTCTTCGTACGAGACTGGACGTGAGGAATTCGACGACGATCCAGAGCCACCTGCGGTTGACCCGCCTCCCCCACCTCCCCCCCCTCACGATGACAAGCCATTGGTTGGCGGCAGTGACCTGTCGCACTCGGACTCAACCGCGACAACTGCCACTCCGCCGGTGCACCGGAAGAGTGTGCGCATGTCGTTGCCGCCCACGTTCTCCACAACGCCGCCCGCCATCGAGGACGACGACGACGACAATACAGGTACGCTGAGGGGAAGGCCTCAGCCAAGGGCCTCGTCGGCCCGGGACAACGATGTGCACCAAAGTCGCTGGAAGTCCAGGATTGAGGAGCCTCACCATGCAGATGTGTGGCAGGACTCGAGCTCGGAGGATGAGGAGTATCGCTCGGCGAAGCGGCTCCTAAGGCGGTTGTCAAGAAGAAGTGTTGTTTGACCCATTTTGGAGCAGAATCAGAGGGCACTTTTCTCCATGTTCGCAATATTGCCCACTTCGTCTTTGTTCGCGTATGTTTCTTGGTTTGTCGCTCACATTCTTTCCTTTGGGCACTTCGTAACCTATCTCATAATATTGTATACTACTGGTCTCAAGGTGTATAATTCCATATGTCTCTCGACTTGTACGGCTACTACTGTACACTATCGCCTAATCTACTTGTCTGTCAGTTCGTATGTTTTTATCCAGAGAAACACTGACGTAAGCCGCGGGCGCTCGAAGGCATATTCGCCCAAATATCCTTTGCCCAGGCGTTCACGTTTACGCTCTCGAGTAGCGACCTCGTCTACCCTCTCAAGCCCATCCACTTCACACTAACTGTATCTATACACCATGTCGGACGCAGAGCAGCCAGCATCTACGAACGACGTCGAGCCCAAAGCTGAGGAGGCCAACGCGCCCATCAACATCAAGGTGCGTGTGCTCGCGCGACGTGCATCGCAGGCGCACTGGAGAGCCCTTGTGAGTTTTCGCTGATGCGTGGAATCTCAGGTAGCGACACAAACGGGAGAGGAAGTGTTCTTCAAAATCAAACGGAACACAAAACTTAGCAAACTCCAAGGGGCGTACGCCGCAAAGGTGGGGAAGGATGTAAGCAGCATCCGGTGAGTGGCCCACATCGTCCGCGAGAATATTGGCGTTTGTGGGATGCGTGGCGCGTTCATCGCGTCGCCCTATTCGTTTCGCGCCACCGTCGGGACAATGCGAGATTCTACTCGAGATAATGACCACTTGGTTCGCAGATTCTTGTACGACGGCAACAGGATAAATGATGATGACACTCCCGCCTCACTGGATATGGAGGACAATGGTACGTATCTCTATGAATGGAATTGGAATTTCCACTCACTGAAGTGCTTGGTAGATACAATCGACGTTATGGTAGAACGTATGTGTCCACCCACTTTGAGGTTGTGACGCTGGATCAACTGATTCTTTTTCTTATTTTTGCCACTCTTGTAGAGGTTGGGGGTACAGCTTGACATCAGCCCTACCTTCAGTTTTCTATATTTGCTGTCTGCGTATTGTCTGCTCCTATTCTCACCTCGTCGTTCCGTAATCACATTGTAGCGTCCCTTTCAATTATTCAATTCCGCGGTGTTCGCATTGTCCCATACGCTTTGACTGAGGGTGTGCCTCATGTGTCTTCTGTTTCCGCGCTGGGATAGCGCCAAAAACGTCATGCCCACGAGTCTCAGCTGTTGACCCAACCACTTAGATGACCAAGAGGCTCCCAAATCTTTGATCTGGCAAGTGCTGCAGCTGGTTTCGACAATGCGGACCCTGACATCTACTTTACGACCTCTAGGTCCTGCCTTTTTGAATAGGGTGAATATCTATCTAGTCGAGGAGATATGAGGAACGAGGACTATTTTGTGGCGAGGTCCATCTCTGCTAAATGCTGCTGAATTCTGCAACACTTGTCTTTCCGGATATCCTGCCTTCAGATCCAAAGCCCACTATCCGATAGAGTCATAAATGAGAATAGGTGAGTGACGGCCACCACTTCACGATCACAAGGCGATCGATTCAGGTGAGAAGCTTCTTAAGACGTAGGAAACGAGAACTACAAAATTCCCAGGAACTGTCCATTAATAATTTCGAACTCCGGTTCACCATGAGCCTACAGTATTGTGCAACGAAAGCCATATGCATATCCAAGTCAAAACATACCAATTATAACGTCCCTTGTGCCTTTATGCGCTCTTCGCAGTACCATGTTCAGACCTATCCTTCACTTCAAAATGCAAGACATCGGATCCCTCTCCGTACGTTCCTTCCCAGTCAAATTCGGTACTATGATTCTCCTTCCCGAATGCCTCGATGAGTTTTTCCGCCTCCTCGCCGCCTCTGATGACCTCTCTCGCTTCTTCGCGCGTCTTCGCCTTTGCACCTTGGCCGTAGATATGGTTCCCATCGGGTGTGAGGAACGTGCCAATGTGTCGAAACGTCAGGCTGACGCGCGCGCCGTCAAACGCGGTTTCAGGCGCAGATTTGAGCGTGGGGATGCGCTTGTCCGCACGGATGCTGTGAAGCCACTTCTGGTTCGTTGCCAGGCCCATGATGAGCATCGAGTTGTGCGGAAGGGGGACACGCTGCACTGCGCGGGCGTAGCGGCCGTTCGCCGCCTCGTGCGCGTGCGCATCGCGCGCATCCTTTTTTGTGCGCAGGGTCATGACGCGTTCCGCACCGATGCTGACGTTGACGATGTGCGAGCCATGAACAACGTCGATCGTCTTGTCGGAATGTTCGGAGATGTAGTCCATCCCATCGCGGTAGTGCTGGATGAGCACGTGGTTGACGGGCTCCTTAAGCACTTCCTCGACGCGGTCACGGATGCGCGCGACGGTGGGCGAGAACGGAAGCAACGGCGGAGACTCGTCCGCGGGGTGACGGTAAATGGGTTCACTATGAAGAACGTTAGATATGGGGATAATCCCGCAACAAGCCAGGCATGAAGTGAACCGCACATCCAATGGACGGCTCGCAACCACATGAGCCGATGATCCCAGAGACGCGGTCAACACATACAAATGTCTGATGCTCCAGCGTAAATGCTAGAGTCATGCTACGATGTATGAGACCAAGCCCTAAGCATGATTGACATCGAGCCTGACCTTGCTCGTGTCTGACTGAATTTTCGCGACTCTCTTGGAATACAGTCGGAAGACTTGCCCCCACTCGAACTGTACTGCGCGCTCTTACCTACCTTCCATCAGGCGCAACCGCCCCCTCAACAGCAACAAGTCTAGGAACTTCGCCACCTACGAGACATCGTTGGGTTTAGTCGCAGTATTTAAAAAATATTAACTACGATGCGCACCTCGGTGATACATGGTGTTCCACTGCACCTCCTTGATCAGGTTATCGAACGCCACATTCGCAAGGTCCGAAGGGAGAATATCTTCCACGAGGAACGTGTCCCCCTCTCCGATCTTGTCTCCCGGGCCAAGTATCGTGTCCTCGTCCCACTTACGGCTACGTGTAAGGTCTGCGTGTCCGGAGGGTGCTTTTGGCTGCATGATGTCAGACGGCAAGCCACAAGTACTGTCTGTGATGGTTGAGAGTAAACAATTTATTCTGTCGGGAGCCTTTCATAGTCATTCATGATATTCACGGCCGAGTCATTGTCTCGAGGCAAGGTCGAGGCGAGTTGGAAGCGAGATATGTAAATTATGGATTTGTGAGATATAATGTGAATGATAACCATGTTATCACGAGCTATCCGAAATTGACCGATATTGTCTTTTATCGTTGTCTTTTATCCCGCATCGCCACCGCTTTTGTCCTCCGCATTCACGGAGAGTATAAAAAGTTGTCGCTGCATAGAGATTCAATACAGAACTCGCTCTTCCCTCAGTTGCTTGAACAATGTCTCCGCGTAATTCCTCCAAACTCACCAGCTACCTGACTTCAGGCAAGATCAATGCCAACTGTTCGTTTCGCGAGAACACCGCCAGCGAGCAGGGGAGCTCCAGTACCAGCGGAAGAGTTACCTTGAGCTCGCCGCATAGCCCAGCGGTCAATATTTCGTC
This sequence comes from Sparassis crispa, assembly GCF_003851025.1. NCBI lineage: Eukaryota > Fungi > Basidiomycota > Agaricomycetes > Polyporales > Sparassidaceae > Sparassis > Sparassis crispa. Next base: position 1,719,339 of record NW_020939754.1, on the reverse strand, counting down.
AACTACGCGCGAGAGAGATTCAGCAGGTCGCGCCACCAGTTATTCCACACCAGGGAGCTCGTCCCAAACTGCCATGCAACGCCACTCCCCCTCTCCCTCGCTCAGCCCGCTGAAACGGAAGCGCTCCGACTCTTTGCTGGAAGAAACACCTCTCCCTTTTTCTAAACGGCAGGCCATGTCGCCCGAGTATCAGCCACAGCCTTCAACACCCACTCTTCCCAAACTTTCCGGCAGGACTATACGAGAATCCGTGCACGTTGAAGACAGTATGCCCGCTGTCGGCACCCCTCTGGATGCGCGGGCGGGGGCTACTGATGTTGGTGCAGAAGGACCGGGCACATTCGGCATGGAGCCTGACGCGTTCAAACCGCAGTATCTTGGGGAGGATCGAGACGCGTTTTTGGAGACGGGTCATGACGCGTATTCAAGCGTATATGAACGGATGTACGAGGCGGCCTTGAACGCGCGTGGAGAGGTCTCTGCGGGTGCACAGAATCTGGAGATCGGGGACGGCGGTGGAACCGACGCTGATGCAGATGCAGACGCGGACGCGGACGCAGATGCCGACACGGACGCGTTCGCAGACGGAGATGCAGTGGTCGCGTACGCAGGTGCAAACGAGACTACGAATCAAATCCCAGGGACAATCGCAGCTGTAAACACAGACACAGATGCAGATGCAGATTACCTCCGCCGTTACCCTTCCCCCGTGGCGACAGAAATCGTCGAAACATACGAAGAGCCCACTTCCGAAGAACGCATCGCCGCACTCAAGGATCTCGGCATCAAGGTCCATGACTTTGCTTACGAGCCCGTCTCTAAGAAGCTGCGCGCCCCCGAAGTGTGGCGCAACCCTCTACACTCCCTCGCCATCCATGACACCTACATCCGGGTCGCACCCGACCAGCGGCCAACCTACCAGCTACCGGGCAAGCTCCTCCGCCGCCTCCTTGACCTCAACTGGGTCACGCGAGAGGAGGCCAATCGCTACTGGACGCTTGAGGATTGGAAAAACCTGGAGCAGTACGACGCGCTCCCCAACGGTCCGTACCCGTATCGCCTCGCTCCGCCTTCGCGCAAGCCGTCAAGCGCGTACCGCCGCTTCCTCCGCAAAAGCGTATACCCTCCACAAGCTACAGATCGCCCCGAAGAGGAAATATACGTGCCCCCAGACGAGCCTGACATGGACGAGGGCCCAGGCAACGACGTCTTGGAAGCACACGAGGCCAAAATGCAGGAACTTCACGAGGGGCCCACCCGGCCCAACTCACCCCGCCCGCCCATCTCTGATCATGTCAACTGGGCGCCCATGCCTGCAGATCTGCCTCACAAGCCCGTCACGCCTCCAGACTTACCTATCGAGCCTGTTACGCCTCCTGCCTCGCTACCACCACCGCCACCATCTAAGGGTGGTCTTGCACGCCATAAGACGATGCGTATCATTCGCTGAACTCGTCCCAGCCCTGGTTTCCTCCCCCATATTGCCCTCGAAGGAGAGCGAGGGTCGCGGAGTGGACTTCCGCTACTTGGCCTGTATTGACTGACTATTCTTTATTCTTACTTATACCTCGCCCTTCTATACCTACAACTAGACGTGGTTGATCACACTGTATTGTAATTCAGATTGTCGCGACATGGCTGACAGAGACCTTTTCATCAAAGACCTTCTAATATCCTGCTACACGAGTGCTGTTTAGCTTGATAGCTACTGATATAACTCGACTTAAAGATCACAGTAAGCTTGTGCCGAAGACAGTGACACATGAAGCGCGTGAAGTGCGACGCATACCCAGCTAGTTCTGGTCAGCACGGACTTCAGCTAACAAACAAGGAGGACGACGGAAAGAGCACAGAAAGCGGGCAGTCTGGAACAAACTGGTGCCAGTGTTCGCAATCCAATAGCGCGAGGTGTCAATATTTCACAAATGCTGTGACGCACCGTCTCCAGGGATGAGCGTCGAAAGGATAGGATGATCACCGTTTCGGCTAGAGAGGGTCAAGGAAACATACATCGATCTCTACGTACCTCATTTTCAAGTCGATTCCGCGACAGACGCTCGGCGCTGTATATTAATGGCAGCGCTCAGGTAGCCTGAGCTCGGACAATACACAGGCGACATGTAACCCAGATTCACGGTAGCGCCTCAGCGGGAGCTCGTCTTACCTACGAGAGGCCACCTCGGAAATGCACTTCAAGTTGTGGAACGAACATTCTCCTTCGCTGCCGCTACGTATACAGCACTGATTTCTGCGGATATTCCTCAGTATTAGCTTCGGGAGACAGACAGACCCTGGAATACGAGTCCGACACCGGACCAACACGCCCCATGACCACAGTCAGACGACCAGCTCAAGCCAGACTCCAGAGGCCTCGAGACGGCAAGCTTCGTCAATGAGTATTCCGCAGTGTCCCCACATGTTGGGTGCATGTGCGAAAACGGATCCGCGCTTGTGTCCACCCTCCAGAGACGCACAACAGGAAATCGAGCGTGATGGACAGGATCCTCAAGTGGCTGAAAAAGGTCTTCCTCGTGCTGTCTCTGATACTCCAAGCTGCCGCAATAGAGGCAAGGAGCGGAGAGTCAGGCGGCCACCTTACGTCGGACTCCGGAGTTCTGGAGATGCCAGACTTCATCAAGAGTATTCCGCACAGGCTTCCAAGAGGTGTCATAACGTTTTGCATCCATGGCTTGTGCCCCTCCTCCCAGGGCGAGAAGGCGCTCACCGTGTAAGAAGACAAGTGAGAAGTAATCCCAGGCCTCTATGCAACATATATCGCAGTCCGTGGCCTTCCACCCTGTCTGCGAAGAATGACAAGATAGCAACTTGCAACCGCGTCTGCATCCTATATGAAGGCCCACATTGCGCAGACACCTTCTTCCTGGAGATGTATCTGTACTGCAAAGAGTTCTTTTTGCCGGAGGCGCAAGGCTTTGAGAGGTTTTCGACAATCATCAGCCTGTATGCCTATACTTATAACACCTCCTGCTCTTGGCCTAATCGTCAGGAAAGCCGTACCAAGTTCCGGCGGTCCTGATCAGGCCTTCAGGACAGGCGGAATGAGCGTCGCTCGGCCGGCAAGGTGTCAGACCCAGTATATTAGAACTACCAGTTCCTGTATAAGACTCAGAGGTGTTCCTCTGGTTTCGCGATTTTTTGGGGTTTCTCGGTGGAATTGTGTCCGACTTGGCAAGTCTACGGTCTGAACAGAACATTGACGCCGTCGTTTCTCAATCGGACGTTCGACGCTTGCCACCAGGCGCTCCGCCTAGAAATGGAGCTATCGAAGGGAAGATTAGTCAAGCTTGTACCCAGTGAGATCCAGCGCGCTCACGAGGCATGGAGATGCTCGAATGCCCAACTACAGCTAGCTTCAGTGTTTGCAAAGATGACGAGGAAACAACGTATTTGTTTAATAAGTTCCATTTCGGTGGCATACCAGAATTATTTGTGAATATAACAGAAATGTTGTATCCCATATTTCCAATTTTCTTTCACCGTGAGGATCAGTGATCGAACAAAACTTCGACACTCCACAGACTTCTTTAAGCGTTGTCGGTGAGTTTATTGAGTTGGTTGAGTGGATCCTCTGTCTGAGGTGGATTGTGTTGATTTATCTTTAGAAGTCATTTGACCCGCCGTTCGCCATCGAAGCCATACCAGTAACCTGTGTGCACGATTGAAACCCTCGGCATACGTTACCGCATTACCAGTGTAGAACTTCTATGGGTCTCTCAGGCAGGAAGAACAAACAGCGTATTCCCGCAGACCCTCGGAATCTCTCCTGGGCGAACGGTACGTCCGTAATCCTTTTTCCCTTTTTCGCACTCACGTACCACCGTCACCCCAGATGCCAACAAGTTCGGCACTTCGTACCTGCAGAAGTTCGGCTGGGACCCCTCGTCGGGCCTCGGGGCGTCCGGCGAGGGCCGCACGCGACATATATCCGTCCACCAGAAGCTCGACATGCTCGGGATAGGCGCGGACCATCGTAACAGCCAGGACGGGACGGCGTGGAAGCAGGGACGCGATTTCGAGAATCTGTTGCGCAGGCTGAACGAGGCCGCTGGGAAGGAGGTGGACGCGGGGGAGGTGGAGGCGGAGGCGATGAAGGTGGATGGGTTCGTCAGACCTGCTTCGTCCGAGGAGACTGTGATCCGGGTCGAAGAGGAGGTTGACATGGACATTGAAGTGGCAGAGAAGAAAGAGAAGAAAAGACGGAAGAAGAGAGAACGGGAGCAGGCAGAGGATGAAGAGGTTGCCGGGAGAGACGGCGCGATGGAACGGAAGAAACTTAGAAAGTCCAAGTCTTCGGAGAACAGATCGGACAAGGAGGGCAAGAGGAAGGAGAAAGACAAGAAGAAACGGAAGTGCGACATTCAGGTCGACGAAAGCCCTGGGTCCGCCAAGAAAGAGGAAGAAGCCTCGACTTCGGTCGTATCGACCTCGACGTCCGTCATAATCACCGAGAAATCTAAGGTCGCAGTAATGGCCCGCCCGTACGTTTCTCTTTCTTCTTTCCATCCACTCGTGCATATTGCTACTGCTGTTCTCACCGCCATATCTTCCCCTGCACGATCGTTCGCAACGACGTATCTTTTCGTTTTACGGTTCGAATATATCGTCGTTCGTGCTAGACTAACGAATCTCTATTTCTGTTTAATACAGGATTCGAGCTCATCGCGCCCGCCATATAGCCGCGAAAGGGCTTGCCTCAAAATCCGCGGCCGCCATCAACGAGATCCTTGGCATCTCGAGCTCCTCTACTGCCTTCTCCACGCCATTCCTGACACCGTCCGCACCTGCGACGCCCTATCCACCCGCATCTTTGACGCCGTCGACACCGTCGACACCTCTGGATGCACCTGCAGTCGACTTAAAGCTGCAGGACCTAACCACATCCAGCAAGAGTGTCATGGACTATTTCCGGGAGAAATTAGCGGCAAAGAGCCGCCCATTGAGCTCATCAGGTACGTCTGTGGCAGGGCTAGGCACCCCTGTCACGGCAGGCGCGATGAATGATTACGATGACCGTCCAAAGGGCGGTCTTGGCGCGTCAAGACTCCGCTTCGAAACGCAGGTGCCGGCGGAGGAGATAAATACGGTGCCACTTGAGCAAGATAATCACCCGCAGGCAGGGGCCGTTGAGGGTGGAAGACAGGAAAATACAGCTGAGCTGCCGAAGAAGAAGGGTAAGAAGGATAAGCGGAAAGACGGAGGTGATGACGAGACTAGAGACTCGGAAACCGACACGATGCAGAATCTGGGAAGTGGAGTCGCAGCCACCGAGCGGAAAAAGTCGAAGAAACCGAAGAAGGCGAAGGAAATTCGCCTGGCCGTTGCTGATGGTACACTCCCCGGCAAACCAATAGAGGCGGGCGCTCTACGGAAAGAAACGGTCGTCGATCTTCCTGTGGATGGTGAAAAGACGAAGAAGTCGAAGAAGAAGCGGGGGAAAGGGAAGCAGAAGGATGTAGACGACTGATCATATCCTCTGCTGTCTCCAGGAGACGTGCTTAATTACTCCGCTTCCCTTGTTTTTGTTTGGGTCCGAAATGTGTTTATTTGGCTACCATTTGAATATTGTTCGCTGGTTCCTGTATTCCGAGATTTTTACCCTTGCTGGAACACCGCGCCGCAAAACATCGTGAACACGTTTGCCAAATGTGGGATGCGCACTGCCCGAAGTGGCAAAATTAGCTCCCGTGCCACCAGGTACTCTTTTTCCGTTTCTCAACTGGCGAGTCCACTCCAGATTTTGTCTTCCATACGGCGGCAGAGATATCATGGAAGCAGAGCCTGTTCGGATTTTCTGAGCTTCCGGGTCCAAGGTTGGTATATCATGACCATCAGGCGCTCGAAACACATTCTTAGACACTAACGCGCCCAAGGGCTGGTTCTACAAATTCTTACTGGCGATGTGCGACTTACGAAACCCCGTAATTCCATACATATCGGAGGATCACCTGACATTTTTTCATGATGACGGAATTCGATTTTCTGGTGCAATCCAATATCGTGTGTATGGCGCTGCACCGCCCTCGTCAGTGGTCACTCTCCGGTGCCACACTCGCGTTCTCCCAGGCCCACGCATGGCCGGGGGCTAGGCATGCGTCTCATGATTTACCTGTCATAAAGCCTCCTCGTCCGAGCCGCTCGAATCCGTGTTCGCAGAATTTTCATTTAGGGTTAACAAAGAGCTTCGCGAGCGCAGACCTCATGACCAGCAGCACTCGGCGAACTTCTTTAGGATCCGAGCCAGTACGGGCCCGTCTTGGCTCTTCTGTGGCGAGCCAAAACTCTCAGGTCTCTCGCAGTTTCTGAAGGTGCCCCGCTATGTCACTGACAGTGTGCGGTGATTGCACCATTGCAAGAGCAGAAGAGTCTCAATGTCAACACACTGAAAACATGGGCAGTAAAGTGATGCCTACACAACACTTTCCACGAGACCAAGATCCATTGGCATAATGCACAAACTTGCACAGAAAATGCTATGCTACACAGAAACAATGATGTTACATCTACCACGACCAAAATTCCCCGACGGACGAGAGCAAAGAAAATCGACAGCAAAATCTCGAGATTGTACCGCTAAGCACAGCAACAGAGCCCGTACGACGTGAGAGATAGCAGAACATCGAAAGTAGTACATTGAGAAGAAGAGTATGCAGGCAAACAGACCATTGTCCCGCCTCTGGGCCGCGCGATGCACAGACCGGAGCACTTCTTCGAGGATCAGGACGGGTACCAGGCCGACGACGGGCCGTACTCAGACCACGGACGGACTGGCCCTTGGCTTTGCCCGTAGTTCAAGTCTGTCGCCGCCGCAGCCGCGGTCCCCAGAAACATGCCCTCATTCTGTTGCCCGAGGTAACCGCCTTGATTAAAGGCCACCGGCTGATGCGGCAGAGGAATGTACTGCGCCTGTCGAATGCGAGAGTCAGCGCTGTACGGGTACAAGCCAGGCGCGGGAGCGGGCACGCTCGTGGAGACGGCCAGGGAAGTGTGTCGCTTGACCTCCTCGAAACGGGCGTGGACAAACGCCTCGTACTCGGGCGTGACCACGAATGGCTGGTCGTCTGCGTTATCGGACGTGCTTGTCGGCGCCGTCAGGCTCGGCGATGGCAACGGTGGAGTGCTCGCATCCTGACCCAAAATGGAAGGGCCACCGAACGGCAGTGACGGCGGGTGCTCGTTGGAGTTTGACGCGTCCAACTGCAGCTGCGGCTGTGGCTGCTGGCACGGAACACCCCAGCCTGGGTAGGCAGGGGCAGCGGTAAGGGGAGATGCGGGGGTGCTGTATGAAAGGTATCGGTTCTGGGACCACGTCGCGCTGGTCGGCTGTACGCGGTAGTGAGTAGGAGAGGCCATTATGTCCCCGTCGTGCTCGAGTGTCTGACAGTCTGGCGGCCGCTCGCTCGACATACCGTGCAGTTGGTCCATGGTATGGAATTCGGTGAGGCGCGGCGACATAGCTTCGAGGCTGCGCAACGCCGCGGCAGACGAGCTTGATGACGTGAGATACGAGTCTGACGAGGACGACTCGATGGCAGGTGGCGTCGGGAGGTACGGCACGCGACGGCGTGCACGGCGATCGTCCGCTGACCCTCTGTTGACAAGCGAGCTCGATTGCGTATGTATTGGAGAGGGTGCAGGCTCCGGGTGGGGCGCATCAGTGCCGGTGGCATTAGTGAGCACAGGGAAGGTATATGACGGCGTGGTCGAGATGTCGAGGCGGGGTAGGATCGGTCGTGTGGCCGTGCTAGACCGTAGGTCGCTCAAGGACCTTTTCGCGGGCTTGGCGCCATACGTTCTTTTCTTCGTGAGGCCGTGCATTTGTTGCAGGAAGCTGACCAAGCCCCTGCTGTCGGAGTAGGTGGTTGCCTCAGCTTTTCGACTCTTTTTACTTCGAGACGTCGTCGTGGAAGACTGCGACTTGCGCGCTGCCGCGGGTGTGTCCTTTATAGGTGAGGAGGGTAGAGAGGTTGGCGATGAGAGGGATTGCTCGGGGCTGCTTGAGAGGCTGGCTGGAGAATCCTGAGGGACAGCATTCAAAACAGGAGCTAAAGCTGCGACAGAAAGTTTCAGTAACACTGCGACTACTCACGGAGTGGACGAACCTTCGATTACGGGGTTTGCTGGCGCACAAGACAAATGTATTGATAGTGTCTGCTCCACGTGAAACCAAACCGGAACTTCTTGGTACTCCCCGTAATAAAGCTACGAATATGGTGTCGGCGTTGAAAATACATCCATATATGATAAGGAATAGTCCCACCGTCCTTTTGAAGAAATCATAGAAAGGTTCCGACCTAGGCCCTGAGTCGTTCATTAAATGAAGGCGAATGTCCTCCTAGGTGACGTCAACATGGTGCACATCACGCGGATTAGAAATAAGCCCCACCTGACTCAGAGTAACTGCAATGCTTTGCGGCGAGTCGATTCCGGTGTGGTTACTGGCAGGCGAACTCCCCAGCAAGCACGATGCGATGAGAATACAGTGTCGGGTACATCGTTGCTTGTCGACCGCAGTAACGAACAGCTAGATTTAAGAATGCTCAGAGCAAACACAAATTGGGAGTAGCTGCAACGAGGAATAAGTTGAGACTAACATCTATACTACGCCGGATAGTGGTGGTTGAGATCCCGACGCATGCATTGTGGCCGAGCTGGAGATCTGGAATGTGGTCAACCTGGCTCATCCCGCCGATAGTTGTCATGAGTGGAACTTCGAACGCAGGTGAATTCGTAAACCACCAGACGCGCATCTGCACAGTATCGGCGAGAGATCAGAATAACCGGCGCATGAAGCGAACAACGCACGGGAACGGTTAGGTCTGCGATCCGCAAGCTCTCTAGGAGCGTAGGCAGGTAGAAGTCACGAATCGCGTCCCATTTCGCGAGCATGGTAAGTGAATCTTCGACTAATACCATTACGGAAACCGGATCGCCAGGCATATTTGGCCTGGCGAAGGACGCGGACGGCTGCTCCGCCATGACGAGTGCAGATGGACTATCCTGACGCAGAGCAGGACAGGCGGAGAGCTCAACGACGTCCTGAGCGCGGAGCGGGGCAGTGAGTCGCGCGGGTCAGAAGTGAGAAAGGTGATAAGGTACATAAAGGCTCATACCATTCCAGGGGTCCAGCGGTCGGACTTTCGAATATATCTAGCCATGCTTCACGATATGGGCCGCCGCCCCCGAGGAAGGGGCTGTAATGCACCGAATAAAACGGTTAAAGCTTGATGGCAGCTGCCGTGGAGATACATTTACACGACTAGACAATATTCCAACGGTCCTCAGTTGCCAAATGCTTCCGCGCAGTCACTCCCCTCGATGAACGTTGGTTCGCAATCAGCTTGATCATCCTCTTTGTAAAATGAAACGCTTCCCCGGCCTGATATCGGCCCACAGTCATTTTGATCACGTCTGGCGAGCATTACGTGGTGTCCAGCACTAGTCTAATGCTCCTGCTTATGGGGGAAACTAGCTCAACTGGCAGAAGCTGGAAGAGCTATCCTTAAGCTTCTCTGTTGTTATTTCCCAGCGGCCTGGCCCGTGGGCGCAGAATAACGCTCATCGTTCGTGACTGGGAAGTGATGACCAGTGGGGAACGACGGTGTCGAATGCTGTTGGCCAGAGATAAACTCCACGCGTTCCGTGCTGCATTAGGCTGCATCATTGGGGATCAGACTGAGAAGACCTCAATAATGTTGTAGCCCATGTCGACTGTCCGGCACATCATGTTGTTGGATTCAAACCCAGAGAGGCGGAGCGCGGAAAAGTAGGTTTCTCCCAGTCTAAGTATCCAAATTACGTCAGCCGAACTATCCCTTCTTGGGCTATTCCTGAGGATTCTCCGAGGTGAGCGTCCAGTGTGTCGTCTGCCCTTCCTCACCTCGGTCCTCTGTCCAGCTGACGTTTGCTGCTACCCATGGCGACCCTCTCCAACTCACCAATCACGCAGGTGTCGCAGACACCCGTGCAGACGAACCTGCAGCCCCACCTTTTAACGAGGTTGCTCCTTGATTTGCGCGGAAGGCGGTTCTCCGTTGACCGAGAGACTATAATGAATCTTCCGGAATCCGTCCTCCTCTGTCTCTTTCCAAATGGCCTTGTTCTAAGCCGGCAGAGCGCAGCTTTATCAGATGGTGGAGACAATGACGACTACGAGGAGCTGTACGGAGTCGATGTGCGTACATGTATCACCTACACATGGTGCGATACTCAGCTTATACCTGGCAGCCAGTTTGACCCTGAATGTTTCGCCTACGTGCTGACGTTCTTCCGCAATGCCTCGGACGCATTTTATGGCACCGCTACTATACCCGGCTTGTTTGCAGCGCAACAGCAGCTGCTCGAGGGTGGAAGCTCCCCAACGTCCGATTTCGGGCCGTCACCATCGCAGAACCCGCTCCTCACCAAACAGGCCATCATCGTCTTGCGGGAGGAGCTGGAATACTTTTCTATTCCGCCAAAGGACGGTAAAGCATTGACAAATACGAACGGCATCGCCAATGACGCGCTCCTCGATGTGAAAAAGAAATGCGGCGAATTCCTCCTTCACAAACGCAACATTTTTACCGCACTACAACGGAATGTGAATAAGGAAAACAACATCGCGGAGCAACACTTGATTGATATGTTGTGCATGAGGTGCGTTCTGTAATTTTGTCAACGCATGTCGACTCTGATTCATCCTTGGTCCAGTGGGTTTGATCGGCAGGATGAGTGGGGATATCGTGCCATGGAACCGTCACGATGTTGCATCTCGTCAATAGCGCTTGTGCTGCTGAAGACCGGGATAGAGCACCACCCTCCTGGTCCCACCGGTGAGAGGCAAGTCACCATTGACTACAATCAGATGGCGACAGCACAGAAGCTACTTTTGTTCTGGAGGAAACCGGCGGTGCGTATCGTTGATTCGATTCGTCCATGCCTGCCGCTTAATTCTTTGTTCACAGCGGAAGTGCTGGTGGGACGGCATTGAGGTGAATCTGGCAAGTCCCGGGGAACCTGAAAAGAACATCAAACTTTGGTCACGGAGAGTCTGGACTCTGGAATTGAGTTTGGTTGGTGCTCCTTTTCCGATTGCTCGAGTGTTCCCTGACGCGTCTCTTTCTCAGGTGTGACGTTACCGGGCTGGCACCGATATTACTTCGTTCGCTGCTTCGCGTCTTCTGCTGCATTGTATACATAGGATACCCTCGCTCGTTGACTATACACAGACATAGCTGTCGGATTACTTGTACTTCGCAGCGCACCATCACGGTGGCGTGGCACTGATCCGTGTCCGATAATTGATAGGTCTCGATCGGTCAATTCAACGGTTGGCACGTTCTGGCGCTTCGGCGGCGGGTGGCGAAGGCGTGGAACGCGCAGGCGGATTCGGATTCCATGAAAGCATATCTAGGACATGATGCATGAGTATGGAGAGGTCTTCGGGACTTTGGCTGGAACGTAAACTCAATGGTTTGCAGACGTTTGCCGCTGAGAAAGTTTGAAACTCCATTTTGAGGTTCGGACTCCGCGGGCCATTTTCCACAAACCTACAGTCCCATCTTTTTGTAGAAACCACTTTCTAGAAACCGCAACCTCTTCAAGATCAGTCCACGCTTGGACTAAGTTCTGACCTGAACAAGGACAGTCTCGGACGTTATACACTAGCTACCCGCGTAAGTAACTGCCGGCGGTCGCTATGGACTTTGATTTGGAGGCTCTCGTGAACGTCGAGCAAACGTAGGTTTGGGTTTCCTCTCCCTGGGCGTGCGAGGGTCTCGCGTTCATATATCATTTCCCAAGCTTTTATGAACATGGGTTCACGGACGGCTTTGCCCATGGCCGTATCCACGGTTCGATCGAAGGAAGAGCTCTGGGAAGGGAGAAAGGTTTCGAGATGTGGGAGGAACTCGGATTTTACGAGGGTTTCGCGACGATGTGGCAGGCCCTTTACCAACATCGAGGTGCGCGCGACGAGTAAGCTCTACTTCTTCACGCATGGGCTGCGTCCTGACCAGGCCTGTTCGCCATCGATGTGCAGCCGGACAGCCCACCATATCCGACACCTGCTCGAGCTGATCGCCCAGTTCCCGCGAGTGAACCCTTCCGCAGGAGAGGCTTCTGACCTGGACATTCCGAAGCTCTTCCGCCAGATCCGGTCTCGTTACAAAGCGCTCTGCGCCACTCTGGGTGTGCGGCCAACGCTCCGGGCTGGTGGATCATCCGTCTCCCAAGAGGAAACGAGCGAGTCTGTTTCCATAACGGAAGATGCCAGTCCAGATGGGAAGAGGAACGTGTGGTCGTTGCAGGCTGATGATAAAACACCCTCAGGGGAACTTACTTTCTGAGGAAGAATCATCTACCGGGTGGCGTACGCAGGTTTGCGGCGAGGCTTATCAGCTATATCGTAGCACACGATTGCACGAGGAGAAGGTTTGTGTTTCCACTGTTTCTGTCCAGACATTCCGTTTATACACACATACCTGCACAGACGTGTTCCCTACGCCATCAGTCGCTGTGGGATTTTCTCAAGTGAGTTCAGCTTGTGCCGTAAAGAGTGGTTGTTTTATCATGCTTGGCATCTGCTCTCCCTTGATATATCTGACAACCCTTCAGGCTATTTCCGTGTCTCGAGTTACCTCCTCGCTCTGCTCGAAGTCTCCAGGCAGGCCGCGCCAGAGCTATTGGGCTGCCTAGAACGGAATACTGGGTGCAGGCAGACATCATACTTCTTTGTTTGGCTATTACCTTGGGTTAGCGAACGACGATGTGAAGTTCCATATTCATGAGATGTGCACTGCTCGACCTCAAACGCTTCCCTCTGGTCCATTCGGCAATCAGCCTGTGTTAATGTGCCTCTTCGTGGGTTCGCACGTCTCTCCCAGTCCGCAGCTATCTGCCGACCTCGCCATTTGCCTTGGTCTTGGTGGCCGGTGGTTCCGCCGACGAGTCTCTCTGGACACTCTCGTGACCGATCCGGGGAAGCCGCGGCATAGCTCCGGCAACTCGCTCGTGTATGTCGCACAGACACATCTTCATTGTCCAATCATCGTACCATCGTGCTTGCTGAGTTATCAGTCATAAGCGTTAACCTTCTCCAGCCTAGAGTTTCAATGTCGTCACCATTGCATCTACGGACATTCACAGTGAGTTCAATTCTCATTTTACTGGGGCCTTCCATGCGTCGATGGCCATCGAGCTTCTTGCACGACCGTGATATCATGATTGTTTGCGACAGTCATAATTGTCCGTTTAGGTGGATTTCATGGCCTAGTCCAGCTCGAGCAGAGGCATACAGCACATTCTCGTGTTATCGTTGCAAACAGTCAGCCAGTCGTGTCAGAACGCCGTCAGCTGTTCTACTACACCCGGAGCTTCTTCGCTGAATGCACGGCACGAATGTGAATGCGGGCGGTGGCAATATTCGATTTGCATCGCTGGTGGCTGATGGCGTGATGCTATTCTCGTCGCTCACCTGTTCTTCGTTTTCCTGACTGTTCTTCCTCCGTCGTCGAGGTTCTCCGGCACCGCTCTAAGCCCCCAGCAGATCTAAGACGCGCGCTGACCGACGCATTTGGCCCGTCCGTCCCTCGAGATCAGCTGCATAGGCCACGGCTCCGGCCGACAGTAGCTGTGGGCTTCATCCTGCGTTGTGGACGTTACAACAGTGCTACTAGCTTTGGTTATGTGTGCCATACTCTCGCTTCTGTCAGCTTCGCGGAGTCGACGATACAGGATACCACAAGTTTCACTTCTTGGCGTTGAGAGGTGTTTTTGTGCCTCCGAGCTTCCGGAAGGATCAAGACCTGAGGCCTCTGGTATAGGTCTGGTCGCGAGTAGCGACGCGGCTGTAGCGTCGGCGACTGGAGAAACTGCGAGTTCAGCTCAGTTCGCGCACTGTCCAATCCTGCGTCAGGAGTTTGTACTTATAAAAAACACCGCTCGACTCGGAGTTGTCAACTTTACGTGGAGAGCAATCTGGATGGGGAACGACCAGCCCGTCGGGACTCGCGAAAATCCTCGTCGAGTGGTCGTGAGTAAAGAATGTCCGCTCCACATCCACGCTCTACGACGGGCGCGCGTGCGTTTTCCCATGAAATTGCGAGTACCGATGCTGAATCTCAAGGTTCCGAGATGTGAATGAATGTCCGCGCACCATCAGATCGTCCGAGACGTCCTACTCTATCCAACGTCTATCTGAATCTTCTATTGGAGATACAGACGTACATGCGCGAGTACAATGCGTGTGCTCTACGATCTTACATTTGGTTTAGTGCTTCACATCGCGTGCCATCTAGTGCTAAGTGCTCCAGGTGATCAATACTCCCGAACACGATCAGCAATGGCAGGCATGACCATTCTGACCGTTTCCTTCGGAGGAGAACGCCGCCACACTGCGCTTGTCATTTGCCCCGGGTACATCCAAACCGGGATTCACCGTGAAGAAATTTGTCGGCCTGAAGAGTAAACGGATGTGCTCAACGGGCATGACGGGCCAATCCTCTGGTCTCGGGATGTGCGTGATACCTGGCGCAATCGCAGGGTCAGAGTAAGCGGCGCACGCACACGACCATGAGCAGAGAAGAACGCACCCACGGTGAGGAACAGCACGAGGTCCTCTTCGACAAGGCTTTCCTCGCCCTGCACCCACTTCGCCAACGAGTTCTCTGGCTCATCTCTGGTCTGCGGCATATACTTACCCGACGGCCACATCCGCGTCGATCCCCTCGCATCCTCCTTGTCCTTTACAACCCACAGCGGGCGCTTGGGGAAAATCGAACGCTTCGCGACCCAGCTGTCCTCGCGCGCCATCATCGGAGCCGTCGCGCCACGGAGCCCGGTGACAGTGTACGCCACGTTCTTACCCGACGCGGGGTGCACGCGCTTTGGGTTCGTGATCGCCCAGCGGCGATCCGTGGCAAACCCGATCTCGCGCCCGCCCTCGCTTTGCACCTTGACGGGGCTGCTCTGGGTGATGAACGCATTGCCCGCGTGGTTAGCCACGGAGCCGGTTGGTGCGTCCGGAAGCGGGACGATGTCCGTCTCGACCACGGTGTTGTGCAGTCCGTCGACCATGGGGTCCACCCGAACAGAGAACAGGTGCTGGTGGAAGTGCGCATTGATCCCCTTAGCGAGCTTCACACCGAACGCGGTCGGCTCGTCGTCTGGCGTGACATAGACTTGCAGGATACCTGTCAGGCGCACCTCGAGCTCGATGTTGCCGTCTTGGTAGAAGAGGTAGTTGAAGATGTACTCTGGTGCGCAGGTCAATGTACGGCTGCGCATAAGGAGGACCAGAGTGCTCACCATAATTGGCGAGCGTGCAGATCATGCTGACCACCAGTCTGCGGCTGCGGACGGCATGCGAGCGACCGCCGACACGGAAGTCCGTATGCTTCCACAGCAGTCCAGCGTCCTCCTCATGAATGCAGATGACGTTCTTGACGATGACCGCCGTACCATCATGAGCGACGTACGTTCCAGGCTATGCGTGTCACATAAGGCATTACTTCTGTCCTGACGAAATGTATGGACGTACGAGATAGTGGATCTGCCCGAGGCAATCGCAGCCAAGCGCGAGCTCGTTGGCCATAGTTCCCATACCATATTCACCGCTGGAAAAAAATAGTCAGGGGCAGCTCCAAGGGAGTATAACGCGGTCGCTTACGTATCGAAGGCATGTTTCCGCGGGTGTGGGTGGTCAGGCGCACCATAGGGCACGACCATCTCGGCAAGTGAGAGCCGGTAGAATACAGGGCGCACCTCCCCATCGTCATTGTAAGTGATCGTCGACAACGCGATGCCCTCGCGATGATGGAAGGCTGCAGGGATCGGTCAGTCGCGCACGCAGACACAAAATGTGAAACGTCGTCCTTACCAATGTGCATCTTCCACTTTTGCCACTCCAGCACGTGTCCGTCCATCTTGAAGCTGACACCCTCGGGCTGCACAACGTGGAGCGGCTTGACATCGTCGCGGACCTTGAACTCCTTGCCAGGCTCTTCCGCAATGAGGTCGGGCAAGAAATTGCACGGCGCACTGGGGGGAGGTATCCGCTCACGGCCCGCGGCAGCCTCGGCATCCTCGGTGAGCGGGGGAGGGGCAGTGCCTGCACAGGAGAGCTCGACATCCATGCCATGCTTCTTGAAGATCGAGTTCGGGGATGCCTTGGGAAGGTAGCGCGGCGGGAAATCGATGTGGATAACTTTTTTTGAGATCGAGTCTATCACTGGTATAAAGTCCTGCATCGAACGTTAGCCAATGCAAATTCAAGCTGGACATGTGCGCGAGGTTAAAATGACTCACTATGGGGTGGGCATACAGGTTATCATGCTGGGACGATCGGGCGAACAACAGCGCCTGCTGGATGCGCTGGTTCTTGGGGAATCGGTCGTCGTAGCCGATCGCCCAGCCATCCGCGAACAGCTGCTCAGGCTTGATACCTGCACGCGTCGCGACGTATGAGCGCGACGCCGATCACACGGATAAGGACACGAACCGACATCGGCGGCGAGCTTCTGCACGCGCGCATCCTCGCGTATGATATTCTCGCACAGCAGCAGCTCTTCCACGGAGATCTGCGGTTGCACTCCTTCGGGAAGCTTTTCTATTGACTCTACTTCCCACTCTGCGTCCTTCAGCACAATGAGAGAGTTGTACGCATCGCTATGAGAGCACTGAGCACTTCCTGCATTACGAGATATCAACAGAATTCAACACGTACCCCGTGACAGCGTCAATGAACTGTTGTTCAGTTGCATCAATGTACGATCGAGATGCAGAAGGTATCGATGCTCACGTCGACTTCCGCCTTCCGCACAATCTCGCTGAGAGGTTGTGGCTTCTCTCCCGGATTTAGAGGAATCCCGAGATACGCAAGCACCACCTTCTTCGGCGGTGGCACGAGAGTATTTGTGATGAACCTCAAAGCCTTAACCTGCGTCTTCGCGGCGGCGTAACGGCGAACACTAAGAGAAACAGCGATGATCTGTGTTTCCCGGTGCTGATCAGCGATATGGTAAGTGCAGAAAAGTAGCGACCATTCGTACCTCATCAGGCGTCAAAGGATCGAGCGGATGCTGAAAAGTTGACGGTTTCGCAGAGATCGTGTCCTGGACGGTCGTCGCGGTGCTAGGAGCAAGATTTGTGGAGGCCATGGCAGAAATATCCACGAAATGACTTCAAGAAGGTGGGCTTCAGTATGGTTGGTGTGCAGGGAGCAAACAGGCGTCTCGCGACTTACTTTGAACGCTGCAAAAGCTGCAGCTTAAATGCGCGAAGCAGCCGCCCAGACTCGGTCGTACCTGCGAAACGAATTGAGATAAGGAATTGGATGATCAAGTGACTAGCGATCATTCACATGCGTGGGAGATAAGCGAGATCTAAGCGAGCATCTATCTAAGCGAACTGATTAGACTCTTGACCTTTGCATGCTAAGGCCGAATTCAGTTGCTTCAGTCAACGCAAGCAGGAACTCGAAGCGGGGACGGAGAGGCGTCGCTTCGAATGTGAGGGGTAGGAGGATCCCGCTGGTCCCGCTGGACCTCGCTTGCGTATCGTCCCCGACTTCAGTCCAAACGACTTCCCTGTCGTCTACAATTCTCAGGCTGTCCGTCGGTTTATCAGCTTCGAGACAGCAATAACAACAAGAAGATACATACTAGGACGCGCCACAGTTAGCATCTCTGCAGAAAAGAAGTGTATTGTGTCACGTTGGCATATCTCATCTCTCGTCCAGCGCTGACAGGTGCACAGAGTTCCGCTTACGCCAGTCCGAAACGCCTGCAGGGGACTCATAGATAGGCATTCTGCAATTCACCTCGATAGCTCCGCCGCAGTGGCTCGATCGTTTCGTCTTCAGAGGGCGCCAATGCAAGCGAAAAATCTGTCTGGGTCGGACATGGACTTAGGATCGTTGACGATATGGAGGACCATGCAAACATGAGCAACAGATGAAGGCAAGATGAAGGTTCGTCCAAACTTCCTAGCCAGATGTTGCCTCGGAGTTGTTTTGATGTGAACTATCAGCACGTGACCAGCGTAGTTCGAGCGAAGTTTCTACTTCACGGACGCACCTCGCGATTGAAAATTGTGATTGTGATCACGAACCTGATATTCCATCGTCGCGACCTCCGGTTTCTCCCAATTCCTTGCAGCCAATTTCCCCTGGATTTTTTTCCACAGTGCTTGTGGCTCGGGCCCGAAGCTCCCGGATGCGAGAGATAGGCTATGTCCACGATGCCCTCCCGGGTTTCAATCGTCTCTTGCGGCAGAGCCAGATCGCCTCTTTGTTGAATTTCACTGATTATTGTTGCCGTAACTCGCGCAGGTGCGTATCTTTTAGATACGGATGCCACACCGTGTCTTACGTTGGTATTTTCCAAGGGAGCACGGCGGATGGTCAAGTCGCCGCGTTTTGTCATTTGAGCGGAGAGCCCGAAGGTCAATCGCACCGTTTATGAAGCGCGAGATGTCATGAAAACTCTTGAGACGCGGTGCGCGCTTCAAAACGGGCCTTTGGTCAACCATGCGGAATTGCCGCATGGCCGGTACTGCGCAAAAGACTCAGCACTATTCAAAACAACGATATGATCTTACCAGAGGCCGGAGGGAGAGTTGGTTAATCGCCAAGGTGTCCGAAGAGAGACTTTAAGCTGGAGCATAGCCACCACAGATGTCAGATCACTACCGACGGTACGTGTCCGAGTCTATAGTTTCGATCTGGAGTGGCATGTGGACGACCCGGAATTAGCGGATTCCAGCGGTGACTAGTTGACTACGCATGCAACGGGGAAAAAAATGCACGAAAAAATATGTCGAGAGGCAGATACATGGGCCTCTGTCGGACTCCCGTGTTGTACGTCTCAGGCTTCTCTGTTGGATTGATTGATATCGATGTCTACCCAAACACCTCTTCGGTGGATGATATATGTTATGTGTTGTCCTGCCAGCCTTTTTTTGTCACGCCGAAAGCTCGATGTAGCCAGGTTTGGAAGTCCAACCATCACAACCATCGCAAAAACCAACGCTAAAGTGATTCCAATATATCAAAGACTCTATTTGGTGAGGCCCGAGGTGGAAATGGATTGTAAGAAAACCCAACGGCACATGATGTAGGACCTTTAGAGTAAAAGTAAGCCTCCCGCTAATGTGGTAAGCTTGCAATAAAACTTACGTCGAACTCTACTATCAATGTCTATGCTCAGGGAATGTCTCTAAACCTTCTCTCACCCATATACACAGACTAGACCTAGGGCGATGGTGCATCGAGGTCGGACCATGACTCCAACCACGAAGGCCAGTGGAGATGTGTGCTGGTCGTACACACGGGAGGTAGATCCATGCGCGGAAACGTTTCGTGATATGCGAACTCCACCGACTGGAACTCATTTGCCAGGTACGCACTGTCAAACTGCGGGCCAGTATAGAAACGGTGGTAGCCAATGACAACACATTTGACGCCAACCTCCTTCAGCCGCACGACAAGGCTTGTGATGGCTGCGATATCCACATTGGAGTCCTGCATGATGATGCGCACCGTCAGACCGCTGCGCGAGAGCGGTGTCTGCGAGGGCTCGTTGGGTTCCAGGAGCGCATTGATAATGGCCGGAAGCCTTTCCCCCAATACCACCAGCTCCTCTAGCATCGGCATCTGAGGCAGCAGTGAGGCAACATTTGTTTTGTCACATTCGTGGTATTCAGTATATTCTTCACTTTCTTCGTCATATTCGCCTTTTTGGCCTTCATCTGACGGTGCTGTCTCAAACCTTTCTATGACCCACAACTCCCGAACCCTAGCCAATGGTAGCGCCCGAATCATATACTTCGCCAGTTCATCGAAGTCGCGATAATCTGTATCAATACATGTTCCGGAGAGCTCTCCTGTGGCCATAAGCTCATAGGAGTATTGAAATCGTTTGATGCAGACCTTTGTGATAGTCTGCACTGCAGGGAGGTCGAAGGCTCCGGGCTCGAAGAAGGAGAATATATTTGTCCGTAGTGCCGTGGTATCTGCAACGGAGAGACATGATAGTATGTTGGGCAAGTTGTCTAGGTATTCATCATTGCTGCTGAGCGTGATCCTGCATAACTTCGGGAGTGAGATCATTGGAGGTTCACTGTAGGACATGCTCAAGACGTTGGTCAATATCAGGTCCACGAGGTTGGGTGTTTTGTCAAGCACAGACAGGACCTCAGAATAAAACCCAGTGCACATAAAAACGGCAATATGAAGCTGTGTGAGGGATGACATGCTGTTCGTCGATAACCACCACGTGCTGGACAGGCACAACTGCTTGATGCAAGGCATATGCCCGTTCAACAGCGGAATAGATTCAAAAGACATAAATTGATCGACTGCTCGAGGGCATATAAGCGTGACAGATTCAACACTGGGAGCAGACAAACTAGCAACGAGTTCTTCGGTAGACTCGTCGAACTCCGCCTCCCACCAGATGGTCCGGATGCGATTGTTGTGTGGGGAAGACAAGAGCTTCCTAACTTGCTCTCCAGGGAAGTCCTTCAAATAGACGTTCAAGGGTGCTGTTCGGGACCGTCGTACCAGAACATCAACGGGTACATTAACGGAAGGGGAATCAACGATGTTGGCCCAAATGGTAGGCAGACTGAGTGCAAGATCACGCCAAAGGCGGCATACATGGGTCAACTTGACGTATGGCCCAGGTTTCACATAGCGAGGAGACCACGCAGGATCATTCCAGCCTTGCCAGACCTCATGTTCCAATACCCCAGGAGTGTCTGGAACGAGATGGAAGACGATACTGAGAACATCGGGAGGAAGCCTGTTGATCAGAGACATTGAATTGCGAAGGATTTCCGTGGAAGATTCAACGGTTGTGATCAATTGTGTTATCTGCAGAGGTTTCCCTATTGAGTTTCGCAAAGATGGGTGGTTTCTGGATTACTCACTGAGCTTATGCTGGAAATTCAACATGAAGTGAGCCGTTTGTGAAGATCAGAAGCAAACGAACCTCAAAAATCTAGCTTGTCTCTGAACCTTGGCAAGCAAGGTCTCCGCCAATTGCGTGAGGGACATATCCTCAAGTATATGCTCTGTGGAGTCCATGCTGACTCGCTGTGAATGGTCGAGATAGCTCGAGACGCTCGATCACCGACCTGGAGACTTCTAAATTACTTTTAGATTTGTTCCTCCTAGGACCTCCTAGTCCAAACGTCGCCCAGAGAACCGTTCTCAGTGAGTCGGAGTCACTGACAGTAAATTCCAACGTTCGTAGCAGTTCGCGGAAACAGTTCGTCACGTGTGCCTGTGGTCCGTCCAACCATCTGAAATTTCTTCGCGAGCTGGTCTGCAAGCCATCTACCAGTGCGGCGGATGGTTTCCCGACCCAATAGTTTTTTTTTGGCATTGACAACTGTTCCTCGAGCCAGGAAAGTAAGTACGACTGCACACTCAAACATTGGTTCGCAGACAGATTATAAGGAGCGCGTGCGCATTCCCCAGTCCCGTGGATACAGGGTATAAGTAAACTGGATGCTATCTATACTACCAAAAATGCTCGGGTACCACGAAGAGTCACAACCTGAGATCCAACACTTGGTATAAGTAACGAAAAACAACGGGGGCGTGGGCGTGGGCGTGAGCTGCGTAACTTTTGGATGAGTCCTCCAGACGAATGCACTACAGATATCAAGGATTTCACAAGCGGCGAGGGCGTGGACACGGACATGGAACATGGGCAGTGTGTCGAAAGCATGACAGAGCTAGGGCAAGTGCGTCCGCACGACGCAACCATCGCACCGCTCAGACGATCGCTTTTATGAGCATTCCTTCGAGTCGGCAGTACTCGGGCACGATCGCCGCGTACGACATGAACGCGTCTACGTCCGGCTCCGCGACCTTCGCTAGCCCGAGCTGCAGCTCTGCCTCAGAGGTGGGCATCGCAAAGACAGGCACGAGCGCCGTGGGTGCAGTGGGAGTAGCTACCTCGGGCGTCGCGCTGGGCGCGGGGCCACTGAGGCCACTGAGGTCAGGAGTGGTAAACGCGGTCGACGGCGCGTCGCCCAGCGTGCTCCCGCTCATCGCGGTGCCCGCCGTCGAACTCGTGACCGTTCGCATCCTGCTGGTAAGCTCGCCCTCGCCGAAGCCGGAACCAAGCCCGAACGCGCCGAGGCCGCCGCTGCCCATCTTCTCCATTTCCTCGATCTCGTCCTCTTCCTCCTCGACGAGGATCGTCGCGCCCAGCGCAGAGCGCGTGCTGTGCGCGTATGGCGTGCTCGTGCCGCTCCCTGCGGTGCTCCCCGCCTTGCTGCTCGATCCGGTGGAGTTGATTGTTGTCCGCAGGGGTGCACCGCCGGTGGCAGCCCACCGTTTGGCAAGGAGCCGCCGCACCTCCTCCTCAAAACCTCCACGCCCTGTACCGGCAGGTGTGCCCTTCTCCTTTCCCCACACCCAGCGCGCTACGTACGCGCCACCGAGAGACGCTCGCGCAGGAAAGCCGGCAGGAGGTGCATTTCTGTGCGGGACGACCTGGGCCGCGTCAATTTGTGTTGTAGGGACAAGCACGGGCGTGTTAAAGACGTCGCCAACGAGGTTCGCGATTGATGGGAAATTAGCGGCTGCGCCGGTCGCGATTATGCGGGAGGGAAGTGGGGAATAGTCATATGGGTCAAAGGCGAGGCCCATATTATTGGAATTGCTGGTGTTCTGAGCGCGTTTTGTTTGGCCTGCAATGGGGCTGGGGGTAGTGCTCGAGCCACGACTGCGGCCCGCATTGGGACCGAGGACGCCTGTGGAGACTATCCTCGACCAGCGCACACGGAAGGAGAGGACCTGGCTCTCAAGGAGACATCGCGGATTCGCACGCAGATCGCGGAACTCGCTGACCTTAACGCCTGTCTCGAACCTGAAGATGCCTTTGACGTGTGAGAACGGGAAGCTGTCACCCTGCAGAAGCCAGAAGCTGAACAGCTTATCGTCGAGCCTATGCAGGAGATCAGTCCACGTTGAGATATAAGATCGAAGTTCTGACTTACCCGATCGACCCTCCGGGAGGAACGATCGCACATAGCCGATCGAATGCGCTCCAGCTTTTTGTGTACATGTCGCGCACGAGTGCGCGTGGAACATCGGCATTTCTAGCCGGTTTTTTTCAGTACAGACTTTTTTTCTGCGTCGCGGTCGAATGCGCACTGCAAGACACATACCTGCTCGTGAGCATTACAACATAGCGTCTTCTCTCGCTGGCATCTTGTGCGGGATGTGGGAAAAGGCTGTATAGCCGTGTAGGAAGGTATTGTGCAGCGGGAGCAAGCATCACGTCCATAGGTCCAAAAGACAGCACAGCATCGGACGGCGACGGACACAGAGAAAGATAAGTCGAGAGGTAGTCCGACGTGAAAGGCGTGACGATAGCCTCTGCAGCGGACGAGACGATGAGAAACGTCTCATACACTGTGGCCAACACGCACCGGGGTCAAAGCCGTATCGGTCCACTAAATATCGCGAGACGTTCCCAATCCGTCGTCGCCCTCCTGATACGTCAACGTCGCCCAACCACGCCCAAATCCGCCTGCCCTCCTCTTTATTGCCGCCAATGATCTCCATCACGCCCTCGTCCCAATGACTCTGAGTCCCCGCCGCGGCGCCACCATGTACAAACATACCCGTCGCGCAAGCCTCCCCTTCGCCCATGCCGACCAACCCTCCGCACACCAGACTAGCGAGAAACGAGCTCGCCACCTGCACACGGCCCGTGCGTGCCCACACTTCCGGCCATGCCTCCCGTACCCGAAGCAGTTGCGCCGCGAGCAGGGACGCGTGCGCGCATGTCCCGACGCGCGCCGCCATAATGTCCGGGCCGCCAAGCGCGGCCTCCAACGCCAACGCGTGCGTGTGCGCCGAAGTGTCCTGCGCTACAGGAGAATTCGGGAGGGACAGAGCAGTAGGAGGTATCTGAACGTGCGCCGGGAGCCGTGGGTCGAGGTTCGGCAACTGCGGAATCTGTCCGGCTTTCCACCAAACGAGTGCGTGCTAGCGCTTGTTGGACCCTCTGTGTAGATGAGAAGAGAGCACACTCACCTGCGCTGCGCCGCCGATAGCCTTGACACGGGTAAGGTCATAACTCTTGCTGAGCTTTTCTAGGAGCAGGTCTGTCGAAATTAGGAAGGGAAAATCCCACGATATCCAGATCGAGTAAGTTCCCAGTGACAACAACATTTGCTCCCGCGAACAATGTAGGACTCACCGAACGCCTTTATCCACATTTCCACGGGCGTCGTGTATGCATCTCCGGGCGTGGTGAAGATACCGCCCTGAGTTCTGTGCACTCGCAATGAGTAATCAGGATGATACACCAAGTAATGGAACTATCAAACGCCACAGAAAAAAGGCAAGGAGGACTGACTGATATTCCGGCAACTCCGAATCAAAGTCTACAGCTTCAACTCCTATGAGCTCCAGGTTATCGTCTACAATCGATGCACGCAGCTGGTCGGTCGCCAACTCGAGCCCGAGGAAAAGCGCCGACAAGGATTTGGGCGGCATTGCGATAGAGCGACCAGGTCGAATAGAAAAAGGAGAAAAAAAGAGCGTTCGTCGCGTTTGTTGTCGCCACCAGTCTGGTCGTCGCCGCCAGTGTCAAAGGAGTAGTAGGCGGTGGTCGTGGGGAAGAGAGATGCGGAAGCCGTCTGACGGAACCGCCGACATTTCATCAATAGGCGTGTGGTGTTTGACGCCTTCCTCAAGCCTCATGTCCCTAAATTCCCACACACCGGCAATACCCGACCACTCTGCAGGTTCTCTCCTGCCCGTTCCAGCGCCGTCTGACTTTCTCTTTTCACCCTGTCGTACCCCTCACACCTTCAAAAATCCGCTCCATCTACTGTGACTACTATGTCAAGCGATGGCCCAACCGCATGGGCGCCGCATCGTCAAGGAGGGGAAGGGCACATCTATTAAGACGGCACTCAAATACAAGAAAGCTGCGGAAGAAGCCACGTAAAGTAAGATACAATGGATGACAAACGCTCGATGCAAGTCTCTGGGCCCGTCGAAATGCTTTCACCGTGGCGAATTCCAAAATGCTCGATTTTTTTTACGTGGACAGGTCATGAAGATGCAGACGACGCATACGCATGTATGTACGGACTCTCTATCTATGCACAATGAAACGCAGACGTCTCCGCATCTATCCCTTTTTGCAGGCGTCGTCCTGGTGCTGTGACGCTATTTGAGCGCCATTCTTGCAACTATCCACGAAGAACAATGTAACATGCGCGTATGCTGTCCGTTGTGGTTTTTTTTCGTCACAGGTTCTCTCGCCAGTTGGACGGCGGACGTCATGCGTATTGGCCTCGAGCTCACTTGGAGACATGTTTGCAAACCTGTTCCCAGGATAGGTGTCCAACGAACAGACAGCGTAGCAGTCGTCAAGTCAGGAAGGAGTATGCGTTCCTTGACTTTTGTCTGCAGCTTAAACACCGTCACTGCAGAGGCGCTTGGTGACGATTTGAGGCCCAATTGCGACTAGAGAGATCTAGCTGGTAGTGACTATGTCGCAGCCACTTAGGCACCCAACCTAGCGTCTTGTCAAACACGTTGCATCTGCATGATACCTGGTGGCTTCGCCGAACTCTGTTGAGCGTCAGTGAGAAATTGCTGACTATTCCCCCTTCGTTAGGACAGCGATGTCGTCCTTGCTTCAAGGTTCATTCTGCATGCCGCCGACTCAAAGTGCAGTCTTCTGCTGCGGCAACAGGCGTTCTCGGTCGAGACAGAAACTGACAGGCAAGTATGACGCATCCGTGAAGAAGGCCGATCACTCGTTCCGCACTCACATTGATCCGCCACAGTTGGGCTTTCAGTTGCGGGAAGCATGCGCACGTGCATATCGTGACCAGGGTGTACAGCGCCCAGAAGGATAACTCGCCTAGCCGTTCTTTCTCTCCCGTTATTAGCTAATTTCCCGGACCCATTGTCCTCTCTATACGCGCTCGGGACAGAACGGTCAGACTCAGTTTCGAAGGGGGGGAAAGGTGTAGCCTCGCCAGAGCGCCTACCCTAGCGTCCTCTCAGTCCATCGCGCCTCCCTTTGCCATGTCTGTCCAGCTTTGGCGCAAATGTATATCCACTGTTGCATAAGAACTCTCGGACCCACGATTCTCAGGCATTTAAAACCTCAGCAGAACATGCCTCGCTCGCGGCGGTTCCTCCTGTTACCTCACAATGGCTTCAGTACCAACACCCCTCTGAAGAAGTGTCGTAGGCTAACAACTCACCCCCTAATTTGCCTCTGACCGATCGCCTGCCCTAAAATTCGCGTTGTGGAAATAGGACCCGCCGTGTAATGGTTGTCTGCATAATCCATCCATCAAAAAACTGCGTGAATGCATCACGCAATACATAACCCTCTTTTCCCCTTAAGAGGTAACTTGAAGAACGGAAATCAACCAAGTAGGAAAACCACGAGGACAAAATGTGTGGCACTTTTGCCTCTTGTTCGTCATACTAACATGTATACTCGTAATTACAGGACCGTCTCTCATTCTACTCGACATGGTCTCACTAGTTGTAACTGGACAGTTGTGCATCTCCAGTCCTCTTCTGCTTGCTGAGCGACGTCGACATCGATGCTGAGCTCCCTCTCTCGAACCTCCAACTCGAGCCGGAATGCCCGATGACACCCATCAAATACCCGCAAACTCTCCGCCACGCGGTTTGCCTCGTGGGGGATCCTCTCTCGAAGGAGTTGCAGAATTGTCCGAAAGGTTTCGCTGCTCTCTGCGTGGAGTATCGTAGCAAATGAGTACATATATTGGAGAAGAGCCTAAAGACGCGACGATGACTTACGACCCCGGTTGTCCAAGTCAGCTGTGATTGCCGCCGCCGCCGAGGATATAGTGGATCCTATAGATAATGCACCACCAACAAAGATTCCGTTGGGCATGTAGCTTCTCGCGGCCATCGCGGCGGCTTGGAATAGCGCAACGAAGACATTTTCCAGCCACATGATAATCCTGTCCATAAAGTTCGGTTTCCTGTCGTGCGTCTCCTCGAGGGTGGACACAAGCGTGCGGAGGTTCTCGCACATGGTCGCAACATGACGTGACACCTCTGCGGAATACTCGCCGACGAAGTTCGCTGTGTCGACGACTCTGGAATCCTGGGTAAGCCGGCCGTCTAACTCTGCCGCTCGTCGCAGCCGCTCCGCCATAATCTCGCTGAAGCGCTGGTACGCATCGACGATTTTCTCCGTTGCAAGCAGGGCGATCTGGGCCTGGGCATGGAGCTGGTTAATCTGGTGTCGGATCCGTATCTCGTGACGCGTCTGTCTCCCCAGCTCCACGCTGAGGAATACCCGCAAAAGTCAGTCCTGTGCGGGGCGCAAAGCAGCAGCGAACGTTACTTGTCAAAATGTTCGATCCACGACTTGAAAATGTGCTCGCACGTGTTCATCTCGCGCAGCGCGACCCACAGAGTTCGGATGTCTGCCCTGGACCACGACGATAGCTCGTCCCGCGTTACCTGACGCGTGCGTGGTAGACCTAACGCTACTCGCGAAGTGAGCTCCGGGTAGCGGTTCGTATGGACCGAGATTGCGCTAGGATCGCTGCTGGAAGACTGGTTTGCAGCCATGTCGTCTGTGCGTGGCACTATCTGAGGTAGCCTTCTTTATAACCTCCTGCTCTGTGCTAGCGGGACATCGAACCTTCCCATGACTGTAACTACTGTCTCACGGAGGGAGGTGCGTAGGGCGTACGTACATGGATCAGCGTTGATCATCGCTATGATTTTTTGGTCGTTCCTACCCAGGAGGCGATTCATTTGCTCGTTGGTTAATCTCCGGAAATTCTGCATCATATGGTGCGTGTGCACCGTGTGCATCTCGAACTTTCTATGCTAGACTCAGCTGAGGCTGAGCGCTGAGCGACAATATCCTTTTTTTGGTTCAGACTACAAGTTTGCTAACTCTGCTCCCTATCTATCGTTTGAACTTCGGTTATTTCTGCCTCAGCTCTGCTTCCAGTGTGCTGAGCTGGGGATGCCATGGCTCATATGGTTCACGCCACGAGGTTTCCGTGAACGTTGGACTTAAGGTTCAGTCTCACACTGATTTACGAGAAGGCTTTGAACGAGGAACGCTCGGTGACCATGATCTGTGCTGAAACAAGACGGGTGGCATTCCATCCATTGTATTCCATATCAATATCAAGAGTAAGCTGAGGGTATCGGCTGCAGAATGATCATGGAGGGCCTCTAACGGCCATGAAGTAGCAACTGCAATTACAATATATCAATGATTATGCATGTCCAGCAAGTCTGGCTGTAGTAGGTATCATGCAGTACTGAAGATCTGAAGGTTGAAACAATGAAAGCTTGAAGTTTGTGCACAAAGGTTCGGGAATATGGTGAACAACGTTATTTTTGTTATTCACAACCATAATCCTGATGTGCCACACAAACGGAACTTATCACACAAATACGTTATTTCCCCCGCTCGTCATCTTCGCGCTGAAGCTAGCTGTAGCTGGGCATTCGGGCATCTCTACGCCTCCTGAGCACGCTAGTTGGGAGTAAGCTTGACCAATTTCCCCTTCAAAAGCTTCATTCTAGGCGGATTCGGAGCGCCTGGTGGCGGGCGTCGAACGTCCATAGACTTTCTGCAACACTGTAACGGAGGGTTTGAACGACAGCGTTGAAGTCTTTTTAAACCTCTTGTCAACCCAATATACTCCGGGGGAGGGTTTCCGGCTACTCACAGTTCGTAATCATTGATGATGCTGGACGAGAGGGATGAGGCAATGCTTAACGCGGCACTTGCAGCTGTTCCAAGGCCAGGAGCGAGCGATGAAGTAAAGCCAGGGCTGATCCGCTCGATATAATCGCGAGTGCGTCCGGCGTAGTCTCCCAAAGGCAGACTGACACTTTGCTTCAACCTTCGTTCCTCAGGATATCCGTGTCTGGCGTCCGGCGCTCTGCGCAACCACTTTAAGATGCGCTTCTTCAGCGTCGGTGGCTTTCGCTGCACTTCGTCTAGGGTGGTCACCAGCTCGCCGAGGTCCTCGCACATCTGCGCGACATGTTTCGACACCTCGGCGGAGTACTGATTTATGTAGGCGGCTGTTTCGGTTATCCTGGGTTCAGCCTCGAGCTCGCCGCCGAGCTACGAAGCGTACGTATCGCTGTCGGTCCACCATGATATCTGCGAAGTGGCGATGCGCCTCGACAATACGCTCTGTGGCGAGCAGCGCCATCTTGGTCTTGCCCTGCAGTATGTTCACTTGGTACCGGACGCGCCTCACTAGGTCCGTCTGCTCCCCGCTTGGACTATGATCTGCGAATTAGCTGGGCCTTTCCGTGGCACGATAAATTCTTATATGTCCAGATGCGGGTTCCACGCGCTGAATATCCGGTCGCATCTGCTCATCAAAGCTATGTCAAGGGTGTGCACCACAGCATTAGTCCTATTCGTCTACTCGAAGGTACCGCATAGGCTTCAAACGTGCGATCCATGCCTATAGAGAGGGCATGGCTTGCCACAGATGTTCGCGTGCGAATAATGCTGATTCAATTCTCCGTCCTGCGAGCCATAGCTCGACTGGGCATAGCTGGTGCTCTGGCCGATGGCCGCGTGGGGTTGCGACAACGGTGGAGGAGCATCAAGATATCACGTCAAGGCTTAAGACATACCACGAATACGGCGATGCGTCTGGGCATCCAAACATTGTCATCAGCATAGGTTGCGTCCTCGAAACGGACAATGGGGCTTGTACGGTCAATCTCTGCACCGCCAGATCGATCGTTGAGCAAAGGCGCCGATAGCATACTGTACTGGCTCTGAGGTCAGTCTCTTCTTTTCAAGCACGTACACCGACATGCTGTTTGAGATGACGGTCTGCTTATGAGATTCGTAGTCATCTCTACCGATCTTCGCCCGGTGCGGTCGGTTGCATGTCGGATTTGTACCGCGCCGGTCGTGATGGTTGTATCCCGCAGGTGCCCCAAAAACTCATTCGATGGTGGAAAAGTGGGTATCGGACGGTCATTGTGGGAGCGACCGAATTTCAGTGGCGTGGTCAAACGAGAGATCGCCGGCCTTGTCCCCGCCCCTGGCCAGAGGATTACAATGGATGCCCTGTTTAGTACGCCGCATCTTTGTTCCAGTAACTGTGCTTTGCGATGTATGTGCTGTTTTTACGACGCACCATAAACTGCATACACAAGTACCCGTACGCTGAATTCGCCGGCGGGGCCCAGTACGCGTTCCAACAATGTTTGGAGAATAAGCACGGGGACTACATCATCATGCTGACATCAGATACATTCGGATGCTGCGACGTTCCTCGTCAACGCCTCCGCACCACTTGCTGCAATTGGGTGTTCGTACGTTTCCAATCCTCCTCCGCTTGCCGAGCAACATTGACGTCGACTGTCAGCAGCTCCCTCTCCTGTATCTCCAACTCCAGCCGGAGCGCTTGGTGACACGCATCAAAGACCTGCAGACTGTCCGCTGCGCGTTGTACGTCTTGCGGGATTTTTTCGCGGAAGAATCGCAGCATCTGCTGGAAGTCTCCGTTGATCACTGGGTGGGGGTGGTGTAAGGAATACGTACATCGAGATAAGCCAAGAGATGCAGCGACGACTTACTACCGCGGTTGTCCATCTCAGATATGACCTTTTCTGCCACAGAAGAAACGAATGATCCAATAGCTAGGGCACCACTGGCCCAGATTCCATTCGGCACAAAGATGTTTGCGACGACTGCGGCCACTTGGAGGATAACCGTGAGTGCCTGGAGCACCTTTCTCAACCACGTCAAAATCTGATCCTTCAAGCTCGGTGTTCTCTTCTGCGTCTCATCGAGGGTGTCCATGACGTGGCGAAGGGTTTCGCACATAGATCCAACGTGTCGCGACACCTCCGCGGAATGCTCCTTGATGGAGTTTGCCGTCTCGAGGACTTTGGAATCTGGAGTCAGCCGGCCGCCTGACTCTGCCGCTCGTCGGAGCCGCTCCACCATGATTTGGCTGAAACATTCGTGTGTTTCGACGATTCTCTCCGTAGCAGAGAGTGCCATCTGCGCTCGGTCCTGCAGGGTGCTGATCTGGTGTCGGACCCGTATTTCAAGGTCTGTTTCTCTCCCAAAGCCAACACTGAGGAACGGTCAGTATCGCATGTGAAGTACAGCACTGCGAACACTACCTGTCGAGGTCGTCATTCCACGACTTGAATATCTGGTCGCATGCGCTCATCTCGCGGAGCGCGACGCCTAGGGTCAGGACGTCTGCTAGTGACAACGACGACAGTTCGTTCCGCGTAACGTATCGCGTGTGCGCCATACCCGACTCTGGCTGCAGAGTGCTGTCTGGGTTGGAGAATGCGCCGTGGTCGCCACTGGAAGACTGGTTGGCACCCATGTTGTGTATGCATCGTACGACCTGAGGCAGCCCTACTTATAATTGGCCGGGCTATTCTTTCGAGCGCCGGGGACTGACATTCGTTGCAGTTGTGCCAGGCGGACGTCGAGCCTTTCCTCGACGGGCAGCTATCCGGTGTCATTGAAGCGACCTCGCAAGGAGGCGCATCGGACATAATGATCATCTCTGCGATTCTTTGATCATTCCTACCGGAAATTTAAGTACGTACATCATTATGCCCTTTTTTGCAGGTAACACTGTTGACTAATTTCAGGAAGTACTGCATCATACGGTGTGTGTACATCCCGATTTTTCTATGCCAGGTTCAGCTGGAAAACGACAATCAATATCTACTGTAGGTTTTCGACCAATCCAGACGGTCACAGGTCACAAGGACCTTGGCCTGTCCGGAATCCGACACTCTGTCCGGTGTCACACAGGTGGTGTCCGGATGTGACCATGAGCCATTCCGGGCAGATTTTCTGGGGCCTGCGGTGCGAGGACATTCAGAACATGTAGGGAATGCTCTAATGCTAATCACAGGAACTCTAACACAATTAGCCTGTAACCCCCCCCTGTGGCAGCAAATAGCTGCAGGTTGGTCGGCCTGACGGCCGGCAGATGTCTGCAATATCCCATGGCATCAGGAAGACCTTAAATTTACTTTGATTGACTTAAGCATCTTATCTAAGGGGTCAACTCCGATAAGGGAACCAAGCCTTAAATAATATTTTGAGACCTTTTTTGGCTCTACTTAGTCTATATTAGTAAGTAGAAATAGTAATTATGACATTAAGCCACCAGATAAGGCAATCGAGCAGGCATGTCAAGTCCAATAAGTTGACTAATGTATATACTTGGTAAGTAACATAAGTTAGTAGAGGAGTTAAGCAGAACAAGGACACTAAGTGAACTGAAGTGTATTGCCATTGAATTGTTTGGCAAAGAGCTTGCCCTTTCCTACATCAGGAAAACCAAACTTTTTCTTAAGAGGGCACTTAAATGACTTAAATAGACTTATGGTCCTTATTTAAGGATATAAGGACAAAAAGGGCCCAAGCCATATTCTCTGAGTGTCTGAAATTTGACTTATTGAGACTTGTTTGACCTGAAATAAGGGTTGCCAGACCCGAAAGTCTAAATAAGTCCCTAAGGAAAAGTTGGGTTTTCCTAATGTATCATTTGAGAATGAGATCTAGCACAAGTGGGCATCAGCATTGGCATTAGCAAAGGAGACAGATATGCCACTGGATGACTAAAAGGCTCCAGAGAGGCAGTCAGGTCAAGCTTAGATAGAATAGAGATAATTTGCAGAGGGAGATTAGCCTGAAAGTGGATGAAGTCAATGAGAATCTGCAGGTCAGCCTCAGAGAGACTGAACAAAGACATGAGTGAGTGCTCTCAAGGAAAATTTTCTGGAACTGCCAGAAAAATTCCCTTGAGGCAGCCACTTTGAGAAGTTGTGACTTGTTCTCCCTCACCTCGTTCTCTCTGCTTCCCATCTTCTAACACACTCATTGCTCTGTGCACCATCGTATTTATCTCTCACTGTCAGGTAAGTGCGATAATCCACTTTAATTATCTTAGATCACTTATCCAAGGTGGCAAGCCTAAAAAGTCAATAAAGTGTCCGATATTTTTTTGACTGATTATTTGGCAGGACTTAATATACTTTCAATAAGTGTGCTAAGCAATTATGATGCTGAGCTGCCAGAATAAGGCAATTTAGCACTCTAAGCTGACACTTATCTCAGGGTCTCAAGCATGTCAAGCAATGTGTCTCTGAGTGCGACTCTGTACATACGTCATGTGGTCATATGACTCAGATGTTCAAAATCTAACAAGTTCTGCTGGCATGGTGTGAGCCTGCCTTCTTTCTCTTTGATTTCTCTCTGTGCCCTGTTATCTACTTTCTCTCACTCATATTGCAATGGATGTTATTGCCACATTTTGCATGTACTTACTGTACTTAATATGCTTGTTGTTCTTATTGACACCGGTACGGTTGTGATTTGCATACCTTCAAGCTAATTAAGCAACAACAAATCAAGCTTCAAGCTATTTCAAGCCAGTCAAGCCACTAGTTAAGCCACCGGCCAAGCTGATCAAGTATCGAGATCAGCTTACACATTTGAACATGTTAATTACTTGAATAAGACAGATAAGTCCCCATAAGTAAAGTTAAGGTTTTTCTGATGTGTGTCCATCATCACATCCCACCTGCCTGCCCGGATTGTTGCAAAGCTGTTTGCAGTTACACCCCCATCCGGATTGGTCAAAAACCTATAGTATATTGTGTTCAGACTGGAGACTTGCCAACTATGATATAATTCTATTGAGAAATCTCCAAAAAGTGTGAAACCCCGCGGTAACTCCTCGGCTTCTTATACAGGCACTGGCATCTCTCTATTGGCTTTAACGGCTTGCCGCCCGAGTAACCCCTGTCCCTGTCTTGCCACCAGATATTTACACAGCTTTCCTTAGGACTAAGCAAAGGGAGGGTTGGAAGTTCAGTATAGGCATTATGGGCGAGGGTGTTGATGTCTACTGATCCCTGAAAGGCTAAAAAAGCACAGATGCATATCCAGAAAGAGGGTGTCTATGTACAGCGGGTCTTTATATGGGATGCTTGATGAAGATGCAGCTGCAAGTTGTCCTCCAATTATTATGACACCTCACTTTTCCTTGACAGGCACCTACGATGCCACTGAGGCATCCTCGTGAGGAGGTGCATAAGACATGCATGGTATTCAGCATTTAACCATTGATCAATCTTATTGGAAAGGTGAGTCATTATTTCCTTTCATGCTGGTGACCCCGTTCACTAATTTCTCATGAGCATTGAACTTTCTATGCAAGATCAGCTGTAAAGCGACAGTATCATTGAATTGTTCAGACTGCAGGCTTTCCACATCTGGCCTAGTTGTATTGCAAAACTACAAAGACTGTCTTCTTATACGAGAGCCGGTATTTCTATATTGGACCTAATGGCTTGCCGGCTGTGTGATGCGGGATCATCCCATCCTGACCCCCAGATATTAAGATGTGGCATTTCTGAGGACTAGGTAAAGAGCAGGAGGTCTTACTGTACTAACTTATGGGCGATGCATCCAGAAAGAAGGTGTCTTCACACAGTCAGCCTTTATGTAAGATAAAGACACAGTTGTGGTCTTATCACATTTTCAGCTTCAAGGATAGGCGGCAGACACTAGGGTACTTGAGCACCTATGGACTCTGATATATGTCCAGACTAGCTCGGGAGATTAGCACAGGATTACATCTCACTTGTCTCCTTACAGTGAGGATGCAATCATGAATCAGATTACATGCATTGCACTAATATTTATCCTCTCATTCCAGTTACATCTCTTCTTAATGCCTTTACACCACGAGCTGCATTTTGGCATTGGCGCACCTCCAGTCCTTGGCTTGTCGAGCAATGTCAATGTCGACTCTGAGCAGCTTCTTCTCTTGTATCTCCAATCTCACTTAGAGTGTTTGGTGACCTGCAGACTCTCCACTACTTGTCATGCCTTGTGCAGGACCATCTCCCGAAGAAATTGCAGGACTTTCTGGAAGTCTCCTCTGCCCTCTAAGTGAGATGGAATAGCAAATGGGTATGTTGAAGAGAGTTCAAAAGGCACAGCAATGACTTACTCTCCATGTCCATGTTAAACATGATTGATGCCTGAGTGATAGAGGACCCTATGGATAACTCGTTCTGTTAAACAGGAATGTATTTGGGGTGACTGCAGTGCCTGAGAGTATAGGAGTAAGTGTAAGCAGTACTTTCTTGAGCCAATTGAGAATCTGCTTCCTCAAGCTTAGTTTCTTGACCTGCTGATATGCTCCCAGACCTCCTGGCCTCTGAAAACACATTTTTCAGTGATCACTCAGACCTCACTACTCTATCTCTTAGCCTCCGAGATGCATCTGTATAAGGAGCCTAAATCCTCAGGCTCACCAGGGCTGCAGTGGACTCAATGTATAGCCAAAACTAAGCTAAGACTGAGTGTGTACAGCTAGATGGTGAGTGTAGGGGATATAAAGCAACTTGCTTATGTAAGTAGTAAGCAGTCCATAACGAGTAACGGTCGTCAGAACCGACCCGTTACACCCTCCCCTACCAGAAACAACCCAGGGGGAAAGAAAGGAAGAGAAGGGGAATAGATGGGGATATGGTAAAGTAAAGTGTACTATGTATAAGGGAAGTAAAGAGAATGTATACCATAAAATAAATGTGCGATGCGCACACTCCCTCCCACTCCAGAAAACCCGTCGGATCCACCTCAGGTTACAGTTCCATAGACAACGACCGGGGGTGTCTGAGGAGACCACACACAGTGGTTTGGGAGGCATGGGTCCTGTGGGCGGGCCCACTGCCAGCGCCGGTCGATGTGGCAAAGTTAAGAGTCAGGGCATTGAATTTGCAGAGGTGGGATGGATGATAGGGGAGTCGACAAGGTCGACAAGGGTGGGTGGGGCAGCAACTGTGCACTGTCGTACACAGGTGCTGCTGCCTCGGGGGTGTCCTGGGCGCGATGCCGTGGCACTGCATCGTGGTCCGCTGGCGCTGTCGAGGTTGGCTGCTCGATGGCGCAGGAGAGTGGTGGCGGTCCGTCGTAGACGTTGGATGCAGGGTGTGTGGTCGACGGGGAAGGGGGGTGCGCAAGCAGTGCGCTCAGGTCCATGGGCGCCGTCGGGTGGCTCATAGTGGGGACAGCGGGGTGCACCTCTGGGCGCACTGGGATCGCGTTGTCGTGGACGCACTCCCCTCACGCCGGTGATGTGGTGCAGTGCATCGGCGATGCGGTAATGGGGTGCATCGGTGATGCGGTGCGCTCCCGGGTCGTGGCGCTGGCATGGCGCGCCCTCGGTGTTGGCGGCGTGGCGGGCACATCATCCTGGGTATGCACCCCTGGCGTTGTCAGCACGGTGCAGTGCGTCGGCGACGCTGTAGGCGTTGGCGGCGCTGGGTGCATTCGTGTGTCGGCGCCCGCGTGGTGCACCCTCGGTGCTGGCGGTGTGCCGGGTGCGACGTCCGCATCCTGCACCGCGGCCGCTGCGGGCTTCGTTGCGCAGCCGCAGTGCGTCGGTGTGCTCGGTGCCACCTGCGCTGTTGGGCGGTTGGTGGCCCGGACAGCGAGGCACATTGGCGTCGGGCTGTCGCGGGCTTGCACCCTTCGTGCTGGTGACGTGGCCAGCACATTGTCTGCATCCTGCGCTGAGGCCACTGTGGGCGCGGTCATGCAGCCGCGCTGCGTCGCTGTGCTCGTGCGCGTTGGCGCTGCACTGTCGCGGTCGCGCGCCCCTGGCGCTGGTGACGTGGCAGGCACATCGTCCGCATCCTGTGTCACCACTGTCATGCGCGTGTGTATGCTGCGATGCGGTGGTGTTGCACGTGAGAGCATTGGCACCATCGGCATCGTTGGGCACCCGGTGATGTGGGTGCATGGCAGCGACGCTGTGGGAGATGGCAGGGCGGGCGTACCTCGCGCATTCTGCTTCCTCAGCTCCTGCTCCTGGTAGTGCTGCGGCCATTCCTTCACCCTCTTCTCCGGCCTCCTCTCCTCCCTTCTCCTCTCCTCGGCCTCCTTTACCCCCGCACTCTCCCCTACCAGTTTTTGGGGCCAGTTTTTTCGGTCCTGACTCGGCACGATGGTCTTGAGGTGGTGCGGGAGCTCGGGCCTGGCAAGGATATCGGACGCGAGAGAGGGGGAAGTGGGGAGCGCGGTAGGAGTAGAGGTGTCGCATTTGATGCGGTCACGTGTCACGTGGTGATGCGTCCGTGCCACGTCGAACATTGCATGGGCGACGTCGGCTCCCCAGCATTCTGCAAGGGCATCGAGGCGGCGGTGAGCACGCTTGATGGTGGTAAGGTCATCTTCGCAAGCATAGCGCTTGTGAAGGGTGGCGAGGTGGAGGTGTCGCTCAACCAGCCAGTCGGTGATTGTGAGCCAATGAGTGAGGTTGTTCACCTCAACCCATCCTTGCAGTGTGTTGGCAACACGGCCTATGTCACTGATGATGACCGTGACTTCAGAGGTCCTGAGAGGCGTTGCCAGGTAGGTATGACGTGCAGGGCACAGTGAGTGCTCCTGCCCATCCAGCCAGTAGTATCCAGTCATAGCAGAACTTCAGCAGTAGTTCTGAGACTGCAAAAAAAGTGTAAGGAGCCTAAATCCTCAGGCTCACCAGGGCTGCAGTGGACTCAATGTATAGCCAAAACTAAGCTAAGACTGAGTGTGTACAGCTAGATGGTGAGTGTAGGGGATATAAAGCAACTTGCTTATGTAAGTAGTAAGCAGTCCATAATGAGTAACGGTCGTCAGAACTGACCCGTTACAATTTGACCCTTTCACAACCTTATGCGAACTTTTGCGACTTCGTTCGACTTCGCTCATTTTCTCGCGACTTCTCTCCGAGATTTGACATTCTTTTGTCACTTATATGCCACTCTTATGTCTCCCTGCTGTCGGATACCACTTATCTGTTGTCCTTTGGTCTGGTCCTATGCGCCCTGGCTGATTTCCTTCTAAGTCTATACTTTTTCGATGTCGTGCTGCCTCTCTGGATGTTGCGCCAACTCACTGGTTCATCACGCCGACTTATCAGTGTTGCACAACAGTCACGCCCTCCTGTTTTGCAAATCCCAATCCCTTTATCATTTAACCTTCCCCTTCAAGACCCCTACCTTCATGCTGGACCGGAGATGCCATTAGAGTGTTCCATGTGGTTCAGGACAAGTAGCATATGTTTTCTTTCGATTTCCCTCTAATTTACCTGTTGGAGGCTTCGGGATGACCTTATTAGGCAATCCGGAGCATCCAGGTAGTCGGGCGATATTCCCCGATATCTTATTCAGCATCGAAGGATACAGTAGCTACTAGAACTATGTGGCATGTTCTGGACTAGTCTACTGGTGTAGTATATAAGGAGGGACCTCTTGCAGGTCCCAGTAATAATATCTCTTCCCCAAATCACTCACTCGGAGGAATTCATACGAGCTGCGCTAATAGGTTATGAGCCCCGCTAGCTTATAGCTTATACTTTACCAGCTTCTACTTACTTGTTACACACTCTGACTATCGGTAGTTACAATGTCGAGTACTACCGAATCTCGTGACAGCCTGTCGTCCTTGTTCCGAATCGAGCAACTTCGCGATGACAACTGGCTCCCATGGAAGCGCCGTACTATGGCGATCTTGAGGGAGCGCGGTGTCTTGAAATATGTCGATGGAACATCGGAGAAGCCGAAGCCGGCAAATGCAACAACACCAACGGCAGGAGAAACGGCGGTGATCACGAAATGGGTTGAGGGCGATCAAAAAGCCCAGACCGTTATCGAGCTGCTGTTGAGCGACTCGCAGATGATACACATTGCGGACGCTACAACGGCTGCGGAGATGTGGAACCAATTGAAGTTAGTAAAGGAGGCGAGTGGACAACTGGGGATAATGGCATACCGAAGGAAATTCTATCGCACAGTTGCCACGGAAGGCAGCGATATCGCAGCGCATATCACGGAGCTCCGCCGGACACAGGAGCAGCTACACATGATGGGTAGCAAGGTGTCGGATGACGAATTTCGAACGATCCTGATCACATCGTTACCGGAGTCTTGGGACCAGTTCACATCTGCGTACCTGGGTGCAACAAGCCAGAAGGACAAGTTGCCGACATCGCATGAATTGATAGCCATCTTGCTCGAAGAATACCGGCGCCGGCGAGAGAAAGGCGGTGCCGACGAGTCTGCGCTGGCAGCACGCGGGCGGTGGACCCAGCCGAAGAATACCGCACAGGGCGGAACGGACAGGAAGTCCGACGCGGAGTGCTGGAATTGCCACAAGCGTGGACACACTCAACATGAGTGTTGGTCGAAAGGCGGCGGCAAGGCGGGTCAGGGACCGCGAAGTAAAAAAGAAGGCCGTGCGCAGGCGCACACGAACCAGGCACAGTCAACAAATGACGTGCTGCGAGATGTCGCATTCCGCACAGACGAGGCGACCTGTGCTGGGCAACAATTTAGTAGTCAGTTCTCGCGTTATGACTGGCTAGCTGACTCTGGAACGACATCACATGTTACAAACCTTCGTGACGCGATGACAGACTATGTGCCGCTTGAGGCCTCTTCGATTGCCGGGATCGGAGACCAGAGTGTGCGCGCTCTCGGGCGTGGCACTGTGGAAGTCAATAGCAGGATCAGAGGCAACACATGTACTTTTTGCTTGAAAGATGTCCTGTACGCACCGAAAGCGACAAATAATTTGGTGTCGCTGAGCCGCCTGGATGAAGCGGGTGGACACTTTGATGGCGGTGCCGGAGGAATAATGCTGCAAGAAAGCAGCGGCCACATCATCACGCAAGGCCGAAAAGTCGGCCGATTGTACTTGCTCAACATGCGGGCCAAGGCTGCTATGCCGAGTGAAGAGCGCGCGAACATTGCGCGCGACGATAGCGACTCGTGGGAGTCGTGGCACCGGAGATATGGACACCTGGGATTCACAGGGTTAGAGAAGCTCTACAAGGAAAACTTGGTGGAGGGACTCACCGTTGATGAAAACTCGATGCCACTGACACAGTGCGAAGCCTGCGTACAAGCTAAGCAGGCGCGTCGTGCATACCTGAAGGAGGCGGAGGACCGCTCCCAGATGCCAGGCGAGTTGACGCATAGTGACGTCTGGGGCCCCGCACATGTAGTATCGATCGCCGGATCGCGTTACTACATATCGTTCACGGACGACTGCACGCGGAGGTGCCAAGTCCTGTTCATGAAACATAAAAGTGAGGCTTTTGAAAAATTGAAAGAATACCTCACCTTTATTGAACGACGCTTCGGGCACCTGCCGAAGATCGTGCGTGTTGACAATGGGTCCGAGTACATCAATAAAAACCTGAAAGGGTGGTGCCGTGAGAAAGGAATTGAGCTGCAAACAACAGCACCATACTCACCTTCGCAGAATGGTGTAGCTGAGCGATTTAATCGCACGCTATTGGAGCTTGCTCGCGCAATGTTGATTGCGAGGAAGCTTCCAAACTTCCTCTGGGCGGAAGCTGTTGCATACGCAGCATACCTGCGAAATCGAGCGCCGACGAAAGCACTGCGCGGGAAAACTCCGGAAGAGGCGTGGACGGGCAAGAAGCCCAATGTCGCGCACCTACGAGAATTTGGGTCAGATGTCTGGATTCTGACGGAAGGCCAGAATCTTTCGAAACTCGAGCCAAAGTCGAAGAAACACACCTTTGTAGGTTTTGCTGATGGCCCGAAGGCCGTGCGCTACTACGATGTGGGTGCGCGCTCGATCCGAGTCTCGCGAAATTTTGTATTCGCGGATGCCCCGAACCCAGCAAGCAATGTTCCTGTACATCAGCCTGATGACAGTGACAGGCTGCCGCTCGAGGGGGAGTCAGGGGGAGCTGTCAAGCAGCAGCCTCCCACATCTGCATCAAAACCAGCATCAGTACCTGTCAAAGCTGATCAGTCTAACAAGAAACACGATGGAAACTACATTACAGAGGAAGACTTACCTCCCGAGATACAGGAGAGCATGCGAGAGCGACCGACATTCTTGCCTGCACCCCCGAAGATCCCTCTTCATCGTACGACCCGCGCTACGCAGGACCACGACTATCGAAGGATGGATAACCCCCGCGCGCAGCCCGCGAAGTCGCGCGAGCCGCCGGGAGTGCCGAAAGAGAATGCACCTGGTGAGAGTGCAAAAGTCGCCGTGACGCCCGAAGAATTTGAAGAGATCGCGCAGGCGCTGTATGCGACAGCACTGGCATCGGGCGACAGAACGGCGAGTGCAGGAGATGAGCCGCGAAGCCTCGCGGAGGCCCAAGCCTCTCCGGAATGGCCAGAATGGGAAAAGGCTGTAAAAGCGGAATATGATCAGTTGCAGGGCATGGGGACCTGGGAGCTACAAGACTTACCAAAAGATCGAAATGCTGTGGGCTGCAAGTGGGTCTTCCAGAGGAAAACCAACAAGGAGGGTCAGGTTGTCAAGTACAAAGCCAGATTGGTGGCACAGGGGTACTCACAGATCCCAGGGATGGATTTCCTTGAAACCTTTGCCCCTGTAGTTCGTCTTGAGTCCATCAGGGCCATCCTAGCATTAGCAGTAGTTAATAACTGGGAAATAGGCCAGATGGATGTTAAGGGAGCTTACCTGAATGGAGACCTCCAAGAGGAGATCTACATGCGACAGCCGGAAGGCTTCGATGACGGAAGTGGACGCGTTTGTCGACTCCGCAAGACGCTCTACGGACTAAAGCAGTCCGGGCGCGAATGGAACCGCAAGCTGCATCGCGAGCTGACGGAGCTCGGGTATAAGCGGCTGGAGGCAGATCCATGTGTATACCTGCGGGAGCGAAAGGAAGGAGAAGTTCAGATTATCACGGTATGGGTGGATGACTTACTGTTATTCACCAACTCTCCGAAGCTCATGGAGGAGCTCAAGCGCGACCTGCAGGACCTCTTCGAAGTCACGGACCTTGGTGAGCCGCAGAAAATTGTTGGGATTGAAATCGAGCGAGATAGGGAAGCGGGAAAAATCCAAATCTCGCAACAGCACTACATCGAGAGCATTCTCAAGCGATACCAGCTTGAGAACGCCAACGCTGTAGGGATGCCGCTCGATCTGAATGTGGCGTTCACGGCAGAGGACGAGAACGAGGAGGTGGACGACCGTTTGGCGGGAGGTTACGCGTCGATGGTGGGATCGCTGATGTACGCAGCAGTGGGAACAAGGCCAGATATTTCCTACGCTGTACAGATGCTGAGCAAATACACAGCGTGCCCACGACCTGTCCATTGGACAGCGGCAAAACGCGTTCTACGGTACCTCGCAGGAACACGTGACTTGCACGT
The DNA here is from genome assembly GCF_003851025.1 of Sparassis crispa. Classification (NCBI taxonomy): domain Eukaryota; kingdom Fungi; phylum Basidiomycota; class Agaricomycetes; order Polyporales; family Sparassidaceae; genus Sparassis; species Sparassis crispa. Next base: position 1,677,074 of record NW_020939754.1, on the reverse strand, counting down.
CACGTACACGCGACGCGATTCGGACGCGCCGAACGGAAATATAATAGGAGGATATACGGACGCGGATTATGCATCAGATCATGACCGAAAATCAGTCTCGGGTCATGTCTTTTACTTGGGAGGTGGAGCCGTAGCATGGAGTTCGAAGAAACAAACAACAACGGCAACATCCTCGACAGAAGCTGAGTATACAGCACTCGCGCACGCGACACGTCAAGCAATATGGCTGCGAAACTTACTGGCAGAACTTGGGTTTGCACAAGAAGAACCCACAGAAATTTATTGTGATAACCAGGCAGCGATCGCGATAGCACGCGACCCGCAGTATCATGCGCGGTCAAAGCACTTTGACGTGCAGAATCATTTCGTGCGCGAAAAGGTGGAAAATGGTATTATTCAATTGTGCTACTGTCCTACAGATGAGATGGTAGCAGATGTATTTACTAAGGCCCTACCCAAGCCTAAGCACCAAAAGTTCACATTGGAACTTGGGATGCTTCCGGCTTGAGGGGGAGTGTTGGAGGCTTCGGGATGACCTTATTAGGCAATCCGGAGCATCCAGGTAGTCGGGCGATATTCCCCGATATCTTATTCAGCATCGAAGGATACAGTAGCTACTAGAACTATGTGGCATGTTCTGGACTAGTCTACTGGTGTAGTATATAAGGAGGGACCTCTTGCAGGTCCCAGTAATAATATCTCTTCCCCAAATCACTCACTCGGAGGAATTCATACGAGCTGCGCTAATATTACCATTCTTTTCCATTGCTAACATACAACATTCACCTCTCCACTCCTTTTACCTATTTATCCATTGGTCCTAGACCATTGTGACTCTTTTCGATGTCAGGATCCATCTTCCGATATTTCGTGACTTTTGCATTTCACCTCTCTCATTTCCCCCTCCATAAATACCTGCTGTATCTATGTTGATTACCATCGAAGACTAGTAGGAGACTTCCCCCTTCACTTCAGATCACTGAGAAACTGTGTTTACTGTGATAGCAACTTCGAGCTGCAATATACCCCACTGCAACATAGTGACACTGTGACACTGCGATATAGTGACACTGCGATACTTCGAGACTGCATGCTGCGACTGCAATAGTGAACTGCAACACTGCGATAGCGACATAGTGATATAGTGATATATCACCTGCATTAGTCTTAATCCGACTTTTGCATTAGACTGACTGCTACTTCGTCGAGACAGCGAATACTGCATTCCCCCATAGTGTTCTACCCCCACAGATAGTTCCCTTCCTCTTTGTGATTTAGTTCACCTTCACCTATGAGTTTGGCGATCACATTGCGACTTTAGCTTCCTACCTTTGACTTTTGCGACTTTATCGTAGATCGTCACCCAGCTTCGCGTTTACATTGCGAGCCCTCGTTCTCTTACAGGTCACATCCCCCTTTGGCTTAGGTCGAGGTTCTGGGACCCACTTGCATTATTTTACAGTTGCGACGCCCTTCCCTCACACAGATCGCCCCTGCTTCTCATTTGTTTTAGTTGGGTTTAGGTGTTTGTGTCGGATGTGCACTCATCACCGCAACTCCTTGAGAGTGAAAATAAGCACAGAGAGATTCTTGTTCATGGATGCAAGATATCGTGACATTGCTGCAGAACACTGCCTGATGGTATTTCCCATCTCGAGGACTCTGGAATCAGGCTTGAGCTGGCCATCTGACTCTGCTGTTCACTGCAACTGTTCAGCCATAGTTTTATTGAGGCGTTGGTGCACTTCGATGATATTCTCTATTGCCAGTAGCCCTGTCTGGAATTGGTCCTGGAGCCTGTTGATCTGGTGTCGAATCTGCATTTGAAGATCTGTCTGTTTCCCAACAGTAATGCTAAAGGAGAATCAGTCTTGTATGTGGCTTTACAGGTGTAACAAATGTCACCTGTCAAGATGCTCATTCCACGATTGGAATATCTGGTTGCATGCACTCATCTCACAGAATGGAATGCAGGATGGTCATATCACTGACCGATGACTCAGAAGTGAATGCATAAGCCAGTCTTAGATGCCTGCAAATCCAAACAGATGAAGTAGGTGTCAGGTCATATGGCAAAATGTGCACTGTAATAACAATCTACTCTACAGCAAGGTAGCAGAGCAAAGAAGTCCCTGAAGGACATCAGGAAAGCTCAGTGATCGATACTATTTATCATCCAAATCTGCAGATTCAAGGTGATGTCAGATTCAAGGATAGTGCTGAGCTCAACAATCTAGTTCTCCAAATATGTGCTTCAAGTTACCCTCAGTACTTAGTTCTGCCTCACCTTCAAGTCCCAGTGTGTTCATCATTCCTCATTCCCCCTACTCACATGCTCTTTATTCTATTCATTGTTTTGTCTTCAGACAGGATTGCCAAGAGATGCAGCAGCATTTCACTGCATGGCACCCCAGCAAGGTCATATATGTGATCGAAGGCAGGCACACTCAACTTGAATGAGATGCTACATGGCAGTATGGAGGAAAAGTGCATGTGAAGGCTGGTGCGATATTCAGTGACATACCATGTGATAAGTAGATCCATTGTTAAGAACCCGAGTGCCACTGAGCAATTCGTGCAGACCTGCTGCTATACCACAGTATCTCTTGAAGATCAAGATCAAGACCACTGGGCAGCTATGCTACTCTGGTGTCTTTGTGCTTACCTAGTGATTTTCATCGGTGCTTCCTTGATTCTCAGACTACTTGGATGAGACTTATATGGTGCAGCTTCCATGATAACTTCTAACAGAATGGGATATCAGCATGATGTACATAAGTTTTGACATACATGCCAAAGAGTGAGATGTGTAGAGTCAGGACATCTCTACTTACCCTTGTGAACAATTGTAGTGATCTCATTTAATGCACCTTCATGCAAATTTCTGTTCAATCTTTCTTTCAATGGGACACTCATGGCATATCTCATGACCCTCAGCTATATACTTCAAGTTTAACACTGAAGTCTGAGAGATTCAGTGAGAGAATCTGCAGTTATCACTTTGTGTGACCTTTTTCTCCTCCATGGCATCCTGCTGACCCATGTTTCTGTCTTCAGTTCTTCCATAATATTCACCTGACCTGTGAAGGCAAAGAAAAAGTGCATCATCACTTATGACAGTAATACCTTCAGTACTAATCATATAATACCACATTCGAGAAAAGTGATTGCAGAGGATGGATCATAGACAGTAAAAAGCATGGGAGAAAATTGTTTAATATCTTTCTCATGTTATCCAAGGGCGTGAATAATGTAGTCTGATAATATGATGTGTGCTAATAGATTTCTGGTGGCCGTCTTTCAAGACACCTCTTCACAAAATACTTTGAAGGTACTAATCAGAGCATAAAGGGATTCCGTGATAAATCTGCTTATATGTCTGCAGATCAAATAAAAAATGTAATGCATTTCCCTGTAATGAAAGAGCTACATGATGATACTTATTGTGATCCATGTGCATCTGATCAATCCATAGTATCTTAATATGATAACAAAGTATAGGAGTGTCATCCATGCATGTATTAAGGATGTCAAGAACAGCGACCTGCACTTAAAATGTCCATGTTAGATATCAATGACAGTTTGAGTATTAAATTAAAAAAGGATCAGTACTCACTCACACAGAAACAGCTCCCTCTATCCCTCATGTAACAGTAATTATTTCCATTCCGAGTGGTTCTGAAGACACTCTCTGAACCTCAAAAAGCTCAATTTCTCCTGTTATCTCCTCTTTGCCACCACCCTCTCCTTCTGAGACATCAAGGCCATTTTCTGGAAGTTCTAAGCCATACAGGTCATCAAGTTCTGAGGGAGATCCAAGACTGAGTGATGCACCCATGTTCCCAATAATCCTCGAGGTGAATTGCAAGCTCCGCAGTGGTGTGCGTACAAAGGAGAGGTTAGAAGTAACATTGTTGTGCATATTGTGTGTCTAATGCAGGTTCAAGAGAAAATGATAGATGATGATATATATAAATCTGCAAGGTTGTGTTGTGTGAGTATAAGTAAGTTCTGGTAGATAATAATGAATGAGCGCACGGGTAGGTGAAGTAGACCATGTACCCAAAGACCTGATGTGAGAACATATGTCTTAAGAATATACAAGTAGAATGTAACAGTAACAGAACGTACATTATAGTAGTTTAATAGTGTAAGTGAGGTGTTCAGCAGGATAAGTAACCTATAAGTATTGTTAGCTTAAATAGCTATCACATGTCAGACTCACATAAAGTGCAAAGTACCTTAGAAATTAACAGAAGGATAAGTGCATGAGGATGGGTTGGGCTGATGGTAAATGCACTAACCATCCCTTAGTAAGAGAGTCACCATAGGAGCCTCTATGTGAGCTGAGTTTGCATATTTCTTGATTTTGTAGGTCTTCATCCAGGTTACCATAAGGACAATAATGTCTGCCACACTAAGACTAGCTCGTGTTGTAATGCTGACTGTCAAAGAGTATATTAAGCATGATGAGCAAGAAGTGTAATGTGGAAGATAGTTAGAATTGCATACATCTGCATATCTATCAGCCAAAGAGTCAACTGAAAAGAGGGGATACATGCATTGTATGTTTCTTTCCAACAACATTTGTTTCATCTGTGCATATAGGACCAAAGATAGGAATGATGATGATAAAATATGAGAATGTGATATAGTTGTACTGAGACATCAAAGGTTAGTGCATGCTACCTGTGCTTTGGTGGGATTGACAATACCAGGTTGGTTGCAAAAGGCACTAAGCTTAACAGAAACACTATCCCAGCAGGAAGCCATGCCCGACCTCCTACTGCATACACCCAGAGAGCAGAGAATGCTGCACATTATTGATGCCTATGAGAGAGGTCAAACCACTATTGTGACTTGACTTACCAGCCCATTCAATTGAATAGAGTTCTAGAACAGCTTCTATTAACAGGTCTGAAGCATCACAGCTGTAAAGGCCAGACAGTGAGCTGGTTTCTACTAAAGAAGGAATCAGACCTCTGAGTAGAAAGTGATCAGATGAGCATCAGTGACAATGTAAGAAGCATTAGATACAACCATGGCAACTTACTGGATTTAAATGCCATGGAGGTATCGACACCACCATGCTGACAGCCAATACCAATCCAAAGAAACGGTTGGAGATAAATAAGGCTGTAACTCCTGTTATCTTGCATCTCCATATGTAGTCAATTTCATCACTAAGGGTTATTGCATGCTCGAAAAGGAGCAAAGCTAGCCAGGAATCTACATCAGTGTCGGGTCAGGGTTTCAATAGAAAGCTCACCTGCAACTGCTACACTGCAATAGTTGCTTGTTATGCTAACAAGGGGAGATCCATCAATGCATAAGCATCATGAAACAATTGCGGTGAAACACAAACTCCTCATAAGCCAATTGGACCAGCTCTGCTTCACTGGCACCTGCTGATGACATTGGAGGAACTGGAAGGAATGCTTCAGCTGACAAGGATCACTACAAGATGTTGCTTTGCAGAGTGCGAGTAGACTGCGGCATTCGGACGAGGAGATTGTGGTGCTACTTATGTCGCCGTGTTGACTGGAACCCCTGCTACAGTTATCTCCTGCAGGCATCATCACAACGAATGAGATAAAGTTGTGCAGGGCTCCGATTCGTGGCAGGTTTCGCGGATAGCACTCCATTGGAGCTCTGTTCAAACTCAAAAAGTTGATTCGAGCAATTTTAATCAAATCAAACACAATCAAGCACTGAGTTCACAAGAGGCCCACCCCGTACATACGCTAGTACAGCCTCAATGAATTTAGCATCCAGCATCTACCACTGTTTATAAAGGTATGCCACAGCCGGACAAGGAAAATTCCGCACTGCCCTGCCGTTATGCTACGAGTGAGGATATTAAGGAAATGAGGGTTTCAAACCACTAGTGTTGTGTCCGCGGAGGACAGTGAACAGTTCTCTCACTCAACTTGAAAGCCGAAGTGAGGGTTTGGCAAGTGCCGGAATGTCTGTGGAAAGGAAGCACAGCGAACACAGAGATGACCAGTCCACCGGGAGGAATCACAATGAACTTAATCAACATGGCACTAGTACTGTAACTGTTTGAGTTCATGCCGGCATACTCCAGAGGAGACCCTAAGATAGCTTGTTCTCAGAGGTACTGACTGTCCCGGAACGACGGGCGACCCAGCTCAAGGGCCCGACGACTGTAGAAGATGATCCGGTCATGCATCTCCGTAGATCGGACACTCACAGTTTTTAGATTATCATGCATCGTGATGACTCTTCGACGAGCTAGAAGTGCTGAAGACGGCGTGAAGTTCAGGCAAAGCTATGTCTCTCAGGCATGCAGTGAGCCCTCTTGGCCGGAACACCGTATATTCTTGATAACCATGGTGAAATTGTATCCTTATGCAATGGAGCGCATACAATTAAAATACTAGAATGGTGGCCGCGATGCCAGAGTGACTCACCAGATCTATACGACAAGATAGTCGAGATCCGGACACCTGCAAAAATAAAGTCATATCAATGAGATTGTCTACTTAGACAATTATGGCTTTCATCACACGGGTGGAGTCAGTGCAGAGGACAATAGGACGTTTGAAACATCTGGCGCAATGAGTGCAGCTCCGCGACACAGGCACAGTCGACGTGTATGCACGCGAGCACGACACATCTACACTGGAATCGTGCCGGCGCAGCACTGTGTCTCTCACTCGATGTTCGCAGGCCCGAAGGAAACATCGAAAAGAAGGGGCATTGATGCAGGGATGGTGCCGCTGAGTGGAGGTCGAGTAGCATAATGTATATCCTCACACCAGCGCTCCCCATCTCCGGGAAAATGACATCTATCGCCGCACCGTCCTTGCCCCTGGAGCTTATTGTCGCTGGACTGAATGCAGTACCGCCGTATTCACACTGGAAGGCTGTGGGGATGAGCCTGACTGGTGGGCGAGGGCCGCGCCGAGATGCTGATGTTCAATGGAGCGCGTATCACGCACACGCACTGCAGAAGAAGACATCCAGACATATTCTGATGGTGCGGAGCCTACTTCCATGACAGTGTCCTTGTCTTTCATATCTCCCGTGCACAATCGGAATCATCGAGGTTTATCATAGGAGCCGGAGATAGGTGCAAGAGCAGACGAGAAGCATCTCGGGGTTGGCCTGTGGAATGGCACTCACGCACCTATGCCCAAATAACGCAACCTTAGCAAGAGAAAAGCGATAATCTCCTCCAGCGCGTCGTCTTGCTGATGTCTTGCGATGGCTTCTTTTAGTGAGTACTGGCAGCATTACCACGATCGTCGACGACTCTGCGTTGAACACGAAGAAGTGCATTACCCGTGCAGTTTGTTTTCTTCACATTTGTGCAAGGACTGAAATTACGGGGTTAAATGGACGAGGACCGACAAAGTGACGACCAGCAATTATACCAGCGCGTCTCTCACGCTTGAATTCTCGAGCTTTAGATATGGCGCAAATGCCGACATAGAGTGTTTCTCGAAACTAAAGATATCCAGAAGGGGATCACCCAACGGCCTCCTGGGAGGGGGTACATCGAACGCAGTCAGCGTGGCACTGAGATGCTTCAGATTTTCGGGAGACATACGAAGTATATGTCAGTGGATCGCTGGCTCTTTGTGCCCAATCTTACTGGAAACGAAGTATCTGGGGAGATGGAGGATGTCACGGAGAGAGATACTCCTCTATGTAAATGGATATTACGCGTATCGCACCGCGAACCGCCATTGCCTCCGCGCCTCTCTCGCCCGACCTGTATCTCCTTGGTGACTGGGAAGCTATTGTCGCCTCCGAATAAACATAAGACTGTACTGTGCACAGAGCGATACAGAGAGACACAGAGAGGGCCCCCCACCGTAATGGAGCCCCTAGGTGGATTACTGTCACGGTTGCGAATGCCAAGACTCGGTGCTGGTGTGATGTAAGAGTCAGCCTGTGTGATCATAGTCATGTCAAGGATGAATATACTCACTGAGGAGACCGGACTCGACTGTGTTAAGCAGACGAGACTCTCGGGAGTATCAGCCGTGGGATTTGGAGCTGCAGCGCTCAAGTCAACGCGTACTGACTTAGGGTTAGGGCTTGTGGTTGCCCTACTGTGACTGCGATCTCATATTTCCTTCAAGGTTACGCTGCTCCTTTTGGTACGTCCATGCCCCCTCAATCTATATACTACTTCTGCAGCTCCCCATATAGATTGATTGTGCAGTACTCGTCTCCCGCTTCACCAGGTGTTCGCGTTCCTCCTGTTGGCTTTTCATCCCTTTCTATCTTGTCCAGTTTTCCAGTTTTGTGAACGACGAGCATGACAGATGGGGATGATGTTGCGCTGGGCCGTCGTCTTAACATTATCATGCGCACGGCAGTGAGCTCATCCTAGTCATATCTCCAGATCCCTGTGGCCTCGCGGAGAATCACAGTGACGGCCTCCTCAGTCAGTCCACCTTCCTATCTTGTATGGTATCGAAGCCCGTTGTCCCCCGTAGATTGAATAGAGTTGGTCCGTGATTGCCGTCGTCTGTGGTCGATAGCGCACAACCCCCTTAGTAGGAGCTTCCGCTGGGAGAGTGGATTACATGTGCCATAAGCCTGGTTTCGGCCTGACCACTGATTCGTCTCAGGCTCAGACATAGACAAGATAGCGCGTCTGTCTATAGCGATATCTCATAATCCACCGATTTGACCTCATACTTGTCCACATAGACGCCATGCCCTGCTCGAGAGCTGCGCGAGGTAAACAGGTGGTACTGGCAGAAATTCTCCGAAGGCCAAACTCACTTCGCTCCCTGGGTGATTAGCTTGAAATTTTGGAATCCCTGGGCATCGTGCTGGTGTCGAGCTTCGTCGCATGCTGGCGTCCGGTGCGTCCTCCGCTACTATTTCCGCTCATGGTCTTCTCTTATACCTTTCCTCCCCAACTGGGACCAGCCATCTCGGGTACTCCAGCATCCTCTGGCCAAAGTAGCAACCACGGAGAAAACTAGACAACGTGGTCGCTTTCCTGCCACTCGTTAGAGAGTAGTCTTCACTCACGCGGATATTGATTCGAGCTCAGGTCGCTCGGGACGCCAGCACGTTATTCATTCGGAGCAAAAGGTACAAAGACATCTCGCACTGCTGTCGTTGCAATGGTCTGACCCGCCCCGCCAGATTCCTTCTCCTTCAAGGTGTTCGTGGGCGATCGAACCTCCGCCTTGAGATCGAGATCAATGATCGAGATGCCGATGACTTGTTGAGGTCCAAGTTCCCTGTGGAGCCGCCATCGATTCGAAGCTAGATTGAAGTTTCGTCAATGCGCGCAAGTAGTACAAGTAGGTCGACGCGAAAAGCACGCAAAAGAAACAGTGGTTGCGGTTGTTGAAGAATCGGGTTTGGGACGTCTACAGCGTCTTGTGCGGCGTGCAGGCTCGCCCCAGGGAGCCACACGATCGTGTTCACTTCACCCGAGTATCACATCCACAACGCAAAACGGTAACTGTCTTTCATCTGCCCTCCCCTTCGCCGACTTAAGGGAGAGGCCGGGGAGGGGAAGACCGGTGCTGGGACGAGCGGACGTCGAGTATGAACTGTACGCTATCACTCTGAGTCCCAGCCGCAGCTAAACGCCGTCTCGTGCACCATCCGTGTCTTTGGAACATCTTGTCCGCAGTGCTGAATCGGCGTACTCATCTCTTGCATTAATGGGTGCAGAAAGTGGGGGCAGAAAGGAGGATAAGCTTCCCGAGGCATGGAGATCACGCACGCGCACCGCGGAAGAAAATATTCGGATATATTCCGATGTGAGGAAATACACAAGGGCACTCGCAGACGGAGTCGGCGGAAGAATTTTGCTCACCGCCTGAGCTCCAACAACGAGGACGGCCTCTCGTTTATAGAGTTGAACTTAATGAACTAGAGATGCGGGACCGCCGCAGGAGGGCGAGACGGAGCGACGCGGATGGATTAGAGAGAGGCCTCGAGAATTGAGATTGAAGGCACATCCGATGCGGAGATTGCCTGCGATGGCCGAGTCAGGTTCACATGGCGGAACAATTGAGTATGGGGCTTCTCATTTTTTGCGATTGAACATTAAAAATAACGACCAAATGATGCGGGCGTGCGGAGAGTGAGATGGACAAGCCTAAAGGTGAGGCGGAACGTAGGACGAAGTGATACTAGAGATAGAGTAGGAACGACCGCGGCTGCAGAGTAGAGGAATGTCAACATACAGGAACCTGGGTCGGGTAGTGAAGGGAAAGAGCTGCGGACGCGCAAGTGCTGTGGAGATGGATACCAGATAACACAGGATCAACATACAGAATCGAAATTATGCACCTGTGAAACCTGAGGACGGCCCTGCACGACAATCGTTCCTATCTCTCATATCTGCCGTTCACCAAACGAGAGGATGAACTAACAGACAATGCGAATGAGGATGCATGGATGCAAACTCGCACGGGAGAACACATGCTCGCATGGACGCCCAAACCAGCTCGCGCAACACCGGCTACGTCTGAGGATCACCCGGTAGGAAATGGGAGAGACAGAGTTACGCGAAAGAAGAGGGAGGTAGCTAGTGTAATGGGCGGAGCGCAGGAGTGTGGTAGGGATTATGGCAAGCGGCAGTCGAGTACGACATCACTCTCAGACCCGGACGAAGAGGTCCATTTTTTGAGTCACGTCCGTCGTGCGGAGAGAACGGCCACACCCGTACGTGGACATGTCGCAGGCAGCTCTGATTTGTGAAGGTAGACCGGAGCTGTTCATCCTCCCAACTTTGAACGCGTAACGGACCAAAGACGACATATGCGAAGAAGGAGGATACGACCATCGGCGAGGCCAACGTCGACTGCCTTTTCGGTAAGTGCACCGTTCGGAGCGCCCGCTCCGCCGCATTCCCACCGCTCAGTTTGCCGTCCGGGGGGGCACGTATTCCAGCTCTTACCGCCTCTCCCGCAGGACCTAGTGGGAGAAACAACTCTCTCGGACCCAGCTGCTGTCGCGACTCCGGAGAAGATCTGATTCACGTTCCTGAACAGTCATGATCGTTGCTCGGTGTGCTCAGCCTCACCGACCAGTACGCCTGGGAGTGGTCGAGCCCAACAGTTGACCGAGATACATACTCTGCATCCTGAGGATGATCACGATGGCTAACGTCCGAGTCAATGTTTTGCTACAATCCGGTGCGGGCTGAACTCGAATCTGTCTGTGGTCACTGCCTTCGCTGAACACATGAGAGATATGATGTGGTTTCTGCTGACGTGGCTGACAGTGGAACTTTAGGTCAAAGTGGTCTGAGGCGGACAATGGACCACGGGAGGCTGCCTCCCGCTGTAGGCGTCGTTGTTTCTCCACGTGCTACCCAACGACCAACATATGGTTCTCTGCATCTTGGCACTCTGTACGGAGTAGTGGTGGTGCATCCGGGTCCTCTCTGATCGATCATCTATCCAAGATCATCATCTGAGAGATATCTCTCGCTCTGGCAGTGACAGGCACTCGGCGAGGCGGACGGTAGTATGTGCCCATTCTTTCGGGCGTAACGAAGACAAAACCAGGAGCATCTACTCCTCCATCCCTGTCCGTGCACGCCCACAGCCCTGGTGGTCTCTGGTCTCGGGCATCCCTCCTTTCACATTCCCCTCATTTCGTTCGAACCAGGTTGATCCTGCCTTTTCTTCTTCCCCTCGGCCGACATGCACACCCTCACGCGCACCCTCCTGGCACTCGTGCCCCTACTTCCCCTTGTGCTCGCCTCCCCGCTCTTCGGCATCAACTTCGGGAAAGGCACCACCGCGAACGGCGCGCCGACGCCCGTCTCGCAGAGCGACATAACCAACAACCTCCTCCGCCCGGCCCAATTCTCGCGCGTGGTGTACTGCCCCTCGAGCAAAGTCACCAGCTGGAGCTGCGGCGGGCCATGCCAGGCCCTCCCCGGTGTCCACGTGCTCACCGCAGGGGGTAACGAGGCGCAGGTCCCGTACTGTATGCGCCTCCCTCTCCACTGCGGCGCGCGTGCTAACGCCCACCTGTGTGATCGCAGACTTCATCGCGCAGGACGCGCAGACGCAGAGCGTCGTCGTCGCGCACGGCGGCACGGACCCGTACAAGCTCTTCTCGGACCTCAACGACGCCGAGTTCAAGCAGGTGCCGCCCAACGCGACGCGTTTCCCCAAGGCGAGCGGTACGTCTCCCCTTGCCTCCCCCCTCTCCTTCCCCAAGCCCACGTTTCCGCTGCGCAGGCGGCACCCAGGTGCACGACGGGTTCCACAAAGCGCAGGGCCGCACGGCCGACCTCGTCCTCTCCACCGTGCGGAACGCGCTCGCGTCCAGCGGGTACAAGAACGTGCTCGTGACAGGCCACTCGCTCGGCGCGGCCGTCGCGTCCCTCGACGCGGTCATGCTCCGCATGGCGCTCCCGGGCGACGTCCAGGTGGGGTCCATCGTGTTCGGCCTGCCGCGCGTGGGCAACCAGCAGTGGGCGGACCTCGTCGACAGCCTGGTGCGTCTCCGATCTGTTACGACCCCCCCCACTGAGCACCGACCACGGCGTGCCGCTTTGGGTAGTTCCAGAGCTTCACGCACGTCACGAACCAGCAGGACCCGGTTCCGCGCGTGCCCCCGCAGTGGCTGCAGTACCAGCACCCCTCGGGCGAGGCGCATATCACTACTATTGCCCCGAGCGGTCTCATGTTTTGTCCGCTAGCTGACGATGCACCGGCTCTGATCTACCCTGGCTCGCGATGTCTTTATCTCTTTACCTCCGGCGATAGCACTGCGCGGACGGGAGCGCGCTGCTGGAGTCGTCCATCGCGAACCACCTGGGGCCGTACTTCTCCGGCATCTCGTTCGGGACGGCTGCGTGCCTTTCGTGAACCCTAACCCGGATCGGTGTGGGTAAGCTGGAGCGTCCGCGGAGTGCGGCTTGGCTTCCTAACTTATTTGTCACGGTTGCGTTTTCGGTCTGTACGATTTGTGGGAGTGGGCGTATATAAGTCTTGGAAGTAATATTTTGTGTAATTATGATTTTCACCGCTATACATGTTCGGGCGGGAGTTTGGTCCGCGGACGCTAGCGTGGAGAAACTCGCATTGGAGAGTGGGGGAGCCGTGCGCTAGTTGACAGTATTGCTGCCGTTGAGGCAGACCTATCCTTGCTGAGCCAATAGGCGCAGAGCGTAGCGCAACTCTGCTTCTCTGGCCTGCACGCAAGTAATCACCCCGAGCATCCATGAGTAGTCTCGACTCCTGACGGCATGGTAAAGAAGGGGGTGGGGAGGGGGGCAATAACATACCAAGCCCGACTTCCGCCGCTCTTCCTCCGGGCCCAGCCTCGTATGTCCGTGCGTACGGCGCATCGTGACGGCTGGAGACGAGGGACGTCTCGCAAGGATTGACGATTACTGTAAATCTTAATGGGGGCGTTTCGCGTGCTCGCGCGTGCGCTTCTCTGCGACGCGATGCGTACGGGGACTTGCGCATAGTCCGAGTCGGCGTGCCGCATGCGCGAGTCTGCGACAGGCTGCCGGGACCATGCCTTCGCGACTCGACCTTGGACGTTTTTTCTTTTTTTTCTTTTTTCTTCTTTGGCGTAATAACGATTTTCGCCGCGGGGCGACGCCGGGTGAGGAGGGGTTCGCGTTGGGGCAGTGTGCGCCGGCCGGCAGCGTTTCGTTCCCTGCCCGCAGCTTCGACCGCTGCCGTTCCAGGGCGCGCCTCGACAGAACGGCGTGAAATGGCGCGGCGCGAACATGCACGAGGCGGGTGGAGCGAATCGACGCGTCGCGGGGCGAGGGTGCGCATAGCCGCGTCGGGTGTTTGTGCGCGTGCGAGCGGGAGTCTGCGGGGGGATACAGGGGATACTTGCTCGGGACCGTGCCTCTGCGCGTCGATCTGGGTTGGGGTCCCAGGGCCTCCATGACCCTCCAAGCGCATCTTGCGCCCGCCCTGCCCGAGCGACCGAGAGAGAGCAAGAGCGCGCCGGGACAGAACCCGGTCGCGCGCTGAGCACGGACGGGGTGCGGAGAGACGTGCGCTGGCAAGGGACATAAAACGACCGTTGATTCGGGATATGAGCGGCGGCGGCGGCGGAGGTGCGAGGCGACGAGTACGCGGTTGGACCGTATCGCAACGTGGCTTTTGTACGATAGAAGAAAGAGAAAGAGAAAGCGGACGTGGAGGTTATTAGTATCTGCGATTCTTGAGTCCGTGAGCGATATACGCCGGACGACCAGGGCGCGGTAGAGACTGAAAGCATGCGACGAGACGGGGACGGGCGCGACGGTGCGGTCTCGAGAGGCGTGCGCTGGCGGTGGACAGAATGACCCGACGCGCGGGGGGAATAAGGGCCGGCGCGGGCGGTCTGCCTGTCTTCATGAGATGAGATAGGGAACGCAGTCGCCGCCGGTCCCGCACACTAGGTGCGAAGTGTGTGTCGGGACCGACGAGGCCCTCGCGCGCGCCCCCCGGTCGAACTTGGCTTCAAGAAAAAGCAAAATCGAAGGCCATACCGGTACCGACTCGTGAGCAACACACGTACGTCCGAGAACTGCGGTAGAGACGGGCCAACTGCCGCGGAAGGGCGAGGGTGCCAGGTGGGCTTCGGAGCGAGTGAGTGTTTGCAAGCTCGATTCGAGGTTGTGTGGCATTGCGATGGCTGCAAGGAGATGGAGTAGTCGGGATGGCAGCAGCGAGATAGCGGGTGGTTGGAGATCAATGCGGAGGGACAAGCTAGATCGCGTGCGGCAGAGCGGTACACGAAGGCTCTCCTAGAGGACGGAGAGAGACCATCGAGACGCGAACCAAGGGAGCAACCTTTTACCTAATCAATATACGGGAAGCGGTGGAACGTACGCAATAACTATACAGCTCAAAATTGTGGGCTCGGGGATCCGCGCCGGCCGCACATATGATCTAGAGCCAAACGGAGAAGAGAGCCGACTGTGACTGCAGCAGGGCAAAGCATGCAGCGGAGAAAACGACAAGCGAGATGCAGCTGGACTACGGAGTATATTCGGAGATCCTTGCGTGCCCGCGCTAGACACGATGACGTCACGAGGCTGTCGACGCGCGACAGCGGACGACCTCCGACGCGTCGCTGTCAACGGATGTCCCAACCACGGACTCGGAGGCCGACATATCATAGGGGCGCGCCTTCGCACGTATAAAACACGGCCGCCCTACCCACACCCCCCCTGCAGCCTTCCCTTCCAAACCCAAATCCAAACCCCGTACGAACCGCACAAATGGCCAAAGAGCGCGAACCCGCCCAAGACAGCGCCACCCGGTGAGCACACCCCCCTCCACTCGCCCGTCCGCGCAGCGCCCGACCTGTCGCGCCCACGCCCGCGCCCCCAAGTGCGCGCTGCAAAGGCATACCCTGCAGCCAGATACCATTCCCGGACGAGGACGAGGTGCAGAGGGTGCGCACTCGAGTCTAGTCCGCCCCCCGCCGCGAGAGTCTAACGCGCGCATGGGCGCCCAGAGCAATACCGACGCGGCCGAGGCGGGCTCCGCCGACAAGAGTGCCGGCCACGAGGTGAGCCACTCGCGCGGCGCGCACGCTGGGCCGCTGAGCCGCGCTGAGCGCACAGGTCGCCGACGTGCTCGAAGAGGGCCAGGACGTCTCGTGAGCGCGCCCTCTCTGCGTGCGTTGTGAGATCTGACCCGTGCGCAGATGGACGTGGGGCGGCGGGACCGCCACGGGCAAGGTCGCCGCGGTCGTGGAGGAAGGCTCGGCGCGGGTGACGAGCGACAAGGTGAGCGCGCGTCCGGGGGCCCTCCGCGAGAGTCCTGATGCGTATGCGGGCAGGGCAACACTGCGATCCGCCACGCCAGAGAGGGAGACCCCGCTGTTGAGATCACAAGGGACGGGGTGAGTCGCGCGCACGAGACCTGCGGGCTGATGATGAGCTGACGGAGTGGTGTGGCGTAGAACGATGTTGTGAAGCTCGCGCACGAGTTGAACGAGGTCGAGGACGCTGCTGAGTGAGTGAGTTGTGCGCTTGTGCACGGAGGTTGCGGGGTTCGGGTGATGCGTAGAATGCCGTCGCGGCGGGTTTGCAAGTTAGCGCGAGTTATTTGTTACGAGATTGACGGTACCA
Source organism: Sparassis crispa (assembly GCF_003851025.1). Taxonomy (NCBI): domain Eukaryota; kingdom Fungi; phylum Basidiomycota; class Agaricomycetes; order Polyporales; family Sparassidaceae; genus Sparassis; species Sparassis crispa. The sequence goes on along the minus strand of NW_020939754.1, from coordinate 1,661,005 downwards.
AATTGACGGCCATGAAGGTATGGGTATATATGGCGAACTGAGTGTGAGAGGTGCATGTCGCAACACGGAAGAAGCTGATCATGACGGTCTAGCGCTACACCGAAGTGTGCACGATAAGCATCCCAGGCCTCCCGTCTTCCTCCTGTATCAACAGACTATGTGAGGCGAACCGCCAACGCCAGGGTCCTGTGCTCAAGCTCAAGGATGAGTAAACCCACCCGATCGACAGCGTGCGTCACACCCGCAACTCGAAGCGCCGCATTAAAACGACGAGCGTTCTGACGCGGAGGCTAGTACCCGCTGAGGTCGCGGTCGACGAGCATACATCCAGCTGCAGTGATCCTTGCACCAGCGAACTGTAGAGTCTGACACGCGCCTCGAGCATTATCATATTGCCGAGAGCGAGAAAATTCGACACGCTCGGTGCCAGATGCGTCGAGAATCACGAGCGGCGATACTAGGAACCCCCTACTGCCCTACCGTCGACGACAACAGCGAATCGAGTACCAAAGACGACAGTCGAGATAAAGAGAAAGGATGAGCACGCACTTATACGCATATATAGCTTCTCCGTCCGTCTGTCGGGCAGCGACGACTATTTATGTCCATCCCGTGCGGCTGCGAAGAGACGTCGTGTTCAACGAGCTCGATGTCTCCCCTCACTGCCTCCTCGCTGGCGCCCCCTTGCACCATCAGCATCTGACTTATTCGGGTCATTTCCTGGGAGGTCCGACCCGTACACATCGTCGACTTGGGAGGGAGAACGGAGACGGAGCGATGCGATGCGCCCATATTCCCGACGATCCACGAGGCGAATTGCGAGCTCCGCGCAGGCGTGGGCCCGGAGGAGAGGTCGTTCCATCGTGTTCACCTGTCGCAGGTTCGAGAGGAAGTGGGAGACGATGACACAGGTGCAATCTGCGACGATGCGTGAGCGCAAGTGCGTTCTCTGGTAAATAGGAGGGGACAAAGCGAACGTGACGAAGTGGACGAGATCATTGTCGCACCTGCAGCGAGAAGACGTGTCGGTGGTGTGTTGGTTACACCATAGTAGTTTAATAGCGTTTGCGCGAGGTTCGGCAAAAGGAGGAGCCTGTTGTGGTTATCGTTAGCTCGATCGGCTGTCACACACCGTACTCACGTGAAGTGCAAAGAGCCTTTGGGATTAACAGAGGGATGAGCGTAGAACGGAGGGAGGCTTTGGCTGACCATATTTGTACCCGCCATCTCGTAGTAAGAGCGTCACCAGGGGAGCCTCCACGTGAGCCGAGTTTGCACATCTCTTGATGCTGTATGTCCGCATCCACGTAATCACGAGCACAATAACGTCCGCCAAAACGACACTGATGCGTGTTGCGATGATGACCGTCGGGGCGTAGAGTAAGTCGTGCATCCGCGAACGTCACCGCACGAGACAAGGGGTCGCCTTACATCTGCCGGCCTGTGTCAGCAGAACACCCGACGGGGAAAGAGAATGTGCCTACATCGTAGGTCGCACCTGGTCGAAACGTACCACGCAGCTGGGACCCAGACCGGGAACGACGGCGATAAAACACGAGGCTGAGATGTAGTTATTACCGAGACCTCTAGCAAGTCAGCGCACACCACTTCCGCTCTAGCGGGACCGACAATACCAGGTTCGTGGCGAAAGGCACCGAGCCCAGCACGAACACTATTGCGGCAGGGAGCCATACCTGACCGGGACCCCCTACTGCATACACCCGACGAGCCGCGAACGCTGAAGAATCGTGAAGACTACAAATGCTGAATTATCGGAGACACATCGCATATTGACTTACCGGCCCATTCGATCGAGAACGGTTCTAGACACGCGTCGAATACCATATCTGTGGCATCACAACTGTCAAGACCAGCCCATGAGCTGGACTCGACCTTCTATCGAAAAACGACCAGACCTCTGTGTAGGGTAGGAAATGAGTCGACGAGCACCCTTTACGATGTGATAGGCATCTTACTAGGTGTGTAGTCCACATAGGCGTCAATAGCACGACGGCGACGGCGAACGTGAAGCCTAAAAAGCGATTTAAAATAAAAAGCACTGTGACTCCAGACGTTTTGCGTCTCCACATGTCGTCAATCTCGTCCGCAAACGTGATCACATGGTCAAAAACCAGCAGAGCCGCCGAGAATCTCCGTCAGCCTCGGGTCGGACATTTCGGTACAAGGATCACGATCACTTGCGCGACTGGCTATACTGCGGTAGTTGCCTACAAAGCTGAGAAAGGTATAAACCACGAGCTCCGAAGCACCGCAGAACAGACATGAGAAGACACGAACGTCTGGCGAGCCAGTTGGACCGGTTCTGTCCCATCGTAGTCGCCCGATGACATTGCGGAAGGTGGAGGGAAGAATGCAGCTAACAAGCGCCGCAACAGGACGAGGTACGAGAGGAATCCGGCGTCTCGACAATTGCAGGGCGTCGCGGTACTCATGTCGGTCACGTCGACAAGCACCGCCTTCTGCACTTTTCTCCCGCGTGCACCATCGCAGCGAAGACGATGCAGGATGCCCGCTTCTGTTCGAACCTCTGATACGTTCGTTCCGAGAATTTCAACGGGCTCAAACGCAATCACCCAGCATCTAGGGGGTCTGCACCGGTCTCTCAGAGAGTACATCCCGCCCCAATATATCCCTCAGCACAGTCCAAAGAACCCAGGCGTGTCCGCAGCCATCGACAGCTGTTTGTGAAGGCACAACAAGATCTAAAAAATATCTCGCACCGCACTGCCGCCCCCGCAGCTTACGAGGAGCAAAAAACAGAGGATCGAGGAAAAGGAGATTCCGGGCCACCGGCGTTCGGCCTGCGCAGGACAGCGAGCGACCCTAGACGACCCTCCAGATTTGAAAAGTAGAAGCAGGGGTTGGTGAGATGCCAGCAAGGAAGCACGACAGACCGTCAGTCCACTGGGAGCCACCATATCAAACTCGATCAATACGGCACTGGCAATTGTCCCAAGTTCGCGTCGGATCTATGTAAGAGAAGACTTTGGAATAGCCTGAGCTCACAGGGACTGACCGTTCTGGAACCACGGGCGACATCGTTAAAGGGGCCGAGGACCTATAGAATACGATGCGGTGATGCATCTTCCGCATGTCGGACAGACTCACTTTTGAGATCGTTGTGCGTCCCCAGGCACTCTTTGACGAGTTGCAAGTGGGGAAAGCCGCATAAACTTTAGGCGAAACCCTGCTTTTCGCGCGCATGGAAACAAGAATATATTGGTGTTCCGACCAGGGGAGGCTCACCTTAGTCGGAACAGCGTATAGTCTTGTTTCTATGTGAGTACTATCATGAATTGGTACCTTGCTGCGATGGAGAGCATATTGTCGCGACGCCAGCGCGACTCATCAGAGTAAATACGGGGAGATTGTCGAGATCCGAACACTACTTTCCCGGAAGGCAGGCACAGAGGAGTAACTTGCACGGACTACGAAAATGAAGTTCAGCCCGTCATCGAGAATGTCGAACCAGACGGCCTTTAAGTTATTGCAAGGGAGAAGTCGGTGCGAAGGTGAATAGAACGTCTACAACGACTGCAGCTCCGCGGTCGGCTCGTGGAATCACAGCGGGGCGCCACCGTGTCTCTCTCCACTCATTCGCAGGCATAAAGAAGAGGTGGACAAGGGAGATTTATGTAGGCGTGTGCTGTTGAGCGGAGCCCGAGCAGTGCGATAGACATGCAGATATATCAGAAGATGCGAAACCAACTTCCACGACGGAGTCTTCGGTTGTCGTATCTCCCATTCACGAATGGGATCCATCAGGGGTTGATGTAGAAGAAAAAATATTACACAAGGCGAGCAGCACACTGGAGAGGAAATGTCGATTACGGTCACACGCCCTCGCTCCAATGATGGACCGTGAGAGAGACACCATCCGCAGACTGCCATAAATTTCGTTCATTAATCAGGAAAAGTAGATGAGACAGCACCTCTGAAGGGGCAACACGAACACTCGGCGAAGCCCTCGCATGCTCTACCGCTTACTTTGCTTCAGCATGCTGAGGTCGGGCGATGGTCATGGTCGACGAGCATATATACATCCAGCTGCGGGGATCCTTGCGCCAGCGCGAAGGATGCTGTAGAGTCTGACACGTATACGAGCATATTGTGGAGAGCGAGAAAATCTGATACGCTCGGTGGATCCCCTTGCCAGCGCTGGCACGATGACGTCACACCAGGAGGTCGACGCGCGCGGCCAACTTGATTTGACAGCTGACGACGTCCGATGGGTCGCTGCCGACGGAGGTTGCATAGGCGAAGCTGGGGCCAGCAGGTGTAGCTCCCGAACGCGGAGCCCGAGTGGCAGTCCCTGCATCGGACAGGTTTCTCACTTATGGACGAAATTACTAGGAAACGGCCTCTTTTGTTACGCTTCGCCCCGCGACCCCGCTCATCCCAACTAACCCCTCCCGTCCGCTTGCTCGGGCCCAGTGCAGCAGCAGTTCGGGAAGTGTACATAGACCGGGTGTGGCTGCTGATCGCACCGCTTGCCTCGATCGCCGTTTACGCCGAGCCGTACGCCCTCGACCGCGCGCCCTTCGTCAATAACTCGCGCTCCTTGTCGCCCACATTCCGTTCTTCTGTGTTAAGGAGCCAGCGGACCATCCGCCGGGCGTAGGTCCTCGGGCCTCTGCCACATCACAAGCACCCGTGGGTCATCGCTCCCACCCCCGCCGCTTTCTCCGGTCTATCCCCCAACTCCGGCGCCAGGCGATGCACCACGCTCTTAGGCTTGAGCGGGCTGGTCGGCGTAGGGACGGTGCCCGGTAGCTGCGAACGGTGTCGTGATGAACGTCGTACTACTCGTCGTATGCGGGAGCTCTAGCGACGCTTCAAGCTTCAAGCTTCAGGCTGGACATGGGATGGAGGACGTCCGCAACGCGTGTGTGTTGCGTCCCTCGTCATTATTCTTCAAGTTCCTGCCCGTCCACGTCGTTCGCTCAGGAGGAACCCGTGATCGAGTCTGGTACGGCCTGCTCTGTCCTTCGCGCACTCAAGTATTCACGCGCGGCTCATTGTTCGACAGCCCTCCTTATTGCAGATGGATGCCCCCCCCAATGCCAGTGGTTTACAGACCCGTAGCACGCACCCGCAGATCCGCTCGGCCGAGGTTAAAACGTTAACGCGCGACGAGGCGCGCCTCCGAACTATCTCATCGCAACAGGCGCTACACGACTCCTCGCGGGCTCGACGGTGTTACCTGGTATATATCCCGGAGCTATACGCCATATCTCTCCCGCGCGAGCAGGCGTGCGTCGAGGATCCTCCGCTGGCGTGCGTCCCGATCCCGACAACAAAGGCGCAACGTATATGCCGTGGGCGGAGAGCTCGGTCGATCGTGCGTGGGTACCGTCCTGTCTCTTTTGCCCGCCGTGCGCGGGCGGCCGTTCCGGCCGCGACCCCCGTTTGCCGCACGCTCTTTCGCGGCGGCGCACGGACGGGTAAGGAGGGGCGTATACGGCCGGCTCTGTCCCCGCTCTCGCTTAGTGTGGGGGGGAAGAAGCGCCGCTGGCTCGTCACTCAGCTATTCCCCGCGGGCTCCCTCGAGAATGAGCGGTAGGTGAACGACGAACGTTGATGGGTGGCTGTCGCCGCGCGCGCTAATTAGCATATATCTCGCTAGGTACAGCTCCCGACTTCCCGACTTCGCGTTCCGTGCGCGACGTTTGATGGCTAGCGTGCGCCGGGTTGCGGAGAGTAAGTCCTGTTTCCTTACCGATATTTAGTGCTTTTACTTGCATATCGAACCGCTCCGCCGACCTCCGCAGAAATCCTTGCTTCATCCTGCTCACCATTCCCCCCCTTCCCGCAACCCGTCCGTCCGCCGTGTGCGCGGTATCACACGTTCGACGCTCGTCGGATTCTCAGCAGGTCGAGCAAATCGCAACCACCCCCGCAGCCTATCGACCCACCTATGCTCACCGCTCTGTCAGTTCGCCATCAAGAATAGCTGTGCCATACACCATACACTGCACGCAGTACGTCTCACCGCCGTGCTCGTTACGCGTTCTGATCAACCGACCCGTGAGGGAGCGTAGCACCGGTAGATCGGCCGGGTCGAGGTAACGCGCTTCTGAACCAACTAATTACAATAGGCGCTACATGAACTCTCCGCGCCATCCCCATCCGCATTGCGAGCTGCCCGTGTCGCGCGGACTCGACGGTGTGACTTGGTATGTCACCCGGAACTTTACGCGATCTCTCTCCCGCGCGAGCAGGCGTGCGTCCCGGTTCCGACGACAAAGGCCCAACTTTTATCGTGGGCGGAGAGCTCGATCGTGCGTGGGTAAAGTCCTGTCTCCTTTGCGCGCCCTACTGAGTGCGCGGGCGGTGATTGTAGGGTACCGTTCCGGCGGCGAGTGGTGGATGCGACTCCCGTTTGACGCACGCTTTTTCACTGCGGCGCACGGATGGGTAAGGAGGCGGGTTACGCCCGACTCGAGCGAGCTCGGTCCCCGCTCTTGCTTGGTGTGGGGGAGGAAGCGCCGCTGGCTCGTCATTGAGATATTTCCCGCGGGTTCCCTCGGGAATATATGAGCGGTAGGTGAAAGGCGAAAGCTTGTTGATGGGTGTCTGTCGCCGCTCATACTGATCGCATATATCTCGCTAGGTATAGCTCCCGACTTCGCGTTCCGTGCTCGACGTTTGATGTCTAGCGTGCGCCGGGTTGCGGGAAGTAAGTCCTGTTTTCTCGCCGATATTTGTTGCGTTGAACCGCTCCGCCGACCTCTGCGGAAATCCTCGTATCTTCCTGCTCTCCATTCCCCCGTTCCCCGCAACACGTTCGTCCGCTGCGTGCGCGGTATCACGCGAACACGTTCGACACTCGTCGGATTCTCGCTAGATCAGCGTTCCGCAGGTTGTCGGCCCACGCATGCTCACCGCTCTGTCAGTTCGCCGTCAAGAATGGCTGTGCTATGCACCATACACCATGCACTGCGCGCGGTACGTCTCACCGCCGTGCTGGTTACGCGTTCTCAGTCGCAACTGCTCATCTGCCATCTCGTGATGCCCGTACGTGTTCGCGCGGCAGAACTATACTGTGCGGCGCACACCGGCTCGTCGCTCTATCCGCCGTTGAATGTGGACCGAAATCGAACGAGTGCGCTGGCAGCATCGTCGGACGACACACTGATCAAGATGAACACAGTCGGCGTCGGATCACCTGCTATAGCGCGGTCTTTGCGGACGCCAACTGGCGGCGTGCGACGCTGGACGCCCGACAACCGACGCCGAATCTGCGGCGTTTGCGGAACCGTCTGAAAGAGGAACAGCAGAGGAAGGCAAGGCGGGGTAGTGGGTTGGACCCTGTGATGTACCAAGAGATCAACGAAATATATTTTCGTGTAAGTTATACCTGCAACGTAGCACTCTGCAGCAAGTTTTGACGAGAAGTCTCTACGTTGGCTGCACCATGTATATATCGCGGGATATTTTCGGAAGATGGACTGCGCTGGACGCCGTGTGTGCGAGTCGCACTGAAGCGAGGCACACGTGTAATGTACGTCAGGAAAATAAGCGCACGATAAGCTGCAGACGGTGCTTGCAAAAAAAATACAAGAGGGCCTCACAGCGACAGCTCAAAGTGAGCAAGACGACAAATAGCTCTGTACTACAACGGTCAAAAAATTATTATTCATAAACTGACCCTCGAGGACATTGACGGTCTGGCTCGGGCGCGCGGCGCCTGCTGCGAAGTCGCATGATATAGGCACCGGAGATCATCGATCAAAGCTTAGCGAGCTTGTATGATGGTATCATACCGCCTCCCACTCGCTCTTCCCTCTTCTCTCTTCCCCCCTCCTCCATCTCCCCTTGGATGCCTGCTGTACTACTGGCTTTGTTCCTTCGCAGCTCTGCTACGCCTTTCTCTGCGCAATCAGCATTCTTCTAGTCACTCTAGCGATGCCCTAGCCTTGATATCGCCCCAGGAAGGTTCCCCATCGATGGCACAAGCGATTTACGCCTCCCCAGCCTGGCAAGAGGCTGGCGTTCGTAGCGCGATGGATTATGGAGGAGGGAGGTCGTGCCGCGCGGCGGGATGAGGGCGGGGGATGCGCTGGATAGGATGGTGGTTACCTGCTCACATGGAAGTAAGTGTGCTCGTTTATCTCTTCCGCGGCGAGCGTACCCCCCCGGGCCCCCTCCTCGACGTTCGGTGACGTTCGGTATACCCTTGAGGTGGGGTTTTCGGAGTTTATCTGCGTCACGCGCATGGCAAAATCCGGCTGGGCGCCTCTGCCTTCCTCCTCTCCCGCTTCGCCTCTACCCCCATCTCCGCGCGGTGAGTTTCCTCCCGTCCGCCGTATTTTCGCGCCTAACATTACCGTTAGAGTCATTGATATCAAGTAGCAAGTGTCGGCCGTCGTACGTGCGGCAAATTGCTCCCCAATAGTACTGAGCGCTCGCTAGTTACTTGTGGCATCGGGTAGTCGTAGCAGAATTTATCAAGTTTGGGCAGTTTTTGCGTTGTGGTGTTGCCAGATATTGGGTTTTGGGCTACAGGTGAGCCTAAATCTGCTCGAAACTGACTCCTTATTGCAGAGTTTGCGAAGAGACCACAAGGTTTCGAACACCATATTCACTGTTCTTCTACAATATGACTGATAGGCTGGAAATCCGGTGCGAGTCTCATACCGTATACATTAATAACTACAAGCAAACTCTTCCCAGAGCTGAGCTGTTGCAGTTGGTGAAAGGTTATCGGAATGAAAAGACGCTATATCTAGCAGATTGCCTCTTTGAAGATCTGCAAAAGGTGGACGAATTAATTGATATGTTTCCACACCTAACTGCATTACATACCCGCAGTGTGAACGTCACAACACCCAAAGAGGCACAGGGTAAAAATACGCGACCCCTCGTTGAGGTCTACCTCCGAGAGCTGTTGGCCAAAATTAAGGAGGTCTTTGGATAGGAAGGATGCGCGGGATGTGTTGAGGTGTTGCAGCGGGACTACATTTTCTTCCACCCTAATCGATTTGTCGAGTTTGGCTGCTCATGTCTGCGTGAAATTGCTTGCGTTTCTGCGATGTACCCGCCTGGTTTTGCAAGCCTGATACTGTGGTTACGAACGCGTGTTAATGAGGTTTCGCGATCACATGACCTGCACGTGATCATTTCTGACGCGCTAAATTCGAGTCCCTTGGATTATCACCGTGAAGCCAGGGAGCACAATCATATCGCTATCAGCTCGCTTTCGTTCAGAAACAGATCGGAGCCCAATCTTGCTATTCAGCATGTGCAGACATCACCTCCACTGGAGGTCTGAGACTCAGCTGTGTCGAAAGGACCATTATTGTCGGGAGGCTATATGACACGAATAAACTAAGAAAGAATACCATCCCCACCGGCTCGTCGCGCAACTTCATCGTGGCTCCGCAGTGCGAAGCGGAGCGAGTTGCCTACGTCGCACGTGCTCGACAATGTTGCTTGGCAAACCAAGGCTTTACGGATCGTTACTCCTTGTGTAGATAGGTGTGCTTGGCGGTGCAGCCGTCGAGGATCCTTGAGTTTCCTGTTGTGCATCCTGATCCCGACAAAAACATTGAACGTAGAGTCCGTTGGTGTCTTTGACTGGTTCTTGCTACGGTCAACGTTTCACACGCAGTCGAAAACATAATATCAAGTTCACGTACACTGCCATAAAAGCCGAGAGGTAGCCGCACGGCGTCGAATCCATCAACACCAGGGAGAGTCCCCAGCCTTGCACGCAGGAACGTCCGAATGTCATGGGAGACCGCTGCAAGCATGCGGTAGGTATACTGTACTCTTGCGAAGACGTCCGGAGGGATGAGGGGGTGCACTGCAGCGCAGATGATCGAGAACGGCGATAGACGCCTGATAGAAGTGTAGCACAGGGAACCAGAGACAGATAGACATCGACTATATCCAGACATCGAGAATTGGGATACATGCTATATTCAATGTTTGACCCGGCCAACCAGAACGGTTCTGCGCAAGCATTGTCGGTGCTGACGCGGACGTCCGACGCAATAAGGAATCCAGGCGGGAAGCGCTCGACTATGCACGCTATGCAACGCCAGGGCCGTAGCGCATTTACGCGCTGGGGAAAACGAGCCAGAGAGACCGAGTCCAAGTTGTATCGAGGGGGATCGTAGATTCTACTGCAATGAGCGAGTCAGCGCTTCTGGAGACAAGTGGATCGGCGCAGCACGTACGCCCACCCTTTCTCGTTAAATTCCCTCTGCAGCCCACGTACGCGCCGCTCCCTCAATCACCTCAGCAATCAATCCTGGAGTCGAAGAGCTTCGCCTTCGCAACGTCGAGGGACACGCACGGTACAAGCTGCCTGTAGCCCTTAAAGGTAGGTTTGTACTAGTGTAGCCTGAAGGAGGCAGAGCTGTGATCGAGATAAGTCGCATCTGTCAAGACTGCAGAATGAGATGCTACTGGAGAGCAGCATCGTCAACGAACCTAAGGTGCCGTACGCCGCCCTACGTGCAAGGAGAACAAAGACAGCGTTGTCAGTTTCGCGCCTAGCATACGAGAAGGCTAGAATATGACAGAGGCACTGGAGTCTATGGGGAAAGGAAAGCATATGAAGCCGGATTGCAGGGTCCCGCTCGCGTGAGATGGCCGTCAGGCGGAACTCCATAGAATGAAGTATGCGCGTGAGCATTCACCGTTCGTGCTCTACGGCGAGCGCGATCAACATACGCATTTTCATATAGGAGCACGCACGACGCACGAGCAGCGCTGCAGCCACCCACTGCGCTATTCTTCACAGCTTCCGGCATCCCGGGCTGTCACTTGGAACACGTCAACGTCTTCTCAACCGAATGCGTGCGCGTCGACGGAGAACACTCATATGGGCGCCGCCTAAAGAAACGAAGAACGTCAACATCATAGCTGCGAAGGGTATCTTGCTTCAGCTCTCCTCGCGCCGCAGAGATGCTCCAGCCGGAGTAAGCCCGGAACGGTGATTCCACTGCCACATGTGTATATGTCGCCTCGTGCGATAGCGTCGCATTTCACTCGTGCGGCGCGATAACCATCGTGCTCAGACATTCTTGCAGCAAAACTCGAGCAAAACTCGCGCTCCAACTCAAGATCCGCATCTACCTACAGCTGGAAACGCGGCCAGAGTACAAGATTGTAAAGAGGATGATAGAGGCGTACCTTCTTGCGATGGAAGAGTACAGCTCGTTTGCCGAGCTAACCATAACCTAGAATGAATATCCGCAGCCGCTTACGCCCTCAGCGCACCTAAGGTGGATCACAGGAATTAACGGCCGATTCTGCAAGCGCATTATGCGAGAATCAGTAATCGAGCCTCACCTTGATCACGACCACCAACTAATGGTTCGTGATGGGCTACTCGGCCGAATCCCATTATATTTTGTAGTACAGATGCGCGCCGATCGATAACAACTGGACCTACTCGCATCGGAGAAGCAGTCATGATAAGTATCTGACCGCCTCTCCTCAAGTAGTAGTTGAGGGAATTCCGGATGGGCAGAAGCGAGCTATCTTGTGTGGATCCAGAGAAACACGAACAGCGTCATGCAAAGTTTGGTTTCTGTTCAGCTCAGAGCGATGTCATTATTTTAACAACGACAGAGCAACATCCACTATTCCTATGGCATTCACTCTTCAGGGAAGGCTCTGCTTAGAGGAGCGTTCTATAAAGCCAAGGATTTAACGTTCGAGTCCACGAAATCAGAAAATTGTGGATGAGACGCACACCGGGGCCGCATGAAATTGTTTCGTTCTTCAGCGATGATGAGATAGGCGATGACTACCTTCACGCGCGAGGCCGGTGACCGTCCCGTTGAGCACACTACCGGGCGAGATGATGCGCCCGGGAAGATTGAGAACGGCATGTTAACATCCAAGAGCCGCTGACATCGAACAGATCTGCTTGCTTATCGATAATCCCCAATCGGAAGCAGTCTAACACCTGCAGTTAATCCGGTCTTTACGCACTTGTAATTGGACCTAGCCGATTGACAGGTCGTCCCCAGACTTTGACGTCGGCAGTACGACGGCCGAGTTGCCTACGACCTCCGGAGAGAGGACGAGTCGAACCAGAGCAGGAGCTTGTACCGCCAATTGTCTGCGTCCAAGTCGCCGGCCTGCATGTGAGCGGCTGGAGAAGGGCCTACAGCATGTTCGTCGTGAAGTCCACTCAGACGCCTTGAGAATCTGCAATGTGCACGGAGCAGTGTGAGCGGCGAAGTGGGATAGATTAGAAGAGGAGAAGAGGCGCACATCGGTTCTTGATTCCCGACGCGCCCCATACCAGTGGCTACATCTGCCTCAGACACGAAATTGGCCGTGCACTTTGCTTCGTGCGGGAGGAACGCCTTCGAAGGCTGGATTGCACATAATGGGTCACCTCGGAGGGCAACAGTTAGACCTACAGCCCATAGTCATTCGTCTACAGTGTAGAGGGGCGTAGCACTTCGGGTATGTAAGCCCATTCAACTTGAGTTCCACACGCACATGCCGCTTCAAAAATAATTCACGATGCGCTCTCCGCACCTGCACCTAGGAAATACATCCAGGAGCTGCAGAATACCCCACAGGACGTCGAGTGCGGTCGTGTTCGGGCGCCGCCAGTTATTGCATAGCGCCGTCATGCGACTCCGCGGATCCGTTTACATCGCGACCACACCAAGCCAAAAATTAAGGTGCCTACAGTTGGAAGCCTTCTTCTGTGCACGTTCACATGAATTTGAGAAGCTACCCCAGCACGCTTTTCCGAAAGCAATCAGCACAATATACGCAGGCACTCGCCGAACTCTTACCGGAAATTGCGGTGAGTAGGCGGCACCACCGCTGAGGCCAGAGGTAGACTTGCAGCTTGTTGGATTGTTTCTCGATTCAAGGGGCCAGCCAGTACAATCTGCCGACGAATGTGTAAGCCATAAAGAAATCTACGTGGCAAGAGGCAGGCAAGATAAGAATCCCAGACACTGACCTCCGGCTAGTTTTGATGGCTACCTGGCTCCTTACCACTTCCTCAGATGCAAGATCAGACCGCATAGACTTCTTTTACACTATGATATTATAGATAGGTCATCTATGTCAGATTTGTTATCGGGGCTAAGTTGGCGGGACGATAAAGGTGAAAGGTTTGCGGCGCTAAAGGTGAGGGAATTTAGAACTCCGATGGCATTTTGAACGGGCTATGGCACACCACTCACATCATTATTCTCGGGATGTGCTCCGGGATAGCAGAAATGGGATAGTCGTCGAGTTCCGAGAGAAGTTTCATGAGCATACGAGCAACAAAGTACGGTGGCTGGAATTTGAAAAGAGGTCAGTGTCCCCGATTTACATCTTGCCTGCCTCTTGCGTTTACAGTGGTGGGAAACCTGCTGTGTGGTTAGGGTTGTTCCTGCACTTCACAGCACGGCGTCCCTGCTTCATGCAGTTCCTATCCGGCCTGAGATATTTTCGAAGCATATCTCTCTTCTCTGATTTTCCTCATTGTCTGTCTCAACATCAGGAAAAAGAACAATACCTATGTAGTGCTATGTAGCTCGCGTAGGACCAAGAGGCCTGTAGCAATGTCCCGAATTATGTAGGACTCTATAGAACAGGGTTTTCTACCGTAGACCTTGCGAGGGCTGTAGTTTCCGAGGACTGTAGGAGCTGTAGGCTCGCGTAGGAGCTGTAGGTCTGTAGGATCGGCTAGGAATCCCTTTTACAGTTAGCACGATTCCTAGATAGGCACGCATGCACACGCCCATTGGCTCTCAGCAACTTCATTTCAGGATATCACCGGGTTTGAAAAATACGATATGGACAATCAATTATATTGAAAGAGTGGTGTGATGTTACAACGACGGTGAGACATGGTGGTCCTTTTGTCGGCACGGTCGCTATAGTTTTACATACTCTAATACCCTCAACTCTGCAGCTCTACAAAACTCCTCACTCCACCTCCATCACAATGAAGTCAACTATCAACAGCGGTAAGTTCTTCCAGAAGTCGCATGGTTGCCAGATCCTCAACGGCACCGGTGTTAGACCTAAGAGCACGTCACTGAGTATGCCTCCTAGTCTGTGGTATAGTGTTTCTTGTACACCAAGGTTAGCAATGGGGAGTGGAAAAAGAGACGAAGAAAGAGGATATGCTTAAGTGACAGAGTAGTGAACGGCGGCGGGTCATACATAAGTCTTCAAGCTTGTTTAGGGCCGGAAGGTAAGGACTGAGTCGAGCTTTTGAGCACGACACAGACTGCGGGGGTAGTGTCTGTGGCCGGGAATCGGAATAGGAGTGCGAGAACGTTTTCGCGGGAAGAATAAGCAGTCGGCCCGCCACTCTAGATACCGAATATCTACAGAGTCCTATGTAGCGATCACTTTGCTACGCGGTCCTACATAGCACTCTGTAGGTGGGCAGTTCTACCGAGGACTACATAGAAGAGACGGTTCTACAGTAAGAAAATCACCTTTGCAGATGAAGCTACTACATCCAGTTGCTCTGTGCGTCATGGCGTTGCCTTCAGCATTGTCGTGTACCTGGGATAGCCATGGTTCCAATGAGTGAATTGCCGTACTCGGCTTCGGTATCTATTCCTCCACATCCTTTCGCGTGCACACTGTTATTTTTCATGATGAAGACTCCTTTTCCTCACTGATTTTAACCGCAGGATGCTTAGAAAACATTATGGACCTCATTGATGCTGCAGGCACAATGCTCCAATTAGGCAGAGAGATCGATCATGCGTGGTAAAGTCTTGCGTCTCTTGCGTGTATGCGTACCTACTGAGTGCGTGGGCGGTGATTGTAGGCTAATATTCTGGCGGCGAGTGGTGGATGCGACCCAACGAATGCACTCTCTTATGCAGCGGCGCGCCAATGAATAAGTCAGCAGATACGGCCAAATGATTCGAGCTCACGTTTGCACACGCTCAGTCGCCGCTCTCGCTTGTTGTGAGAAAGGAAGCTCTGCTGCTTCGTCATTTGGATATCTCCGTCGTTTCGACTGTCCATCCACTGTTTCGCTCGAGAATACTTGAGCGGTAGGTGAAGGACAAAAGTTTGTTGATGGGTGTCTGTCACTGTTCATATGGTTTATCATCGTTGTCCAGTCTGTGCGACTGATAGCATATATCTCGCTAGGTATAGCTCCCGACTTCTCGTTCCGTGCTCGACCTTTGATGTCTACGGGTGCGCTTGGTTTGCGAGAAGTAAGTCCTGTTTCCTTACCGATATTTATTGCTTTTACTTGCATCGAACCGCTCCGCCGACCTCCGTAGGAATCCTCGTATCTTCCTGCTGTCCATTCCCCCGTTTTCCGCACCACGTTCGTCCTCCATGTGCGCGGTATCACGCGAACACGTTCGACGCTCGTCGGATTCTCGCTAGGTCAGCATTTATTTCCGCAGGTTGTGGCCCCACGCACGCTCACCGCGCTGTCAGTTCGCCGTCAAGAATGGCTGTGCGATGCGCTATACACCATGCACTGCGCGCGGTACGTCTCGCCACCGCGCTCGTTGCGCATTCTGACCAACCGACCGTGAGGGAGCGTAGCACCGGCAGATCGGCCGGGTCGAGGTAACGCGCTTCTGAACCAACTAATTACAATAGGCGCTACATGAACTCTCCGCGCCATCCCCATCCGCATTGCGAGCTGCCCGTGTCGCGCGGACTCGACGGTGTGACTTGGTATGTCACCCGGAACTTTACGCAATCTCTCTCCCGCGCGAGCAGGCGTGCGTCGGGATGCAAGACCTCGAGGATCCTCCTCTGGCGTGCGTCCCGATCCCGACAACAAAGGCGCAACTTATATGCCGTGGGCGGAGAGCTCGGTCGATCGTGCGTGGGTACCGTCCCGTCTCTTTTCGCGCGCCGTGCGCGGGCGGCCGTTCCGGCCGCGACCCCCGTTTGCCGCACGCTCTTTCGCGGCGGCGCACGGACGGGTAAGGAGGGGCGTATACGGCCGGCTCGGTCCCCGCTCTCGCTTGGTGTGGGGGAGGAAGCGCCGCTGCCTCGTCACTCAGCTATTCCCCGCGGGCTCCCTCGAGAATGAGCGGTAGGTGGACTACGAAAGGTTGTTGATGGGTGTCTGTCGCCGCTCATACTGATAGTACATATCTCGCGAGGTATAGCGCCCGACTTCCCGACTTCGCGTTCCGTGCTCAACCTTTGATGTCTACGCGTGCGCCTGGGTGCGGGAAGTAAGTCCTGTTTTCTTACCACCATTTAGTGCTTTTACTTGCATCGAACCGCTGCGGAAATCCTCGTATCCCTCCTGCTCTCCATTCCCCCCCTTCCCGCAACCCGTCCGTCCGCCGTGTGCGCGGTATCACGCGAGCACATTCCATACTCGTCGGATTCTCGCTAGGTCCGTATTTCTGCAGCTTGTCGACCTCCCTACGCTCACCACTCTGTCAGTTTGCCGTCAAGAATGGCTGGCTGTGCTAACTGCACTCGGTACGTCTCACCACCGCCGCGCTCGTTGCATGTTCTGCTCATCGGCCTTCTCGTGATGCAGGATGTGATTTTTCGCTGCTCCACGTTCGCGCGGCAGAACTACACTCGGCGGCGCAGACCGGCTCGTCGCGCTGCCCGGCGTCGAATGTGGATCGAAATCGAACGAGTGCGCTGGCAGCATCGTCGGACGACACACCAAGGTGAGCATACTTGGCGTCGGATCACCTGCGATGGCGCGGTCTTTGCGGACACCAACTGGCGGCGTGCGACGCTGGACGCGCGACAGCCGACGCTGAATCTGCTGCGTTTGCGGAACCGTCTGAAAGAGGAACAGCAGAGGAAGGCAAGGCGGCGTTGTCGCTTGGACCCTGTGCACGATGTACCAATATCTGAGAGAGAGAGAGAGAGACCAGCGAAATATATTTTCGTGTAGGTTATACCTGCGATGTAGTACACTGGGGCCAGCAAGTTTTGACGAGAAGTCTACACGTTGGCTGCACCATGTATATATCGCAGGATATTTTCGGAAGATGGACTGCGCTGGACGCCGTGTGTGCGCGAGTCGCACTGACGCGAGGCACACGTGTAATGCATGTAATGTACGTCAAGCAGATAAGTGCGCGATAAGCTGGAGACAGTGCTTGCCAAAAAAAATACAAGAGGGCCTCACAACGAGAGCTCAGAGAGAGCAAGACGATAAATAGCCCTGTTACTGATATGGAACGGTCAAAAAATTATTATTCATAAACCGACCCTCGAGGACATTGACGGTCCACTGTGTGCCTGAGAAGTGGTGAACTGTCTGAACTTATTCGGTGAAAACCGCCTTTCACCAATAAACTTCGGCATTAATTAGTGGATAGTGATTTGGATGTGATTTCCCCTGATTTCTGATCCACCGAGAATGGTAGTGAAATTCACCAACGACGATCCGCGTCGAAACGGTTCGGGAATTCACCACCTACTTGTTGGTGATTTTCTGTTGCGTTAAACTACCAAGTCCAATCAACCCTGCCCTAAATGTTCAAGTTTCAACATGGCGTCGTCGAGCTTCGTCGTGCGCTGGCATCGCTCAACACTGTCTCTAGCTTTGCACTTTCCAGCGCTCTGCTCGGGCCGGCTAATCTGGACTGGCTTAGTCAAATTGATCTCTGGTGTTGTCTCGTCTGCTGGGCTCCATGGCTTGCTCTCTGGGGAAGGTTCAATCCTTACCATGGCAAACAACAGACAGGTATGTGCAAATTTTGACGCAACGAGTGACCTCCCGGCCTTGCTACGGTATTCTGATGTCATCCTATGCCAGTCCCAGCAGACGGCTCTGTTGTGCAGCGCAGAGCGCGGTTTTAGGCGGACATGGTTTTAGGCAGACATGGTTTTAGGCGGACGTGGTTTTAGGCAGACGTTGTTTCACAAATTACGAGGGAGCGTAGGATGTATGTGTTCATTGCTATATATTACCGGAACTCTAGATCTGTATATATGTACTGGAATTGAATCTATATTCAATGTTTCTGGTAGTGAATTCAGTGATTGAGCGGAACCTAGTAGAAATCAACAATAAACAACCGGGTTCTCACGACTCGCCTTTCGACGCAAGGTAGTGAAATCGGACATTTTCTGGGTGATTTTTACCGCTTTCGCTCACCGAGAAAATTGGTGAAACAAGATAGTAGACCCTCGAAAACCTAGTGACATTCCATATGTAAAGTAGTAATACCTCCGAAGATATCTAGTGAACGAAGTTCGGGCTTTTCACCAACTTCCGGGCACACAGTGGTCTGGCTCGGGCGCGCGGCGCCTGCTGCGAAGTCGCATGATATAGACTCCGGAGATCATCGATCAAAGCTTAGCGAGCTTGTATGATGGTATCATACCGCCTTCCACTACTCCCTCTTCTCTCTTTCCCCCTCCTCCATCTCCCCTTGGATGCCTGCTGTACTACTGGCTTTGTTCTTTCGCGGCTCTGCTACGCCTTTCTCTGCGCAATGAGCATTCTTCTAGTCACTCTGGCGATGCCCTAGCCTTGATATCGCCCCAGCAAGGCTCCCCATCGATGGCACAAGTGATTTACGCGTCCCCAGCCTAGGAGGAGGCTGCCGTTCGCAGCGCGATGGGTTATGGAGGAGGGAGGTCGTGCCGCGCGGCGGGATGAGGGCGGGGGATGCGCTGGATAGGATGGTGGTTACCTGCTCACATGGAAGTAAGTGTGCTCGTTTATCTCTTCCGCGGCGAGCGTACCACCCCCGGGCCCCCTCCTCGACGTTCGATGATGTTTGGTATACTCTTGAGGCGGGGTTTTCGGAGTTTATCTGCGTCACGCGCATGGCAAAATCCGGCTGGGCGCCTCTGCCTTCCTCCTCTCCCGCTTCGCCTCTACCCCCATCTCCGCGCGGTGAGTTTCCTCCCGTCCGCCGTATTTTCGCGCCTAACATTACCGTTAGACTCATTGATATCAAGTAGCAAGTGTCGGCCGTCGTACGTGCGGTCAATTGCTCCCCAATAGTACTGAGCGCTCGCTAGTTACTTGTGGCATCGGGTAGTCGTAGCAGAATTTATCAAGTTTGGGCAGTTTTTGCGTTGTGGTGTTGTCAGAATTTGGGTTTTTGGCTACAGGTGAGCTTAAACCTGCTCGAAACTGACTCCTTATTGCAGAATTTGCGAAAGGATCCACGACATTCACAGTACTCTCTTACAATATGACGGATAGCTTCAAAATCCGGTGCGATTCTAATGTCCTGTACATAAATAATTACACGCACGCCATATCTAGAGATGACCTGTCCAAGTTGGCGCAGGGGTACAAGAACATTCCGACACTCTGTCTGACAGAGTGCGAATTTCAGGAGGTAGACAAGGTATCGGAAGTTACATCTATGTTTCCGTGTCTTACTATGTTACGTCTCCGCAGTGTGGACGTGACGAACCCCAGAAAGGCACACAGTGCGAACGCGCGACCCGTTGTTGAGGTCGACCTCCAGGAGCTTATGGCCAAAATTAAGGTGGTCTTCGGATAGGAAGGATGCGTGGGATGTGTTGAGGTGTTGCAGCGGGACTACATTTTCTTCCACCCTAATCGATTTGTCGAGTTTGGCTGCCCATGTCTGCGTGAAATTGCTTGCGTTTCTGCGATGTACCCGCCTGGTTTTGCAAGCCTGATACTGTGGTTACGAACGCGTGTTAATGAGGTTTCGCGATCACATGACCTGCACGTGATCATTTCTGACGCGCTAAATTCGAGTCCCTTGGATGCCATTATGACCGTAAAGCCAGGGAGCACAATCATATCGCTATGATTTCGCTGTGTCGAAAGAACCATTATTGTCGGAAGGCTATATGACACGAATAAACTAAAAAAGAATACTATCCCCATCGACTCGTCGTGCAACTTCATCGCGGCTCCCAGTGCGAAGCGGAGCGAATTGCCTACGTCGCACTCCCTCGACAATGGCAAACCAAGGCTTTACGGAACTTCACTTCTTGCGTAGATAGGCGTGCTTTGCGGTGCAGCCGTCGAGGATCCTTGAGTTCCCTGTCGTGCTTCCCGACAAAAAAGGCACAACGTAGGCTCCGCTGGCGTCTTCGACCGGGTTTTGCTACGGCCACCATTAGACATGCAGACGAAAACATAATATCAAGTTCACGTACACTGCCATAAAAAAGGGGCCTAGAGGTAGCTAGTGCGATACACGCCGTCGAATCCACCGCCGCCAGGGAGAGTTCCCAATCTTGCGCGATCAGAGACTACGGCCAGTGCAGGAACGTCCGAATGTCGTGGGAGACCGCTGCAAGCATGTGGTAGGTATACTGTACTCTTGCGAAGACGTCCAGAGGGATGAGCGGGTGCACTGCAGCGCAGATGATCGAGAATGGCGGTAGACGCCTGCTACAAGTGTAGCACAGGGAACCAGAGACAGATAGACATCGGCGATATCCAGACATCGAGAATTGGAATGCATGCTGTATGCAATGTTTGACCCGGCCAACCAGAACGGTTCTGCACAAGCATTGTCGGTGCTGACGTCCGATGCCATAAGGAATCCGGGTCTGAAGCCCTCGACTATGTACGCTATGCAACGCCGGGGCTGTAGCGCATTCACGCACTGGGGAAAACGAGCCAGAGGAACCGAGTCCAAGTTGTATCGAGGGGGATCGTATATTCTACTGCAGTGAGCGAGTCAGCGCTTCTGGAGACAAGTGGATCGGCACAGCACGTACGTCCACACTTCCTCGTTAAATTCCCTCTGCGGCCCACGCATGCGACGCTCCCTCAATCACCTCAGCAATCAATCCTGGAAGTGAAGAGCTTCGCCTTCGCAACGTCAGGGGACACGCGTGGTACAGGGTGCCTATAGCCCGCCAAGGTAGGTTTGTACTAGTGTGGCTTGAAGGAGGCAGAGCTGCGATCGAGATAAGTCGCATCTGTCAAGACGGCAGAATTAGATGCTACTGGAGAGCAGCATCGTCAACGAGCCCAAGGTGCCGTACTCTGCCTTACGTGCGTGACGCACAAAGACAGTATTGCCAGGTTTGCGCCTCGGATGTAATAGTATACGAGAAGAAACCGTGGGTAGAATGTGACGGAGGCACTTGAGTCTGTGGGGAAAGAAAAGCACAAATCGCGATCTGCTTATGTACTTACATATATGAGGCCGGATCGCAGGGTCCTGCTCGTGTGGGATGGCCGTCATTATTGTCCGTATCTGTACGGCCATCACGTGGGGCCAAATTGAAGTGTGTGTGAGCATTTACCGTCTGTGCGCATTCAGCGGCGGGTGCGGTCAGCGTACGCATATTCATATAGGAGCACGCACGACGCACGACTAGCGCTGCAGCCGCCTACTGCGCTGCTCTTCCCAGCTTCCGACGTCCCGTTGAGCTGGACGGCGGTCACTTGGAACACGTCAAAGTCTTCTTAACGGGATGCGTGCGCGTCGATGGAGAGCACCATACCTGCGCCACAGTGGCTGGTCTGTCTGCAGAACACTCATATGGGCGCGACCTAAAGAAATGAAGGTGAACATCATAGCTGCGAAGGGTAGTGGATTCCAGGTACTCTGCATATGAACGTCCTGCTTCAGCTCTCCTCGCGCCGCAGAGATGCTCCAGCCGGGGTAAGCCCGGAGCGTGGTTCGGATACCACCGCCACATCTGTATATGTCGCCTCATACGATAGCGTCGAATTTCACTCCAGCGACGCGATAACGTTCGTGCTCAGACATTATTCCAGGAAAACTCGCGCTCAAGATCTGCATCCCTACAGTTGGGAACGCGGTCAGAGTATACGTTTGTAAAGACGATGATAGAGGCGTACCTTCCTGCGATGGAGGAGTACAGCTCGTTTGGCGAGCTAACCATATCCTCGAATGAATAGCCGCGGTCGCTTAGGCCCTCAGCGCACCTAGGGTGGATCACAGAAATTAACGGCCGATTCTACAAGCCAATTATGCGAGAATCAGTAATCGAACTTCACCTTGATCGCAACCACCAAGTAGTCATTCGTGAGAGGCCACTAGCTACTCAGCCGAATCCCATTATACTGTGAAGTGCAGACGCGCGCCCCGACCGACGACGACTGGACCTGCTCGCATCGGAGAAGCAGCCATGACAAATATCTAACCACTTCTCTTCAATTACTAGCTGAGGGAAAATTCCGGATGGGCAGCAGCGGGCTGGCTTGTGTAGTTCCAGAGAAAAATCTTCACTGTTCGGGTTGAGGTCCGGGCTGCATGGCGAGATGAAAGACGAGGGCGGGGCATCCATAAAGCTTGGGATTTGACATCGAGTCCATGAAATCAGAACACTGCGTCTGAAACTCACGTGTTGAAGCGACTCAGAGCCGCATAAATTCGTTCTTCAGCGATGATCGTGCACCCGGGAAGATTGGGAACGGCGTATTAACATCCAACGAGCCACTGACGTCGAACGGATCTGCCTGCGTATCGATGGTCTCCACTCAGAAGTAGTCTAATACCTGCAGCCAATCCGGTCATTACTCACTTGTAATTGGACATAACCCAGCGGCAGGTCGTCCCCGGATTTGGGCGTCAGCAGTACGACGGCCGACTTGCCTGCGACCTCCGGAGAGAGGACGAGTCGAACACGAGCAGGGGCTTGTACCGCGAATTCTCTACGCCCAGGCCGCAGTCCTGTACAGTAAGCGGCTAGAGAAGGGCCTACAGCATGTTCGTCGTGAAGTCCACCGAGAGGCCTTGAGAATCTGCATTTGCGCAGAGTGGTGTGAGTGTCGAAGTGGGATAGATTAGAAGAGTAGAAGAGGCGCACGTCGGTTCTTGATTCCCGACGCGTCCCATACCAGTGGCTACATCTGCCTCAGACACGAAATTGGCCGTGCACTTTGCTTCGTGCGGGAGGAACGCCTTCGAAGGCTGGATTGCACATAAGAGGTCACCCGCAGAGGGCAACAGTTAGACCTACAGCCCATAGTCATTCGTCTACAGTGTCCGAGAGGCGCGTAGCACTTCGGGTATGTAAGCCCATTCAACTTGAATTCCACACGCACATGCCGCTTCAAAAATAATTCACGATGCGCTCTCCGCACCCGCAACGAGGAAATACATCTAAGAGCTGCAGAATACCCCACAGCGCATCGAGTGCGGTCGTGTTCGGGCACCGCCAGTTATCGCATAGCGCGGTCATGCGACTCCGCGGATCTGTTTGGATCGCAACCACACCGAGCCAGAGATTATGGTGCGTACATTTGGAAGCTTCCTCCGGTGCGCGTTCACATCATATCGAGAATCTACGCCAGCACGCTTTTCCCAGAGCAATCAGCACAGTAGGGCCGTACGCAGGCACTCGCCGAACTCTTACCGGAAATTGCGGTGGGTAGGCGGCACCACCGCTGAGGCCAGAGGAGGACTTGCAGCTTGTTGGATTGTCTCTCGATTCAAGCGGCTAGCTAGTGCAATCTACCGCCGAAGGTGCAAACCATGGAGAAATCTGCGTGAATATGGCGATTACAGTCGTGGGAAACCTGTTGTGTGGTTAGGGTTGGCGTTCTTCTCTGCTTTCAAGTTCGTCAAGTAGTCTCACTTCTCCACCTTTGCCAAGCATATCTCTGCTCTGCGATTTACCGCAGTATATGTCTCAAGCTAGTATCCAGTTGCTCTGTGCGTCACGGAATTGCAGAGGCGACCGCGCAGCGTTTCCACAGCTCCCTTCGCATTTTCGCCAGGGTCTTTCGCCATCACCCGCGACAAAAGTTTCCTCCTTATGCGTTTGTCTTCTATTTTCTGTGAAAAGCACAAAACCCAGCCTTATCGACTCTGCACTTCTTCGGACTGTGATGATGAGATGGACTCACTATTCGCCAAGCTATGTGAAACTTCCACTGTGATATCTCGTTACTTCCAGATGCGCGGTGCGTACCTCGGCTATGTCAGCACTGTCGCGCGCCTGCGATAGCCATGGTTCCAGTGAGCGAATTGCTGTATTTGGCTGTGGTATCTATGCCTATGAAGTCTTTTGCGTGCACACTGTCATTCTTCATGATGAATTCCTCACTGATCGTAGCCGCAGGATGTGTAGAAAGCATTGAGGACATCATTCGCGCTGAAGGCACGATTGCTCAAATTTGGCAGAGAGATCGATTGTATGTGATAAAGTCTTGTGTCTTTTTTTCGTCATGAGGGTCGTCCCACGCGAAGAACGCGTCGTTGGGAAGGTCGAAGGAGGTCATATCTGGGAAGTCATCAATGTTGGGGATAACGAAGGGCGCTGCCACGGTATAGAGGTATCCAGCGAAGATCTCGTTCCGCGCTCGACCTTGAAGTAAATTACCAGTTTTGCGAATTCGGCTTGCCTGAGAGTCAAAGATATGGTTCTGCCCGCCAGCCTTCGCCTGAACATGCTGGGAAAAGATGCCCAGGCGCATGTAGCATTCCGGGCTCTGTTCGCTGACTGAAGGACATGGAAGTTCGATGGAACCAGTTAGAGAATCATTCAATGCTGCAGGACTCACTGGGTAGCTGCACAAATTCACCACCATTAGGACGTTATTGAGAGCTGAACGCACATCAGTTCAAGTTGTCGACCATGTTCGAACTATACACTTTCGATGTTAATGCGCCAGGTGGTCGATACTTACGCGACATTGCTGACGTCCACCGCCAGGTAAAATCTACAGGAGCTGATCGCCTTGGGAAGTGCGGAGGCGCGCCTTTAGCTTTCTAAGTAGCCTTGCTTCTATTAGCGCAACAGACACCTGCAACACGGCTCGAAATCCCTTAATACAGACCGCGATGATCGGACGAGTCTGACAGGTATATACAGAAATACTTGCGCTCATGACACTGCGGTACATTAACAAATCCTGATCGTAAAATAAATGTCCATCTGCGCACCGCTCGGCGCGCACAAATCGTCGGGCGGGCCAAACGACTCAGCAGGCCCTCGGAGCCCTCTTGCAATCTGCCTCACGTCAAGAATTAAAAAAAAAGGGAATTGAGAGACCGCGCGCCCCGGTCCACGAACGATTATACCTGCTGGACGCCCACTTTCTCCCCCTCCTTCCGCTTGTCATCTACGTCCCTGATGGAACCCGCCCTGCCGCCGGCCACGAGCGGGTAACGCGCAGAGTCGGCACTGCGCTCCGTGGTGTACGACAAGACCGCAGATAGCCCGCCGAAAAGGAACGCGATCCACGGGAATACCGTCGCGAGGCGGACTGTAGCGGAGACGGTCAGCGCAGTACCTGCAAGGGGGAGAGACCACTCACGGTACAAAACCTCGTGGTAGATGCCCGTGACGCCGCTCTGCGCCTGGACGGCCTGGATGACGCTCTGGGGCAGGGCGATGCCGTCGAGCGTCGCGGAGACATTGGCCTGGCGGTTCGCGACGAAGTCGGTGAAGGGCACGAGGGTGGCGAAGAGCCAGACGGAGAGGAAGAGGAGGATGTGCGCGAAGATGCGGGACGTGCGGCGCGCAGAGGCGGAGACGAGGGTGGTAACGAGGGCGGAGAAGGAGACGACGGCGAGGAGGGCGCAGACGACGGTGTTGACGACGCCCGAGTCGAAGACGTCGGAGGTGTGGATGGACACGGATACGCCGGCAGGTGCGCTCTGGTGGACCTTGTTCTTCTGCCGGTTGGACTGGACGAGGGCGTCGATGCCGACGCTCATGCCTATGATGCCGAACGCGGTGGCGAGCGCGAGCGAGACGAGCCGCGCGACTTTGAGCGGAGCAGACATGGCGAGAGCAGTGCGGGGTGCGACCGCGGAGGACGAACGCAGAGCGCGACTTTATAGATCCATCGCGGACGACAAGGTTGGAGAGCTGACGATCTACTGCGCCTTTTTAGGATGTCTTCTTTCCCTTTTTCGGACGACTCCCCCGCATGATCGCTGTGCGCCACCATCCTCGGTTTCACCGGACATCCATTCTCCGTTCGATGCGGGCGCCATAATGTTCGGATCGGACACGCGCCACCTCCGTCGGAGGAAATACGAGCAACTTGGGAGCAGCGAACAGCGCATTCAGCCATGGTTGTCCGACAGTCCTGGTGATACTCTCGCCGAAGCGCAAGTGCTCCTCATGCTCACCGCTGCCAGTCTCCGCCGGATATGTCCAAACTCCTGGCATCTGATCGGCGTCGAATCATTCCATGGCGTCAGCTGGTAACTCCGCTCGAGTCGCAACCAAAGCAGAGCCGTCGGTGCTAAACTGTGCGCCTTGCACCCCCGCTACGCGTCCGAATCGGACCTCCCGGGATGCGACGGAAATTAAGAGTCGTACTGCATGCGCCGGGAGTACCAAACGAGAGAAGTTGGCTGGGAATCCGGTACGATACGTATCTTGGACCTCCTTTCTACCCAGCAGCACACCGACCTAGGCATGCCAATCATCATGGTCAAGTTCCGACTATTCGAACTGGGTGAGTACTGACGCAGACGTGCAGCGGCGCTGGTATTGATCGTGACTGCCACGGTGACAGCGGCAAAATTGTCGCGAGAGGCGAGCTGATGGTCGAGGCGATTGGCTGAGGACCCCAAGCACAGAGAAAAAATGATTTAGGAACCAGATATATATATCAGACTGGTCACCGAGTTCAAACCTTCATGCATTTATCACTCACGTTCGATCATACCGTTCTCGACGCAATCCCAACTGAAGCTCAGCGTTGTGAACCACCGACTCGCCAGTCATCGTCAGATCCCGGACTTGTCTATTGCAGGACCGGTGTGAGTGACCCGTTCAGTCGCGCAGAGGATACTTCGTACACGCTCCCGCAAGAATATGAACCTTGCAGACGAAATCAACTCCCATCCTGCAGTGATCAGTACTTGCGTTACAAAGCTGCATCGGTGGCAGGTAGTCCTTGGACCAGGGAAGAGCGGTATGCCGGGCCCATGTGTCACCCGAATCAACTTGATGCGGTCTGGGGACGTCTGGGTGGCACGGAAAATTTTGGTCCGAGTTGCGATATCGCGTGCAAATATGCCTGCACCTCAGAGCTGGTTTGAAACACATCCCTACATGAATGAATCAACAGCGAAAAGGCTCGGGCCGGCAGAGACTTACTCGTCATTTGCTTTCCTGCAAAACCGCGTTCCGCCAGAAAGGAAGGCAATGAACAGATAGCGAACTCGCCGCGCGCAGTCGGGGTAACGGGACGACGCGCGAGAGCGCGAGACAACCAGCAATTGGGATCGGTTTCCTGAATAGCAACAGGCATGAGATGAGAACAGCAACGCGGTAGGTAGAGCGCACCGTGTGTTGCAACTATACTCACGACAAAAGAGAATACGGCCCGTCCGAGATGGGTATGCATGTACAGAGGCATGTTTGGGCAACGCAGTGCGGGGAGCGAGGGCATGCAAAGCGATATCTGGTGCATCGGTTGCTGCAGCCCGGGCTCATCACGAGACATGACTTTACTTGTACAGCGCAGGAGACACCTGGAAACCACCGCGTAGGATGCAGAATAGAGGACATAGTAACGCCAGCTGTTACTTCGGCATGCACGCGCTTAAGATCGCCAAAGTCTCACTGAACTCTGTCTGCATCTTCCACCAACCTATCAAATGTCCCAACGATTTCTTCTGCTGACCCTGCTTCCTCTGGAATGTCCACGTGCGGCTCAGCAGGAAACGACACCACTAATCGCACCACTGGAGTACTGGGGACGTTCATAAGTTTTCGAGTCTTTTCGGTAAGACCCTGTCGAGACTCAAGAGAGTATGGTCGTCCGTCCTGCGAAAGGCACATGCCAATCGCGTTAGCATTAGCAAATACATCGAGTATATATAAATCCTACCCTTGCACGATAGGACTTGCCGGGATCGACACTGCGGAAATTTGTCTCCCTGGTGGTAAGTGCTTCAACTGTGAGACACTTCACTTGGACCAACACCCAAACGAGTTGAACACCACATCTCACGAGGAACATGATATGAGCACCCATCTTCGCATCCGGAAAGCAGAAGATGCTCTTCGCGCATCTCAACCAGTCATGGACTGCCTCAGGGCTGGAGGCTTCGTAGCCTAGTAACGAGACCGCACGCCGACCGAAACCAGGGTCTTCGAAGAGGAAAGTGCCGTCAGTGGTTCGTCCTATATGATAGAAACAAGATGCACTGGTTCCGATAGCCAAGCCTGTCCGTCGCTCTTATTCAGAGTGAAGGCGTCAGACAACGACGCAGCGCCATCCTTGAAAACCCGAGCCAGTGCGATCGTCACGATGTTCTCCACAGCGAACTCGAGAGTAGATGCTTCTTCAACACCTTGTATGGGCCCTGCGACAAAGTCTCGCATCGAACGGACGGGATGAGAGAGGAAGTAATGCAGTGCAGCCGTCACAACAAGAGGCTCGTCGACGCGCTGGGGTAATTGCTTGACCGACTCGGTTTGGTCTGAGAAATCGACAAGACCCTCTTCTGGCGTCACGCGAGCAAAGCCAAGGGTGACAGCATCAACGAACTCAGCAAAGAACATGTGCGACCGGTTCCGCACGACCACGTTCATAACGGCTCGGAAGACTAGCCCCTCGAGTCTGGCGTTCCGCGGATCCCTCAGCGAGGAGAAATCGATCTTCGAAAAGACGGTAACTTTGGTCATGTCCGTGTCAGGCTCGTCTTCCGAGAAGGCCTTCCCATCCGTCGCCTCAAAACCATCCGTGAGGACTTTGATGTAGGCGTCTAACATGTTGTTCGCGGATGCGACGCCCATCCTTTGCAGGAGTAATGTGTATCCAGCGGTCCAACGGTGTCTAAAAAATGCTACATGGGGTTGTTCAGAAAGAACTGTATAAAATTTAGTCCCTTAAATCCAGTGTTCAATATTAGTCAATTCGCGCTTCGGCCAAACTCGGTCGGTGATGTAACTTCGCATACAGTCCTCGTTATCGAAAAATCCGGTATCTGAGAAAAGCTTTGGCTACATTATTTCCTTTCCCGTCGTGTATGTATTGAGTTCGTGAGGAGCTCTAGTGGAAGAACAGTCCCAGAGATAATCATAGCCATAGAGAATTCGGACCAAGCATTGTACATCTCGCCCAGCACACTTCCATGCCCCCCGCCAGACGTTGATGACCAGAAAGCCTCTGTTCCCCTCTCTGATGCGACCTCGGCTTGGTCAAGTACAAAGAAGAGAGAACCGACGTTGACATGGACATCATCGCGAATGGCCTTCTCTAACTCGTAGATTCTACGTGCCACCGCATTGTCATCTTGAACTGTATGTATCGCTTGGAATAATTCATCAAAGATGTCCATTTTTCGGAATAGGCCAGAAGGTCGAAGTTGAAGGTACAGCCACCGGCGTCGTAAGTCCGCCTCGTCGACATGTGGTGGAGCGCAACGGAGGAAGAAATCGAAGATGCTCAAGCGTGCGAGCAAGACCAAACGGAATGTTCGCGCAGCGATCTTGACATTATTTGCAACTGCGTGGTTCTTGGTCGGTGTGAGGGGTACCTTAGGAGTGAATCCAGGATCCATTTGAAGAACGTTCCATGCAGTATCGGCGTCTTTGGATCCCAAGGGATCCTTTTTGTCATCGCATGACACCACATATAGACCCCAGTAGCGACACAAGCCTTCGACAAGCAGCGTAGTCTTTCCTGTACCAGGAGCATTGAACAAGACACTGGGACGATGTCAGCGAAGTGCAGAACAGAAGTCGTAAAATATGGACATACCGAAGATTTTGATCGGCATCCATTTCGCCAGAGAAGAGTTTTTCGACTCGTTCTCGCACGGCAGGGTCCTTCTCAGACATACCTCCCATACCATCTATGAAAAGGGTGCTGTCGTTCACTGCTGAAGATGGAGGATTGAATGTAGGGTGGTTGCCCACGATGTATCGTTTCAGTTCAGGACGTATTTTCTCTTCAAAATCGAGGATAGCACTCTTCATGTCCCCGAAAGACATCGGAGTTTGAGCCTGCGGCTGCAGAGGCTCTACCGGGTCCGATGGTGGTGCTTTAACAGGCGATCCATTGTGCGATCAGTACCGCATAGTTGAAATTACACCGAGAACTTACCATGAATGAAATTAGCCTCGGCCCCCTCAGATGACGAAGATGTCGCATCCTCGCGGAGTAGCGCTTACAGCAGTACATATATCAATGTATTTAACAATAGTATCCGCAACAAAACACACTTACCCATACGACGTACAGCAGCAAACCGTCCTATTCGAAGGGCTTGCTCTAACGCGGGGAGCAGCATGTCTCGATGTTGTAGTAGAAGCTCAAAGATCTTGATCTCGTCACGATCCAGTAGCGCAGGTTTGACAGATGTCTTGATGTCGCGAAGAATAATTTGCAGTAGAGCAACAGCAACAGTAAGAGGGAAGACCTGTGGAGAGATACCCTCCTTGCGGACGGCCAACATTACCCTTGCATCCCAAGCCGCATGTTGCTCGTCGGAGAAAGGATCATCCACATACTCCAGTTCCGCCAGCCCAGCCTGAGGAGACTCTTCCAACGCACACCCGCCCGCCAATGGCGCAGCCAGGTGAGTGCTTCCACCGACAACAATGTCTTCTACAGAGGCCGCCGGAAACATCAGAACTGGAACTTGATACTGGTTCTTCCACCATCGACATACCAACGGTAGCAGGTTCGCCTACTGCTTCTCCGTCCACCGAGGATAACCCCTGATCATCCGGTGGTTGCGTCTCAAATTCAGCGCCACTTGGGAGGGCACGAACCTTCTTCGCTGATGATCCTGAAGGCGATGAGGGGGAGACGACGCGTTTGGGGGGTGCCATGTGAAGCTGTGATAGTAAACAACCGAGAACGAGAGGAGGAGAGGAGGTAAATAAAGGGGCTATGGTTGCGGGTACGTGAGCCACAGGCGGCAGCGCTGTATTGAGGTAGCAGTCACGCGACACGCGACTCACACAGGAGTTCCAGTGGCAACTTGCCGTTATCACAAAAACTGAATTGTGCCACGACTAAAGCGCTGACGCGACCATCGCATAAATGCACCGGTTCCTGCGTTTCGCTTTCCTGCGGTATCGTTCCCTGCCACCTTTGGTGAACAATCGTTTTGCTGCTTTCGGGATTGGTCTTTGCCTCCGCAGAATGTCGTCCTCTAGCCTTACGTCGAATCCTCAGGCTTTGCAAGGCCCTCCTGACGAGGAATCGTTATTGCACTACGTGTCGGGAGGCTATCATCCTACCAACCTCGGGGATACTCTAAATGAACGTTTCGTGATAAAGCTGGAGTGGGGTCAATACTCTACTGTGTGGCTTGCAGAAGATACTCAGGACGTTCCTATCTCTCTCCCGCTCCGATTGATATCAACCTGAAGCTTTGCGCCTAGATCGAAGCGACATGTAGCTATAAAAATACTGACGGGTAATTAACTGTGTCTTGTTCCTTCGCACGGTCCTGATTCGTGGGTGCAGGAGAAGCAACCGATACAAGACATCTACATGAGCTGGCGTTTCTGCAGCATCTTTCGCGGACTCACTCGGAACATCCAGGATTTTCTCGTATAGTTCGATTAATCGACAGCTTCCACCTCATTGGCCCGCATGGGTCGCACTTGTGTATCGTCACGGAACTTCTTGGAGAGTCCGTGCAGTGGCTGTCGGAGTATTACGAGGGAGGTCGTCTCCACCCTGTAGTTGTGAAGGACATAATCCAACAAGTGCTCTTGGGTTTGGATTATCTTCATAAGAGCAACATCATTCATACCGGTATGTATGCCTCTTTTCTGGATATTGTGGGCTTTTTAGCTAAACTTACACTCGGACAGATTTGAAACCCGATAACTTCTTGATTGAGCTGGAGGATCCAGAAGCTTTTGTCAAGGAGGCCATGGACGACATTCCCCCCGTCGTCTATCCACCAGTAACCAATGTGGATGGAAGGGTTCTCAACTACGTTAAATCGCAGCCAATCCCTGTACGGTTTGAAGATGTCCAGCGCCTGGCGAAGCTTAAGGTGAAGATCGCTGACCTGGGTGTCGGTTAGTATACGAGACTGTTCGTGCTCTTGATTCACTCGTCTGATTTCCGATACATACAGCTTGCTGGGCAGACAAGGTTGAGGAACATTTCACCGACATGGTACAGCCTTCGGCTCTCCGAGCCCCGGAGGTGTTTCTCGGTGCTGGATGGGACTCAAAGATTGATATTTGGAACGTAGGATGTCTTGTGAGCTTGGTCTATTTATTACATACTACTCGCTCTTGATGCCTTACTCTCTTTTGTCCCAGGTTCACGAAATGATCACAGGGGATCCTCTCCTCCCCGTAGTTTTGAATGATCATGAAGCTCGGCCCTTCCAACAACTCACCGTCATGATACTCCGCCTTGGACCGATACCTCCCGATCTGATCGTTCGTGGAAAATACTCCAGGCATTACTTCGACCCAGACGGTAGATCAAACCTGCTTATTCTGTCTCCGGATTAAGCAACCCTCTTGCAGGAACTTTCATGCCGAGTCTCGACTACCCGGGGGTGCCGACCTTGGTGCAGAAATTGGACAGCATTTATAGCAAGCGATGGTATCCTGAAGAGGTAGAGCTGTTCAAGTCATTCATGATGTCGGCATTGGCGATGGATCCGGAGGACAGGCCAAGTGCTGCTGTTCTAGCCGAACATGAGTGGTTTCGATCTACGTTCGAATTCAAGAAGAATTTTTGACCGGCTTCGGAGGTATAGAGGTGTTGGTATTGACAACCACCTACCAATTTGAGAAATCTGTCGAGAAATCTGTCTACTGTTCTTCGAATCTCATACAAATCGGTGAGGTTGTAATCCAAATTTATTTTAATTCTGAATGTGGACCACTCACTCCTCCCGCCAGGTGGGCTGACTCGAAGACATACGAAGGCCACGGAAAATTCGCGTACGGTGAAACGAGTTGATGGACCGGTGCGCTCAAAAGTGTGGACATGAACCCACCAGTGCAGACTACATCTCATCGTGTGGAATATAACTCCGGAACGTTGCAGCAGCCAGGTCGACTGGTTACCGCATTCACTCTCTTCTTTCCTCGACCTGCTAATTCGGTCCGCGTGCTGATGACAGAGAACCATTTATGCAGTTACTCATGATCAGACTGTCGACCCGACGGAGCGGTGGGTTCGGATGCTACAGTATATATGGCGCGCTGCCATGCAAGAATCCCTGGATATGTACTCCTCTACCGTGACCAGCTGTTGGCCCACCTTACGAGTACAGGTACCCTATCCATGTCAGAACGCTCAGCGAGGTGTTTTGGCTTGCCAAGAATGTAGCGTAACTCCCCCAGTGGGAGGTCCTTACCACTCTCCTCATACACGTATTTTGCCCAGTCGAAGTCGGGCCTCCTCTCCATCTCGCTCTGCATATGGGACCAACACGAATCCTCGAACCCGCACTTCTGAACCTATGTTGTTGCAGATGTTCCACAGACGTTGAGTGGCATCAAGGTCAAAACAAACTTCGGTGTCCTTCCCACGCAACGCAGAATCAACTACGGGCGAGACTGTGAAAAGGGGTTATGTGCGTACCTCCTCCTCCCTTCGTTCTCCTATCTCGGCCACCCGCGCTCGCAGAGAGGACAGCGCCTTCAGCAAATGTTTGCTCTTTTCCTGGCTTAACGGCTTTTCTCGCATCCTTTCTCTTGCCCATCGGTTATAAGGGTGCTCCCGTGGACCGTGTGCTGATCCCCTGCAAAGTGGTCCCTCTCTCCGTTCTGGGAATACAGACGAGCTCTACATAGAACAGGAAGGCGTGACGCGTGCTTGACCCTGACAGAACGAGGAAAGTACAATCGAGAAAGTGAAGACATTATTCGGCGACTCAATGTTGGGCGATTACCGTGAGTGTGACCTCTAAGAAGGTGTGTCTTCGGCCCATGTATACCCAACCAAAGTTAGGGATCACTGACGGGTTATATGCAGCAGATCTCATCGAGTAACTTGTGACAGTGTTCTGTTCACCATAGCTATTAATTCACATTATACTCCCTCGTACGCGCTCAAAGGCACCGCACTAGTCCCCAGTGATCGCCTGCACCGCGTCGCGCCCTCTGCCCTCCCACTCATCCCAACACAGCGACAGCAAGACCGTATCCCGCCCATAGCCCCTCACGGGATCCTCCTCAGCAGGCTCCCTGCCCTCCGCCGCCAACGCCTCAGGGAGGACCCACAACCACCGAAGGTGCCCCTCGCGCCGCATGCCCATGCGCTCCGCAAGGCCAATGGATGGCGCGTTCCGTGGGTGCGCGCACCACGCCACGCGGCGCATACCTAGGCCGGGCGGGTCCGCCCCCGGGCGCTGCAGGCAGTACCGCAGCAGGAGCCCCACCGCCGTCTTCGCGACGTGCGTGTGGCGGAAGGCGGGGAAGACGAGGACGTGCCCGATCTCCGTCGTGCGGTTCTCCACGTGCGTGTTCACGAGCGCGAGCACCCCCGCCAGTGTGGGCTGGGGGGTCTTGTCGATGATGGCGAGCATGAGCTGCGTGGGGACGCGCCGGAAGGCATGCTCGAGGAAGGAGAGGAATTCAGGGAGGGTGCGCTGGTAGAAGGGGTAGAACCGGAAGGGCGCTGTACCCTGCGCCCCGAGCGCGTCCCAGTACGCGCGCGCGTGCTCTGCGGGCACGAAAGGCTCCAGGCGCACGCGTGCGCATTCGAGCGTGGGGGGTTGCAGCGGGAACGCGAAGTTGATGTCGTATGGCTCCGGGCCGTACAATTCGGATTCGGGGAGCACCACCGGGGGTGGAGGGGGCTTGTAGAGGTTCACGAATGACATGAAGGTGCGATGTCGGTGGGCGAATTGAGCTCTGCTTGGGAGGAATCGATATGAGGATGGGTTTATATGCACCCGGCGCATCGGCGCTGGATCTATGGCTCACCTTGACTCGTTCGCACTAGCCGGTTGGGCCTAATCAGCCGAGCACCAGGCCTTCTCCCTTTGCTGAGAGCCAACATTGCGAAAGCTGTGTAGGGCGAGATTCTCAGTGCTCGGCCTTCACTCATAGCTTGTCGGCGCCTCGACACCAAGTTCATCACCAATAGCAACCTCGACACCAAACTCGCGACCTTTAGAGCAGCGAGGATCATACATATCGAATCCCGACCTGTTCGAAATCTAGAGACTGGTTGAGCATGTGCTGCAGTATCGCGCTCCTCCGTCTTGCAGATCGAGCATCCAGATCTAATTATCGACCACGCGCTGTACGATACGGGGTCAGCGGTAGCGCGGAGGAAGACCTGTCTGTCGGTGAGCCAAGTGAGGCGGGGTCTGAGCTGAGGTTAAGACGCGGAGTCTATTGCACGACAGGAGACGTGCGATGAGACGGGCGCACGGAGAGATCCTGGTGCTTCTACAGCACCACGACGAAGCCAGACTTTGGGTCGAAGAGCGCTAGCGGTAAGAGACAAAGTAGAGCGCGGTCAGCAGAACGCATAAATATTAGCAAGGTTATTACCAGTATAAGAACTAGTATACATAGATAATCCAATACGACACTCAAGTACGAATGAAAGGGCTCAAAAGCGGAATGACGATGATGACAAAGTGCTCAGCGTGGGATGCCAAAAGGGGAAGGAGATATGCTACTTAAGGCAAGTATACTTCAGAGCGCTCAGATGGAATGTCGGCATCATGCCAGCCCACCCGGAGCCTTCCATCCTTGAATTCACTCGACTCCTGGGTTCCGCGTAGTTATCCGATGACGTTAGTAATGACCGAACTACTGACTGCTAGAGTTTAAGCGGGCGGAAAACTTGCAGCCTACTCCTCGACGTGACTCGAAGCAAGCACCGAGAATGCACACCGCAGGGACTATGCGGGCGACACATTCGAGCAAGACGAACCGGGCGACCATGCGCCGGAGAGAAACTGTAAATCAGACGGGCTAGCTTCGAGTCGACAATCGCACACAACCTGATACAGGCGCCGCAAATCTCGCGCGGCGGAGGTTTCATTGAAGGTACGACTCGATCCCAAAACAGATATTAATTACATGCCCTACTGAGCTTTTCACCTCCGGTCAGTCTGCAGCAAGCCGCTCACGACCTCGGCCGACTCAGGCGCGCTGTGGCCCAGACGTCCGCGCATCCAGAATGACCTCGCGCAACCGCCGGAGCGCCTCGTCGACCCGATCGGAGGGAGGGATGCTGAACGACGCGCGCACGTACGCGGTGGTGGCGCCGCTGGGGAAGAATGCCGTGCCAGGGAGAGCGAGCACGCCCCTCTCGAGCGCCTTCGTCCGGATGATGTGGTTCGAGTCGTGCACGTCCGTCTCGGAGGCGGCGCCCGGGTCACCCAGGAGCAGTTTGAACCTGCGTGGGCACACGTCAGATGACGAGCAGTGCGATGTGCATTAAATCACCCGCCAAACAAACATGCCCGCCTCGGGCGTGGTCCACTCCGCCAGTCCCGCCAGGTGACACTTCATCGCGTCCTCGAACGCATCCCGCTTTTGGCGATAGAATCCTGACACCGCGTCGGCGTGCCGCTTGAAGCCATCGTAGCCCCAGCGCTGCAGAATCTTCAGCGCAATCATCTGCGTGAGCGAGGACGGCTGCATATTTGCAGTTGCGGTCTGCAGGGGTAAAGAATCAGCGAGTTAGATTGCGGATAGAAAGACAGAGGCGTACGTGCTTGTCTATCGCTCTCACGAGAGGCTCAGGCCAAGACAGGGCGCCCATTCTCATTCCTGCTGATACGACCTTGGAAAGACTATCAAAGCGAAGCACCCGGCCCACCTCCGGCTCGCCTCGCTCTAGTGCGAAGTACGATGGCGGCCGTTCGGCTTTCCCATAGTAGAGGAAGTAGTAAGGATCGTCTAGCAGTTGTGCCGTGAAGAAGTGAACGGCTGAGGCAAAGCTTCGCATACCTTCAAGAACGAGGAAGCCGTGTTCTCGTGCAAGCTCCAATACCTCAAGACGACGTTTACGGCTCGCAGTCATACCTGTCGGGTTGCAACCATACTGAGATGCGAGATGTGAGGCTGGAAGTCTCGCTACCAAGACGATACGCTCACGGGAATGGTGTAAAGTACTCTCGGCTTGGGCTTGAATGCAGGCCAGCTCTCTAGGATCTCGCGGATCGATTGAGAGCAGATACCTTCTGCATCTGTCTCCACCTCTGTCTCCGCCAGGGTCAGGAAGCTAGTAGATGCGGCAAAGTTAAACGGAAAGTGCACCAATCATTTCACAGTCTAGTGATTGGAAAATAGGAATAATGCCTCTGCATCGGCATCAGAGACGTGTCTGCCTCACACGCATGATATCCCATCAGGGAACATACACATAAACAGGCGCCTCCACGAGCACCGGATCTCCAGGATTCACCAGCGCAGCCACGGCCTGCGCATCGTCAGCAACCCCGCCCTGAACCAACGGCTCGAGCGCCTCG
Organism: Sparassis crispa; assembly: GCF_003851025.1. Lineage (NCBI taxonomy): Eukaryota > Fungi > Basidiomycota > Agaricomycetes > Polyporales > Sparassidaceae > Sparassis > Sparassis crispa. The sequence continues at coordinate 1,623,743 of NW_020939754.1, read as the reverse complement.
CCACATACCTTGTTGATCATATCCTGCGACCCAGCGCCGATGCTGACTTTCCACCCTTCTCCCTTCTGGCGCCCATGGTAGCAACCCTGAAAACCGTACACCCATTCGCATAACTCCGGCAGCCCCGCAGTCTCGGTGTACTGCAAGGCAATCGCCAGATCGTCCGCGTTGAGCTCGAGCGTCACGTCCTCGGACGGCGACTGCGGGTCGTGCGTCGTGAATTGCAAAGAGGTGATGGGGAATGTGTTGGAGTTCGGCTTGCCTGCGAGCAGCGAGATTACATCGGGGCGGTCCTCCGGTGGAAAGAGGGACCGGACTGACAATGGGTGAGTTGCTGTATGTCGATGACTTGGACTTTGGTGAGACTCACTAGGATCTGGGTTCCCTGTTTTTTCGCGACATGGGAGAGGTACGGCTCGTAGAACTCCTCAGGCAGTACATTCAGCGCCTCTGAACTGTTTGCCGCGGGTTTGGAGTCCGGGACTCTAGTACCTTCAGAACATGTGGTGCCGTTCACTGTAGCGGATCCGTTCCCGCTAGGAGACGACATAGACACGGACATGTTCGCACTGTTACGGGGTCAGCAGAGAGTGGGAGGATAGACCTGGAGGAGTCCAAGTCCGAGAATGCATCCCTACCACTCTGCTTTTTCGTCGTTTTGCCCGAAATGACTCGAGGATAGGTCCGACTTGACTCATCTCTCCCTGCTCAGGTATGTGCCGGTTATGCCTAATCACCTGAGCGCCAACTTCTAATGACTCGAGAATCTGGAATCTCTACTCGCTGAATGTTCTTGACTTCAAGCTGAGTGTAGCCTAACTGAAGATCCTCGCGAAAGCTTCGTTCGGGGGGAAGTGAGAAAGATATCATCAGCCGCATTTATTCGCAGTTTGCCAGTTCATTGGTACCTCAAAATTCAACACCTACCTTGCGACCGGCGAACAACCGTCCGAAGAGCAAACTTCGACCTATGGAAGGCCGCTGAAGTATGTGCTCCGGCGGATCGGCGGATCGATATGCGCCGTCACGGTCCTCCGTCTTCCAGGTCATGTCTCTTCTGATTATTGAGAAGTGTTCAACGTTCAGACGCGATCAGCTCGGCCTGCCGCTCTCGTCGCTTCTTCGGATTAGACAGGAGGGTGGGAGGGATCTGAGCCATTCGAAGGAGAGCCGAGCACCAAGTTGTATGCTTATAGTCTGTTGCAATGTGAACCCAGCTGTAAATACATTAGAGAATCCATGCATATATATGGAATGTGGCACGCGAGCACGAAGGAAGGGGTTCGAAGGTGGAAAGACGACGACGACAACGCTCAAAGTGGAATGCCAAAAAGGGAAGGAGAAATGCCCCAAAAGGAATCCATGCTAGTTCGTTCACTAATCACGGCCTGTAAAATGCTCCGGGTCGGATTTGCAGACAGCCGGCTAGCTAGGTGGTCCGTCTATCGGAGGATAACCCATCATTCCATCGGGTTTACACATTTGCGTCCTCCCTCGGAGTAGATGTCATGACGATGGTGAACACTCGCGCATAACCGCATAATTACCACATCCGAAATTAGTGTTGTTGACGAACACGTCTACGCAAGGTCGCCTCAGATAGTGAAACAATGTGTTTGCATTGTGTCGCTCCTTGAGAGGACTTCTGCAGGAGCAATCACTGCAACATTTACGATGGACGACCATCCCAATCGAGCGGAGGTTCTATTACCCCAAGATATCCAGAAGGCACCTCGAGCATTGAGGAAACCAAACAACCCTACTCGGCGCGTCCACCACGCCCTGCACTGTAGTAGAAGTTTCGCGAACCTGTCGTTTGAGAACACTTGCAGCCATAAGTTTTCAACCATTTGAGTGCACCGAGCCCGTTATTCTGAGCTAAAGACCAGGAGAAAACCAGAAAGAGGTCATAGACTTCATTCCAGGTACCATCGACGTTGTCTAAGGAGGCTCCGAGTCGGCCTGGAGTGATGGTCGTTCGTTCATTGCATGTGCACATCGCATCAGTCACGCAATTGTGACGCACACGATCGGTCACACTACAGTACTCAGAAAATCCTGTCCGAACTCTCCGTCTGCTCGCGCTCCTACTCCACGAAGCACGACTAGTGTTTAGACAAAGAGGACAGCTGGTACCTAGTCTTATTTACGGTCTCCTTCCCTGCCGAACAGTATTTTCTTTAGGATGGCTGGACGACTGGATACAACGACCGGGATGTCTGGCGGTTGCGACGGTGTCCTACGCCCTGATGATGGCTAGGCAGATACAGTGTGAGGAACGAACCACGCTGGCTATTCTTCCCCGCTCATCCTGGGCGATTGTGCTTAGGCGAACGTGCATTTGCTGACTTCCCGCGTATCTTGCAGCTACTATCCTCGTCTGAGATGTGGGATCTGGCTTGCGTGACTGCGGTATGTATGCCATTGCGCGGAAGTTATAGACGAGTGAAAGATATGGCCGCGATGGGCCTGCCGGTGTGTTTCTCAGACATTTGGTATTAACAATGGGATTCATTGCGCCTTCACTCGGATCAGACAGCCAACTGGTCGATTCTTCCAACTAATATTATGCAGTTACCACGATGATCTCTGTAGGACGACACTTTCTACCTTCATGCAGAACACATTTGAGCAGATTTGACATAACCCTCTCCGATAAGACGAAGCCGGACTGAACAACTACAACTTATCGCAGGTCGGAGTCAATGGCACTTCTTACTCCAGTAGGCTTGCACCTTTCTCGGCTACTCGAACTGCCCTGATCGTCTGGAGCTCTCCTTCCGCCCATCCTCAGCAGTTACGGTGTGCCCGTCGGGAACTCACCACATACGTTTTCAAGGAGCGACGCGCACCTGTATTGGTTGAATAACGTGTCTCCGGTCGCCGGTCAGCGAGGACGCGTTTGGTAGTTAACCGAGCGACATCGCCGGAATTATCTGGGATGCGGATGTGTGTTACGATCCGTCCTTCTAGCTGCTCGGTTGTGCCCAGAATGTTTCCGCGGAGGATATAACGGACGCTGAGACACTGCAGAGTGTCAGCGTATCCACGTTCGAAAGCGTTTGGCCGGATGTTGTGCAGTCGGTGTTCATGGTCGACTCACAGTCTACATACCTTGTCAGCAGTCCCTTTGGTTAGTGGAACAGGGCGATCATCCAGCATGAAACTGACTTCGGTGTAGGGTAGCGCACACCATATTATCCGGGCCAGTCTTCGTCGTCGTCGTCGCAGAGTACGTGCTACAGCGCTGGACGACGCGTCGTCGCTCACTTCCTCGGTTCCATATGCGAGCACCCGATCGAACGCGCAATATCCCAGGGAGCGAGGAGAAGTCGATCACTATAGGATGCATGTGCGATACACAGATGGCTCTAGGGAACCAAGGCTACTTGCTTTGGGGTCATGGCTGGTACTGTGATTCCATCGCGGGACTGATATGGTTGCGTGTGTTCTTTCGAGGAAGCCTGGCAAGAATGCGTTTTGACGACGCATTTCATCCTGCAACTCTCGTTGGCTTGGTTTTATTCTAGGCACTATCGTGCGCCTGGAGCCTGCATACCGTTACAACGTTGTTAACCGTTGCAGAAGATCAGGATCTCTGTCGCCCCCGCATACATCTTCATCATCGGCGTTAGGCTTTCGATATGCACGTTCTTCCGTAGGACATTGGAGCATACTGCGCCCATCGCGGACCCGCGAGGCACCCAATGCGGCAAGTCGGGCTCCTCCCGACGGTATGCTAATCATCACCCCGTTCGTCAAAATCGCGGTCGCTAGTCTGTTCGTCGTAGCTTCTATGATGCTAGAGAGCTTCGTCGCCGCGGTCTCGACAGGCACGTTTATATACAACCTCAGCCTCAGAGAATCCGTCAGTTGACGATGCTTCCGAGCTCGGCGTCTCCCTCTCGGAAATCGCGCAGTACCGCCGCCCGTGCAAGTGACAACAATGGGCGCCGTCGGGGTGGCCGACCTTACCTCTGTCGCGACTGTCTTGTGTGTGTTCTGTGTGGTGACGCCACGACCACCGTGGCCCTGCCAGGATCGACTATGTCCTCCCATTTTGGGTCATATGTACACTGAAGTTACCCAGACCCCAGTCCTCCCGCACGTTATGGAGGTGCTTCTACAGACGTTATTCCTATGCGGTTTCACTGACATGAAGTACGCCTTAGAAGCCCACCGTCCGGTCGTCCGGCACCATGCAGATGGGCTTAATCATAGCGGGCAGAACTCGCGAAACTGGAGAGCCTCCATGAGCGTATGCACGTTCGGGAGCTGAGCCATACCCCCGAGCTGTCTGCATTGCAGTAATCCGTTCTTATCCAACACAAGTCACTTGTGGACCTGCTAGAGAGGATGCCCAGGAGAAGACGAGGTTTGGAGTGGACAGCTCTCCAATCTGATTGTCCAAGACACCGGGCGACTTGAATGGTGCCGGGGAAGAACGAAACCCATTTTTTATATTGCGAGCTGCGGTATTCCAGTCAGTCTGATTTAAGTGTATTTTCTAAAATCGAGGAGCTGAATTACGTTGGAGGTAGGCCTGTATCAAGTGTTGAAGCATGCAGTGTTTGGCAACGCTTGTGGCCACAAAGCGAAAGCTACACGTGCTACAATTTAAAGACGGGTCTCAAGCGCGACTGCCTTTCATACTGTAACAACAATTCCGGGGCCACTTTATCAAATTAAACAAGTAGGTAACTCAAGTCACTCGTCACAAGAGATCCTCTCCTAACACGTTGACTGATCCTAGCAATGTCATGGAAAGCGCGGAATACAGTGGCACCCATTCGCACCTTCAGGCTTCCAGACTCGCACGAAGGACCGTACGCGATCGGAAGAAGGCATTCTTCTTGGTTCCTCTGCTATGTTTATCCAGAAGACGATGATCATAGAATCGCTAATTGCCTGAATTGGATCGGCGGTCCCAATACGTCCCCCCGTAATTCTCCGGAGGGAAATCCCCGCTTTGTCCTCAACAGCGGGCCACAAGTCATCAGAAATACCAACCTTCTCGAGGATCTGCTTTCAATGCGAGATGGTAATGGTCGGCCACCCATCAAGCTCACCGAACTCAAAGTAGGGAACCTTCCTGTCGTCGAAGTGCTCGTCCCCCCGGACGAGCTCGTGTATTCCTGCTCGTATTGTGAGTGCCTTAAGTGGGAAACAAGAGGCAGGCCTCGATTCGTCATGTGTGAGACCTGCCGGGCACGTCGCTACTGCACGGCGAAGGTACGCGCTCGGTGGCCCTGCTTTCCGATCGACCACTCACGAAGGAGACAGTGCCTCCACGCGGATGACAAAATTAATCTCCACATGTCCGACTGCACGCTGCTGAAGCTGGGGTTAGAAGGGATAGTCGCCGAGCGTCGCGGCTGGCACGTCAACGACTGGGGAGAGAAGCGGGAAAGGGAAGGTGCGCACTGGCAGATAGATTCATTCACTTCTTCCTTATGTCTGACCTCGCATATCTTTCTAGGGAAAGACCCTAACCCTCGTACTCGTTTCTTTGGTGCTTATGACAAAGATCCCAACTATTGGAACCACTAGGTCGCCAACGCCACACTCGGGCCGTTGTTGGGTTCCGTGCTGACTATCAAGTTTGTGGATCAAGTATTTATTCAACGAGGATCGGTACACAAGTAGAGCATTTATTTTCGATTGTCGGCGTTGCTCGTTCCTGAAGTCATAATGTACAGTACTAGAATTTTCCTGTTGTCACCGACCCGTGACAAACGCGACTTGTCTTCACGTGCGCGTGACCTCCGGTGAGGTGGAGCTCCAACCCACCATTCACTTCAGAACGACATTATTGCTTCGACAAGCACAAGCGCTACTTGCTCCAGACGTACGAAACTGTGTCCCATTCAGAATATGTCCATCTCTCTCACCATGAAGTCGCACGCCGAAAGTGTCGTCTCAAGCATTGGTGAAGGCTCTCGAAGGTGTGGCTCCCTTAAAACCTTTCCTGCGGCCGTAGTCTTTGCTACTTGTGCAATAACCAGCAGCACCAACGGAAGACTCTGTCAGTGGACTTACGAGATGTCCAGTCTGGTCGAAGATCACACTTAAATAAAACAAACGAGAGGCAGCATCTCGAATTGTGATGCTATCCACTCAACGCACAACAAAGGCAAGACCGTTTCCAAGGACCGAGGAGCAGTTTAACGAAAGCCGATATCTCTGGCTGTGATATATCAAACCCTTGTAGTCGCTGTCGGGATGCGAATCTCAAAGGCGCATGCCTCTACACGTGTTGATGGCGAAGGCGTCAAGCCAGATGAATATGTATATAAAACACCCTGACAGCAGAAACACCTTCTCCCTTTCAACCACGATCTCTGTAGCGTCTGCTGTGTCCAGGTGAATATGGTGGTCATGTCCATTTTGAACCAGATCCTGTCTGACATTTTGTTTAGCTTGATAACATGTCCCAGCAGGCCGCCCCAGCAGCTTCAAAGCCTATTCGCATCTTCACCCTCCCGGATTCTGGGATGGGGAAGGCACCGATCGCCATTGGACGACACCATGCGTCGTGGTTTCTCTGCTTCGCTAGGTTTGACGGGGTCGACGGCCGCCGTACATGGAAGTGCTTGAATGTCGTGCACGGGAGCGAGACCTTCCTGTCCGACTCCGCCGATGGACATCCCCGCATTGTGCTAAACGACGGAGGGCGTTTTGGCAATGAAGATCTACTTCAGGATTTGCTGAAGATGCGCGACTACAATGGCCGGGCACCTATCAAACTGACTGCGGAGAGGGTAGGCGGACAGCCCGTCGTCGAGGTCCTTGTCCCACGCACCGAGCTCATATATGCCTGCGCGCATTGCGGAAAGTGGGAGACGAGGGGCGCGCCGCGTTTCAAGCGCTGCTCTGGTTGCTGTGCTCGTCTCTACTGTTCGCAGAAGGTGAGCCCATTCAGAATGGCGGGTGCGTTCCGGACGATCACTTACAGAAGAGATGTGTAGTGCCAGAAGGCAGATTGGACGCCTGCACTCCACAAGGCTGATTGCTTTCTACTGAAGATCGGAGAGGACCACGCGGTGGAGCAGCGGCGCCGTCTGCACGACAATGACTGGGGTTTGCATGACTTGATCAGGAGTGCGTGATTCCGATTATATGCTTTTGATACGGATGTCTTGCTCACATTCTCCATCTGACTGTAGCAATGGAATTAGGCCCATCGGCGGACACTTCATACGATGAGGACTTGGACAGCGACGAGATATATTTCTTCGGGAAGAGGGCATGCACTCGAGAACTGCATTGTCATTGATCACTGACGCGAGAGTCGACGGCCGTGAATTTGACAGAGTATGATCACTAGCCTGGCGCATAATCTGTGCCCGTTTTGCTGGGGGTGTCTACCTCAAGTCTGGCCGGCGATAGAGCCTTTTTCTTGTTCATAATGTGTTCTTTTGGCATGAATATCCCTTTGTAACGTGTGTCCTACCTGCAATCCAAGTACATGCTCTCATTGCACGAACAAGCACACGTATACCGCGGGACTTTCAAGACCGCCAACCCCGGCTCTCCATCCCGAATATCGAAGCAGCAAACCAGAGATGCAAATGTATACTTGTATAGTGTTACAACGACTGCAGAGATCTCAGCATCTAATACCATAGTCCGCGCACCGACGCACACGTGCTAACCTCTACTCTATAAATACAGATAGATGACGCGCTAGATCGTGAAGAGGGCCCATGCTATATTTTGTCTGGCAGCACCGCCGCACGCCCGCGAAAACAGGACTTCGTTGCCATTGCCTACGCACCTCCGATACGGACGCTGTCCGACGCGCAGGGGCAGAATCCGAACGAGCGCGGTGGTCGCTCGCTCGTCCACAGGAAAAGCTGCGTGCGTTTCTACACGGCCAGACTAATGCGGCCGCAGAGACCATTTTGTGAGGCACCACACAACCTGACCGAGTCCGGCACATGGGCGAACGCGCACAGCCGACTCGCCTGACGCTACTCAGCTCACGGGTGTATTCGCTCCCACTGCTTCAGGCACGAGTATCCCTGATAGTCTACCGACACTCAACGCGTCAGCTGCCCGGTCCCGGAGAAACCGAAGGGGTGGAAGGTCGGAGGGACCAACGAAAGGAGGAAGGGAGGGATGCAGAGAAGGAAAGGCTCACCGAAGCTCCGCCAGCCGCGACACGTGCAGCGCTTCTTCCTGTGCAGGCCGGGCCCGTGCGGGCAGTGGGTGAACGGGTGGTGCTCGTACCCGATCTCGTCGAAGAAGTGGATCTGGTCCTTGCGCAGGAAGAGCGACGCCGCGATGCTGTGCACGGGCGCGTCGCCCCAGCGCTGGAGAGAACCCAGGAATGTTAGCGTCAGTGGAGGCGAAGAGGTAGGAGGAATTGTGTAGTGTCGAAGGCGGGCGAGAAGGGGAAGGGGTGAAGGGAAGACAGAGAAGGGATCCAGCGGTTTGAAGAGGGGGAACGCACCTCGTAGTAAAACCCGCCCTTCGAGTCGAGGTAGCGGAAATACTTCTCATACGCCTCGCCCCGCCAAAAGTCCATGTCCGCGATCTCGAAGTTGCTCCAGACTGCAAAGGCCGTCAGCGCGTCGCTCACTAAAAGATGGGAAATACGCACAGTGGCAGAGGTTATACGTCTCCCCGCCGTCGTTGGAAAGGAACGCCATCGAATTGTTCGGTGCGACGTACTGCGGGTTCTCCGCGATGAACTCTGGGTAGAGCACGAATTTGATTAGTCAGTTGAGTCCTCATACGCCTCGGGATACGGAGGTGGGTTGGGGGAAGGGCCCGTGCAGCGCACGCACCTTTCGTTGTCTCCCACAGTGTCTCGATCGTTTTCTCGAACTCGAGCAGGGAGATCGTGAACCCTAGTAAGCACGCACTACCTATCAGCACCACACCTCACGACACCACACAGCCGGAAACGTACCGTAGTGCTTATCGTTATCTTCCATGTACAGGAACGGATCCTCGTCCGTCACGCAGTGGAAGTGCACGTCCGGCCTGCGCATCACCGACGAGCGTCAGCCATCAGCGTATACACGGGCGCTCCGACTCACTCGACGCGCCAGTACCACCGGAACTGTTGCAAGAGCGGATGGCGGTAAAAGAACTGCGGACGCGAGTATGCGTTACGCGTCATCGTCATGCAGTGCAGTAGAGAAACAGTGGAGACGCACTCACACCAGAGTTGAACCGGCACATGTTCCGATATCTGCATACCAAACGTCATCAACTCACTGGGTGCACTCACAGCTCAGAAGGGTGGGACGCACGACACGCTGCCTGCGCCAGCGTGCGCGTCAGCGAAGATACGGTGAGGCTGCGGGTGGGGCGCACCTCCGTAGATGATGTCCTCCTCGACCATCTCGTTCCGTCCCGTCTCCGCCCTGTTCTCGTCGATCTCCGCGGGCTGGTACCAGTGATGCGGGGGGATCTGGCCGAAGTACACCGGGCCCGACGCGAGCTCCGTCATACGCCTAAGCACAACAACACGCGACGGATCCAACCAAACACCCGGAGCACAGCACAAACACGTCAGACACACCGCAACTCGATAAAACAGGCACATGCGGGCGGAACTTACGCGATGAACTGGTCCGAGAAGGGCACCTCGTTGAGGAAGACCCACGGGTACGCGAACTGGCGGTTGAACTTGTCCTCGAGCTCACGCACGCTCGCCGCCGCCTTGTCGAGCTCGCTGTTGCGCGAGAGCATCAGTAGCGTCGCGTTGGCGCGCCGGGGGGCTTCTGGGGCTGGCTCTTCGACGGGGATTGGAGTCGGGGTGGGACTTGGACTTGGACTTGGACTTGAAAGATAACTCGAGCTGGAGAAGGAAGAGGAGGGCAAGCTGGAGGAGCTGGCGCTCAGGACGTCTGAGGAAATGCTTGATGTACTACTGGCTACAGAGATGCTCTCGGAAGTTGCGCGTGTTTCGAAGAAGATGGGCAGAACGGAGGGCGGAGGCGACATGACCACCGCTGCATCGGTTTTGGAAGCGAGTGTTGAGCTCTCGCGGCTGTAGATCTTCTGTGTTAGGCTGAAAGATAGGTAAAATGTGGTCTACCGACAATCTACAGTCAACCGAATACCGAACTGAAAGTACAGAGGACTCACGATGAGAAATGCCACGAGCAGGACGTAGCGGGTCGTCCTGTTCGGGGCGAACCGACGCATGCTCGCAGGCATGGCCGACGCGTGTTGGTCCAATGTTTGGTAAATTTCCGCCGGTACAGTATGGCGGATTCAGATCGCAATGGGGAGTTCAGGCGATCCCGCAGGTATTAGGGGTGTTCGACGGTGCCGAGTGCTTGCTGCCGCTCGTGTCACGACCGCATAGCAATTGCTCCACCTAGAGACTGATGTGTGTGAGATGTATCAGCGGCGCCAGCAGACTGAATGTCAAAGCACTCGCCGGCGAGTGCAGCCGCGCATGTCGCAGAGAATAGCGAGATGCAGACGAGGCTTTGAATATAATGTTTTACGCCGTGAGCTGTGGAGCTGCTGCGCAGCCCTGTGACCGGGCACGCACCGTCAGATTCGCGCCGAGATGGGCCCGAAAGGTCGATCTTTCCGTGTATTTTTGGCTGCATCTCGCAGCCGTTCCGTAGTGATTCTAGATCTGGACGCCAGATATCTTTTTCTGAGAATACCATTCCCATACCCCCCGGATGCGAGCGGTGTGCGCTATCCCGAGGTTGCAACAACACCGATTTGGATGCCTGCTTTGGGATTAATCGGTTTGATGACACAGGGAACTCGAAGAATGGGAAATACCTCCAGATTTGATGCCGTCATATTCCCTTTTCTGGCAGCCATCTCGGGTTTGTCCGGCCAACGTGGGCTACGGTGAGGAGAGCGAGAACGACAGCGCCGTTCTCTCTTCGCCCGACGACCATGTCCACCGTCGACTTCGAGACCGCCGTAAAGCAGGAAGAGGAGTACCTTCGCAGAGTGCATCCCACCGCGGATGACATACCGGGCTGCATGAAGCTTTTCGACGACTTTCTGTCTTGCAACAGTAAGCACCCCATCGCTTGGGAGGGGATCTTTGTCTGACCAGTTCTGGTGGCGGATTGTTTCCTGACTTCTCCATGTCTGTGCCTGTGAACGCGGCGGCAGTCGTAGGGTCGCAGGTCAAGTCGCTGTATCGCTATGGCCAGATGTCCGGCTGCAGCCCTAAGCTCGAGGATTTCAAGTTCTGTATGAGCATCAAAGGCCTTCACCCGGAGCGGAAGCGCGACATGTGGATCCGCCGTCGCGCAGAGTGGTGGGCGGCGCGGAGGCTGGGGAAGAGCAGCGAGGACGTGTGGGACATCCGGACGTACGCACGCATTCGGTCTTGGTTAGGCTTGGCGGTGCCATTGATCTGGTGTCGGGCAGTGAACCATTGCAGAATTTCCCCCCAGCGAGGCCTGCTGTTGCCTCTGTCTCTGATAATACCATTGAGTGAACATCAGTGTCTGAGTGTCCTTGTCCGATGTCTGCGCGCAAAGCTGCTGGTATGGAGAAATTGCAGAGTTGCACTGAAATACGATGGACGACAGGCTTCAAGCTTCCCCCCAAAATTATAGACTTTCGAGCGAAGGACAGGATGGTAAGTTGAAACTAATTGTACATTTTATTCCGCTCGCAGGACCAAAGACCGCCAAGTCTGTCCACGTCATCCCGGGATTTTTATGTTAGCTGAACCGCAACGGAGGGACGCGTCGATGTGGAAGTCACGTCCCCTCTCGTTTGTCAATGACCGGTCTCTCTCAGGGTCATGGACAGTACTCCGTCCGCACGAAAATATTATCGGACCCCGCTTCACATTTTTTGCACCAGTATATTTCACAGAATACGCCGCTCTCGTGGTACCCTCGGCTGTACGTTAATCCTTCTGCGCCTGCCCTCCGCAGCCTCCAAGGTGCGTCTTAAACCATCTTGCGAGAATTATTCGTGTTGAATGTTAATTCCAGGTGTCTTGCCCAGCCTCATTCGTCCTGCTGCTGAGCCGTAAGACAAATTCCATGGCACTCACAGAGGCTGTCCCTGCGGACGATTCACGAGATTGTCCGCATGAAAGGATGCTTTCCGCCCGCTCCAACTCGGAACCGCAGTAATTCCTGTGCAACTTGCTTATTCCGCCTGCACTCCTTCTCCATGTGCCCCATCTCCAGCTTCTAACCACCGCATGTGCCTAAGCGAAACCTCCGCGGTCCTCCCGGCTGCGTGTTGTGCCTTTCGAGAAGCTCAGACTTCCTGTCGATAAGTCCGGGCGGCCGTATCTACTCAGCGCAGCGGCGGTCTCGTCCCTCGCCTTCTCGAGAAGTATTTGGACTGCGCAGCGCGGGACCGGAAAATTTGAATTTGACCTCTGGCTCAACTTCTCAAGTGGACGCGCCGCAGCCGTGGCAGCTAAAATCTATGCATATGATGGTCGTCAACCACTGTCGCCCCCGCAGTCCGCTGTTGTTTTCCGACGCCCACTCACAGATTGTACTGACCGCGAGAGATGAGAAGTTGTCAAAACATGAATTATCTGAAAGCCAGCCGGAACGAGTTACATCAAGTTGTGGGAGTACGCGTATGCAAATGTAGATGAAGCAGACAAATATGAAGCGAGAGCAATGAACGAATGTGTGCTTGCAAGTTGCAAAGAGTGTCTAAAAGCCACCGGAAGCCGGTGGATACCCAAATGTGTTTTACAATACACCGACGGTGCCTCAGACCCGACGCTATGTAGGTTGAATATGTCCACCATTAAATAAGGTAAAGCGACCGTGAACTTCCCCCCTTTTCCCTTTCCCCTCCGTACCGTTAGTCCGGTGTATACAGCGGCGGTGGAGGATCAACCGTCCCAACCTCAGACGGGGGCACGCGCGGCGCGAAGCGCAGGCCCGAGTCCTCGTACGGCGTCTGGGCCTGCCCCGCTGGTGCCGGCGCAGGCGCGTCATTGCGGACGTGCATGAACGATGAGGACGGCTCCTTAGTGCCCAGCGAGCCCGCGCCTGCGCCCAATCCCCGCGCCCGTCTGGCCCGCTCGGAGGACGAGCCCCCGATGGACGAAGGAGGAGTGGGCGTCAACAGCGGCGCGCTCGCGCTTGCGGCGGAAGGCGCGAACGCGCTTGTCGAGGAGCGGTGCTCGCTCGAGGAAGGGTAGTACGCGATGCCACCGCCTGCTGAGGGGTCGGGTGACGCCGCCGCTGCGTGCACGGAGGGTGAGCTCTGCCAGGCGAGGAGCGCGCCGGAGGCTAGTGCGGGCTCTGCCATCTGTGCGGCGGACCCCGGTGCTGCGTAGGATGGGTGGGAGTAGGGATTATAGGTGGGTGCTGGAGGGAGCTGCGGTTGCCGACCTGCGGAGGCATCAGATGGCGCTGAAGATACTTCGGGAGAGCAGCGAGACATACCTTCCAGGGTGCTTTCTGGGTGTACGTAAGGAGTGACCATTTCCCGGTTGCGTCTGAAAAAGAAGTAATATAGTGCAGCGAGCAGTAGGGCAAGCCCCGCCACACCACCAACGACTCCGCCCACGATGGCGCCCACCGGCTTCGAAGTCGAGCTCGTGTGCGCTGCCGCTCCCAGCGCAGTTTGGCTGGCAGAGGACGACGACGACGAACCGCTGGATGTCGCAGAGAGCGCTGTCGAGCTTAGGTGCGTTACGTCTGTATTCGTTAGCGTCTGGTATACCGAAGACAGCGCCGAGAGTGACGTTGACGCGGACAGCGAGGAACCCGACACGGAAGAACTTTGGGATGAATATGGTGACGAAGACGACGATGATGGTGACGCCTGGGAGCTAGTCTGCGACGACGGGGTGGGTGTGGGCGACGGTGTTGGTGTTGGTGTGGGCGTTGGTGTGGGCGTGGGCGAGGCGGATGGCTGCGTTGTCGGCTGCACCGGTGGGGTGGAGGGCGGCGAGGGCGCACTCGAGCTCGCAACGGACACATACGCGATGTAGTCGAGCAGGTACGGCGCAGCGGCGCTCGCGGACGTGACACTGATGACGAGCTCGTGGTGCGTGTTCGCGAGGGATGATATGGAGAAGAAGCTCACGCCGTCGACCTCAGTCGTCACTACGGACGGGACGAACGAGATCGGTGTCGCACCGTCGAGCGCGTAGCTCGAGACGGGCATCGCGCTCCCATTTTGCGGAGACGGGAGCGTACCGTACACAGTCACGGCTGTGCCTGCGAGTGCCATGGAAATTTCGCCCTTAATTATGCGTTGAACAGGCCGCACAACGGGAACTACTCACCTGTGAAGTCGAAGACAGCACTCGAGGGCCCATGCGTCTCGCTGAGCGTGGAGTCGTACACCTGCTGGTTATCCGAGTGCGTGAAGTACCATGGATAGTCAGCGGTAGGTTTGTAGTTGATCTGATTCGTGTCCGCAGAGTCGACGTCGATCGTGGTGGAGGACATGGTGGGCTACCTCACGGGAGCGCCGACCGCGGCGAGCTCGAGTCGCGCGGTGGTGGGAGGAGGGAGGGGAGTTTGTGTACACAGCGGAATCAGCGCTCGAGCATCATGCATCAGGAACGAGCCAAGTCCGACACTGCCAATGCATCAGCGCTTCTGAGGGGGTTGTCGCGATGAAACATTTGATGACGGCTCTGGATCCCTTGCTATCCTCCCTAGGACTTCAGATTTTTCACATGGACATGCTCTATCTGACTCGATGTTCTGAACAATTTCGCATGCCAAAATTATGAGAGACGATTACTGGAGAAAGTACAACGCGTACCAATGCCAGTTGGGCTGGCGATCGTAAGAGAGCGAGTCATACAACCTCAGGACGTCCTTGTACTATGCTTGGAGCCAATGAAGACAACCGCCTGTGTTAAGGCCACGTCTGTATCTAGTACGAGCATGTAATTGCCTTGCTTTGAGCGTCATCAACGCCTTGTTGTTCGCCATAACGTGGTGCGGAATTTCGACAAGTTCACAAGCACACGTGACGGAAGTTGCCTCTTGCCATTACCGTGACCGTCCACAACTTGAAGATCACAACGTCCCAACCACGAAGGTTGGAATCCGCTCAGAATCTGTCTCTGGATGACCCTTGGAAGTCCCGAGAACAAAACTGGACGTACTTGTAGAAGCCTCCCAGTCAGTGTTTGAGCGTCTCAAGCTATATTGATTACTACTGACGGCGCTACTTACTTTCGATGTTTGCAGTCAACATGGATCCCGCAGATCATGTCCTTGAGAATATGTCCCTCACGCAATTGGCAGAGGCATTCCTTGCAAAGGCCCAGAATGAAGCTAGGTTTTTGAGGTTTGTTTCCTTCTGGTCTTCGGAAACGGCTCCCATCATGTTGAATTATTAGCTTAAGCCTTGTGAGTAATTAATAAACCATTGCAAGACTGCGAAACCCAATAGGAGAGCCTCTGCAGATAACGGAATTGATCACGGTTGTCGAATCTGCTGCGGAAATTCTGCGCAGCTCGATGTCTCTCGTCGACAAGCTTTCTCCCGATGTTCTCTTCAACAGGCTTCCACCTGATGTTCTCAGTATCATCTTCCATCTCGTTCCAGACTCTCCTTGGATTTGGGAACAGAAGGAACATGGAGATTTGGAGTTCCAGTGGGCTTATCCTGTATGGTCGCCTTGCTATGTGAAACCTGGATCATGCGTCAGACTGTCGCATGTGTGCCATCTTTGGCGTGAACTTACGCTAAGTCTACCTACCCTTTGGTCCAATGTTATCGATTCCTATTCTGTTTCGGTACCCGTGGATGTTATGGTACGGCGGTCTCAAACGGCTCCTTTGGACATCTATTTAAAGGACTCCCCTCAAGGGTACTTGAAGAATCTCTTGTCTTCTGGAGATAGCAAGCGTATCCGCTCTGTCTGGTTGGAAGCGAGATTCGACGCTCCCGCAGAAGAACTTCTCGCACCTTTAGCCGCTCCCGGTGTCGAATCCGTCGTAGTCATGTCTCACCAATATTTCTATACACACAAGCCTTTGAGATCCATCCTGCTTTTTGGTGGGCGTACGCCTCGCATTACGCAGCTGGTCCTCTCCAACACCTACTGGTTGCCCGCAAACAATATGCCATCCCTCACGCAGCTCCAGATTGGGAATATTATCTGCTCAGGATTTTATTTGGAGATCCTGTCCGTTCTTGAGAGAACACCCAACCTCATCGATTTAATATTGACCGACATCAGATGCCCCGAACATAGCCCGCCTGAACCGCGCGCGATTCGGCTTCCGAAACTAGCCATGATCAGATTGGGCGGCGACCACGAGTACAACTCAGGCTTGGGAAACATACTATCATGTCTCTCTGTTGCAGATACTACGGCGCTGCGGATGGGTGAATCTTGCTGTCAGCTCCCGCACCTCCCTGTGATCCAGGCCATCACGAAGATCTCCGTTTTACGAGAGAATTTTGGGTACACACTCGTGGCTACAGGGCCGCTTTCAGGAATCTATGTCTATAGCGATAGGCCTGACCACGATGATCTGTTCATGTTGATGATTCGGAGGCTACCGTTGGTTCAGATTTGGGAGTCTTGGGTCATTGAAAGGATCGCTCTCAATTACGCTACTTTCACTTCACTTCTGCCATGGATGCCAAGGCTAGAGAAGCTGGTGGTGTTGGCAGAGAGCGTTGAGGACGTGGTGGGCATTCTCTTGGAACCAAGCGACCCTTCTCAGGCACCGCTGTCTCGCAGCGGCATGACGGTGCACATCATCATGCAGGATTCTGACGTCAATATCGCCGTCCTCATAGGGTTGATAGTGCGCCAGAAGGAGGTCAATGTTGCGCACCTCATCATTGGCTACCACAGAACGTATGATGGCCCGCAGATCGAACGCTCATGTTTGGCAAAAGAGTTCCAGTTGGTGGAGTTTACGAATCATGAAGAATTCCCGTACATGGATCTGCCCCCGGTGTGTACAGAAAGTGCACATGATGACTGGCGGTCGTGGTTTGAAGCGTGGGACGGCTTTGATGCGCCATCCACTATGGGGAACGCATGAGCATATGATTTGCCTCTGGTAGAATTCAACAGTAGAAAATACTGTGCGTAGCAGTCATCAGTATATGCTGGTGTTTACGCACACCAATGATGTCACCGACAATTTAGAAATACATACTGTGTTTGGTTCGGGCATTGGCAGGAACCTTCGTACTTCAGGATATCCGTACCAGTATCTAGCATCAAGTCTCTTTCTATATACTCGAACCCTAGCATTCCTAGTTTATCTCCTGGTATCTCCTGGGTTATTTCAACGCTGTTGTAGCTGAATAGTTTTGTGTGGGCCAGACCAGTGGCATTTCACGGACTCGTTGCAGAGCGCTTCGAGCCGTTCCGCCTCTCACTTCCTTCGGTGATGACGAGCCGACTCCCGAAACTGGTGGCCCTTGACTTGGAGTGCGTATGCATCTTCCACTTAGATTCCGTGTTACTTACAATGCTTGATGTTCGCGGATACCCGATTAGCGTAGTTACACACTATGGGACTTATGGATCGACACCCATGTTACCCGTAAGTACGGTCTGCATCATCAGGCGTCGTCTTGAGTATACCGTTGGGTATTACAGCACCTCTGCACCGTGAAGGAAACACGTTGAACTCCATACGCGATAGGTCGGTAGCAAGCTCTCATCACAAGGCTCTAAGATCTCACGATCTCCCGCAGACACAACACTGAGATCGCGCTCTATCGCGACATTCCTGAGATCTTGCATCGTCTTCGCGCGTCTGGAGTGATTATTGCAGCGTGTTCTCGCACGGCGGCTCCTCGTCTGTGAGGGTTCTACAGCGTGTCGAAGAAACCTTTCTGAGCGTGTTAATGCAGTGCTCGCAATGCGCTCGACCTGCTCCTGATCCATCCAAATGCCGGGGAGAAAGATACATATCCAAAGCGTGCGATCGAGTTCTTTGATCAGTTAGAGATATATCCGGGTATGAAAGCATAACTCACGATCATTGATCCCCGACGCTAATGTCACCGTTGTTCCCCAGGATCGAAGATTGCCCACTTCAAGGCCCTCCATAAGAAGACAGGCCTACCGTTTACAGAAATGGTATTTCATTCCTCCGGGAACATTTACCAGCTTGTCACTGACATCTTACTTGCAGTTGTTCTTTGACGATGAGCACCGGAATAAAGAGGTGGAATCCCTAGGTACGTCTCATACTTGCGAGTCTGATATATTTAGCGCATATTCCGATTGTCGCAGGCGTTACCTTCTGCCTTGCACCTGACGGCCTGGACGATCGCACGTTCGAACGTGGCCTCCACGAATGGCGTAAACGACATCCCCACGAAGTGGTTGATGATGCCAGCGCGAGCGCGCAGACCAGCTAAATGGTCTTATAAGAATGCGCTGTACAGTTCGGTGACTTCAGTCTCACATTTTGTAGAAGATGACAGTTCGACGATCCGGTGTTTTCAGCTTACAGTAGAAGTTGGCCTTCAGTACTGGGGACCTTCTTCCGTTCTCCGCTAGGCTGCGTGGCTTATTCTTCCTTTCATGTCTGCAAGCAATTTTCTACAACCCAACGTCCAGGTACCAGCTGTCGATGTGCTGTGATTGTTTCCTTCGAGCTTCAGTTATATGGGGAGTTTCACCCACCCATCGCAAAGCCTCCATTTCACAGATGCAATTTTTACTTCTGGGCAATTCCTTAAGAGCGCGTGGATATAAGAGCTGTACGGTCCAAACCTGGAGGGAGAATTTAGTCGGCGGACTTCTTACCGTCTTATACTCCTTTCGACGACCCGACGTTTTCTACGTTGGCAGTCCTTCCTTGGCACTTTATGAGTTTTCTACGAAGTCTTTATTTTCCGTTCTGATCAACTCCGATTCTAACGTCTGCATAGGTTTCACTAGTACTCAGCTGGCTTCTCTAGTTCCGTTGTCTCATGTCCGTGAACCCTCACTGTAGACGTGGGTTATCAAAGGTTCTTTCTTCCGTCGTCGCGTGGTTCGAAACTTTGTTTCATTAGTATCGCAGGACTTGGCACCTGGGCTGTGCGTTTCGAATACTACTAACATTGCCACAGCCGCAGTACATGATTTTTTTTTTCACTGCCCAGGCAGTGCGACAGATCGCTACAACCCATCCCAGAAACCCTTCTCACTGTGTTGCTCCGCGGTCGACGCGATCTATGGCTCGCCTCTCTTTGTGGTTCTCCCGCGCGGATCCGTGGGCGTACGGACCAGGAACACTGAACCATGTAGATGTGCGATTGAAACACAGCATGTATATGGGCGTCGGTCCACGCGGTGTAATCTCACCGAATGGCCCCTCTCAGGCTGCCAAAATTTCAGGACTTCTTCTCTCATCTTGACCGGTTTTTTAATGTGACTGTCGGGTCCTAGTCATTGCCGCGGCGTCTCTGGCATGCACGTCACTGCTATCGGATGTCTCACGCACCGTCCGTTTGCGCCGTGCGCGTGATATCTTGCTGTGTACGTGTGGTCCATGCTTCGTATCCTGTTCGTCAGCTTCTCTAAACCAAATACTTGAGTTGCGAGTTCTGGCATCTGCTTCCTGCAGCCCCTTAACTTACACAGAAACCGAGAGCGCAACTCCGTGGGTGGTTTCCTATACGCGCTTGGCGCTGTTACAGAAGGGCAACAGTGACCCAGTGTTCGCTGAGCCTTCAAATACTCCCGCGAACTCTTGTTCATTTGTCTTCTGAAAGCGGTGCTCGACCGACTGTCGGTCTGTCCCTACTTACTCGGAGGGCGGCTGCGGGACAGAACCGACTACACGAATGGTATGCTTCGTATAGCAAGAAGTTTGCAAGCCCGTGTTCCGAGTCGGGCACTAGCTCGGAGTGCCACTCGATGTTGACAGATAACGCTACAGCAGAACAGAACTTCTCCATACGTCTTCGATGCTGTCATTCTCGGAATGTACTTGTGTTTGGGGCGGTGGGTGCCTGGTTGCGCCACACCATGCACGTTGCACGTGCCCACGCTGCGCGCTCGGCCCGACAATTCGACTAATGGAAGAACGATGAGATCAACAAAAGGACGCCAACAAAAGATTGTTTGCGCTATATGTATACCCTCCTAACCACCGCTTAGCACCCCGCGGCGCAGGCCCCACTTCATGTACCACCACCGTCCCCCAGACAAAGGATGCCCGGCCTCAGTCACCCATGGAGTGCACTGAAGGAGCATAATGACATACCGCTCGACCAGACGATCCTCTATCTTGCGCTGCAAGACCTCTCTGCGCGGCTTCTGCGACACTTTGGGAAGCGCGTGCGCCTCATTGTGCATGGCGGCGCCGTCATGGTGCTCCACCCTAACCTCCGGAGCAGGAAGCACACGCCAGACGTCGACTACAACCACCGCTCGTTCGTAGCGGAGTGGCAGATGCGCGGAGTCGCAGACGCCGGCACTCAGCTCCAGGCGTGCATCTGGAAGACCGCGTTCAAGTTCGGTCTCGGTGCGGACTGGATGAACGCGCACGCCGACGTGGCGCTCCCCTTGGCGAGAGAGTGAGTGGCTCGTTGTCCGTTCCGCCGCGTTCCCTGCTCTCCCCGACATGCGGCGCAAGCTGAGTGTCGCGTCTTCTCCAGCGTGAATGGGAAGCTGTACGACCCCGTCTGGGCAGACGCGATGACGCCCATGAACCGCCGGCTCAACACCATCTTCTCCTCGCCGGGACTGGTGCTCGTGGCTGTCAGCTGGCCGTGGGCCGTCGCGCTCAAGCTCGTGCGCTTCCAGAAGCACGACCCCGAGGACATTGCGAACATCCTTCGCCTCGGCCGGTCTCAGCGAGGAACGGTGTGGACGCGCCACGTCCTGGAGACCTGGCTCGTGCGCAGCTGCGGCGCCATGGGCTACCATGCGTATGCACCCTGGCGCATAGACGCGACGCGGCAAAATATGCGCTGCGCGATCCGCCTCGCTGAGATGCTCTCTCCGTGAGCGCGGCCTCGCAGTTTATTCAAATGTGTGCCCTCTTACTTGCTTTGGATCATACCCGCTTTGGGGTGCTTTTCTACGCGCTATCTTCTGCCAATTTATTATGTACTCTCCGTATCTTGCTCATAATACCCGGATACTACCCCCCGTTCCCCCGTTCCCCCCCTTTCGAACCTAATACTGCATGTGGCTATTCCTCCGAAGCTGAGATCCTTCACATTGTATACCCACTATCTCGTTGTACTATGGACTCCTAGACTCGCAGTCGAACCTCAAATTAAATTGTACTACTTACTCAATCTACGGACCGATTTCTTGCTGGCTATGACGCCTTGTGCACATCATGAATGACCGTGCACTAATTGGTATAAACCCCAAAAGCTGCACTGCGTGCGGGTCACTTGAAATGCAGACATCGAGTGAGAGAAGTGCACCAAGCTCATGATCTACACGAAGGGAAGAAGTTCTCTGCAGGACTCCATCGAATTCCCTCCTAGTCCCCTTCGCTCCTAGTACTCCTCCCGCGTCAACTCCCTCAAATACGACGCGTTGAGCAGCGCCCCCACACTCATTGGCGTTCCATATTGCGTCCCCTGGCCAGGCTGCCCAAACCACGGCGCGATCGGCCCAGAAAGTACGACGAAAGGCTTGAGCACCTCGTAGACATGGTAGTTATACGGGTACGTCGGCTCGCCCGCGGGCGTGTCCAGGTTCGACGGCGGGAGCGCGCGCTGGATGTACGGCGCGTACGCGGGGGAGACGTAGCTGCCGTATGCAGAACCAAATCGGTCGACACGCGTGCCCACGGACAACGTCTGGTTTCCCTCGATCGGTGCGCTGGCCGTGTCGGGCTGGAAGCCGGCAAGCGGAGGGTAGTTGTACGCGCCCGTGCTCGCGTTCGTCCACGTCTTCAAGAACTCGCCTGGGCAGAGCCCGCCAAGACGGTCATATTCGCTCATGAGGTTGCCGAGCGGGATGGCGGTAGGGAGCACGACGGGTCCCAGGCGGTAGTCGCCGCAGAGGTACTGTGGGTTGGTATTGTTCGTGCCTTGGCAGTAATCTGCTGGGCTTAGAGTGCAGCCTGTCTTGCTAGACCGGGTGACTAGGCTCTGCTGGAACAGAAGAGTGCAGTCAGCCCAATGGTGATTTACGCCGAGAGATACTCGATACTCACGGGGACCGCCATGGGAAAGCCTGACGCAACAGCTGCAAAGCCGGCGACGACCGAGAGCATGAATGAGAGCTGCATGACGACGAGCGGGTACGGGGACGCGACGCAGGTGAGGAGGGCGAGGGCCTAGTGAAGACGTTCACATTCGCATCTGAGTTTTATAATGTCCGGGGAACGTCAGCGCGTCAGCGGCGAATTTAGAAGTGCTATCGGTGCCAAAAAAAAAGGGAACATCGACATAGAATGGAAGTATAGTCCACGCAAGTGAAGCTTAAGCTGTCAGGCAAGAGCTCCGGGACGTCAATTCACGTGAAATGCCGTCAAGTATAAGTATGCCATCGGCTATCGATCGAAAACATGTCTGACAGCATAGTCAGTGCAGGTTTGAACGGATGACACTGTACATACTATAGGCTGTTATCACCGCAGGAAGAGGTTGGATAAGCGCCGCGCCCTCGAACCACTGCAGAAACTTTACTACAACGTCAGTAACAACCGTTGTAAGCGCGCTATTCTTCGGAGATGCAAATCCTCCATCACAAGCGCTCGCATTGAACGACGCAGAATTCTGGAATTCCAAGGCTGGCAGACTTGACGCGGAGAACGTCGCGCCCAGGACGGCGGCGGCGATCGGGCATGACTGGCCAGTACGTTGTCGGGAGTCCTGTTTTCCTTTACGTTTCAAAATTTCAAGGTCGTTTCAGTTTCGTTCTTCCGATGTTAGTCCTTTTTTTAAAATCATACCCGGCAAAAGTGAGTTTCAACGTTTGCTGAAGCCTTCTTTGTAAGTCTCCCCCGCTACCCTACGGTTGAAATGATGGTTGGGGCCAGACTTTCGAAGATCTTTGCACAGCGCAGAAGTAGCTAACTACAGAAGATTCGGCTCCGACTCGAATCAGTGGACTTCCATTGGATCGTGAGTGTAAGTCATACTCTGCTTACTGTATCTCTTATTTCCGTCTAGTGTGTCTGATTATGGGTCAGTTCTACTCATAAAATGGAGAAGAAACAAGCCCGCACGTTACTATGTTTGGTGCCTAGCAAATCCTCGCAAGAGGCTTCCGCAACATCCTCAGCATGAGTGTGAACGTGAGTAAGTTTGGCGCCAGATGGAAAAACATCACTTGGTTTGGACTCGCGCTTCCTGTGACGTCCATCATAAAGCGTCTACAGATGTCTTCCGTGGATAGTTCTAGATCTATCCTTCCTGAGCTCTTCCATTGTCGAGGTTTTGCGTGCTCTACATGCAGCTTACCGTGTAGCTGGCTGCGGACGTTCATAATGGCTGATCGAGTTGATCCGCGTACTTCAACACCTCGCTTTTTGAGGTCAGCATTCAGTCTGATGCCTCGAGTTCTGGCCATGTACATAGTTTGCTTTGTGTATGGCATGGCCAACAACAACGAATCGCGGTCACGTGATCATGAGGGTCAACACCATTGTTTGGCCGCGTCTAGTGTTGCGTGTAAAACTGTCATGTTTAAAACATGTATGTTTTAAACGTGTTTTTAACACGTTAAAAACATGTTAAAAACATAAGGCCAAAATGCCTATGTCAATAAGTCCGGCGCCAATGGTCACGTCGCGTCGGATTTCCCCATAGCGTACTCGGCCACGGCGTGCGGGGGTTGCTCACAAGGCCTCATTGAGGTCAGATGCTCTAGTAGACTACAACTTGACAGCTACTAACAGTTCTCCTTCAGATTTCATGTCCTTTTGGTCGAGCAGGGCGTAAGAGAACAGGTAACAGGTCTTCAGATGTAGGCTGACAGTTCCACTGGTAGGATACGGGGTCATCGAGTAGTAGAGTAGGAATATCATACGTACGGGCCCTCCGATCTCTTCTGCAGCCTCCAGAACAGACGCAAAAATGGAGAAATCTACAGTTTATAGCACGCGGAAATAGGTCATGTGACCACATGTTTTAAACGTTAAAAACATGGTGTCAAATACCTCTGGGACCTAACATGTTATAAACCTAACGTTAATAACCTGCCTTGAGTTTCTTACGCAACACTAGCCGCGTCCCTTGTTACGAGGTGGCCGTCGAAGTATAAAAGAGCGCCAGAGGACTATAAACGACACGTGGACATCTTTCTTTCTACATACATCATGGCTGCGCCTACCGTTCAAGCCCGCTATCCTCCTTCGATCGACCGTCCGGGTACGCGGCGGGACGACGTAGTCATTCCCTCCATATCGATTGCTGAACCTTGCACGAGAGAGGTACGCTCTTTGTGCTGCGAATTCTTTACACTGCCAGTGCTTACTACTCTACGACAGCAATGGTTGAGCATGAAGGATCTACCACCCATGAGCTCCTTACCTCGTGTCCTGGTACCGAACCCGAAGGCAGTCCTGCGGCCTCCGATCATGCACTACGGATGGTATGCCAATGAAGAAGCTTTACTGAAGCACGCACGCCATACTCGCGTAGGACTGACGTTACCCGGCACGGTCTCCATGCTCGAGATCTTCCTCCGGATTGCCACCGGGCAACGCGTTGAAGACGTGCGGCACGAGGATGACGACGACAGATATGACGATCGCCCCCAGAACCTGAGCAATTTGCAGAAAATTGCGATGATGCAGCTCGCGCTGACCGATATTGTCCGCACCTTGGACCCGAGCTGGCCGCGCGGGGCGCTGATGATCATGGACACGTTCACTTCTGACGAGCGATTCGTCGTGTCTCTGTATACTAACCACGCGCTGGAGAAAGCGCCCTCTCCAGAGCAGATAGAAGCCCTGCGCGTGCGGCTGGGAGAGAGTGAGCCGCCGAAATGGTACTTGGATAGAACGGTCTGGGGATGGGCTCCCGAAGGATGGCCCAGGGGGCCAGCTTCGGGCCCTGCTGGTCCGTACGTCTTCTTCTTACACTTCTGGCCTTCGCGAGAGCCACTAACGTGTCTTCGTAGCTCAACTCTCCTTCCCAACAATGCAAGTGATAACACGAGTACCGATTGATTCGTGCATTCTCACTCATCAGTCGTATCATGTTTTCGGACTCTCAAATGTTACCTCACCTTTTCATTCAATTTGTTCTGCCCTTTGATGTGTTGCGCTCTTACAATATCTCGAGTTTTGTCTACAATTGAGTTTATTTCTTACAAGTGTGGACATGGGAAGCGAGCTAGCCGCAAACATAACGCTGGTGCGTGACCGTGTTTGGCTGCTGGTATACAATTATTCTTGAACTTCCGAGTTGGCCGAAAAGCTTCATTTTCCAGCTGTGCGGTGCAAGATATGCTCTGCGTATGTCAACGCGGTGTACAACAAGCCTTAACCGCGTCCGGCGCGACTTGGTTTGCAACCAACACCAACACATCCACCCCCAGAGGCAGTCCAAAGTCCACATCAACCTCAACTCTCCTCTCTTACAATATCTTAGCACAGCATGTCTGGACGCGGCAAGGGTGAAATTTCAGGTACTACAGTCTTATACCGGTCCTTCGGCCACCATGGATCCTTAGGCCACCCCACATTTTCTGGCTTCCTGGCCACCTTTTCAATTTCAACTTTTTAAAACTGAATATACTAGAACTATCTTCTCCAAGCTTGTAGAAATTATATGGCCTCTGGATCTGTTTGGAAACACCAATTTTGAATGTAATTTGCAAAAAAATGCTTGTACATTGTTTAGTTCATAGCAGAAGTCCGAAATTGCATATTTATGCACACTGGAATGTTTTGGCAATGTTTCCGAAGCCATCCGCTGCCATCCAGGATGAGAAGGGGACTGGGGAGTGAGCATTTCAGAGCTCTTATCGGCGAGATGTCACATCACACAGATCCTGATATGGAAATTAGCGCCCATAATCTCATCTGTATCAGGAAATTCATCAACATGATGTGACATGGCCGGTGGAGTGAGGACAGCACTGACAATGACATTTTATACTGATCCACTGCGATTTCATGTTTTGCTCCAGCGATTGAGTTGTAAATACATGCAATCTTATGGTAGGAGTATGTATCTGTGTGCTTGCTGATCTACAAGAAAGTGTATGCATGTACTCATCAGGAAAACTCAACTTTTACTTATAGGTCTTATTCCAACTTTTTGTCCTTTTTTGCCTTATTTAAGGCCTATATCGAGTTTAGAGTGAGCTTTTAACAAGTCTAATTGGCACTCTGTCATGCTTTTGACTTGATTGCATCCCGGACAGCATCTGGAACTCTCGGCATTGCAGTGCCACGCTCTCCCTCGCAGCGTGAGATGAGTCCAGCGGATGAACTCCACAGACTGGTGGGGGTCTCGAGAACACTGCTGCAGTTGCAGCCGAAGGTGTTCCTCGGGTCAGAACCCCCCCGCCTCGGGTACGGATGGGAGACAGGGGTAGCACCTCACCTCTTCACCTCTTGCATCTCTGTCCTGACAGGTCTGTCTTGTTGTGCAGCACACCTCTTCACGAACTGACATCTCCATCCTTACAGGACTTTTTCGAGCTTCATTTCTTCGTTATCACTCACATCTATCGAATCACCTGTATATGCCCGAATCTCCAAATCCATCTCCGCCCACACACAGTCATCTAGCTCCTCCCGAGCTAACTTCGAGCAACATTTCGAACTGGAGACCGTCTCCGTTTGGGAGGGCATCATCGAAGAGTTCTGCAAAGCCAAGCCCTCGAAAGCTGAAGCATTTATACAGCTCTTTGAGACTCTTAGATATCAAGAGGCCACCTCTGATGAAGAGATCTCTTCTAAGCACGCGGCATTTACAATATATCTCGCTGAGCTTGATGAGATTGAATGGGCCTTGCGGGAAGCTGGGAACAGAGGAAGGACTCCGGTACCCGACACTTCCGCAGTTGAAAATGCCGACTCCGGAGCCCCCGCTCCTGAAGAGGCTCTCGAGCCCTCCTCCACTCCTGTCAGAAGCAGCAAGTGCCGACGAGATGCAGATGATGGGGGAGACAAAGATGGCAAGCGAAGAGTTGATGAATCTCTCTTCCCCTTTATGTCATCTACCGTATCAGCTCTCCTCTCCCCCGAGTTGCTACGCATGCTCAAGCTCAAGGAGAACTACACCCGAGATCTCTCCTTCTCTAAACAATCCATCACCTGCCACCCTGATTGCCCCAATGTTCCGGAATCCATCTGAAATGATGTCCTCTCCAACTGCTATGTCGATCTTGACAAGATTTACTCCGCCTTCGATTCAGTCGACGGAGATGTCAAGCAGTCTCTCAAACTCGGAGATCTCGAGGTTGTGTCAGAAGGACCTTCCAAACTGAGCAAACACATCTCTCACCACAGTGAATGGACCAATGCCTGAGTCAGGTACCAGCAAGCTGTGTGCTTTGCTTTCCCACACCGAGCCGATGAGTTGTAAGATTATGCCGAGCACATTAATAAATCCTTCATTGCCCTTCCTGACCTCCATGCCTCATGTGTCCTCAACTATGACCATGCCATCAGGAGCCTCATTGGAAGGAGTACCAAGCTCTTGCTCACTGATCTTGCCAGCTTTAACCACCTCTACACTATGTACATCGTTGCCGGTGTCTCCTCTACTTCAGCAGCAGGAGTCTCCCAGAACTCCGGGTCTGAGAATTCTTCCTCGGCTAGATCCTCGGAGATCTGCAGGAAGTTTAATGCTGGAAACTGTGACCATAGAGGGTGCAGGTATCGACACATTTGCTCCACATGCCGTGGCCGAGACCATGCCGCATGTGTCTGCTCCCAGAAACCAATCTTTGACAAATAAAAATAATCGCCCTTGTCGGTTTTGCAGTTTTCTCTGGGATGAACATGAGCAATATGTCACACCCCTTGCTACTCGTTCAACTACACTCAGACCCATTCTCAGTCCTCCGGACAATGAGCTTACCAATCCTATCACGCAGTGCACCATTCAGCTACACCCAGAACTCTTTCAGATTGTCACTCCGATCGATGTAGACTGCTTCGAGACCCTTCTCGTTGATCATCCAAACCGTCATCTGGTGGACTTGGTCCTGCATGGTTTGTGTGAAGGTTTTTGGCCTTTTGCCGAGACAGAAGGTCTAGCATTCCCGGATACCTGGGATGGTGGGAATATACCTTTGTCGGATGAAGCTTCTACCTTTGTTTTGCAATATGCACAAGAAGAAGAAGCTGCCGGTCGCTACTCACACCCTTTCAGTACAGATCTCCTGCCTGGCATGTACTCCATGCCAGTGCATGCTGTTCCGAAATCTCATTCAACAAAGTTACGATTTATCAATAACCATTCTGCTGGTTTCTACTCCCTCAACTCCATGATCGACAAGTCCAATGTTGATATGCGACCAGATAACGTTCAGGACTTAGGCCGCAACCTACTTAGCATGCGAGAGGAGTGTGGCAACATTCCACTCTGGTTGTTCAAATCCGACATCAAAGGTGCATACTGATTGATCCTCATGCATTCTTTGTGGCAATTAAAGCAAGTTGTCACCATTGAGGGTGAACAGCGAATTGATCGGTGTATGTGCTTCGGCAGCTGCAGCTCGCTGGACATCTGGTGTTCATTCATCAGCCTTGTCGTTTGAATTGCCATCTTCATCAAACACATTCAAGCCCTTCTCGTCTATATGGATGATCATTTCTCATTCGATTCTGTTGATGAGCTCACTTATTATCCCCCTTACAACAAATTCTTACCCCTCAAGCAAGTCCTTCTTCTTCTGCTTTGAGATGAGCTCAGGATTTCTCATGAGGAAGCAAAGCAGCTTTTCAGGCAAGCACTCGTCATCATTGGCTTCCATGTTGATACTATTGCCATGACCATCTCTCTCCTGCATGAATCCTCCCTTGATCTTGTCACGCACATTCGTGACTTCATCTCTTCTGCCCAACCTCATCACCATAGTCAACCTCTCCGTGAATGGCAATGTCTTCTTGGCTGGATCAACTGGGGCCTCAACATTGAGCCCTTGTTGCGCCCTGCCTTTCAAGCCTCATACTCGAAGATTCGTGGGCACTCCATCAGTCACACACCGGTCCTGCTTAATGCTCACATCATTCGCGACCTCACATGGATCATGATCACGTCTGTTGAGCGCATGTCCTAGAAACAAAGGCTGGTCAGGAGCTGCCAGTTCTGGTAAAAATATCAAATAGGAGGGGACCCATAGATGAAACATCGCGATGAGCACGATACTGATAGAGGAAAGATGGGAAGAGACATATGATGATGGACATCTCGTGGACATAGAACAGGCACGTATGCGGCAACAGCCATTTCTGGGCAGATGCAGGCATGAGCAATGCGCACCGTGAAGAGGGGAGAGGCGAGCACATATGTGATATCTGCAGAATTTATCTCTGAAATCTACAACAAAGAAGCATAGCAGAATCAGCAAAAAAAAGCCCCACCACGAATGAAACCACGCACATTTTGTCACATGCTGTATATCGTTCAGCTGGTCCCCATAGCTCAGCACGTACTTGGCCATGTGGATGCCCACTGCCAGTGTAGTTCTCCTGCACCCCGTGGCCAAAACCGACTGTAAGCACAAAAAGGAAGGAGAATGAGAAGGGCAAAGGCAAAGGGGGGATGCATGATGTTACAACGCTCCCCACTTGTGGCGCGTCTTTTCTTTTTCTTTTCCTTGTTCCCTTTACGTTACCAGACCACGTGATCCAACACGTGACTCATTGGAGCGCAACCTCCGATTCTTTACCCAGATGTCCAGAACCCCTAGTCTAGGGTTACACCGGATCCAACTCCGGACCTTCTTCTTATCGCGCATGCAAGACGTGCATGTACGCCTCATCTTTACCTCGTTCTGATACACGACTCGTTATCCCCATTAGTACTGATTATCTCTTACGACCTTACTCAGCTTTCTCATACATATTACTTCCTCGCTGTTACCTTGCCCAGATATCGTTTCACCTTATCTAGCCAATGAACGATCTCGCATTACTGCGTAGTACTGCGGATACCTTTTGTATAAGTAAACGACCTTGTCGAGCTGGATCCCCATCTCGACCTGGTTACCATTAAACCAGCTTTCCACTTGCCTTTGACTGAGATCGACCGTCAGTAGCGGACAGCTACTACGAGTCATAAGAACGAACTCTGATCGACCTTCAGTGCGAGGACATCGCCAGAAGTGTCACTTGAACGGACTTGTGTCTTAGACTAAGACCTTGTCTCGTGACGACTCGACTAGACGCTCGTGTTTCGCTGCCGCGTAACATTAGGTCGAGATCTTATTACTCTCTGTGACTTCCTAGAGTCTAACAACGAACTACCGACCGGACCGAACCTTGAAGACTGAACGATACACCCGATTCGATTGCTAAAGCACCGTTTGAGATTACTCTGTAATCGAGGTAGCTGAAGGGATAGACTGATCACTCATCTTCGGAGAGGGGTCTGTCCGAGAGACCAATAGGCCGAGGAGGCTGAGGTAATCACTCGAGCAATCAGCAAATAGGTGTATCAGTTTGAAGACAGAAGACACTCTACGGGCTTGTTAGCCGACGACGAACGAACCCACTTAGTTAAGGACGGTGTGCAGTCTACGTGTAGACATAGGCCACACAGAAGAATTTATCCACGCTGGATTTTAACTACATCAACCCGACCGCTCTTCCAGAGCAGTACCGCGAGCACTCCCATCCCAAGCGGAGTGGAGCACAGAACAAAACGCACATTTCATAGGAGGAAGGCCTGTATTCATCAGGCCAGACAATCACAACTTCGACTACTCCCCAGAGGAATTTGAAAGGACACTTCCCCATAATCTTGGTGGAATAGTGCTCCAGCACATCGCAGACAGCGGTATAATGACCTCCTATCCAGGAGAAAGACCAGACGCCCCTTGGAACCCCCCTGCCCAGAATCCTGTACCCCAACCGACTCTTGCACCAATCGTACCCGATTACATACCACCGATGGCTACAGTTACCATGGATGAAGGACGTCACCATGCTAGCCAGAAGGAACTTGGTTTTAGAAAACCCGAGATCTTGAATGGTTCAGACCGTTCGAAGCTTAGGGAATTTATAAACCAATGCAAGAACTACATGGCCGGAAATAGCCATGTCTACCAGGAGGACAATCAGAAGATCGCATTCGTGCTATCGCACATGCAAGGAGGAACAGCAGGATCATGGGCACAGAGCTTCATAGAAACGGAACTCACCAATGACGACTTCCTTTCTTATGGGAGTTGGAGAGACTTCATTGTGAGTGTGAACAAAGCATTTGGCGATGAAAATATTGAAGAAACCGCTCGTACCTTGCTGCGTAACATCAAGCAAGGAACTCGTACTGCGGACGACTACATTGCCGAATTCCGATCGCTTGAATCCAAGGCGAAACTAGAAGATGCCGGAAATATCGAGTATTTCAAGTGGGGGCTTAACGACCCACTCCGACAAAGGATATATGGGATGGAAATCATGCCCAAGACACTTGACAAGTGGTACGAATACGCCTCGCGGTTTGATAACCAATGGAGATCTGCTCAGATCTTCAAGCGAGGAGCCACT
The DNA here is from genome assembly GCF_003851025.1 of Sparassis crispa. NCBI lineage: Eukaryota > Fungi > Basidiomycota > Agaricomycetes > Polyporales > Sparassidaceae > Sparassis > Sparassis crispa. Next base: position 1,592,214 of record NW_020939754.1, on the reverse strand, counting down.
ACGACGACGCGAGGAAAGGGCCGATCTGTCCATCGTCCCTACTACTCGGCTTCTGCAAAGGATCCAAATGCGATGGATGTTGATCGTGTCAATATCTCGCGCTTATCCCCGGACGAGCGACAAAAGAGAATAAAAGAAGGATTATGTTTCCTATGCGGAAAGAAGGGCCATATAGCCAACGACAGACAATTCCACCCCCAGTCTGGAAGTTTCACCCGTGCTAGAACGATACAGCCCGGGTTAGACACAGACACGATCACATGGATCAAGAAGATGCGAGAAGACCTCGCACTGAAGAAGGAGACGTCGAAGGAAGAAACCAGAGAGGAACAGATCGCCTATGTGCGAAACGTCTTCAACGACATGACTGATGAAGAACGAACCCAATTGGGTTTTTGAGACGACGGCCACTAGTAATGCATGGACCGTCGCATCTTACCGTATCTCCCCTTGTTATTTGTAACACTAGCGGAAATTCAATCACTGTGAATATTTCGTTGGGAGAGAAGGAAGACGTTACAACAGAAGCCTTGATCGATTCCGGTGCAGCCGAAATGTTCATGAACATTCGTTTTGCGGAAGAAAACGATTTCATCAGATGGGAATTACCGAAACCGATTACAGTCATGAATGCAGATGGCACACCAAATCAAATGGGTACCATTACTCATTGTACCTGGAAGATGATGAAAATCGGAGGAAGGAAGACACTTACTCGCTTCCTCTTGACCGGCATTGGCAAAGAAAACATACTTCTCGGCATGCCGTGGCTTAAACGCCTCAATCCGATGATCAACTGGGAAACCGGTGACTTTTGGTTTGGTAAAGACGCCAAATGGCCACCGAAACCCACCGTCGAAGATGCACCAGATGAAGAAGTTTTGATTTTCAAGGAAGATGGACTTCCAGAGTTAATCACCACCGAAACTTCCCCTACCTCGTTTGGGCATTCGGAATCTATCAGAGAAATCATGGCCGATAACACTGAGCGTGGCGAGTTACCCGCAGTGCGGAATGATACCGAACCAGATGACCCACCATCAGAACCCCCTATGGATCAGCTCGATGACAATGATCTAGTTATATCCTATATTGCAGGAGAGCCAGTTATTGGGATATTTGAACCCATCAGGAAGGAGTCACCTTTGACGAATGAAGAGACTGAAACAGCAGTCTTCACCATACGAAGAGACCCCGCCATTGGAAGAATGACACACAGTACCCGATCCCCATTATTCTGTAACGCACAGAATACGGTCTTTTACAAACCATCTGGTAAATCACAAGAATTGGCACAACAGGCACACAAGGAAACATCAGCTGTAGACAAACCCAAAACCGTCGAGAAGTTGGTCCCCAACTACCTCCACGATTTGAAGTCCGTCTTTGAAAAGAAAGCAGCTGAACGCTTTCCAGAAGCCAGGCCTTGGGACCACGCCATTGACTTGAAACCCGATTTTATTCCACGCGACTGTAAAGTCTATCCGTTATCGCTCAAAGAACAAGGAGCGATGGATGACTTCCTGGAAGAAAATCTGCGAAAAGGATACATTCGACCGTCGAAGTCTCCCATGGCTTCACCATTTTTCTTCGTAGGAAAGAAAGACGGAGCACTACGTCCCTGCCAGGATTACCGATACCTGAATGAAGGGACAGTGAAGAACGCCTATCCTCTCCCGCTCATTTCTGACCTTATGGATCAATTCAAAGGCGCATCGATCTTTACGAAAATGGATTTACGCTCCGGATATAACAATGTCAGAATCAAAGATGGTGACCAATGGAATGGCGCATTTAAGACAAATCGCGGACTTTTCGAACCTATGGTCATGTTCTTTGGACTCTGCAACTCCCCGGCGACTTTCCAAATGATGATGAATGCACTCTTCAAGGACATGATCGATGAGGGATGGATAGTCATTTACATGGATGATATCCTCATCTTCTCAAACGATTTGGAAGAACATCACGTTCGAACCCGACATGTACTCCAACGACTCAAAGACAACGACTTATTCCTTAAACCGAAAAAGTGTTTCTTTGATGTTAAAGAAGTCGAATTTCTAGGCATGATCATTCGAGAAAACTACATTGGCATGGACCCTATCAAACTTAAAGGAATTGCAGAATGGCCTGAACCAAGCACGGTAAAAGGTGTTCGCTCTTTCCTAGGGTTTGGAAACTTCTATCGGAAGTTTATTGCCAACTTCTCGGATATTGCCAAACCATTGACAAATCTTACGCGCACTGCCGCTGGATCTCCACCTTTTGAATGGACAACAGCATGTCAGACAGCTTTCGACACATTGAAGCAACGATTCAGTACTGCCCCAGTACTGTTACTGCCTGACAAGGCAAAACCCTTTATTGTTGAATCCGACGCTTCCAAGTTTGCTACGGGTGCAGTTTTACACCAAGCCGATATCAATGGAGACCTCCATCCTTGTGCCTACATTTCACAGACGCTCAATCCAGCTGAACGGAACTACGAAATCTATGACCGCGAACTCCTCGGAATCATTCGAGCCCTCACTGAATGGCGCCATTATCTTGAAGGCTCTCCCCATCCCGTCGAAGTTCGCAGTGATCACAAGAACCTCACGTACTTCCGTACAGCTCAGAAGTTAAACCGCCGACAAGCACGATGGAGTCTCAAATTATCACAATTTGATCTTCACCTCATCCATGTCCCTGGCACTCAGATGATTCAATCTGATGCGCTCTCTCGTCGTAATGGACTCGATGACAGTGAAAGTGACAATGAAGATCGCATTCTTTTACCCAACGCACTATTCGTGCGATCCATTTCCCCGACACTATTCGACGAAATCAGGAATCACGCAGGAAAAGACCTCATTGTTCATGAAGCCCTCGAAGCGATTGCGCACAAAGGGCCATTCCCCATGAAATCATCGCTTTCCGACTGGGAAGTTCACGATGGTGTCATCCTCTACAAGGGAAAGATTTATGTTCCATCATCCGAAACTCTTCATCGTGACCTCGTTCGACTACATCACGACTCCCCTGCCATGGGTCACCCTGGAAAGCTCAATACTCTTGAACTGTTGCGTCGTGAATTCTGGTGGCCCGGCATGTATACATTTGTCTACAATTATGTTGAAGGCTGTGCCGCCTGTCAACAAATGAAACTGAATACTCATCCAACTCGTATTCCTTTGGAACCAATTCCCGCCGACCCACACGCATTACCATTTTCCTGTTGCACCACCGATTTTATTACCGACCTCCCCGTTTCCAACGGTTTTGATTCAATTATGGTCGTAGTAGACCATGACCTTACGAAGGGGGTGATTCTTACGCCCTGCCTCAAAACGATCACAGCCGAAGGAACAGCCAAGATTTTTCATGACAAAGTATACTCGCGATTTAGATTACCCGACCGAATCATCTCGGATAGAGGACCTCAATACGCATCCAAGGTCTTCCAAGAGTTAAATCGACTACTCCAGATCAGATCATCAATGAGCACAGCTTATCACCCTCAGACGGACGGAGAAACAGAGCGAGTCAACCAGGAGCTGGAAATCTATCTTCGACTCTATTGCGGAAACAACCCTGAAACATGGGCCGACCGCCTGCCAGACCTCGAGTTTTGTCATAACACAAGGGAACACTCAGCACGGAAGATGAGCCCATTCCGCATCATGATGGGATACGAACCACGTGGACTCCCTTCCGTATTTCCGACCACGAACATTCCATCGGTTGAATCCAGGCTTGACATGTTGCAGAAGATAAGACTAGAAGCACTAGCCATGCACGAGTTAGCCCGACAACAGATGGCGGACCGAGTCAGACAAGGATCGCCGAAGTTTACACTAAGACAGAAGGTCTGGCTAGACTCGAGGAACCTGAAGGTCAATTATGCCTCGCGCAAGATAGCACCAAAGCGTGAGGGGCCATTCGAAATTGTCGAAGTCATCGGACCGGCCAACTATCGTCTCAAACTCCTGAAGACCTGGCGAGTTCATTCCGTATTCCACGCCGCCCTTCTATCTCCTTATCGCGAAAACGACATACATGGTCCGAATTACATGAACCCACCACCTGATGTCGTTGATAACAAGGAAGAGTACGAAGTCGAAGCCATCCTGAATCACAAGACGTACCGAGGTCATCTGAGGTACTTAGTCAAGTGGAAGGGATATTCTTCAGCAGAAAACTCGTGGGAACCCACCCACAATTTACAGAATGCCAAGCGAATCCTCGATGCATATAAAAGGACCAGGGGAATCCAGTAGAGGAGAAGAAACCCGGAATGACTACCACGACGGTTTTCCTCATCATCTTCCTAATCGTCCTCCACTGCACAACCCTCGCCTTTCTTTGGATCATCCACCGAATCCTTATCAGACAACTTGTCGAACACACACTCTTCACGCGAGACAGCCCGCACGCTAACGGCTGGGGTGATCAGAACGATGCCTGGAACTGATCAGGCAGCTCTTATCTCTGTGGGAATACTCTTTATCGTCCAATGGATTTTCATCTATTTGATTATTACCCGGATCCACGACATTCTATTTCACATCACAGATAACCGCGACCCCCTTAACGACCGAAAGGTATAAAAAGGGGGAGAAAACGACATATCATCAATGCCCACTTCCGCTATAGACGACCTTGTTCACAATATACTCGCTGAAGTCGCCTCCACAATTATGAGCATACCCGCATCGCCTACGCTTGTCAATGGAGTACCCTCTCGAGCACAGACACCCTTTATCCGCACCTCATCGCCCTCACCTTCTATCGAACTCAGTCATGCATCGGACGAACAAGAATTTGCCACACGTCTGGTCTCGGCTATCCGTGTTCCTGTCGACTTCACAGATATCCTCGTCGCCTTACGAAATCGCCCGCAAGATCGACAAGCGGTGGTTTCCATGCAACGAGCATTAGAAATGGTCGAGTGGATGCAGACGGCCAGACAAGAGCTCATCGCAGCAGAAGAAAGGACGAGTAGAGCCCGGACCAGAGTCGACCAAGTCTGGTCGTTGATGCGCAGTACGGTCACTCGTACAGCACAGGAGATTTGGAGGGAGCATGGGGACGAAGACATCGGACACATCCTCGGATACACCACTAATGGAATACCCGCATCCACTCCTCGCTCGTCACCAGAACCAATTCCCGTTCGACCTCGCCCTCCTCGTTCGCACGTACCCAGTGGACGATCTCCGTTATCCCAACCATCTTTCTCGACTGCATCCACTTCTTCACGTTGCAGTCATCCCTACAGGGATGGACGTATCCCCGAACAAGGATCACGAACCAGCCGGCGGACATGCTACAGATGTGGAGGAGATCATTATGTCCGCGACTGCCCCCGACGACGATGAAGATCACAATATTTCTTGTGGGACAAGAAACGTTAGACGGGAGCTGATGTTACAACGCTCCCCACTTGTGGCGCGTCTTTTCTTTTTCTTTTCCTTGTTCCCTTTACGTTACCAGACCACGTGATCCAACACGTGACTCATTGGAGCGCAACCTCCGATTCTTTACCCAGATGTCCAGAACCCCTAGTCTAGGGTTACACCGGATCCAACTCCGGACCTTCTTCTTATCGCGCATGCAAGACGTGCATGTACGCCTCATCTTTACCTCGTTCTGATACACGACTCATTATCCCCATTAGTACTGATTATCTCTTACGACCTTACTCAGCTTTCTCATACATATTACTTCCTCGCTGTTACCTTGCCCAGATATCGTTTCACCTTATCTAGCCAATGAACGATCCTGCATTACTGCGTAGTACTGCGGATACCTTTTGTATAAGTAAACGACCTTGTCGAGCTGAATCCCCATCTCGACCTGGTTACCATTAAACCAGCTTTTCACTTGCCTTTGACTGAGATCGACCGTCAGTAGCAGACAGCTACTACGAGTCATAAGAACAAACTCTGATCGACCTTCAGTGCGAGCACATCGCCAGAAGTGTCACTTGAACGGACTTGTGTCTTAGACTAAGACCTTGTCTCGTAACGACTCGACTAGACGCTCGTGTTTTGCTGCCGCGTAACACATGAGCCAGTTCACATGCAGGTCCTTCTCGAGCATGAGGTTGAACATGAGTGGCACGAGGAAGAGGATGGCCTGCACATCGTCAAAGAACAGGATCCAATGTGGGTGCTGGGTACCCGCACCAGATTGTTCACTGAGGGTAGATGAGAGGGGGCACACATTGCTCCAGCTCCTGCTGATGTTGAAGATGTGCTCGTAGTCCGTGGAGAGGTCGACAGTAATTGCGTGTAAGATGACAGGTCCCACAGCAGCAGCTGGCAGTCATTACCTGCACCAGAACAGTCGGTGAGCGGCGTCAACTGTGTACAACTAGTGCACACACCTGCAGTAGCCAAGAGCAGGCTAGCGGCCGATCACCAGCCAAGGGCATTCACCTGTGTGCAGTGTCCTCGCAGCTCCATCACAGGTGATCCCAGGCTCCTCATGTTCAGGATCTGCATGTTCACACCATCCATGTGGAATGTTGACATGTAATTCGAGTCATTCAGGTTGAATGCGATCTGCAGCAGTGGCGATGTCAGCGGGCGCATAGATGCAGATGGTGACGTGGGCGGCGGTTGCACATTCTTCGGTGCTGGAGTCTCATACAGGATTGTCAAATGCTCCAGACTGTGCAGGTCAAACATGTGAAGGCTCCCATCCATGCCGATGGACACAAAAATGTCTGTTGCCCCTGACAGCCACATGACGTCGTACACCTCGCAATCGTGCATGATGAGCTGGGTGATCGCCACTGAGGTGTCGATGTTCCACGCTGTGCATATTGTGTCGATCGACGAGGTCACCACCAGGCTCGGTGCCTTCTCATTCCACGAAAAGTTCATCAATGGCACACCCCGAGGAACTTGGATGATGATCACTGGGATGGCATTACGTGATGGGGCAGCAGTAGGGATGAATGGTGAGCTCAGCGGGATGAGACGCACCACTCTGTATCGTGAAGTGATGTTCTTCCACACCGAGTGTGCACAGCCACGCACGGACAATGTCATCTGCACGGTGGCATCGTTAGCATGTTATCGCACAGCACGCACCTGGGAAGCCATCTGTAAGCTGTGAGACAGGACAAATGTGATGTGTGTCAGGGGGCAGATGATGGAGGGAGAAAAAACAGTGTGGGGTGGCACAACGATGAGGTGGCAAAGGTTGAGGCATGTGGGTGTGCATGTGCATATGCACGGAATGAGCCCGCAATGGGGCCAGGTTGGCCAGTGCAGACAGTGGGAGTGCGATGGACTGTGGGGGGCATGTGTGCAAGGGCAAGCCTGGGTGCAAGCTGGAGCATGATCGTGCACCATGGATGGAGGACAAAGATGCAGTCAGAGAGCTCGGGGCAGACTTGAGAGCAGATGCCAAATGCGAGGAGGGATGGAGAGATAATCGTGGATGGGTCGAGGATCAGGGGAGGGCAAAAGTCTTGAAGCTCGAATGCAGGCATGGACTACAGTAGATTTTACGAAGTTCACAGGCACGTGACTTTCTCAAATGAACTTCGCATTTTCTGAAGCCTCCAGAAAACTTGTTGCTGGTACCTTATTGATATCCATGAGGGCCGCAAGGTACAGCCTCCTCTCTGTCTCTGCTTCATGTTTGTTTCAATGATTTATTTCACCACTACTCCCTCTAGATCTGGTTTTCATCCACTATGTGGTGCATCGGCATCATGTTCATCTACGTTCAAGCCCAGCTGGGCCGCCTCCCTCCTTGCCTTCACCCTCTCCTGGCACTCCTCCTCCTGGAGCACCCTGCATGACACTGCATCCCTCGCATTTGCTGCTTGATGTTCATCGTCTTCTCCTCACATGCCCACACTTCCCATGCTCCACCTCGCCCTCCCTGCATGCCTCCCAGCTCTGCATGCTGAGCGCGCTCCTGGATGAGGGTCTGTCAGCCACTCATCCATGCTGCCGGTGTTGATCATCAGTAATGTGGGCTTGCGGGGTGAAGATGGTGGGGAGGATGTGGGCATTTGGCAGGCATGCAGCTGGAACATGCTTGATATCTGAAGTGTGCTCCCTGCTATACAGTGATATCCTGCTTGTGAGAATGCTTTGGTACACTGATCACTGGCTCATTGCTGATGATGTTGCATTGCAGGTTTAACCCAATAGTGCCAATGCTGCTCAAGCATGCACTGCAGCACCTGCTGGACATGCACTTTGCTGCTGCAGCCATAGGTGCATTGCCTGCAAAGGAATTGCTGAATGCCATCATCAAGTCTGTGAATGGCAACATCTGCAGAGCGATCATGGCACTCCACCATGAGCACACAGCAGAGGATGGTGTGCGGGACATGCAAGTGTGGCTCCGGCAGGTGAGCCCCCTTTGTGCATGTCGTCAATTGTGTGCACTGATGCATGGGTACGTATAGCACGAGGAGTGGTGCACAGGCAGGTGGAGCTGCCTGGATGTCGTGCTGGAGCTGGGTGGGGTGCTGGGGGGTGTGAGCATGTGGGTGAGCACATTATTAATGGCAGAGATGGTTGTTCAGCCATACCTGTGCAATCTGTGTGGCTCCCATTAGCTAGTTATTTAGTTGTTAGTCTTAATTCAATATATTTTATCATTTGTATTTGAATATCAGTCAGCTCTGAGAGTATAAGGGATGATCTGAAAGAACTAGAGATTGTCTGAGAGCTACTTAAGTATGGTTTGAGAGTGCACTGAGTTACTCCCAGAGATTTGGCTATAACAACCTTGCTCTCAGAGCACTCCGAGTGCTCTGAAGCTCTGAATGCTCTCATGCACCCTAGGACACTCTAGGGTGCTCTCAGAGCATCTCAGGGCTAAAGGTGTTTTTCGTGATGTGGGATGGCTTCTGGTGCCCAGCGATGTCTTTAGCCTTCGTAGCTGACACACCGCCACCTTCGAGCCACTGAGAAGACCTTATATTTTTCTTCGAAGCCCTCACAGTTGTAGTGGCTCTTGAGTGGGCTATCTCCTTACCCACATGATATCATCGTGTGGCCATCTTCACAGATAACCTCAATACTGTGCAGATCTTCGATTCCTTTCGTGGCTGCAGTGGTTTTGAAGACCTCCTCCTACATGCTTGCGGCTTACTGATTGCTAATAATACTGACCTCCGGGTTTGGCACATTATCAGTACCGACAATGTCGTGGCTGATGCACTCTCCTGCCAGCTTTTTGATGTTGCCCTGCAGTCTGTACCATCTCTGCAAATCCACTTTTTCATACCCTCTTGTCTCTCGTTAGGGGGTTCCGCAGCATAATTTCTACCTCCTCATTGGCCTGGCAACCTCGCAGGAAGCCGTGGACGTATGATCACCTTGTCCGCGAGCATGCTGTTGCTCTTGGGCATGCTATTGACCATTCAACTCATCTCACATATACTTCTCACCTCCAGTCATATCTTACTTTCTGCAAAATCCATAGTTTTCCCATTGAACCTACCCCCGACACCCTCTCTTTTTATGTTGTCTTCATGTGCCATCACATTCGTCCTGAATTCATTGATTCTTACCTCTCTGAGATATGTAATTAGCTCGAGCATGTCTTTCCAGCTGTACGCAGTGTACACTGAGGACATCTCATTTCTCGCACCCTTGCAGGGTGCAAACGCATGTTCAACACATCACCTAACTGCGAATGCCTGCTTGATGTTGAAGATCTGCAGCTTTTGCTTCATGCTTTCACTGTCCCTTCCCACGATAACTTCCTTTTCTGTGCAATTCTGACATGCAGCTTCTTCACCCTGCACCGCCTTGGTGAGCTAACCTGGCCTGACAATTTTCACCTCTGCAGTACCAGGAAGCTCATCCGACACTTCGCGGTGCTTTTCTACAATGACACTTTCGGCTATATTCTCTCTACTCACAAAGCCGACCACCTTTTCCACAGCAGCACCATTATCATTGAATCGTACCGCGATGCAATCAATCCACAGTGCCCTTTTCTTTGCTATCTCAATTCTCATAACCAGCTTTTCCCTTTCCACTTCACCCTTTTCCTTACTGCAGCAGGAACCCCCCCCCACTCAGTCATGGTTTCTTGCACAGCTACACCTTCACCTCTGCGACAATGTTGCCAGCCACTCCCTCCACGCTGGCAGTGCTACCTTCTTCGCAGTGGCGGGTTGGCCTAATGATTGTATCCAAGCCCTTGGCCGCTGGTCATCAGAAGCTTTCAAAATTTACATTCGTAAGAACCCTGTCGTGCTCCAGGCACTGCTTCATGGCTGCACAATTCCACCAACCTGCCCCCCTCGTATAGCTCCTATCCAATTCTACACCACCAGCCACCCCTCCTCCACCTTCTTTTACGTCGTTTTATAGGATGTCATACACGATCGTCCTCCGATCCACCGGGCGTGAATCACGATGCGTCCGCATGGGCAATGTATTTATGTCAGGGCCATCCTCAGTTGTGAGGGCGGTCCATTTTGCCTAAACCAGACTGCGAGCATGCAGCACTCCCAAGTCTCCACTTAGGTATGTGCTGATTAGAGTTTCCAAAAGTCGACTTTTAAGCCTCTAAGGAAATATGACTTAAGGACTTTTGTCCTTTTTTATCTTATTTAAGGCCCATAAGTGCATTTAAGTTGCATAAGGACACCTTTAAGTAAAAGTTGAGTTTTCCTGATGGGTCATACATACAGAGGTGGGCAAGATTTGGGTGAATGAAGGACTGGTATAAGACTGTATGAGTTACCACTCACTCAGTGAACCCACAGTGTAAGTTGGCATCCCCTATAAGCCCACATATGAGGAAAAAATCCAGGGTAGGTTGACAGATGAGTGTGCAAAGTGGTGCATTTCATTCCATTCCGACCTTGCTTAGTCCGAGGCCTGTACATACTACATACCTATCCTCACCTGAATAAAATCTTGAAAAATGTATATATGCATCCTAAGACAACTTAGAAAATTTCTGCCTACTCAAATTTTGGCAATGTATCCTATGAGTCTGGGAAATCTAGTAAAGGCAATATGGTGTGCAAAGTGATGCTGTTACACTGTAGTACTGGGGACCAGCAATCCTCTGCCAAATGTGGTAGATGCGCATCTGGGCACCTAAGCGTATTGTGGCTGCAATAGCGGTCCCAGCTGGTGCAGCATCGTCAGCTCAAGAGCACATTTGGCTTTGGTGGGAACAAAGATAGAGTCTTCAGTTTAGATCATTTTCATCAGAACAAATTTTTGAGAACAGCTCATTGGACACTGGTTCCATGATCTATCTTCACATGCAGAGCATTTACAAAATTTTCATCTTGACATAATGTTCTACTACATTAATTATCTATATCCCGAACTATCCGAACTTTCCGAGATGAGTGACAAAGCTCAGCTAAGCCTTGTAATATGCGGAGGACTGAAAGGAAAGACCCTGCTTGGTCAGCATGGTCGACGTGCAAGTTGCCTGTTTGAGTGACTTTTAATCAGCATCTAAGTATCAAAACCTCATGAGAATTGCTCAAAACCATCTGATAACATGTTCTAAATTTATTTTCAGGATCCCTAAGATATACCCACACATCACCAACTTCACTGACAATTTATTTTTGCATAGTTGAGCCGTGGAAGGCACAGCAGTTGCTGAACCGCCCGCTTTAGGTTTCCTCTGCCTAAAGCTGCTTACATAAGGTGACACTTTTTACCGAGCGCAGAGAGGTTTCTCCACCTCCGAAAGTGCGCAGCAGTATGCTGACAGATGTGTAACATGTTTCAATATAAAACTCGCATAACTAATGTAATACTCTAGATATCAAGCTTGGCAAGCGGAGCGATTCAAGGTCAAGGCCAACAATAAGGCGACAAAAGCCAAGGCCAAAGCTGCCAAGGCTGCACGTGCCAGAGCTCATCTTTAGGGCGAAGCTTATGAGCTAGACTTTACATGCACTGGAGACCAGGAAGAAGTTGATGCTGAAGGATTCAGAGGGAAGGGAATATCGTGGGTTTAGGATTGACGAGGAATTTTTCTTTGTACTCGCTGTCACACTTGCTCAACCTCTCCACTTACACACGTCCAAGTATTATACTCAAATATTGATCACTGCATGTTTGCACTATTACTCTGTCTGTTTTTAGTCACTGAAGTGCTTGGTCATCTTTGCTGACTAATGTCTGACACTTAGAAGGACAATAGCGAGGTAGGTTTCTATTGTCTTTATTATTTTTATTATCCCCCACTCTCTTTTGTTTTATCCAGAGTCATTTCTTATTGTTATGACTCAGACTTCTATTATCACATTTTCTATTGTTATTTCTATTGAAGGCACTTTTCTATTATTTAGATTTTCCCACCTTCTTTAGTATATAAACCCTGAAAGTCCACTTGGACTTCCAGAGGAAAATTGTTGCTCTTACGTTACAGAGCATTCTTCTCACCCCAGTAGTCACTAATCGGTATATACTCAAGTTCATACTTACCTGAATGCAGTGTTATTCAGGCATACCATTATAGGCATCAAGCAAGTCATAACTCGGTCATCTGTCAATCGGTTATCTGTCAACTCGGTCACTTATTACTCGGTCATTCTCTCTGTCTTATTATAAGACAGTCTTTCCCTCTTACTCACACACACACTATCACACTTGATTACTATCAGGTAACCAAGCGATTACTACAACAAATACACTGAGGAATATTTCTCGGCTTTGTTCAAGTCCGGTGACCTCAGGAGGATTTTGTTTTGGTTTGTGTTTTATCCAAGACACCATTCTCGTCTGTCAATGCAAGACCCCCCCTACCTCTGAGAATAATGATTGGTTACTTATTGTTTGAGTTTGTTGACTTTGATGTCATCATCTATGGCATGTGCTTCACGGTGTTATAGGGGTTGAATCCTAACACAACCATCATGTCTTCCCCGGAACTTTGTTAGTATATTCATTCTGTCATTGCGCAGATCGTTGATACCTGCAATATATGCTACTTTGTGACTACCCGAGATGTTATTGGTCGCACGTGCTATATTCCACATGGTTCATTTCTTATATTTCTGGACATGCTGATTCATGGCGAGAAATGGCAAAGTGCACGCCTTTGATACACTTATACTTGTGCATTGTCCAATTTCGCTCAATATTTATAAAGGAAACTGTCATGCTTCTCGTTCCCCATAGTGCCTGAATCTTATACATGGTTTATGGGATGATGAGATGGCAGAACTCCTGTCTCTTCTCGTGGTTATCCTTGGTTTATTAGTGTATGCATATGACTGCGAAACATAAGCCCAATGCAGACTTTGTTATATTTACGTACGGAAGAAACACCTATAAAATTTTGAACTTATGAAACAAAATGGGAGAGCATGTGCGCAGCAAACACTCTGTTATTCCATGTTTGACTATAAACTTTCTCGTCTTTGTAATTATTGTTATTGTTCTCAACTCCTACCTGCTGTTCTTGTTATGTTGTAGATTGCTCCACCAAACCTTTGTTTCTTCGTCCAGCTGTGTAAGTCGCACGTCTTCTCATGCCAGGTTTTCGTCGATCAGTCTTGTCAAAATTGTCGGGTCAAAATCTCGAAGCAGCCGAATTTTTTTCCATCTGGAACTGCAAGACAAGGTAACATATATGTTGGACAGAGTCAGGGTTCCTCCTGTGAGTGGTGGTGCGATGTCAACTACAACATGTGACAATGTTTGTCCTTGTGCGTGAAAGTCGGTAAATGTGTATGCCCCAGTGATCGCAAACTGTACCTGGGTTACTAATTTTGAACTAGATCCCAGAAGATCACTGTCGATATAGAACCCTTTTGAGACAGGCTAGATTAGAACAACTCCCTCTGGTAGGCCTGATAGTTGAATTTGTCTCGCTCCGTTCAATTTCACGAGAAGATAGGCTGGAGAGTAATGTAACTCAACCACAGGATCTGTTCTGATCAGTGGTTCATTTTCGTCCAGTATAATATTGATTATGATTCCCCTGCTACCGTTGGCAACATCCAGGTCTGTTTTGATATTCGTGGTTACCATTACTTTCATGCCGATTGCTAATTTAATGACATCAGGTAGGCCTCCTCGCTCGTTGCGGTTTTTCTTGTTACCAGCCAGTAGCGTTCCTCCAATGTTAGTGGCTGTGCATTACGACCAATTGTATCTCGTGCCCTACAAATAAAAAGCTGATTTCCTGCAGAAGCTCTCAATTTAAATTGCAATTGACAGATAGAATCTGGTACCTGTTTCCGCACAGTGTCTTCTAATACATGCCGAGTTTCATGCTTCTCGCACAGAATGTCTGGGTGTAATCAGGCTCGCATCTTTCCAAGGGGCCAATGAGAAATCGATGGATGAAGAATCCGAATTGGTCAGAACAAGACTTTGTAACAAGGCAAGATCTTCATCATTTCCTCATCCGTGTCGTAGCCATCTGAGAAAATCCATCCAGATCGAATCCATGACACGAATCTGTTCCCGAAGAATGACAACATGATTAAACTGTTCATATAATCACCGACCGACTATGAACTCTGGAGGATCAGCAGGTCCAACCAGATAGTATAATGGTGCACTCTTTTTCATTGCCACCATTGATGGTTATCCACAGGCTATGGGCATTTAGAAGAATAGTCATTTCCCAGATCTGACTCCGCAGTTTGTTACGAGACGCATTGGAGCCATCAATGCGAGTGGCAGGTGCATAGATATGTTTTCGCAACAATTGTACCATCGGATCCAATATTGACATATGACGTGTTTCTTTGTCCGCAGCACACTTCAATCGGTCCACTGTGATTGACGATAACACTTCTGCATCCCGCTCAAAATCCCGACAACGCATCTGGACTTGTGCTGACATAAGCACCTCCCTTTTTTGCTGTACACTGAATATGTGATAGAGAAACAACCCATGGTGACAGAATCATGCATTATAGTAGTCCAAACACCACTCCAGATGACGTGTGAGTGAGATTGGTTGTCGACGTGGTGCTTCAATTCCACCGACTCCATATGGAAACAATATTGGATATGTCTTCTCCCATAGATTATTGTCTCCATCCATGCTAGGAAATTCATTCATAGGCCTGTTTCCATGACAGATGGTGTATCCTCCTTCTTGTCTGTCACTCCAGAGATTTACCAAGCCCCACTGAACCATCTGAGATGCTGGTATTGCAGTGTGGTTCACGTCATATGAACCAAGAAACTGTTGATATGCTCTCAGACCTCCTGGCCTCTGAAAATGCATTTTCCAGTGGTCGCTCATACCTCACTACTCTATCCCTTAGCCTCCGAGATGCATCTGACTCTTTCGTGACCCTCAGCAAACTTTTGTGACTTTGTGACTTTGTTCAACTTCGCTCAATTCCTCGTGACTTTGCACCGAGATTCGACATTCTTTCATCACTCATATGCCACCCTTGCATCTCCCCGCTGTCGGATACCACTTACCCGTTGTCCTTTGGTCTAGTTCGATGCACCCTGGTCAATTTCCGCCTAAGTCCGTACTTTCCCGATGTTGCACCGCCTTTCTGGATGTCACACTGACTCGCTGGTTCATCACGCCAACTCGCTGGTTCATCACGCCAACTCGCTGGTTCATCACGCCAACTCGCTGGTTCATCACGCTGACTCGCTGGTTCATCGCACCGACTTATCGGTGTCACACGATGGTCGTGACCTCTTCCTTTGCAAATCCCATTTCTTTTATCGTTCGACTTTCCCCTTCAAGACCCCTACCTTCGTGCTGGACCAGAGATGCCGTTAGAGTGTTCCATGTGGTTCAGGACAAGTAACATATGTTTTCTTTCAATTTTCCTCTACTTTACCATTCTTCTCCATCGCCAACATATGACATTCACCTCTCCACACCCTTTACCTATTTTCCCATTGGTCCTAGACCATTGCGACTCTCTCTGATGTCAGGATCCGTCTTCCAACATCTTGTGACTTTCGCATTTAACCTCCCCCATTTTCCCCCTTATAAATACCTGCTGTATCTATGTTGATTATCATTGAAGACCAGTAGGGAGAAGTTTCCCTTAGCTTCAGATCACTAAGAAACTGTGTTTACTGTGATAGTGACTTCGAACTGCGATATACCCCACTGCGACATAGCAACATTGCGACACTGCGACATAGCGAGATTGCTATACTTCAAGACTGCATACTGCATTTGCGATAGCGAACTGCAACACTTCGATAGCGACATAGCGACATAGCGAAATAGCGATAGCGACCTGCATTAGTCTTAATCCGGCTTTTGCGTTAGACTGACTGCAACTTCGTCGAGATGGTGAATACTGTGTTCCCCCATAGTGTTCTACCCCCACAGATAGTTTCCTTCCCCTTTTGCGATTTAGTTCGCCTTCGCCTACGAGTTTGGTGATCGCATCGCAACTTTAGCTTCCTACCTTTGACTTTCATGACTTTGTCATAGATTGTCACCCGACTTTGCGTTTACATCACGAGCTCTCATTTCTTTACAGGTTGCATCCCCCTTTGGCTTAGGTCGAGGTTCTGGGACCCACTTGCATTATTTTACAGTTGCGATGCCCTTCCCTCACACACAGAGTGACCCTGCTTCTCATTTTGTTTTAGTTGGGTTTAGGTGTTTGTGTCAGGTGTGCACTCATCACCGTAATGGCACAACATCTGCGTCGCCACATTTGTCAGGTAATGTACTTCTTTTTACATTTGTTACTTACCAGGATCCGCATCTGTTACAGGTTGTTCCACTTCACCTGCACTTTCTCATTCAATGAGATCCACATTCATCTCCTGCCAAACCACAGCTAGGATCTCATCTGGTACAGCATCCTCTGGAAGTCTTCCCAGCAACTCTAAATTGATCTCAATATCACCATAATACTTTTCGTTATGTGCCTTCAGCCACTCCAGCGCACGTGCAATGTGAAATTGACGAACCCGAAATGTGGACCACAACCAATTCTTCAGCAACTGACCCAGTCCCACATAGGTTACCGAAATTACATCAGCTAAGATGTGCATTGGATGAGGAAGGAGTCTCCCATGAAGTATGTCAACGAGATAATGTGAATTAAGCTCGTACATCATTACATTTCCTTTGATGCCGCATTGTAATGTTTCCGGATTGAAACCTCCCTTGCGATCTTTTGGATAGAGCTTGAACACACACGCACAGATGTAGTTACACATGATAAGGTATTGCTCCAGTATTGTCAGTGCATCCAAGGCAAAAGGAACACGACCGATCCACAGATTATTTGCCAGCGACAGTGTTGGAGGATGTTCTTCTTTGTCAACCTCATACAACTCCGACAGGCACTCCCGACAGACATTCACCTTCAACACTCCATCTCT
This sequence comes from Sparassis crispa, assembly GCF_003851025.1. Classification (NCBI taxonomy): domain Eukaryota; kingdom Fungi; phylum Basidiomycota; class Agaricomycetes; order Polyporales; family Sparassidaceae; genus Sparassis; species Sparassis crispa. The sequence continues at coordinate 1,574,914 of NW_020939754.1, read as the reverse complement.
TTCAATACAGCCCTCTTGCAACAACAACAACTCATCCACCGTCTCACCTTGCATTTGACAATCGGATGGAGATAGCCTTTGCCTGTTTGGCAGTGCTGATACCGACATCAACTCAAACATTGCTTCTGCCACCATCAACCACCAAGCACAAACACCACACACTCAGTGCTCAAGCGCAGCATTAGAGTTTGCCTGCCTAAACTGACACAGAATTTTCTTCATCTCATTTTCCATTGGTACGCGCATGAAATCATCAAGTGAAGACTCATCCATAGTCGTTTACGCACTACTGCTCTCACCTGACCGACGTCTTTTTCATTGATGCCGTTCCACAGCTGCCAACTCTTCTTCCTCCATTCGCTTTCACTTTCGCATGACCGCCACATCAAGATGCACACTGCTCTCTTCGCCAAGCTGTGCAACTGCTGTCATCAATCTGGACTTTCTCCTCTTGTTGTCTGATGAGATATAAATGTCTGGCCCGACCGCTTTCAGTGTCTCCTTCATTGTAAGTCCCTCTATAGTCAAACAGAACATGAGCGTATGCGAGTAAGCACTGTTGCCACAGCACATGACAAACACTCCATCCGATGTCACCAGGCTATCATGACGATAACCTCCTATCTCTTTCCTTCCCTGCAACCATCATCATGAGCACTCGTACTCCAATTCAAACTATCCACTCGTCTACAGTCAATGATCTTTTGCAACATGAAGGGTCGTCATTATCTGCATCCCCCTTCTTTATTGGTAATCCGGCTGTCCTGGATCGTGTACAATGGTCTAGTGACAGTCCTTCCGATGATATTCTTATCATCAAGCCACAGTCTGACGATGAACCCCGTCGCCTAGCTGACCTTACCTGCATAGGTGAGATTGGCTCCAAGCAATACTATATGTTCTCTGGAGGATACAACATGGTCGCAAACCAGCCGACCGATACAAAAACAAAATTTGAGAAAGTGTGCGGTTACTTTCACCTCTATCCCCCTCAGAAGAACATACTTCATCAACTATGAATGCCCACACTTGACGGTGTCAAACGACTGCAGTCTGCTGTCACCAATCCCCGAGGTGTTAAATATTCAGTTGTTGAAGCAAATTCCATGCTCAAAATTCAACATGACTGGTTTGAAGTGAGCACACTCCACAACCCATTCACGCCTCGCTAACCATCATCTAGTATATTGCCGATGATGACAACAACAAAACCGATAGTTCTGCCACATCGCCCAGCCACGGTGATCCTCATCACCTCCCTCCTCTACACCGAACACTGACAGACACCCAGAAGAGACCGAAGAGACCGAAGTGTCATCGTCCACTGCTCTTACGCTAACTGACAACACCGATGATGCTGACAATGCCGACGATGCTAATGATGCTGATGACCAGCCTCACAAATCTCAATCAGGCATGTATACTTATATTCACCACATCACTCCTCATCTAATCACCTCCCTCTAGAAGTCGACGAAGAATTTGGCATGAACACATGGACCATGTGCTCTCACTCCAACTGGGCTGCATGAGAACTCCAATGTCTCATATCTGAAGGTGATATGCAGGGAATCCCACTCCTCACATTTGACCTTCACTCCATGCAGCCCATCCATCCTAATGATTGCGAAGGACAACTCAAGGGAGCCCTCGTCAGAATGACCATCAATGTTACGCGGCAGCGAAACACGAGCGTCTAGTCGAGTCGTCACGAGACAAGGTCTTAGTCTAAGACACAAGCCCGTTCAAGTGACACTTCTGGCGATGTCCTCGCACTGAAGGTCGATCAGAGTTCGTTCTTATGACTCGTAGTAGCTGTCTGCTACTGACGGTCGATCTCAGTCAAAGGCAAGTGGAAAGCTGGTTTAATGGTAACCAGGTCGAGATGGGGATTCAGCTCGACAAGGTCGTTTACTTATACAAAAGGTATCCGCAGTACTACGCAGTAATGCAGGATCGTTCATTGGCTAGATAAGGTGAAACGATATCTGGGCAAGGTAACAGCGAGGAAGTAATATGTATGAGAAAGCTGAGTAAGGTCGTAAGAGATAATCAGTACTAATGGGGATAATGAGTCGTGTATCAGAACGAGGTAAAGATGAGGCGTACATGCACGTCTTGCATGCGCGATAAGAAGAAGGTCCGGAGTTGGATCCGGTGTAACCCTAGACTAGGGGTTCTGGACATCTGGGTAAAGAATCGGAGGTTGCGCTCCAATGAGTCACGTGTTGGATCACGTGGTCTGGTAACGTAAAGGGAACAAGGAAAAGAAAAAGAAAAGACGCGCCACAAGTGGGGAGCGTTGTAACATCAGCTCCCGTCTAACGTTTCTTGTCCCACAAGAAATATTGTGATCTTCATCGTCGTCGGGGGCAGTCGCGGACATAATGATCTCCTCCACATCTGTAGCATGTCCGCCGGCTGGTTCGTGATCCTTGTTCGGGGATACGTCCATCCCTGTAGGGATGACTGCAACGTGAAGAAGTGGATGCAGTCGAGAAAGATGGTTGGGATAACGGAGATCGTCCACTGGGTACGTGCGAACGAGGAGGGCGAGGTCGAACGGGAATTGGTTCTGGTGACGAGCGAGGAGTGGATGCGGGTATTCCATTAGTGGTGTATCCGAGGATGTGTCCGATGTCTTCGTCCCCATGCTCCCTCCAAATCTCCTGTGCTGTACGAGTGACCGTACTGCGCATCAACGACCAGACTTGGTCGACTCTGGTCCGGGCTCTACTCGTCCTTTCTTCTGCTGCGATGAGCTCTTGTCTGGCCGTCTGCATCCACTCGACCATTTCTAATGCTCGTTGCATGGAAACCACCGCTTGTTGATCTTGCGGGCGATTTCGTAAGGCGACGAGGATATCTGTGAAGTCGACAGGAACACGGATAGCCGAGACCAGACGTGTGGCAAATTCTTGTTCGTCCGATGCATGACTGAGTTCGATAGAAGGTGAGGGCGATGAGGTGCGGATAAAGGGTGTCTGTGCTCGAGAGGGTACTCCATTGACAAGCGTAGGCGATGCGGGTATGCTCATAATTGTGGAGGCGACTTCAGCGAGTATATTGTGAACAAGGTCGTCTATAGCGGAAGTGGGCATTGATGATATGTCGTTTTCTCCCCCTTTTTATACCTTTCGGTCGTTAAGGGGGTCGCGGTTATCTGTGATGTGAAATAGAATGTCGTGGATCCGGGTAATAATCAAATAGATGAAAATCCATTGGACGATAAAGAGTATTCCCACAGAGATAAGAGCTGCCTGATCAGTTCCAGGCATCGTTCTGATCACCCCAGCCGTTAGCGTGCGGGCTGTCTCGCGTGAAGAGTGTGTGTTCGACAAGTTGTCTGATAAGGATTCGGTGGATGATCCAAAGAAAGGCGAGGGTTGTGCAGTGGAGGACGATTAGGAAGATGATGAGGAAAACCGTCGTGGTAGTCATTCCGGGTTTCTTCTCCTCTACTGGATTCCCCTGGTCCTTTTATATGCATCGAGGATTCGCTTGGCATTCTGTAAATTGTGGGTGGGTTCCCACGAGTTTTCTGCTGAAGAATATCCCTTCCACTTGACTAAGTACCTCAGATGACCTCGGTACGTCTTGTGATTCAGGATGGCTTCGACTTCGTACTCTTCCTTGTTATCAACGACATCAGGTGGTGGGTTCATGTAATTCGGACCATGTATGTCGTTTTCGCGATAAGGAGATAGAAGGGCGGCGTGGAATACGGAATGAACTCGCCAGGTCTTCAGGAGTTTGAGACGATAGTTGGCCGGTCCGATGACTTCGACAATTTCGAATGGCCCCTCACGCTTTGGTGCTATCTTGCGCGAGGCATAATTGACCTTCAGGTTCCTCGAGTCTAGCCAGACCTTCTGTCTTAGTGTAAACTTCGGCGATCCTTGTCTGACTCGGTCCGCCATCTGTTGTCGGGCTAACTCGTGCATGGCTAGTGCTTCTAGTCTTATCTTCTGCAACATGTCAAGCCTGGATTCAACCGATGGAATGTTCGTGGTCGGAAATACGGAAGGGAGTCCACGTGGTTCGTATCCCATCATGATGCGGAATGGGCTCATCTTCCGTGCTGAGTGTTCCCTTGTGTTATGACAAAACTCGAGGTCTGGCAGGCGGTCGGCCCATGTTTCAGGGTTGTTTCCGCAATAGAGTCGAAGATAGATTTCCAGCTCCTGGTTGACTCGCTCTGTTTCTCCGTCCGTCTGAGGGTGATAAGCTGTGCTCATTGATGATCTGATCTGGAGTAGTCGATTTAACTCTTGGAAGACCTTGGATGCGTATTGAGGCCCTCTATCCAAGATGATTCGGTCGGGTAATCCAAATCGCGAGTATACTTTGTCATGAAAAATCTTGGCTGTTCCTTCGGCTGTGATCGTTTTGAGGCAGGGCGTAAGAATCACCCCCTTCGTAAGGTCATGGTCTACTACGACCATAATTGAATCAAAACCATTGGAAATGGGAAGGTCGGTAATAAAATCGGTGGTGCAACAGGAAAATGGTAATGCATGTGGGTCGGCGGGAATTGGTTCCAAAGGAATACGCGTTGGATGAGTGTTCGGTTTCATTTGTTGACAGGCGGCACAGCCTTCAACATAATTGTAGACAAATGTATACATGCCGGGCCACCAGAATTCACGACGTAACAGTTCAAGAGTGTTGAACTTTCCAGGGTGACCCATGGCAGGGGAGTCGTGATGTAGTCGAACGAGGTCACGACGAAGAGTTTCGGATGGTGGAACGTAGATCTTTCCCTTGTAGAGGATGACACCATCGTGAACTTCCCAGTCAGAAAGTGATGATTTCATGGGGAATGGCCCTTTGTGCGCAATCGCTTCGAGGGCTTCGTGAACAATGAGGTCTTTTGCTGCGTGATTCCTGATTTCGTCGAATAATGTCGGGGAAATGGATCGCACAAACAGTGCATTGGGTAAAAGAACGCGATCTTCATTGTCACTTTCACTGTCATCGAGTCCGTTACGACGAGATAGTGCATCAGATTGGATCATCTGAGTGCCGGGGACATGAATGAGGTGAAGATCAAATTGTGATAATTTGAGACTCCATCGTGCTTGTCGGCGGTTTAACTTTTGAGCTGTACGGAAGTACGTGAGGTTCTTGTGATCACTGCGAACTTCGACGGGATGGGGAGAGCCTTCAAGATAATGGCGCCATTCAGTGAGGGCTCGAATGATTCCGAGGAGTTCGCGGTCATAGATTTCGTAGTTCCGTTCAGCTGGATTGAGTGTCTGTGAAATGTAGGCACAAGGATGGAGGTCTCCATTGATGTCGGCTTGGCGTAAAACTGCACCCGTAGCAAACTTGGAAGCGTCGGATTCAACAATAAAGGGTTTTGCCTTGTCAGGCAGTAACAGTACTGGGGCGGTACTGAATCGTTGTTTTAACGTGTCGAAAGCTGTCTGACATTCTGTTGTCCATTCAAAAGGTGGAGATCCAGCGGCAGTGCGCGTAAGATTTGTCAATGGTTTGGCAATATCCGAGAAGTTGGCAATAAACTTCCGATAGAAGTTTCCAAACCCTAGGAAAGAGCGAACACCTTTTACCGTGCTTGGTTCAGGCCATTCTGCAATTCCTTTAAGTTTGATAGGGTCCATGCCAATGTAGTTTTCTCGAATGATCATGCCTAGGAATTCGACTTCTTTAACATCAAAGAAACACTTTTCCGATTTAAGGAACAAGTCATTGTCTTCGAGTCGTTGGAGTACGCGTCGGGTTCGAACGTGATGTTCTTCCAAATCGTCTGAGAAGATGAGGATATCATCCATGTAAATGACTATCCATCCCTCATCGATCATGTCCTTGAAGAGTGCGTTCATCATCATTTGAAAAGTCGCCGGGGAGTTGCAGAGTCCAAAGAACATGACCATAGGTTCAAAAAGTCCGCGATTTGTCTTAAATGCGCCCTTCCATTGGTCACCATCTTTGATTCTGACATTGTTATATCCGGAGCGTAAATCCATTTTCGTAAAGATCGATGCGCCTTTGAATTGATCCATAAGGTCAGAGATGAGCGGAAGAGGATAGGCGTTCTTCACCGTCCCTTCATTCAGGTATCGGTAATCCTGACAAGGACGTAGTGCTCCGTCTTTTTTTCCTACGAAGAAAAATGGTGAAGCCATGGGAGATTTCGACGGTCGGATGTATCCTTTTCGCAGATTTTCTTCCAGGAAGTCATCCATCGCTCCTTGTTCTTTGAGCGATAACGGATAGACTTTACAGTCGCGTGGAATAAAATCGGGTTTCAAGTCAATGGCGTGGTCCCAAGGCCTGGTTTCTGGAAAGCGTTCAGCTGCTTTCTTTTCAAAGACGGACTTCAAATCGTGGAGGTAGTTGGGGACCAACTCCTCGACGGTTTTGGGTTTGTCTACAGCTGATGCTTCTTTGTGTGCCTGTTGTGCCAATTCTTGTGATTTACCGGATGGTTTGTAAAAGACCGTATTCTGTGCATTACAGAATAATGGGGATCGAGTACTGTGTGTCATTCTTCCAATGGCGGGGCCTCTTCGTATGGTGAAGACTGCGGTTTCAGTCTCTTCATTCGTCAAAGGTGACTCCTTCCTGATGGGTTCAAATATCCCAATGACTGGCTCTCCTGCGATATAGGATATAACTAGATCGTCGTCATCGAGCTGATCCATAGGGGATTCTGATGGTAGGTCATCTAGTTCGGTATCATTCCGCACTGCGGGTAACTCGCCACGCTTAGTGTTATCAGTCATGATTTCTCTGATAGATTCCGAATGCCCAAACGAGGTAGGGGAAGTTTCGGTGGTGATTAGCTCTGGGAGTCCATCTTCCTTGAAAATCGAAACTTCTTTATCTGGTGCATCTTCGACGGTGGGTTTCGGTGGCCATTTGGCCTCTTTACCAAACCAAAAGTCACCGGTTTCCCAGTTGATCATCGGATTGAGGCGTTTAAGCCACGGCATGCCGAGAAGTATGTTTTCTTTGCCAATGCCGGTCAAGAGGAAGCGAGTAAGCGTCTTCCTTCCTCCGATTTTCATCATCTTCCAGGTGCAATGAGTAATGGTACCCATTTGATTTGGTGTGCCATCTGCATTTATGACTGTAATCGGTTTCGGTAATTCCCATCTGATGAAATCGTTTTCTTCCGCAAAACGAATGTTCATGAACGTTTCGGCTGCACCAGAATCGATCAAGGCTTCTGTTGTAACGTCTTCCTTCTCTCCCAACGAAATATTCACGGTGATTAAATTTCCGCTAGTGTTACAAATAACGAGGGGAGATACGGTAAGATGCGACGGTCCATGCATTACTAGTGGCCGTCGTCTCAAAAACCCAATTGGGTTCGTTCTTCGTCAGTCATGTCGTTGAAGACGTTTCGCACATAGGCGATCTGTTCCTCTCTGGTTTCTTCCTTCGACGTCTCCTTCTTCAGTGCGAGGTCTTCTCGCATCTTCTTGATCCATGTGATCGTGTCTGTGTCTAACCCGGGATGTATCGTTCTAGCACGGGTGAAACTTCCAGACTGGGGGTGAAATTGTCTGTCGTTGGCTATATGGCCCTTCTTTCCGCATAGGAAACATAATCCTTCTTTCATTCTCTTCTGTCGCTCGTCTGGGGATAAGCGCGAGATATTGACACGATCAACATCCATCGCGTTTGGATCCTTTGCAGAAGCCGAGTAGTAGGGGCGATGGACAGATCGGCCCTTTCCTCGTGTCGTCGTAATGGCTCCTCGCTTGAAGATCTGAGCAGATCTCCATTGGTTATCAAACCGCGAGGCGTATTCGTACCACTTGTCAAGTGTCTTGGGCATGCTTTCCATCCCATATATCCTTTGTCGGAGTGGGTCGTTAAGTCCCCACTTGAAATACTCGATATTTCCGGCATCTTCTAGTTTCGCCTTGGATTCAAGCGATCGGAATTCGGCAATGTAGTCGTCCGCAGTACGAGTTCCTTGCTTGATGTTACGCAGCAAGGTACGAGCGGTTTCTTCAATATTTTCATCGCCAAATGCTTTGTTCACACTCACAATGAAGTCTCTCCAACTCCCATAAGAAAGGAAGTCATCATTGGTGAGTTCCGTTTCTATGAAGCTCTGTGCCCATGATCCTGCTGTTCCTCCTTGCATGTGCGATAGCATGAATGCGATCTTCTGATTGTCCTCCTGGTAGACATGGCTATTTCCGGCCATGTAGTTCTTGCATTGGTTTATAAATTCCCTAAGCTTCGAACGGTCTGAACCGTTGAAGATCTCGGGTTTTCTAAAACCAAGTTCCTTCTGGCTAGCATGGTGACGTCCTTCATCCATGGTAACTGTAGCCATCGGTGGTATGTAATCGGGTACGATTGGTGCAAGAGTCGGTTGGGGTACAGGATTCTGGGCAGGGGGGTTCCAAGGGGCGTCTGGTCTTTCTCCTGGATAGGAGGTCGTTATACCGCTGTCTGCGATGTGCTGGAGCACTATTCCACCAAGATTATGGGGAAGTGTCCTTTCAAATTCCTCTGGGGAGTAGTCGAAGTTGTGATTGTCTGGCCTGATGAATACAGGCCTTCCTCCTATGAAATGTGCGTTTTGTTCTGTGCTCCACTCCGCTTGGGATGGGAGTGCTCGCGGTACTGCTCTGGAAGAGCGGTCGGGTTGATGTAGTTAAAATCCAGCGTGGATAAATTCTTCTGTGTGGCCTATGTCTACACGTAGACTGCACACCGTCCTTAACTAAGTGGGTTCGTTCGTCGTCGGCTAACAAGCCCGTAGAGTGTCTTCTGTCTTCAAACTGATACACCTATTTGCTGATTGCTCGAGTGATTACCTCAGCCTCCTCGGCCTATTGGTCTCTCGGACAGACCCCTCTCCGAAGATGAGTGATCAGTCTATCCCTTCAGCTACCTCGATTACAGAGTAATCTCAAACGGTGCTTTAGCAATCGAATCGGGTGTATCGTTCAGTCTTCAAGGTTCGGTCCGGTCGGTAGTTCGTTGTTAGACTCTAGGAAGTCACAGAGAGTAATAAGATCTCGACCTAATGTTACGCGGCAGCGAAACACGAGCGTCTAGTCGAGTCGTCACGAGACAAGGTCTTAGTCTAAGACACAAGTCCGTTCAAGTGACACTTCTGGCGATGTCCTCGCACTGAAGGTCGATCAGAGTTCGTTCTTATGACTCGTAGTAGCTGTCCGCTACTGACGGTCGATCTCAGTCAAAGGCAAGTGGAAAGCTGGTTTAATGGTAACCAGGTCGAGATGGGGATCCAGCTCGACAAGGTCGTTTACTTATACAAAAGGTATCCGCAGTACTACGCAGTAATGCGAGATCGTTCATTGGCTAGATAAGGTGAAACGATATCTGGGCAAGGTAACAGCGAGGAAGTAATATGTATGAGAAAGCTGAGTAAGGTCGTGAGAGATAATCAGTACTAATGGGGATAACGAGTCGTGTATCAGAATGAGGTAAAGATGAGGCGTACATGCACGTCTTGCATGCACGATAAGAAGAAGGTCCGGAGTTGGATCCGGTGTAACCCTAGACTAGGGGTTCTGGACATCTGGGTAAAGAATCGGAGGTTGCGCTCCAATGAGTCACGTGTTGGATCACGTGGTCTGGTAACGTAAAGGGAACAAGGAAAAGAAAAAGAAAAGACGCGCCACAAGTGGGGAGCGTTGTAACAATCAATCTCTCCCACCAACAAACATGGGTCGCCGGGTGTGCCACCAACTCTTTCTTCGCGAACGTCACTCAAATTACTGTACTACTGCCCCCCAGATACAAGGACAAGGTAACTTTGTCCACCAAATGACGCGACATGAATTTGCCCGATGACATCGTAGCCGCAAAGAAAAAGAAAAAGAAATAATATAGTCCTTTCGGTCTTTTTTATTTCTCTCTTCCCTTTAACATCCAAAAAATAGTCAACTCCATTTCGTCTTCCTTTTGCCTTTACTCATCTTGTACTATCGTAAATTAAGACACAAAAAAAGGAAAAATAAAAAAATTGATGAACACAAGTTTGTCGCACAAAACTACTGACTGCTACCTAAACTGGAAAGAGACTATTGCGAGGTAAGTGCAAGCTGTAAAGCAAGCGCTTCTCGAGTCGAATAGGTGTTGCTGGTCCCTAGTAGTACGTGTCAACCGTAGGGCTCACAATGTACTGTATACGGTTACAGCCATAAAAGTACATGGGAAATACTGTATGGCTCGTATTTATGGCGCTGCTTCTGGGGATTCCCTTATATGATACTGGTGTGTCTATACTTGCACGCGTATTGGGGAAAATACATGTGATGTGGGTTAGAACCAATCGGACGCTGCTGCCGTTGGCTCTGGCCCTGGGCGCTTCATCTTGGCTGAAGGGCCAGACCACAGTCTGGGGAGGCTCCGAAATGTGACAGTAAATGCATATACGGTCGTAAATGTATGGGTCACAGCATATCGTATCAGTAACATTTTCAGATCTTGCCGGGCGTAAACGATGTGGTCCGTATCTGATACGAACTGGGATATTTCCGTAATTACGATACGGTTGCGAGCCCTATTAGTCAACCACTGGCCCATGGCTTCCAGAAGCATGAGCCGGGCTCTGAAGCCGTCCTCAAGGCCCGGCCCAGCTCAGCTAAGGGCTTGTAGTCAATCACTACTCACACCGGAGTAGTGATGTGCATGGCCCGGCTCGGCCTGAAAGCCAGGGCTACGGCTCAGCCTGAGAGGGCTCAGGCATGATGAAACTTCAGGCTGGGTCTAAGCCGTCGATGATGGCCAGGCTCAGACTCAGCTCGGCTCGGGCCCCGGCCTGTTGCTGGAGTGCGTTGTGGAGAGGGGCAGCAGCACAGTGGGAACATGAACATGCAGGGGATGGCTGAGGGAGGGCCTCTGCAGCTGCAGAAATAATGGTGGCATCTGCGAATGTGAGGGGACAGCAATTAATGTGGCGCGCTGCACACAAATGTTAGCCGATGCAGAAACACTGAGCTTGGCGCTGTCAGGAATGATGCTCCGGCCCATAAATTATACTTTGAGTTGATAAGCTGAAAGTCCCGGACAGACTTTTCCATCTGTGGAAGTGGCTTGGAACACAGTTCGGCCACCATGGACCAGCTAATCAGGACACAGTGTCTACCCAAAAGCCGCGGCCTGAGCCCCCGGCTCTTGTTGCCTGCGAAAATTTTGCCTTACATCCTTTCTCAGCCAATCAGGTCGTGAGAATAAGCCTGTTTACAAAAATGTACAATTGTCTGACATTCTACCACATATGTACAATGTTAGATGGGATATTTGCACAATATTAGATGTCCAGATATAGCTCGCCGTCTCCGGTGTCAAAAGCATCCTTGACATGAGCTGCCTATGTCCATTGTCGGGATCCGACATCAATTGAACCACATTATTGACACAATGGGTCATATGCTGTACATACTTCAACATGCATCACAAAACACTAAGTGCAAACAGTGCATGTTCTAGTTACCTGCAGGGCGATGGAATCGTACATGTGAGCCGGCAGCTCGTTTCCTGGCACTCGTCCAGTGTCTCTTGAATTCTGTGCTATAGTCAGTCTTCTTTTCATTCAATAAGGCGAACCAGCTTGAGATTGTTTTAGGAATTTTGGTGCCCGGCTTATCCGTGTATTCGTCGAATTGAGGAGTAGCAGTGCGGAGAAAGCGTAGAACGCAAAAGTGCAACCCCACCGAGAACATGATGCGCAGTTCGTCCTCCTCAGGGAAAGCAGCAAAACCGAATTGTGCTTGAGTTACGCATTGACGCATGTGTGCCCTTAAGCAACGGTCCAAGGAGGATGTTCGAACTCGTTCTTCCTCATGAGGAGAAAAGTCGTGGATGACAAACGGTTTGATCTCATGCAAGAACAAAACATAGCGACATCTGTCGCTGAAGGTAACCAAGGTGAGGAAATCCGGGAATCGAAGTCGATCTTTCTTGGGGTGAACCTGATCTTGCTTGTCAGAAAAGTCACTAAAATGGGACCTGGATTCGTCTTCATCATCATTTATCTCTAAGTTCTCGAGCATGTCATCAACATCCTCAGTGTTGTCGCCGAAATCGGTGGGATTATGCGCGGCCTCGTGATCGGTGGTCGCTGCGCCGTCGTCTGAGTGAGCACTCCCTGCATCGTCGTCAGAGTGAGCATTCCCTGCATCATCGTCAGAGTGAGCACTCCCTGCATCATCGTCAGATTGAGCGCTCTGTGCGTCATCGCCAGATTGAGCATTCGGTCCGTCGTCGTCGGATTGAGCATTCGGTCCGTCGTCGTCGGATTGAGCACTCGGTCCGTCGTCGTTGGATTGAGCATTGGATGTTCTGTCATCGGGACGAACACTCGCTGTGCCATCATCGGAATGTGCAGTAGCTGCATTTTCATCGGATCTAGCAGTCTCTGCGGAGAGCTCGTCGGAAACGATTTCTGCAGAGCCGTTATTCTCATCGATACGAGCGGTTGCTGCAGTAATATCATCCTCATTGGCCTCGCCTGTGTTCTGGGGAAGGGGGGCAGTGACCATGTCTGTACCCATGGTGTTCCGATTCACATGAACAGTACTTTGGCTGGAATCAGCAGCTGCATTCCTATAGGCTTGAGCAATGCGCCTTGCGGTACTGCGTGTCAAGCGTTCTATAAAGGACATGAGTTTGGCCATGAAGAAATTTTTGACAACATACCTGTGTGCGGGACCTCAAGCACTGGAGCCTCGTCGTGCATGCACAATTCTCCCTGCGGATATACACTGATTTTCACACTAGAACTGCTGGTCCGCAAGGCGTTGAAATTCAGTCCGTAGTCGTAAACATGATAGAGGCCATTCTCTCGATCCTGCTGAGTCGCCTCGGCGATGAGAGCATCAAGGTGGGAGATGTGTCCTTGAAGTGTCAGTGTGATGGTAGTAGGCCAATTAGAGGTCCGAGTCATGGTAGCTTGCACGTAGGGATCGCTGAGTATGCATTGAGTGGACTCGTACTTATACATGGGCCATATTGGCCTCATCTCAGCCATTGCCACTTTTGAGGACAATGACGGGCCATGGCTCAAACATGCGTTGTAATCTCAGATTCGATTAGAGATTTAGGTAAACCAAGACCGTTGGCCTAGACACAGACGACACTATATATGGCCAGTGACACGGGTCAAACTCAACCATAACCATTATCGTCGATTATGTCGCCTTCTAACCCTTCCAACTCCCAGTGTTCGAGAACGTCTCGCTTTCCCGTCGATCTACCAGGTAGTAGACGTGACTTACCTGTCCCGTTCTTTCCATGCAAGTGGAAGCTGACTCCCGCGGTGTGTGGCAGTCATTTATTTTATGTAACACTTCGTTCAAGGCTGACCTATTCGTGCTTCAGAACATTTTGAGAGTTAATCAGTACCCTCCGTTTGACGTCCTACCACGGATTCTCGTTCCATCCTCAACTGCTCGTATAAAACCCCCTGTAATGCATTACGGGTGGCCCGTGAACTTGTGGTTGGACAGACAACCGCTGTTGGACTATGCTGAGAAGCACGACCTCCTGTTCTTCCATTGTAATGACATTGATGGAGAACAAGATCTAGAAGAGGAAGGGTGCGAGGAGGAGATAAAGAACGACAACGATGGAGCCGTGCGACGAGGAGGGCGTACGATCAACGTGGCCATCTCGATTGATGCCGCGTTGGAACGCCTTACGGAGGAACTGAAGATGTGCTGGCCTCGTGGCTTGTCGCATTTCGAGTGTGCGTTTCAGGTCAACTCTAACATTGGCCTCATCATCTCCCTATACACCAATTACGATCTCCGAAACACACCGTCGCCTGACGCTATCGAGGTGTTGCGTAAATGGCTCGGTGAAGATACACCAAAATGGTATATGGACTCCGAGCGGTTTTCCTGGACAACGCGCGGCCCTCGACGGTGAGTCACGGGCTTTCTGTCTTCGTGAGTTTCATCATCATTTCTCTCAATTTTACAGCCACTAAGGCCACTAAAGCTTTAAATTAGAAACCTGCTCACGGAGGCAGCGCTCCATTGGCGGTTACTTTGTTCCTATCCTCTCCAGTTTATGTAGGTTGTATTGGCAGTAATCAAGTTCTCAGTTGGAATGTGGCTGTGATTCACTTAGACATGCGATCTTGAGTATTCCGGGAATTACAACAAGAGGTATTTATCCATCGGTTGGTCGTATTTTGAGTGGCACCCGGTACCTGTCGACGTTAGCCTCTTTAGTCAGCCTAGTTTCCCCTCAGGAAAGGCGGCGTGACAAAGTGTCATCGGTGTGAGTTCGCCTCGTCGCACTTCGCATTGTTCAGCACTGAATCTGACATTTTGAGCCACAGATATCACAAAGAGTTCATTTTGTCTGTCAAACCCTGCATGGTAGAAAAAAGAAGTTGGCTGAAGGCGAGGAACCTCATTGCGCTCAGCCTGCTGTGGATACAACTATACCCCTACGTCCCAGTTAGTATCTTCCTCTTCCAAGTCAACGTCAACGGAAAAGGTCCTTGCTAGCGTGACCTTCCAATCGATCACCCGGAACAAGACGAGGTTTGCCAGTCCAGTTTATTCCGTGCAAACGCAAGTTGACACCGGACGTCCACGAGAAGAGCCACTAACCTCTCAATCTTCCCTTCTGTGCTTCAGGATTTCCCGTGAAACAATACGCTCCATTGGACCACTTACCCCGAATACTCATTCCATCTCCGATTGCTCCCATCAAACCGCCTGTGATGCACTATGGGTGGCCCGTGAACACAGAAATGATGTTGGACTATGCAGAGAAGCACGGCCTTCTATTCCTCTACTCAGAATGGCCTGATGGTGAAGATGGTGAGGAGGATACGGGTGAAGACGCGGAGAAAGACGGATATGTGCGACCTGAAGGACGTCCGATCAATCTGTCGCTCTCCATCTACGTTGGAACGCATCACAGAGGAGCTGGAATTGCGCTGGCCTTGCGAGTTTCTACACGTCAAATGTGCGTTCTAGGTCAATCCTCGTATCGATCGCATTACCTCGTTATACATCGACTACGATCTCAGCAATACACCGTCCGCCGAGGCCATCGACGTGCTCCGTAGACGGTGCGGAGAAAACATCGAAGTGGTACTGTACTCGGAGACCTGGAATTACAGATGGACTGTTCGTAGTCCCTGGTAGTGATTCTCCTTGGTGCGTCTCACATTGGGATGTAAGACGAGACACTGTACATGAGATTGATAGCAGCTTTTCCCGTCTGCCGGAATTCACTTCTGAGATTGCTCAGTCCTACCGCTCCCGCCAAGCATATTCATAGTAATGTACTCTCGGTCAGAATATCATAGTTGTTGCATCAGCAGGTTCTATAGTTCCGGAGTAGCTCACCCGACGCCGAATGACCCAGGGTTCGTTGGAGACATTCCTTCGGCATTCGGCCCCAGCCTGAGGAGGAGCAGACAATACATAAGGTACGAGGAGGGTTGTCCTTTATCGACGTGAGTTGCCTGTTGCCCTTTAATTGAGTCTGTGAGAGTGTTACATTCACGTTATTTCTGAACGCCTTTCACAGCAAAAACTTCGAATTATCGCGCTGTGAAATATGGAGAGATGGCATTGCGTGATTTTTCGGGAATATCTATATTGTCATTTCATTGCGGCACACAAAATGGCTCCTCCAACATCGTAGAACTGATTTGGAAATGCACCTGCCTGTTTGGAACGAATAGTGGCTTCCTCAGTGCTGTGCCAGCGTTCGCAACGTACCGATGATATCTCAATTGAGCTCGTGAGCAAATCCCAATCTCCGAACACAAGACGAGAGTCTCTAGTCCAGCTCAACTCCTCCAATTACTGGAGAAACATACGGTGACCGTTGACCCGCTAGGTATGTTTCTATTCTCATCTCGTCCTGCCCTGTGCAGCTGCTGAATTTCTCCCCACACACTCCTGGGAAGAGTTCCTGCTCGACTGTACACAAACGACACTTCAGGTATACATTCAACTTTGTCCTGTTCTGTTCCGACGACATCCTGTGTTTCGGCGCTACCTTCGACCACCGAGATCATGCGTTTACCAGACGCCGCTAGTAAGCTCAGATCGCAAAGGAGCTCAAATTACTATGGCTCGCGGTAGCCCGTCGAGATCCACGACAATCACTGTGACGATCCTGTCCTCTTCCGAACACCGTGAAATTTCTTCAACTCACCATCACATCGTCCTCTATCAAACTATCGGAGCGCTCCGTGCGCGTCTTGAACGTTTGAGCCGGTAGCATCGAAGCATGGACATTACGGATTGCCCGAAGCACGATGATTGGTGGGCTTTGCTCCTTTGTTTGCTATCGGTCCAGGTCACAGTGAGTGTACTCCGAATGCAACTTCTCGAGTTCTTTCTCGTGCACATGAATCATAGCACTGTGGAGTGTCTGTCGTGCATGGCGCGCGGTCGTTCAATAGAGCTTTTTATCACTCGTTTCTTGCTCTTTCGCTCTTGTACGACCGACCGGCCCGGAAATTCCCGATTGCACAACGTTCCATGAAACCGTCCTGATGATCGACACTATGGTGTCGTCATAGAAGACAGCCTCCGCCGACGTGTGCAAGCCCATGCAAGAAGTCGCGTAGTTGTGAACAAAGGCACGGTAAGTGGTAGTATGTGGCTGTGATAGGCTGTGGGACTTACGTTAGTCTTCCTAGGTCACAAGCTCGGTCGTGGCCGCCAGCGGCGAGACGAGCGAACGCCAAAGGCAAGGTCGTCCTGGGCAGCGGTGGAGTCACAGTCGGCGTCCACCGGCGACGCAAATCTAGCCTCACCGATACTGGTAGAGTCATTACGCCCACGTCTGAGGATCAAAAGTTGATCATGGATGTTGGGTCCGTCTGCATCCGTCGGGCGAATGGAGACCGACATCGAGCCTAGATATATTCGAGACTGACTGTCTCCTAATTTCTTCCTTCGCCGCACCGACATCGAAGATGTCTGCACGTTACGCTCGTATTCCTTTCCCGTTAACTCACCGCTCTCTTGCGGTCCGCGGGATCAATAGGACGAACATTTGGCCTCCTGTTCAGCGGCATTCGCAGGCGTCCCCTCTCGGGAATGTGGTACTCCGAAATGCATCGCGCCGAACGATGTCGACGACCTTCCAAATACCTAAGGTACAGAGGGCGGCGATTTTCGAAAAGACTGGTGCGCCTTTGAAGATCAAGGACGACCATCCCGTCAAGCAGCCGTCGGAGCTCAAGCCCGGAGAATGTCTCATTCACCTTGACTGCAGCGGAGTGTGCCACACCGACCTGCATGCGAAGAATGGCGACTGGCCGATTCCCGCGAAGCTCCCCCTTATTGGTGGACATGAGGTATGTACCGCTACGGGGCCGATGTGTGTATCCCGTTGACCTTCTTGCAGGGTGTTGGCATCGTAGTTGCGATCGGAGAGCATACTCAGGATTCCCCTGTGAAAATTGGCGACCGTGTTGGGATCAAGTGGCTCGCTTACTCCTGCCTTGATTGCGAGATGTGTAGGAAGGGCCTCGAGCAAAGTTCGCCAAGTTGCAGTTCATGACACCGTCCCATAAGCTGAAGCTTGAGCCTACTCACGCCAGGCTGTTTGAATGGTCAATACAGCGGCTTCACCGTGGACGGCACGTACTCCCAGTACGTCACGTCGTGGGTTCGCCACGTCACTCCTATCCCCGAGGGCATCTCGAGTGCGGAAGCCGCATCAATTCTCTGTGCAGTGAGTGTCGTGTGACAGTCTCTATTTGACACCCGACGCATTTGGCCGCAGGGTGTCACCGTCTACCGTGCGATCAAATACTCGAAGGTACATATCGGCGACTGGATCGTGCTCCCTGGCGCAGGCGGAGGACTCGGCCACTTAGCTGTTCAGTATGCCGCAGCGATGGGTTTGCGCGTCCTCGCGGTTGACACGGGTGCGGAGAAGAAGAAGTTGTGCATGAAGCTCGGCGCAGAGAAGTGGATCGACTTCAAGGAGTCGAAGGACCTTGTTGCGGATATTAAAGCTGCAACTGGCGGGCTTGGCCCACATGCGGCCGTAGTAACGGCGTCCACGGGCGCGGCGTACTCGCAGGCGATTGATTACCTGCGAAACGGCGGTACCCTCATGGTTGTTGGGCTGCCAGCGAAGGCTGCGCTGGAGGCGGACATCTTCTACACTGTCACGAAGAGCATCCAAATTATCGGTTCCTATGTCGGGTGAGTGATAGAGTGGGCGAGATTTGAGATTGCATCTGATGTTGGCGCAGGAATCGACAAGATGCGCGGGAAGCGTTGGATCTTGCCGCCCGGGGTAAGGTCAAGTGCCACTTCACCCTGAAGCCTTTGGATGCGCTAGCGGAGTGAGTGAAGATGCACAAGTTTTCTACTGTTATTGACGGAATGTGTTCTCCAGCACGTTTGAAGGCATGGAGAAAGGCTCAATTGTCGGCCGGGTGGTTCTTAACATGAAGGATTGAGGGAGAGTATGAGTAACGACACCAGCAGACGCAAATTTGCCTTTGTGTTCTACCCATAAGTGTATTTTATACCAATTTTGTCGCAAAAGTCCGCGTCTTTGTACTATACAACGTTGGAAAATGAAAATAACTCCGCGATGCAAGACCAGAAACTTGTTCCAAGTAATTTTAAATTCCGTGAACGAGGGATGGATAGACTTTGTCGCACCCAGCCTACTGAATGTCTGACCCCAAAAGCTGGCGTTGACCAAATCTGCCCAATCTAACTAACCGCGATGAGTCCAGACCCAAGACAGGCTTAAGCGCGACGTGTTAGTCACGTGCTGGAAAAGACCTTCCTTTCTCGTCATACACACCGCTGAGCACACTCTCGCCTCACGTAGAAAGCTGCGTCGATCTATGCGACGTCTTTGACCGTAATCTTCTAGTGGTCGAATACGTCAAAAGGCTGGTAATGTCGGCAAACAGTCCCCCTTCGAAGCGGCTGAAACTGGGATCATCGCCTCCTTCCTCTGGCAACCTGCAAGCTGGTGTGATGCAGAAATCTGCGGCGGAAGAGGAGGCCGATGCAGACGTCGAACACTGTAGCATCTGCCTGCAACCCATAGTCGACAGAGCGGTTATACCCACTTGCTCACATGAGTTCTGCTTTGAATGCCTCTTGGTCTGGACGGGTAAGTTACTTGCACGGTTTGAGTGACGGTTCCGCCACGCATTGTAAACATGCAAACATTGATGCGATGACATTACTTGCAGAGCAATCACGCCGATGCCCTCTGTGTTCACAGACAATGGGGGAGTATCTCATTCACCACATTCGCTCCAAGTACGACTATCAGAAGCACTACCTTATCCCACTTCGCACGTCTCCCCACCCGCTCGCTGCACAGCAAAATGCAAGGAGACGGGCACAGGTGAGACGCGAGCACGAGTGGGGGAGGAGACAACGGAGAGCGTGGGAGGAGGCCGACGAGCTGCAAAGAGCCATTGAACGACGAAGATGGGTGTATAGGCATAATTTGTATGCGAAGGTCCGTCCAGTTTCCTGTTAACTCCAGATGCTGGAAGAATGTGATATCTGTGCGGAGACATGGATGGCAGCTGAGGCATGGCCGAGCACTGAGCTTCCATACGGTTGATGGCTCCCGGCCAGCTTGACCTCAGCCAGCTTAAAGTCTAACTGCACCCTCTGGGTCGCCTGAGGCGTTTGCAGGCTGCTGACGGATCGTGAAGTAGTCACACATCCGTCGGCCCCCTCAGCGATAATTATAGACATACTCAATGCTGAAATATGCTCCCCTTCTAGCATGTAGCTACGAATTCATACACGCACTATCGGCCGTTTCCTGCGCCCGCGCAATTTTCAGCAGATCCCGTTCTCATCAGTCGTGCCACGGCCTTCATTAGACGTGAGCTACAAGTGTGGGTTGGTCTAGATGTTGAGGTGAGTTTCTACCATTTTATCCGTGATTGGGTTCGGGCTACTGACAAGCGTTGTCATGGCTAGTTTTTAACGACGTTCACGCTGTCGTTGATGAAGTCGCTGGACATACGCTCGGAGCCTGCTATAAGACTCCTTGCAGAATTCCTGGACATGGACTCAGGTGGGTCGCGCGTCAACGCGGAACATTTCGCACACGGTGAGTTTATCATTATGGTTTGATATCTGTAGTGAGATCATGTGGCCCATTGCTCCACCGCGGCCTTTCCCGTTCCGTAAAGCGCACCGCTGGCGTAATTCCTCTAGTCACCGGTCACCACTCACTCTAAGGACTGCCGCAAGCATCTCAATCGAATTTCATTGTGTCTTCCATCATAGAAGAACGATCTCGCTGTTGATGCTTTTGTGTTATTGTCTTACTCCTGATCACCCTGCTTAGCGGGATCTTCGCCTTGCACACATTTGAAATGAACTCCCACCTGCCAAAGACCGCGTGTTGGCCATGCACATCCTAATCTTATTGAGCTGACCATTGTCTTGTTTTCTCCCTGATAGAACTCTATTGTTATCTACGCTCGCCTTTTCGCGACATCGGAGTGTACGACTCAGTTGTCCAAGTGAGTTTTTCTCATCCGATCCCGCTGTCCTGCGGACGTGTAAGCCGTTACGTAGCGAGCTCATGGAGTCTCTGACCTAGTATGATGCGCCAGAGAACCTGTCTTCCCCAACTTTCCCTGAGCACAGCAGGAGGTGGGGTCCACGCTCTCGTTCGCGCTCCCATTCCCCCTCTTCCTCGTCTTCAAGCGTCAGCATACGCTCTTACTCCCGTTGTGGTTCATCGTCACCATCCCCGCCACAAATCGTACCGTTAAGCCCCCCGGCGCGCAGGCAGCAGTCGTCGTCTCACGATGGACAAGTTACCCGCTTAGATGCGAGGCTCTCCAGATCTCGTCGACGCTCATCTCAGGCCGTACTTGAGCACCGCACAGACAGAAAATCGCACCGTCGGTCTCACGAACGTGGTCGCGAGGCTCCATATCGACGTCAAAACGGGAGTCGTGGCCAGTCTCGGGACCGTGAGCGATTACGCAGTCACAGTTGTCGGTACGAGGCAAGTGCTGAGCTAGTATCCGACGACGGCGGGTACCGTGATGCGAAGGGGAAGGGGAAAACCCGTGCAGACGGTGGGGAACTTGACGATGCGCGAGTACGGTTTAAACGCGATGTCGACGATGTTGACGAGATGAGACAGGCCGACTCCCGTTACGTGGAGGGTAACGTTAGCTCCGCTACTGCCAGCGGACACACCACGCACGTCTCGTCTGGGGTGTCGCCACCCAGTCGTTCCAGCGATTTACCGGCGATACATCTGCGTAGCCCCAAGTCGAAGATGAGGACAGTATCCTCAGGCAGTGTGGCACTCCCTTCGACTGAAGCGTCCCTTCAACCAGCGGACCAATTGCTCGGCCATGATTTAATTGTGGCGACGACAACGCAAATTCCCGAGCGAACTCGTCCCCCAATACGCTTTCGCAACCGCAATCTTTTGGAGTCTGTGCAGGCTCACCTGGCTGATCACAATATGCAACCTCGTTTCAGGAAGCAGCATAACGAGAACGAGGGTCAGGAGACCGGTCCATATCTGTCCGGGGCGGACGAACCTTGTAATGGGCGCCTCCTTCCTGCGGAACGTACCGATTCTGGTGCCTCCTCGCTGCTCCTGCGGATATGCAACCTAAACCATGACTCCCATCGAACTACTGCAGCTTCCCCCTTTGCAAATTCCCTTGCTTCTGCGACGTCCGCGGGCGACGCCCTAACTCCCGCAGCCCGGAAGCTGTCTGCTCCGGATATTATGGCACGGGCACGGGCACGGCTAGCGAGGTTGAAGGCCTCGTCTGAGTCGCAAGACAATAGCAACGGCCCGGCATATGGGAAGGACGGCGTTACTACAATCGACGGCAATGTGACGGAGCAGCTAAACGAGCTTGGAGCCTGGGAGGCACCCGCACAGCTGGGCTTCTCTGCTCATGCAAACGATCGTGTCCCTCGATCGGGATTGTATTCTTCAGCGCAGGAGAATGAAATCTTGCATGTTGCCGGTGGTGCGCCGTTGTCTGCGTCTGCGAACATGCGCTCCGGACTCTTGAGCAGGCTCGCCGAGGAGAAACGTTTACAGAGCGGAGCGTCATTGACTGCGGGTGTCACACAACTTAGCGATGACAGGCAAGCAGCGAGCGATGCGGTTCCTATGGTAGTTCCCAGTCGTAACGACAAAGATCAACCACTTGACGATACTCAACAGTCTGCGATGGCACGGGCCGCGCAGCGAGAAGTGATGCTTCGCAGTCAAGCTCAATCGCATGTCCGACTTGCGAAAGCGAAACGCCTGGCTGCTGAGCATGGCGCAGATCGCAGCAATTTCTCAGGTTCTCAAGGCGATGCACCCACCGACGCGGTATCTCGAGAAAAGTTGCTCAGGGCCACGCTGGTGCGACGAAACGCCTGAGGTCGGAATTAGGATTAGTTCTTTTATTTTGTACTGTGGTCACATGTACTTTTCTAAACTGCTACTAAAGTACTTATTGTCGGGGGTGATCGTGGACTAGAGGAATTAGAGGCCTGTTTTCCTACTCATATGTAGAGAATGAATGATGTGACACCACGGGATGTGCGGTCGAAGTCCGTATAGTCTAAGTGAGGACAATAAGGGGTATAAGTAGGATAGCTGATTAACAATGTAACAGATAGTTGGCGTGTCAACAGCGAAAGCGAATTAGATGCGATTAGCGTTCGAGATTATAGTGGTGGCTCGACGCCGAACGTGTGGAAATCGTGAAGGACGTTGGGAAGGGATCGTGCAAAAGCAATGTACAACAGGAACGCGTGGTCGGATACATCCATGTTAACTTGTCGTTAACGATTAGAACGATGCTGTGCTAGTTTTTTGTCATCGAACGGGCCGGAAGCAGGCCGCGGTGTGCGCGATTCCGGATGATCATCTTCGTGGAGAGAACGTCGTCGGTCGAAGAGGGTCGCAGACGAGGAGGCGTGAGCGTAAGGATGGGCTTCTGTACCCCGCGCGTGGCTAAGGGGGACGGAGGGGATGCTTCCGCCAGGAATGGGCGTCTGGTCCGGCGTATGGGGCACAGCATACCCGGGCGCGGGATGGGAATGATATGTACTGGGACGCGTTGACGGGGCTATGGAGGGTCGTGAAAAGGGCGAAAATGCAGGATCATCCCATTGTGGTTGAGGTTGCAGCGTAAATGGCGGAGGGATATTGATGGCCGGCTGATGCACGGGCGGTGACTCCTGCTGGGAGAAACGGCTGCGCTGTACGACAGCAGCGGAAGACGGTGTGCCTGTGGACACAATAGAGCTGATCGGAGCCAACGTCGGATTCCGGCCGCTTTCGCTTGCGCCAGATTGAAAAGCGGTGGAGTGCCGGGGTTCAGTAACAATAGGTGGAAGAATTATAGGGAATTCGCCATGCATTGGAGTCGTGTCATTAGACTGATACGAGCGTATGGGGCGCGTCGGTCTGGGAGTGAGACGGTACATTTCCAGCGAGTCGGTCGCGGTCGAGGGCCGCGATGCGGAACGCGAAAGGGATGTGTTGAAGGTAGGGTAGCCTCCAGGCGTTCTCGGAGATTGTTGAGAAACCATCGACGGAACTTCTCTCGGCAGTGGGTATTGCTCCCGAAACCCGGTGCTTGGTCCAGGAATACCAGGACCGGATAGTTGTGATAAGCTCATAGATCTGGCGTAGCGCTGAGATATTGAGTCTGGGTGGGTGAACGGTTCAGCACCAACGCTCGATGTTCCGCTCGGGCCTGCTACGGACCGCGACAGTTCGCCAATGGATGGGAGCGCAGAATGGCCACCTGAGCGGCCGCGTCCATAGCTAGAGGATCCGCTCGTGCCCACTTCACTCGACCCCATTCCTGAAGGAACGTTCGAGAAGGGGCCATACTGAGGAGGTCGTGTCAGAGGCGCAGCTGATTGTCCACGAGGTCGCCTCGCTTTTTGACGCTGGTTCTAAGGAAAGGGAAAGGCAGAGTAAGTTCAAGGACTCGCTGACTTCTAATGCGCAACTTGCCTGGAACCAGATCTGCAGAAGGGGATAGTGTGAGCACGATGCCGGACGAAAGACAATAAAGAGCGCTAACCTGCACTTTGCGAGCGCTCAGTCCGATAGAACGTCCCACCTCTTCGCGCATGGCCGTGGTAGGAAAGCGCGACTATGGTCAGGCAAGTATGCTGTTAGGACAAAGAGGCGCACGAACAAAGACTTGAGAACGTTACCTGCGCAAGCAATGCATGTAAAACGGCTGATTGGTGGGCAGTGGTCAAGGTTCGCGTTCTTTTCTTCTTCGGAGGAGGTTGCGCTGGTTCAGACGGCTCGGAATGCTGACTGGGTCCCGCCTCCATCTCCGTGTCGGCCATGTCTCCCTGCGAAGAAGAGGCGGAAGGACTTGAGCGCTCCGTAGCATGACTCCTCCTCTCCCGCTCCATGTCCTCGGTGCGTGGCTGAAGGTGGGCTCCTTCAGCAAAATGTGGGCCGAATGTGATGTTACTCTCGTCGGGCGAAGCTCCCTGGCTTTCGTGGGGTGTAGGAAGGGAAAGGAGCGTGCGTGTAGTAGATGTCGGAGGACGCGTATCGCTCCTGGGTTGGTCGGTCGGATTAGTAGAAGTTGATGAGCCTGTTCTTTGTGTATTCATAGCAGAGAGCGATTATAAGGCAGTAAATTATGCCAGATTAGAGGGAAAGAATAAGGCTTCGAAGGTGCTTAAGCCTTCGGAAGAGAAGTGATACAAGCCAAACCAGGGAGCTTCAGAACATCGGAGGAAAGTTCGCCAGACTCGGAGCAGGTCTGTACTATAAATTGTTGAAAGGGGCAACTGGGCCCCGATAGGCGGACGTCCATAATGGTTGAGGCTAGCGTAAGGAAGCAATAAACCAAATCAATTTATCGTCATGGATCGATAGAAATGACGCCCTGGGCCCGCTATGGACCTTGTCAACGCACTAATCCCCTTCCGTCGCCGAAACGCCTGAGTGTTCCTCGAATTACACCAGCGTTAGAGCCAATCACGTACTCGACGTCAACAGCCGGAGTGTCGCACCAGCTCAGACAGGTGCGCCCACAGCGACGAGGGGCTTGCCTTAGGCTCTGCAACCGCGCAGCAATCGCGGGACCTTGTCGCGATGTGTGCCGGGTCGCAGCGTTTCAACCATTTTCCGGCTTCTTCCCAATGTCCGTGCGATGATCGACTTCCTCACACCTCCTGAATTCGAGGAACCCTCGTATGGAAAGCCATCGACACATCCTTACGCTTACCGTCTTAGCCAAGATGCTCAAAAAGATCTGTTGCGAAGGGAGCCGGCGGGTGAGCAAGGTGTACGGTAGCACGTGATTTATTGAATCAGTAACGAGGATCGACTAGATCGCGATCGTCGCTACTAGTTGCTACCATGCATCTGCCGTCGACACAGTCGCAATTTGTCTGCAACTTGAACCATGCGACAACTATTTTCCTTAGAGCGTACTGCGACAGGTTGTACCGCGGACTTCATTCCTGCGCATAGACTCGGCATGATTAACCATGCAGAAAATGGGTAACTTGCTGATTTACACAGGTTAACATGGAGGTAACCAGATATTCAAGGCTCATCTACCAGCCTCTTCGCACGTCAAGCTGTGTACACGAGTCACAGTGATGGCCGAAAGAACTGCGTAGATTATCAGGAATACTCCTTATCACCGCGGATATTCCCGGCGAGCGCTAATGTCGAACCTACTAGTACCTCGCAAACAATCGCGCCCACAAACGATTCCCTCTGGAACCTTAGATGGAGAGAAAGATGGTTGACAAGCACATCCAGGTCTCCACCGAGGTACTGGGAGATAAGGCTTTCACGCTCGACAGAAACATGGTCTTCGGAGTTTCCATATTGTCCTCGGGATGGGTCGCAGCGAGCGCCGAAAATAACACGAAAGTAAACTTCATGAGCCTGGTTTCCTTTCGGCGGACGGGTGAAGAATGCCATGCCAACAAGCGAGACAATAAGTGGACCCGCCACGCATTATAACACCGGGTTCTCACTGTGACGTAAGTGTCAGCTGCGAATCGAACTCCACGAGTTAACAATACAGCAAGCACGCAACAATGGTGCACATGACTTCTCAGCACTGTGCGAGAGAGAAGCATCACAGTGTGAACGCTAGAGAGCACTCACATAGACTTCCCCTCCGGCTTTTAGAACCGGAACACGGGCTTGAGAGGACTCCGTTCACTTATCGTGTTCGACTTCAATTTCAGCGAAGGGTTGAGTCTCGAGCCTTGCGCGACGCGTTTAGCCTGGATGCAAGCACCCTAGATACAGGCAGCGCAAAAGGTCATGACATATGAAGCCGGCCTGTCGAGTTCACCATGCCAGCGAGTCCAGACAGTGCACACATGGTTTCATTTTACCAACAGCTGCGATACGAACGGAGCGACAGAGTGATCCCGCGTGAACTATTGAGTGCACAAAGCTAGGGAACGAAGAGTCAGATCAGCGCATGCTGACGACGACGAGGTACTCGAGCACTAGGATTCGCGAGCTGCATAGCGACAAGACAGCACTCATCAGCTCGTCGTGGCAGGACCCCCGCGAATCCACTGAGAGCTCCGATGCACCCATCCCCTAAAAATGGGCCGCCGGAGGCAAAATGTTAGATCTCCGACCCCCGAAAATGGCGAAAAAGACGTCGAAAGTTGGGTGCGAAACACCCCCGAAATGTGACCCTCCAACCTGAGGTTAGGTCCAGAACCCCCGAAAACTGAGGTTGGCTGGCGGATCTCTCAGGTTTCGGAGGATGGGCCTAAAATTTAGCCGTGTGTGGTGGTTTGGGAGGAAAATTTTTGTAATTTGGTTCACAAAAGCTTCGGTTTTGCACAGGAAGCGAAAAATTTGTTCCGCAGGCCGTCGAACGTAATTCTAGGTGGCCGAATGTTCGATCCCACATAACCCCGAAAATGACCGACCCGCCGCCAGGTTGTGTGCAAACCCCCGAAAATGGGTGGTTGGCCACCCCCGAGAAATGTCGTCGCCGGGATCGGAGCTCTTAGTTGATTCGCGGGGGTCCTGTCGTGGCCCGGACCGTGACCACATGCGAGGTAACATCTGTGACACTCGCGCTTGTCACAGCACGCGCGATCATGTCACGCAATGTGTTTCCTTCGCTCCACTCGATGGCCTCCACCACGCTGCCACTGTACACACTTTCGTCGAGCTGTCCAGTACGATGGACAGCAACGCAGGAGAAATCCATAAACAAAGATTACCCCTTCACTGATCTCGCAACCGAGACGCCGGGGGATTACGTCTCTCGCACTTACCTTCAGTTTCTGTGGTTACCAGAAGTGAGTCTTCCTAATCTTGTCAATCATGCCCAGTTTCTACGGCAGATCTTTTGGAGAGAGTGAAACTTTTTTGCTCGAATGCTGGCATGGTCGAACAGGCACAGAATCATGTGTGGAACATTTACTCTGGGTGGCATCGGATTTTCACAATCGTCTGCTGAATCTGTCGAGATACTGGAAGCTTAGGAGCACTCAGTATTATCTTACGCTATGGCTACACTACAGCAAATTCTGTTCGAACGATCTGGCAGCCCGACTGCTGGAATGTAGGTCCTCACACATTGAACGTCGTTCTCGTCGCGCCATTGAACGCGACTGTCACGTGGCGGTGACTGGTAGATGCACCAACCTCTTCGGTGAGCTCGCAGCCTCAGCTCAACTTCCCAAAAAAAGACTGATTGGACATCCCAGATGCCGAGCTTCAATCAGCGTTCACCTGAATTCATTCCCAGTTTGTTCCGTTTACGCGACATTTGCCCTAGTGAATGCTAGTCCATTTTGGGAGGCCTCAGAATCCTGTTGTACGAACGCAACTATATTCGTGCCCTGTTACCTTGTCCAGTCTGAGTTCTTGAAAACGATACGGACAGTGCTGACGACTATTTTGTAGTCAATCATGCCTTTGATGCATTTCATTCCCGCGCTCCTGCGCATTGTCTCACACCCCAAGTCTCCGTTGGACCCTGCACCGTCGTCTTCCCTTCCCTCGCTTCACACGCTCCTGCAGCCGCTACTGCTCACGCCACGTTCGTCCAGCGAGAAATACCAGTCTCACATCTGTCAAATCCTCGCAGACGATGGCGGCGCGGGAGACGCGGAGGAGACGATGATGTGGTACGCATTGCGGTACGAGAAGATGGACGACGAGAGGAGCGCAAAGCTGTCCGACGACCAGGCACCCGATGCGGACGAAGAGAAGTGGCGTCACACATGGCTCGGGGGGATGGAGCGGCGCGAGTGAGTTCCGACCCTTTTCATTAATGTTAGCGCTGACGATCAAATCGCTCGGAAGGGTGCAGATCCAGATCCTTCTGCACCTCCTGCTGCTGTCGCAGTCCGGTCCCTCACAACCGGGAGAAGTAGAACCTGTTCGGGCGGAAATTCCGGTCCAGCTGATGCTGTCCCCCAGCAAACGGAAGAGAAAACAGCGTGACCCGTCTCTTCGTCCACTCCCACTGGAGGAGGGCCTGGAGTTCTTCATGGACAAGCTATCCATGTGGCAGCTGATGGCCTCACTTGAGGAGGAAGATGCGAAGAGGCACGTCTACGGCAAAGGAAAACAGAGAGCCGTCGACGACAGGGACTGGATACAAGTCTTCTGCGAGGACATCGTCGAGCCTTTGTAAGTACGCCGAGCTGAATCGATCGACCGACTGACAACTGTTTCGTAACAGGTTTAAAGACAAACAGCCCGACTTGTGCGCATTATTACACACGAAGGTCTTCCAAGCCTCGGCGTTCTCGGACGACGCTGATTCGTTCACATTTTCACCATCTCCACCCTCCTCGCCTCGCCTGAAGCCCGCAGCGACGGCATCCTCCCAATCATCCCACGGCCGTAATCCTCCTCCGCAAGTCAAGACAAGCGACCGCCTGCGTTCACGATCGCTCTCTGTATCGCTGGAGCAGGAACGCTCGCGTTCGCGGTCAGCTAGTGTCGATGCCGCCGGCCTGCGCAAACGCATGTTCGCGCGCGAGGTGAGCATGTCGACAGTGTTCAAGGGAAAAAACAAGGACAGCAAAACTAAAGCATCTACCGCGAGAACGAGGGTCGGTCGTGCACCCCAGGAGAAACCTGCACCCGTGGTCAAGGAGAAGAGGAAGGGGCGAGAGTCAGCATTTGGCATGACTCTGGTTGCTGCAACGCCGACGAAGCCGAGGGTGAAAAGCCAGTCTCAGCGCGAAGCTGCGCTCGCGCAGCCCGCATTCTTACAACAGCGAGATCGTGCACGAGCACTGCGGCTTAAACCTTTGGCCGAAGGTCCGGTGGAAGGGGATGGCAGCAATGACCAGTGGATGCTGCCAAGCTCTCCAGATGTTTTGCTAATGGGCCCCGATGGCGACGACGATACATCCGTTCTCGGGAAGAGTGCTAAGGGAAGACGTGATGGGGCAGGTTCAAGAAGGATGGGTAGCCTTTTGGTCACCTCTACGCCAACCAAGAAGGCGCGTATCGGTATATGATAATATCGGCAATTCCGTTCGAGCTGTGTATTATATTCTCAAGTGGATGTTGGGAGTGCATAGAATCTACGGAGGGGCGGTGCTGTATAAAACTGGGCAGCTGTTAGTTCGGAGATATGTTTGAGAAGGGACAAATGTAGACACGCTGCAGTCACCTACGGAGGGATGAGAGGCTGTGTGATTGAACCGAAGTGGACTGCAGCCGCATGGCTCATTTCATTTACATTACCCCCGCCGAAGTCCAGACACACAAGCTATGAACTATACCACTTTTATGGATAGGTATGCAGAGTGCCGTTGCTGGATGGTAACTAAGGGGCAGTTATTCCCTGCGCCCCAACCTGCGGAACGGACAACGCGACAGATTATCGCGGATCGTACTAAACAGGTGCGTGACTACCTGAAATTTTACTACAGAGGGTGGTAAGTATAGAAATGCAGTCATGTACAGCCATCTGACAATACTCGCCTTATGCGGCATATCCCTACGGTCCCAGTTTGGGAGCGACTTGAGACCGCGGCAGTTTGGATACGTGGGACGGCCTTCACATTCGGCTGTGTAGTGTAAGTACTTAGCCATTGCTTTCGAGCTCATTCCAATGGGTTATGGACGTCGCATGGACACCTAGAAGGTACGAGCACAGCTGTGAGCGGGATCGGATTAGGGGTGTCCGCTGTATGGATCAACTTGAAGTTTTGAAGCTTCTCGACGTGACTTGAAGGTTAAGCTGTTGGATCGCACCGCTACCGGTCTAGTACGGCTGACAGCGCTACCAGAGCAGCTGACAGTACGCAGTTGATGGGCATGATGTACGAAGACAAAACTCCAATTGCCTGCGACGAACGAAGACGAAGGAAGGCGATAGCCATAAGGGTGCTCCTAATTCGTGTGTAGGGCATCAATCTGTTACAGAAACTTCAGTACACTGATCTGACGCAAACGTGTCATTTACCTGGCCGTTGAGAAAGTGGAGAACTGCGTCGGAACATCTGGATTCGATGGCAACAATCAGTTCAGCAATGACAGCGTCAGGAGAGGATCAACACTCACTTCACTTATAAACAAACAACATCCTCATCCATCTGTTGGCCCACGGGAATCGACTCCATCTTGAGCGGCTCCGACGATACTCCCTGGTCCTCAACGAGCTTCTCCTCTCCGGTTAAGTCCCCCTCCACCAGCGCCCCCTTCACCATCACAGCTATTGCCATTAGAGGTGCAACCCCTCGAAGTCTTCAAGTCGGGAGGGAGAACCAAGACGGAGTGAGGCGCCCATGTTTCCGACGATCCTTGTCGCGAATCTCAGGGTCTGTGCAGCAGTCGTCCCATTGCAGGGGAGGTCGGCGACGACATCGTGCTGTGGATCTGGTGCAGGTCTAGGATGAAACAAGAGATGATGTTAGAGATGAATATGCACAGTTACGTGAGCACGAGAGAGTTATGCTATTTGGTGTAAATGAGAGGCGGGGGCTTCACATTGAAATGATGTATGCGGAGGCCTGCCGCGGAAAAGGCGTGTCAACGGTAGGCAGAGTACATTGGTAGCCGAACGCACGCCGTAGTAGTCGAATAGGATTCGGGAAACGACGAAAGAAGGGACCTAGAAATGCAGCGTCACCTTGAATGCTTCGTCAAGAGTATATCAGCACACACGAAGTACAAAGTGCCTGTGCAAATTGCGGAAGAATGAGCTGACATGTTCGATTAATGGTACTTGCATCTACCGTTCTGCAATATGAGATTGGCCAGCGGAACTTTCACGTGTGCCGAGTTCACATTTCTCTTGACGCTATTGGTCTTTAGGTCTTCATCCAGGTTACCACAAGGACAACGATGTCGGCCACGACGCTGCTACCTCGTGTCGCAATGATGACTGTCGAAGGATCAGCACAGTCTGGTGGGTGACATGCCCGTTGTACACGATAAACAAAGCACACATCTGCAAATTAATCAGCAAAAGACTCGACTCGGAAGTGTGGATACGTACGTTAACGTTTTCCAAAGGGTGCCCAAGACGGGGATGGCGGCGACGAAATAGGATATGGTGGCATGGTTACCGAAACGTCACAAGTCAGTGCATGCTACATAGACTTCATCGGGATCAACGCTACCAGGTTTGTTGCAAAACACAACAAGCTCCAAAGGAACACTACTGCAGCAGGAAGCCGCACCCGACCTCCTACTGCATACACTCAGAGAGCCGAGAACGCTTCAGATCGGTGATGATTGTGATTGTGAGAGATGTCAAGCCGCAATCGAGACACATACTGACGTACCAGCTCAGACAATGAAAGCGCCTCGACATAGTCTTCAGCTAGTAGATACAATAGCTGTCAAGGCGAGAGAATGAGTCGCGCTCTATTTCTCCTGAATAAATGACCATACCTCTAGTAGATAGTGAGTAGACGAGCCTTTCACAGCAGTCGCACTTATGAGGTGTGCACTTCACGAATGTAGCAATAGCACCAAGCCAACGGTCTTTACGAAGCTGAGAAAACGGTTCGACGGAAACAAATCATCGCTCCGGATGTTTTCAAGTGCGTCTCTGGATGTAGTCAATCTCATTAGGAAAGGTTACTGCATATTCCGGAAGCAGGAAAGCTAGTGTAGATATTCATCAGCATTGACTCAACGTATAAATGCAGAAGAATTACCTGCGGATGCTATGATGCAGAGGGCGAATGCATGAACAGTCAAGCATCACGAAAAAAAAAAACTGAGATGCAAAAGGTATGTGAGCCTCATCGACCAGCCGTGCTTCACCGTCAACCGCCAACATCAGGGAAATTAAAAGGAAGAGTTCCGAAACTTTAGACAGACAAGCTTAGTTCCAACGAGAATCAAAGAGCAAATCGGACACAGTCGTGACTAACGCCCATTCCCCAATCTTCTAGCCCGCAAGTCCAAGGAGAGCTGTCCGAGTATCCGGGCGCGTGTTGTGGTCTCAGGTTAGACCACATCAGCGACAACTTTAATTACTGAGGAACGCACCGGTGCCGCTGGCGTCCTAGCTCTATCCATTGGCCTGTCAACTCGGATTGGCGGTGCCGTGGTCGGTGCAAGCCTGTTCGTATACGCAGAGATAGATCCGAGGAAAAGGGCTTGCGTCGTGGCGGTGCGTATTCACTGCGGTGATCCAAAGAAACTAATCTATTGACAAGGCGGCTGTGGAGTATGATAGTGTGGCTCTGAGACTGCGACCTAGTCTTCCATGACACATGTTTCGGTCCACATCGATGTCTTCGAAGCCTCGCCATTGCCGCCGGGGCACTGCAGAGTTCGAGCACGTCCAGCGTGACCGTCCATTCGCTTGAGCGCAGAAAAGCAAGGCCGATTGGAGAGCGAGGAGTACTGCCCGCACTGGCTCGCGGAGGGTGTCGATGACATAGCCGGAGAGGCGCAACGCGCTTTGGACCGCGGTCGCGTTGACCAGCTTGCAGCGTCCGCTCGGACTTTGGCGACTTCGATGTCTCTGTGGAACGCGCAATATTTACGCGGCTGTCAGCCGCGTTGTGACTCGGCGTGCTCAGCCTCTGCGACTCATCCCATGGGCAGGGCCAGTGGTCGTGCCCTATACATTCGACACTCATCGCAAGGCCTCCGCGTGTCCGAGGCACGATCACGACAAGCACTGCTGTGTCTGCCATGCTCAAGCGCTCACCACTGGTATGTGGCTCCAGAACGACAGGTATGAACCTTATAGCACCTACGGGCGCGTGCAGTGGAACTCCATGGTACAAACCCGTGTCCTCCACGCGCTCCGAGCGAGCACAGGAAACAACGTGCTGCCGTGCGGTTGCTTATAACTAACTGAATATCGGTACAGTTGGTGTAGTTCCTCTCTATTCTCTATCATCCTCCTATCTCTCACTCGCGATTCACCCGAAACAATCACTATGAGGTGAGCATATATAATGTGATCGATGTTGACACATTACTGACTTGAATCGCTCATCCAGCACAACAGTATACCTCACTGGTAAGTGTAATATTAGTACTTGGGCCACAGCGGTTGCTGAATTCCACTTCACTTGCATGTAGGTATCACAATTCAATTCCCCGATGGCGTGCAGCCTGAGTTGCCTGACAATGCACAACTCTACCTCTCTGTCTTGGTGAATGGAGACGAAATCAAGAAGACTGGATACTGCATGAAAACTGCAGTGTCATCCTGGAAGCTGACTGGGGCAATCAAACTGTTTGTCTCATATTCTACGTTCTCCACCAGTGAACCAGTCATCTAATTATGGCCCCATAGGTCCTCTGAAGCCCTGAACTGCATGCTGGTAGTATCATTCAAGGTTCCAGATGATGAAAGCATGCAGTTGGGCTTCATGGAACTCAGTGGTGATGAACTACTGGCAAAGGCTTTGGATGAAGGCCAACGTATGCACTGAAATTTTTGTTCTCTGATTTTGGACAACCACACTGATGTTATCTTCAAAGCCTTTGCTAAAGCATTCACAATGCTGGAGGATGGTCCACATTGTGCTATTTCAGCATCATGCTTTATTGTTCCTCCAGATGGGTCACACTTTTTGGCTGAGATCACTGGCCAAGGTATGTATATGTGCTTGTTGGATACAGATAATGTGCTCATGTTGCTGCAGAGCTTGAAGATCTAACAAGGCAGAATCTTGATGAGATGTATGCAGCTGCCATGCAGGCTGTGGCTGATGCTGAACCTGCTGCAAAACCTTTAATTCTGTTACATTTTGTGCAGATATTCTTCAACTTGTACAAGAAGTCTCAAAGTAAAGATGATCTATCCAGAGCTATCTCTTTACACTATGATTTTGTCAACACTGTCTCAAAGGATGATGCAAACTGGGAGACAGCTGTGCACAATCTTGCAAAGCTTCTTCTCAACCACATAAAGCAATTTCCAACAGCTTCAGATATTGGCAAATCTATCTCAATGCTCCATGATGTTCTGCACATCATTCCTGATAACAATCCATATAAACATCAGTATCTGCATGCCTTTGGCATTTTTCTGAGAACTCGTTTCAAGGATCATAGTGATTTTGCAGACCTTCAGACGGCAATCTTCTTGCATAACCATGCATTACAACTTATTCCTGCTCACCATGAAGATAGACCTGCATGTCTTACTAGTCTGGGGGTCTTCCTATGTGATCGCTTTGACCAACTAGGAGATCTAAGCGATCTTGAGCTAACAATCAAAGTACAGCAAGAAGCAGTGCAACTTACTCCAGATGGTCATCCAGACAAGCCTTTTAGGATGAATAACCTTGGAAATTTTTTTCAAAGACACTTTGAGCACTTGGGAAAACTCAGTGACCTTGAGGAAGCCATTGCACTGCAGCAAGAGGCAGTGCAACTCACTCCAGATGGTCATCCAAATAAGCCTGCTTGGCTGAGCAATCTTGGACTTTCCTTCCTGAGGCACTTTGAGAGATTGGGAGAACTCAGTGACCTTAAGAAATCCATTACACTACAGCAAGAGGCAGTGCGACTCACTCCAGATGGTCATCCAGACAAACCTTTTTGGTTAAACAATCTTGGAAGTTTCTGTATGACACAGTTTAAGAGACTGGGAGAACTCAGTGACCTCGAGAAAGCCATTACACTGCAGCAAAAGGCAGTGCAACTCACTCCAGATGGTCATCCAGACAAGCCTTCTAGGTTGAACAATCTTGGAAATTCCATTTTGACACAGTTTGAGAGACTAGGAGAGCTCAGTAACCTGGAGGAAGCTATTTCACTGCAGCAAAAGGCAGTGCAACTCACTCCAGATGGTCATCCAAGCAAGCCATTTACATTGAACAATCTTGGAAATTCCATCTTAACACAGTTTGAGAGACTGGGGGAACTCAGTGACCTTGAAAAAGCCATTACACTTCAGCAAGAGGCAGTGCAACTTACTCCAAATGGTCATCCAAACAAGCCTACTTGGTTGAGCAATCTTGGACTTTCCTTCTTGAGGCATTTTGAGAGACTGGGAAAACTCCGTGACCTTAAGAAATCTATTACACTACAGCAAGAGGCATTGCGACTCACTCCAGATAGTCATTTAAACAAGCCTTCTTGGTTGAACAATCTTGGAAATTCCTTCAAGACACAGTTTGAGAGACTGGGAGAACTCAGTGATCTTAAGAAAGCCATTGCACTGCAGCAAGAGGCAGTGCAACTCACTCCAAATGGCAATCCAAATAAGCCTTCTCGGTTAAACAACCTTGGAAATTCTTTCTTCATACAGTTTAAGAGACTAGGCAAACTTAGTGACCTTGAGAAAGCCATTACACTGCAGCAAGAAGTAGTGCAACTCGCCTCAGATGGTCATCCAAACAAACCGTCCTGGTTAAATAACCTTGGAAATCTCTTCTTGACACAATTTGAGCATTTGGATGAACTCAGTCCTTCTGAGAGAGTTATTATAATGCAGTCAGCCATGTCACATTATCAATCTGCTGCATATACCATGGGTCCACCATCAGTTAAATTTAAATCTGCTTCACAATGGGCATACTGTGCTCAAATCCTCAAGCATCCATCATTACTTGAAGCATATACAGTTGGTGTTGGCCTCTTACCTCAGGTAGCTTGGCTGGGACTTAAAATGGAAGGCCGTTATCATGAGCTAAAAAATGCAGGACAAGTAATCAGGGACGCAGCAGCAGCAGCTATTGAGTCAGAGAACTACAATCTTGCTATTGAATGGCTTGAACAGGGACGTTCAGTTGTTTGGAACCAGGTTTTGCAACTCCGCACACCTGTTGATAATTTATCAGCAGCATATCCTGAGATTTCTCAGCAACTCCAGCAGCTATCAATCAAACTCGAGCAGGGAAGCACTGCTCAAGCTAGATATAATACTGATACAGGCAATGCTTTGTTTCTAGAAAATGCTGGTCAGCACTATCGCCGACTAGTGCAGGAGCGAGAAAATCTTATTCAGCAGATTCATGCACTTCCTGGCTTTGAGACATTCTTATTGCCCAAAACACTGTCACAGCTCACATCAAGTATTTGTTGTGGTCCTGTGGTTATCTTGAATGCAAGCAAATATAGATGTGATGCATTAGTGATTCAACCTCACTCAAATCAGGTTCTTCATATTTCTCTTGACTGTACCATTAAAGATGCCAACAATATGCAAAGCATTCTTGATCGTATGTGCAAAGGGGGTCGCATTCCATCTCAGAGAGCATCAGGTCCTTCTTCCAATGCACCAGACATTAATGCAATATTTGAAAGTCTGCTCTCTCAACTGTGGTTATGTGTGGTCAAGCCAGTACTAGATGCACTGAAAATTCTAGTATGTTCATTTTCATATAATTTATCTCAGGTACATCTTATTGATAGGTATCTTTATAGACTCCATCACCTGTTAATCAACTTCAACATCTGTGGTGGTGCCCAACTGGGCCATTTGCATTTCTGCCTATCCATGCTGCAGGCATATATAGTGACAATCAACCTGGCACAAAGCTGTCAGACTTTGTAATCTCCTCATACACTCCAACCATCAGTTCTCTCACAAAGTCTGCACCTTCTGAGACACCAGCACCATTTCATATGTTGACTGTGGCTCAGCCTAATGCAACAGGACAATCAGTCATTCTGGGCACACTAGAAGAAGTCAATCAGATCTCCAAACTTGCTAAAGGCTACACAGTTCTATCTCTGCAAGAGTCTGATGCAACTGTGACAAATGTATCTGAGGGAATGCAACTCTCAAGTTGGGCACATTTTGCATGCCATGGGGTGCAGAATAAGGACAAGCCACTCAAAAGTGCACTGCTACTTGCTGGAGAAGCTCACTTGGGGCTGGAAGAGATCATCAAGTTGTCTCTTCCTCATGCTGAGTTTGCATTTCTCTCAGCATGCATGACTGCTACTGGAGACCAACAGCTTTCAGAGGAGGCAGTTCATCTGGCAGCAGGAATGCTGCTTGCAGGTTATCGAGGGGTAATTGCAACAATGTGGTCTATCAAAGATACAACTGCACCACATGTTGCAGAGGATGTGTATGCACACCTTTTCAAGAACAAGGACCCCTCAATACGACCAGACAGTACTGAGGCTGCATATGCATTGCATAATGCCATTCAGAATCTTCATGAGAGGCTTGGTGCACATAAAGATTATATGACCTGGGTGCCATATGTTCACTTTGGTATATAGCTGTAGAGCAATTCATTATACACATGTATCTCTTTCTAGTATGGATTGGCATTGTTGTATACGTACCTAATAGACATTGAATTCACAGATTCATAGACATCAGCAAAACAGTTGTGATTTGTGCATTGCATGACTGTCTGAAATACTGAACAATGGGTGAGAGATAAAGATCACACCACCTGGATGGTGCAAGTTCACATAAGGCTATGAGTACTCTGCTGTAAATGGTTGCAAGATGAATACATCCGATGGTGGAAGGCAGGCACAAGTGGATGCGAATACCATTACAGAACACAATACCAAGTCGGGAGGCACTCACCTGCAGCACAGACGGGGCACTGTGATCCTGGACGCAGTAGCAGACTCCGAGCGCCGCAGAGATCTCACGACATACGCGCGTGTACGACGCGAGGTGGATCATGATGCCCGTTCCCATATCTTCTGGTCTGCAGGTTCAAGGATAGCCTGCCATACGGAGCGCGAAGCCTAACAGACCGCAACTCGCTCGAATCATCAAGATGTCTCTCTTGCAGGCACTGTCCTTCGTCTCCGCCTGTAAGACCGGCAGACATCGGAGAAGGTAGTGCATCTTGTAGCGGGAATGGCCATCGCGGTATCTGGACGGTACGCTGGACGACACGCGACGCAGGGGATGCACATCTCACGCTGGACGTAGTTTGCACGCCACGGAAAGGAGAAGCGGCTGAAGCTGTTGGGGGCGTGCTCGTGCTGGCCAACCGCGCGCGCCTTGAATTCGCAGAAATCATCAAGTTGTCCCTCAAGCGCGCCGCACTGGGCTTCCTGTCTCCCCCAAAATCTCAATGGGTAACCCACCGGCTGCAGTGTACCTCGCAGCGAGGGTGTTGTTCTCTAGCTACCGCAGGTCTGGCGGAGCGGCCGCGCGGCCGCGTCACAGGCGGCAGAGGACGCGTACGCCCACTTCTGAATTCACGACGCGGAGATCAGCCCGATGGCGGAAGCGGTGTGAACATTGCACGATACTGTCCGAAACCTGAGCGAGAGGGTGGAATGTCAAGGATACACCACCTGGGTGCGGTATCCTTACGTCGGGCGCGGTCCAGCACTCTGCTATAAATGGTTGCACGACGGATATATGCGAGTTGCGAAGGCCGCGTACTTTTACTGCGTTCTCGAGTAGTAGCTTCGACGTGATCATCGAAAAGTTACATGTTCGAGGCATGACGGACTAGTCGAATTGCGACGTCGGACAATGATCTGAAAAAAGTAAATAATGTTGTCAATTAAGGGAATGCAGGACGACATACCGGGCCGCGGTGGCGAGGAGCGCGAGTCTTAGCCGCGATTAAATGTGCAGGTCGAGGCTCCATTCCCCACCGTAAGCTCCTGGAGGCAGTCGCGGTGATTTGGGCTACTTCCGGCTGACAGCTGAAAACCTTACGGGTTCACATTCGCGAATGCGTAGAATCGCCGCGGCATTGAACGAGAAATCCGCACATAAAGCCAGACGAAATGGAGGAGCAGATGTAGGTATGGAAATCGAACCTGAAGCCTGGCAAAAATAACAGTTATTCAACGGTGGGCGAGTAGGTTGCTGACTCACGCGGCTCTGGATGTAAAGATGCAGGTGACTTCTAGAGTTTTCACGATGTATTGATGAATGTTGATGCTGGAGGTCGACGAGAACGTCTCGGAGTAATGCACGTTCTCCTCCGGGGAGCATCGGTCCTTGTGGACAATGCTGATAGCCTGCCAGGAAAGTCAGCCAGTAATCGAGCGTGCGCCGCATTACTCGCGCTATACGGATGGAGGTAGAGCATACCGGCAGGAATAGTGGTGCATGCGTGGACGTACTTCCCGGCGAATTTCCTCCAGGAAAGCACTCCGAGAACAGGTTGCGGGAACTCCCTCTTCCGCATATTCTCTGCCGCCAATCACTTGCAATGCATGGGACGAGTATTTTGCGCATCCCCGAAGGATGATCGTCCGCGTCGGAAGTAGCGAGCCTGAACGTTCTCAAGGTCGGGGATAGGCACATCCGGATTGTCGATCCTGCAAACGGGGCACCCGGAGCCAGGAGCATGCATTGTAGAGAGTCGACGAGCAGTGATTAGCCAAGGCAATTGCTAGAACAAGACGCAGCGCACCACGTCATTCCACTTCCATCCGGAAGATGATGAGGGAATGGTTTGAGGAGAAAGTCCACTGAGCACGAAACTGCTCCAGAAGATTGCAGGCAGCTGGCACTTGGGTCGTACTACGTAGTCGCACACATCTTAAAAACGCAGTCGACAGAGAGTGCGACGGTGGACAAGTGACGACTGCTGGATCCACCCAGGATCGTGATCGAAGGAGGCCCGGGGAATGCTGCGAGGGACAGCGAGGACTATGAGGCGTTGAGGAAGGGAGCTGAGATGGCAGACGTACGCATGCGAGAGTCTAGACCCTCCAGCAACGCGTCTCGTCACGACGCGTCACACATTCAAGTTATCACTGCCACCCTTTCAGATGACTCCTGGAAGTGTTGTATCGCCATCCAGAGACTACCAGATCTTGACCGGCGACTGCAGTCCATGACGACAAGTCGAATCGGCGTTCCGAGCGCAGCGAGTGTGGTGAGAGTCAGTGTCGAATTTTCTTCATCATCTATCGTTGGCTGATCGGGACGTACTCACGGCCCTTGCAATTCCTCGGCTCATGCCAATTTCCCCGGGCTATCGCTTGAACTAGTGGGTCGACCGTTGTACAGTTGCTGCCTGACTCTCCTGCAACTGCGCAAGACCAGAAGACGTTCTAGTGCTGACGCTGGCGCCTCACCAACGACGGTCCCCTCACATGTGCCGGACGAGGCAAAGGCAACACTCAGTCTACGACGACGGGGAGGTTCTTACCCCGACCGAAGCTCGTTTAATCGCAATGCTCAAGTGCGAAGTTGATTGCGGTTTCTGCGGCTCTCTGGAGGCACCACAGCAGGAACGACATTATACACTACATGAAGTACATATGGTATGGAAATCCAATTCGAAATGCAGATGAAAATTTGGCGCACGTTGGTTTCCCCGCCGGTGACAAGCGCAGGCGGGTACTTATCCCGAGGGCCACGAAAAGGCCTGCGCCAGGACCGACGAGCGAAAGCGGACGTCGGCCCGTACCTCGGGACGCACCTTATATGCCCTCGAGCTGACTCCCGCTCCACCCTATCCGTTCGTCGTCTTCTTCCTGTCGTCGTGTCGTTCGGCTGTTGTTTCCTTTTCTTCTTCGTCAAATGCCTCCACTGCTCTCATTTTTGACTTGTCTCTTCATCACCTCTACTGCTCTCATTTGTTTTTTTATCGTCATTCTGCTTGATTGAGGTGCCGGCCCCATGTTCTTCGTCATTTACCTCTGCTGCTTTCGTTTTTTTCTTCGTCTCCGTCGTATGCCTCTTCGCCCGCCGGAGGCTTCGGTGCTGCTGTCCTTGTTCTTGAATACGTCTTGAGGCCTGTGCTGAAAACGAGAATGTTCAGAACATCAGAACTGTCAGTGTCGTCGTGCTTGAGCATGTTAGCATTCTTGTCGAGACACTCTTGCTCCGCTTTCGTAAGTCACAGAAGCTGAATCACACACCGATCGTTTGATCGTTCTAACTTCTCGTGGTTGAGTTCACTCTCTTAGTGTGATGGCCTACGCCTACGAGCCAGTCAGCATGTCAAGCATAACTACCCCAGTAAGTAGACACACCTCAAATCTGTGTTGGTGCAGTTGTCATTCAAGATAGCATATTCGCAATATAAGCAACACGATTGTCAGTCGCAGTTGATGGTATACGAAGGAGGCCATACCTTACTGGCCATATGTGTGCGTAGCACGTGGACACTGCACCAAGAGAGCAAACTTTGGTAGGTGGCGTTCAATGAATAGAGTCCCGACTGAGAAGGACTCACCATCTTACATCCAGCGCGTGCCACAAAAGTCTCAAACCGAAGGCTATGACTCAGCTTTTTCGTCTCGTGTTCTTGCCGCACTACACGGCTTCGCTCACTCTCACATTATGTTGGCCACTTGATCGCTTCCAGGCCATGTCGCCGTTGTTGTTGATGTCACACTCTTACGTTTATAGTCTGTGTACGTCGACAGATCAGCCACATGATTGTACGGCGATGAATACCAAGGAGTGAACATACCTGTCTTACTCTGATGTGGTGTGGCGTAGCCATAGACGGCAGCGTGCATGTCGAGACGATTGTTAGCAAGCATCCATGGCAGATAAAGGTCAGACGTACCTCAATGGACATCTGTGCATCGCACACTCACGAGTGCGGACTGACTGGCAAGGACAATTCAAGGTCGTGACTAATGCTCAACGTATACCACAGAGGACAGAAGGACGTACCTTGAAAAGGTCAAGGGTCACTCGGGGGGCCGACTCATTGCTCTGTTGTGGAGTCTTGGTTGTATCTCACATGTTTCTCAGTGTAAACTGAATATTCTTAGGGCTCACACAGTTTCGCGGTCGAACTTCTCCTGCGTAGTAGTGATCTTGCTCTTGATGTCACACTCTGGCTCTTATGGCCTGTATGTGCGCATCAGTGAGTGAGCTTCTGACAACGACGCGATGTACGTCTTACAATGAACGTACCTTCCTAGGTCTAGCGTGGCGCAGGTCAACAACGATGGCGAGTGGATGAATAGAGGATGATCAAAGTTCGTGGGTGGCATCCGCGGCGAGGACGTGCCTTGGTGGTCGTCTACCGGGGCGACAACGTCGAAGTGAATGAAGGAGAGAGTGGAGGAAGATCGTGTGAGGAAGGGAAGAGATAGATCAAGGTGAGTAGCGATCGACGGAGAAGGATGGAAGGGAGAACTTGAAGGACAAGGTGTGCTTAAACAATCCGTGCCACCACTCGGGCTTTTATACGCCCAGGTGTGGCCGCCACCATTTCCACTTCATAGGCGCTCGCGGTAGACCAAACCTCGTGTTGTGGTCCAAACCTCGCGTTGTGGCTCGAACTGCGTGTTGCTGTTCACGATCATCCTGCAGGTCTGCGCCACATTCCTGCTGGCACCGTTTGATCTGTGGTCCATTCCATGGGCATCCCATGCCACCCATCGCCCTGTTGGATAGCCAATTGGACGATGTGGATGGCGCTGTTCGTGAGCGTCTGTCAGTTCATTCTGATCCCACTTACTACTTTGTCGCTCGGATTCACTGCTTTGCCGAAGGTCTATATGTCGTTCCAGATTGAAGCTGCTGCTACTATATCAGTACGTTCTGTTACATAACACTGTCGCACAGTTAGTGGACACTTTTTCCCAGCACACGCATATGCTTCTCTGGGATGAGATCTTGGGAGCTTGTCCCGGAAGTCCCATGCCGAGCGTTGAGACCCAGGGCCCTGTCGAGAAACACTTCTAGATTAGGTTCCGGTGCTATGTTATCTTTGTCTCTGTCTACGATTCTTCGAAGCTTATTCAAGGCAGGCGCTGAGGGGCGGAGTCGTGCACAGGTACCAGAAAGTCATCCACCCGGATACCGCGGACTGAGGTGCTATGCGAACTGCCCATGCTCCATCTACGGGCTTGCGGAGTATATTTTAAGGGGATGCCTAACTGTGGTCGCTGGTGGGCCAATGAGGAGGCTATCTGCGCAAAGGCCATGGAGCGGAAATGAAATGTATATGAAGGTACCAGAACGACAACCCTTATCAATCATTGTGGTTCAACGGCGCGCTTTCAGTCCGGCTCATCAAGGATGTCCATCGATTGCTGTTCGGTCGTGCACTGGCGACGAGAACCCGGATACTAAGGTTCCAAGGAATGCCCATCACAGGGTCCTTTCCGCTACCACTGGGAACATCGCCTAGCATGGTGTACGTTCACATTGTAGTTCGGATATGTTGGAGGTGCCTTATGCATGATGTGAACTCGTGGAAACTCGAGCGCTGTGCTGTCAAACTGCACTCTCTACTTGAATAGTGCTGCAGTGCTGCAAGACTAGTGGGGCATTCCGTTCTGCTTCTATAGCATTGAATTGCTGTAAGTGTAGCGCGGCTAGCAAACGCTCTCCTCCAAATTCACGCACTTCAATATTGATCAAACTCTGTTGAAGACGAGGTAGAGAGGAGCCCTCCACGAACTGTATACGCCCAAAAATTGGCATCGAGGACTTCTAGATACAGAAAGAGCCCGAGGTAGGTAGAAAACGTATTACGCCGGTGAAAAGAATCCTTTAATTGAACACTCACGGTCAAAATCTGGACAAAAGTCCATAAGCTAAATGGTACACGGAATACATTGGAGGAGTCGCCCGGGAGAGAACTCGCTACAGAATGATACAACTTTCATGACATTTGTGCCAATACGAGAGGACAAGCCACCGTCCGAAGCTCCACGCAGGTCTAGAGACCTGTCATCTGTCTTCAATGACACAAGGCGGAACAGAGGACAGAAGCTGCGGTTCCCGTTCTCGCTGACTTTCGACTTAAAGTCCCCCGTGGTCGCATTGTGGATCCACTCGAGGCAGTTATCAGCTGCTCCAACTTCGGTGCCGGAACGCTTCTCATGTAGTCCGATCACGACGTCCCGGGCCCTCATGCCGGGAGAGGATAGATAGCGGGCGTAAGACGAGTAGCGATGGGCTTCAGACACAATGACGTGATCGCGCATCGTGTCCCGTTCGAGGACTCGTCGCACGCAGCCGGGTCGATCAATGCCATTATCGTCTCATTTTGCATGGCAAGGACAGCACCACCGCTCGAGGGAAAGTGGTGTTCGACTTAAATTCTGCAGCTTGCGAGTGCGGGAGTCGAGCTGCATTGGAACCGAGTGCAAGTTAGCTGCAGAATACTGTATTCATAGCTGAAAGGGAAATACCTCGCCACATCGTGAGTCCTGTCCGGTTCCCCTGCATTCTGAGACACCAGCCAGGTCACTCCCTCCAATGCATCACCTCCGTATTCTGCTGGTTGAGGAACATCGTATCTTTCGGCGAGCCCATCCTCGTAGATATTCCCTTCCTTCACAAAGATACCTCCCCTGCCACGCGAGAAAGGCCAGCTTGAGCTAGGGGCAGTGATGTGCCCCCAATCTCCTACTTCTACCTCCGGGTTCCAATTGGAATACTTGGTTGACGCGCGATATAAGAGCTCGACGTACTTGCGCTCACTCTTGGACGTTGAATATCCTTGCATGTTGCTGTGGGGTCTTGAGCGAGGTACGGTGCTTGAAGTATGGAGTACGAATG
The DNA here is from genome assembly GCF_003851025.1 of Sparassis crispa. Lineage (NCBI taxonomy): Eukaryota > Fungi > Basidiomycota > Agaricomycetes > Polyporales > Sparassidaceae > Sparassis > Sparassis crispa. Next base: position 1,530,096 of record NW_020939754.1, on the reverse strand, counting down.
ATGAGTCTGGGGGTATTTAGACTCCAAGAAAGTACCACAACACACCTCAAAGTGCTGAGCCATATACGACTACTGATGGTAACTTGCGCGGCGTGACATTGACTGGCAGTTAGAAGACTGACTGGGAGGTGCGAGAGATCCACTGGGAAGTTCAATTAGCTGCGCAAAACCACAAGTGGGCCATCACCCCACGCTTCAATGCACCACCCAGCGATAGAGTGACGAGCACGTGTGCCGTCGAATGCACAGCCCAGTGGACATGAAGTGGAACTGGAGAACTTCTACACGCATTATGAATTCCGCGGTGCCAATCGAGAAGGAGAGCTGCAAAGTCAAGGAACACCTGATTCTCGGTACAGTTTCCATTGTACGGGGGCTTAGACCGATTATATACGATTCCGAGAGACTCACCATGAGAGCAAGCAAGGATTTTTGGCTTTGTAGAGTTCGGGCTGGGAATTACATCAAGCTTAAGTGCATTATCGCGTGATTGACACAAGGATTTGCCAGATATCTACTATGAAGTTTGCCTGGAGAGGGGTAGGTATTCCAAGCTCGGAGAGTGTGGCACCAGAAATCAAGCTCTAGGTATTGTGTTGCTCCTCTATAAGTCAGCAGGACACTAGTAGTATGGTTGAAACAATGTTGACATATGTATACCAGAGCAGCATTTGCACCCAACAAGATGATGCGAAGATGTTCGTTATAACAGGAGTCATATGGAAATACCACAAACTACACCTAGACGCGTCCATGGTCCAGTCGAAGATTGAGAGTGAAAAACACCGGCACAGATATTATGCAATCAATAGAACGGCAATCTTCTGCAAGGCCGACAGACATGTAAACGCTGTCGCTCACTCACTGAATGGAAGATGAGTAGACACGACATTGAGAGGTACTCAATCACTTGCCTGAGAGCCGCTCACTCTTCCGCGATGTCATTCTCCACACAGTCCTCCTCATCAGACCAAGGAAGCTCCGCATCAGGAAGAGGTGGTACAGGCCCGTCCGAAGCTCCACGCAGTCCAACGGATACATCACTATCCTTCAGCGACACCAGTCGAAAAAGCGGGCAGAAATCCCGGCTCCCGTTCAAGCTAACCTTCGACTTGAAGTTCCCCGTCGTAGCGCTGTGTACCCACTCGAGATGGGCGTGCGCTGCTGCAATACCCGGGATGGCAGGCTCCGCGCTCAGTCCGATGACGACGTCCTTGGTGCCACGGCTGGAGAGGTAACGTGCGTAGGAAGAGCAGTGGTGGACCTCGGAGACGATAACGCAGTCATGCATCCGCTCCTCATCTAGTAGGCGTCTCAGTTTGCCGGGCGGGTCGATTCGTGAGATGGAGTCATTCTGCATCGCAAGGATGGCTCCGCCGTTCGAGCTGAAGTGATATCTGGCCTTCACATCGTAGTGTGCAAGTGCAGGTGTTTGGCTGCATGGGAGATAAGAAACCGAAAAAGACAAGGACGAGAAGAGGCACGCACCTCGCTGCTTCGGCGGAGACATTCCATGCACGCGTGTGCTTGGAGACAACCCAGGACACACCGTCAGCTGCTTCTGCTCCATAAACAATCGGCTCGGGAATGTCATATTCCTCAGCAATCCCGTCCTTGTAGATGTTCCCCTCCTTCAGGAAGATCCCTCCTCTACTTCTCCGGGGAAGCCACTTTCCGGTACGCCCGTCAATAATGCGTCCCCAATCTCCAGCCTCCACAGTAACTTCTGGATCCCAGTTGGGATACTTGTTCGATGCGCGGTGGATAAGCGTGGTGTACCTGCGCTCACTATTGGATGACATGATCTCCTTCAGAAGGTAGTTCCGCACTGTTGAGGGGAAGTGGAGCGTTTGGGAGGAGCCTATGTAAATACAGGCCTACTGTGTTGCGGCTGCTTGAGACACGAGGCATACCTACTGGATGTGGACGTGCGACGATCGCTGGTGAAGGCTATGTCGACTCTGAGAACTACATGGTCGCGGCCGACATAGCTGATGTGGCAGTCCATACACACCGCTATCGGCTACGACATGAACTACGCAGAGTAGACGCCGAGGTTATGAATGATTCGAAGTGTTGCGAGCAGTCCAATTGAAGCGTGGTTGATTTGCGCGGCTCTGCAACTCAACGTTCAATGGGTTTTCCACAGATGAATACGCGTGAGCTAACTCCCTGTAGTTGGGCGCGGCTTACTTGGAAAAAGAGGTAGAGAGCGCCAGATGCACATTAGCTCTGTATGTATTGTCGACGGGTCAAACCTGCACGGGGGAAGAGCTGTGTAGCACACCTGGAATTTGAGAACCGCGAAGTGTCAACCACAGCAATGCCTCTCTCTCTCTCTCTCTCTCTCTCTGATGTCTGCGAGTATAGTACGTATTGTCCACGTTATCCGACTTCCATCCTCATGTTCTCGCATAGCATTGGCTTAGGCAACCTTTGCAGATGGCGGTAGGTTCATTTCTCGCGAAGTCGGGATGCTAATTGAGTACACGGAGACTGTAGTGGGACCTCTATTGGGCATAGTGGAAGGTAAACAGAATGCGCAGGAATGTGAAATTACTTGTACAGAGCTGTTGAGCGTCAACAGACGGCCCATGTAGGAGATGCGTTTCTGTCAGATTGAAAACACGCCTGATCATCGTGGTGATCACAAGCCTCGAAGATCAACGTATTAAAATACCAAAGGGTATCGTTGAGGTGAATGCAGCTGAAATATAGCGACACGTTTCGCAATACCATTGAAGGTTCTCAATGCGATACTGATAGTATGCATCACATGCAAGCCCGGACAGTGGGAAAAAGAGCCCACATACCTTCGTTAACTGACAAAAGACATAGAACGGTAGTTATCCGAGTCAATTCGTATGTGTTGAGAGATTTAAATAAACATGAATTGGTTGCAAGGAGGACGTAGTTGTGACGCTCACATGAAAGGTGTCACACCGTGACTACGCAACTCCCTCGGAGAGCTCGGAGCCGAACCGTCGACAAAGACTATCAAGAATATATATCCAATACTCGCGCTGCAAGTGTTACTTTTCTACTCGGCGACAGGTGGATTGCGACAGGGTCCTAACAAGCAGAGCACGAAGAGACTCAAACCTAGTAACCTGGTCCTTCTGCACCAACTTGGCACCAATGCATCTCTCAATGCAATTACATGCCAGTGAGTGCAGTCTATGCTTGACATTGGCATTTTACGAGGCCTACAAAGGTTATAATATGAAATCAGATACAATGCGGACGCAAGACGGAGTTTAGCCCGGGGGCAAGCAAATGCCATTTTGATTCTTCCTCGGCCGATCCTGTCCAATATATTGGCATAAAGTGCGACGACAACGAATGGGCAACATCTGAGAGCTCACCGCTCGAAGCAATGGATTGCGTAAGTATGGTTAACCGGCATTCGGATTTCCGGGGGTTTCTCGGCAGTTTCCCAGCCTTGCAGTACATCGTGAGTACGACATCCGCTAGACCTCACTGGACCTCTGGTTCACTATATTGACAGAATGGGTTCCATCGACGGAATTCGTTACAAGATCAACTACAAGGGCAAGACTTGCTTAAACTTCCATCCATGAGATCGTAGCGGCGCGAGCGCCATTCCCCGACTCCGACGGGGTGCTCACGGTTTTTGTATGAGCAAGGGTGTGTGATTGATACGTATAGTACAAGTACAGGCATTTGTGATAGTTACAGTAATGGAAAAAACTAGACAAGCGAGGCATCGTCGTCGTCGCTGTCATCCGAGTGGCGTTGGTCAGGCTCGGAATTCGGTCGGAAGACTCCGAGGAGGGGCATGGGCTCGTCCTCGAGGAAGCCGCGGGGCATCGATCCCGGATTGGCGAGAAGGACGATGGATTGGATGTTGAGGGAGATAGTGGTGTCGGCGTTTTCGTCGTCGAGTTCAGGGTGGCTCTTGATGTACTTCCCAAGAGTGAAGAGCAGGAGGACGGCAGACTCTGTGGAGAGATCATCGTGGATTTTGGGAAGCATCGATATGGAGCGCATGGAGAACTTGAAGGGCTTACACCCGTCGAAAGTCGGCACTGCGGGAGGAGTGAGTTAGGGCGCATGTGCGAGAAGGTTGGGGGCGATCTTACCATCTCGATCGGCCGGCAGCACGGGGGGTGGACCTGCAGGGTGCGTTAGCGAACATTTTGTAGTGCGAGACGTCACGTACCGCGTTGTGCGTTCACCGGAGTGGCGGGAGCCATGCCGCGGATCTTGGTTGGAGTGTTTGAGGTGCCAGTGGTCAACCTTGTCGAGAAGGAGAGGCCGGCATGGAACGACGGGAAGACGAGTGTTTGTCTGTTGAGAATGGCACCCAGGACGGCGGCCGCACGTGGCCAGGTGAGTGCTGATGGTGCAACGCAGAGTTGACGGCTGTGACCGCTGGGACTGATCAGGTCGCTGTGGGTAACGGAGCCGACGACAGAGAAGAGCGTGAGATGGGTGCTCGTCTTGAGCTGAAGGTAGTCGGAGGCTCCGATGGTGACAAAGTGGAGTGCTGTGGGGTCTGCGGTTGCGAGATTGATGATGTCGTGTGCGGTGGCGATCGAGACGTGGTCCAGACGTCTTTGGGGTCGATTAGTAGTATGGCAGAAAAAGCAAGGGCAAATGGACATACTCGGCGATGTTCGAAGGGAATGCCCTCTTGAGATACACGGGTTGCACGAGGACAAACACGTTGTTCATGGCACGTGTCACGGCGAGTGTTTCTCTGCAAGAAAGTGTCAGTGTGAGTCACAGTGGATAATTGCCAAAGGGCGTGCCTGAGTTTCGACAGCGACTGGAGCACTTCGGTTCTTGTATATATGGCGTGATTAGCGGAAGTGTCTGTCGAGTGTCGGAAAGTGACTTACGGTGTCCTGGTTTTCTCAACGCGCTTTCCTTTGTTGCGGTAGGGCTTACAGGGAGTCTCGTCGGATCGGTGACTGGCGAGAGCATCATCTGCAGGAGTATCAGATGCGGTGGAGTCGGTGTGTGCTGTCGGCGAGAAGCTGCAAAGAACTGCATGTTGGCCAGTATATGGTGGTGAGTGGGTATGAAGACTTACATGTCGTCGCTGTCTTCAGGCTTCTGCCTTTTTGCGGGTGAAGGCACTGGCATGGACGGCGACGGATGCCTCGTCTTGCGTTTGCTGCCAGTGGTGGCTGCAGGAGCATCAGTGACGGAGGCCATGGTGGCGGTTGCGAGAGGAAATCGGACGAGGTGGGAGTTGTTCGCAGTGCGACTGTTGGGGCATGCCAGTTGGCATTTGCCGTCTGGGCGCGGTCCTGAAACGGGGGCGAGAGTGTCGAGGAAATTGCGCACGCTGCGCGGGTGCACTTTGCGGGAGGCCAGGTGTGGCCTTGGCGTTCGAACGGGAGGTCCGCGCGGTGGTTGACCTGGGTGTGGTCACGAAGTGTGGGCGAGATGGTCGAGGTGGCGGCACGCATGGCGGGGGCGCGTGTTTTGCGGTAGGCTAGGCGCGGTATTGGCGTTCGAACGGTAGGTCCGCGTGGTGGTCGAGGTGGCGAGTGTAGGTGGTGGAGGGCGTTGGCAGTCGAGGTGCTGTGGAGAGGGGCCGCGAACGCATGCCGAATTGCACGCGCAGTGGGGGCGCGCGTTTCGGTCAGGTGAGGCATCGTGTTGGGACTGCTGGATGTCAGCAAAGTGTAAGCAAAATAGCGGAGAAAAATACGCACCGAGTGGGTGCGCGTGTTTTGCGAGAAGCTCGGTGTGAGATTGGTGTTGGCAGAACGTATTGCTAGTGCTACAGGTTCACCATACAATTTAATATACAGAGCACTGAGCAGAGCATACCGAGATTTGAGAAGTTGATCATCACCATGCAGACACTTTGCTACATCTTTATTGGACATGATAGCAACAGATGCACGACTCAATTGAAAGTCAACAAGAAGTCTTCTGCAAATCTCAGACTTGTTACGATCTTTCTGAGGTATTAAACAGTGAGATGACACAGCTGCAGACTGCAGAGTATGAAGACTTAACCTTTGGAGTGTACGCAAATACTGTTCATCGGACAAATAGAACCATGAGGGATTGAAATCTGCCATGGCTAAAATCAATCACTTACGCTACTTCAATCCGAAGATTTAAAGGTGTTTGAACACAAATCCTTAGTGTACTTGAACAGCGTGCTTGAAGACAAATACTTAATGTGCTTGAACACAAAATATTTAACGTGCTTGAACACGAAATGTTTAACGTGCTTAGACACAAACTCAATCAAAACAGCACTGTGAAACTGTGAACACAGTATCACAAATAGCAACTGCATCATGCAAATTAAACTGTAAGTATCCATTTGAACAAGTCAACAAGCATAGACGTACCTATTTTGCAGCTACACTCGTCCGAAACAGTCGCAAAAAATGCGAAAACTATGTCTTCAAGAGAGCAGGTCCGCGTAGATTCTACATGGTTTAGTGGTGAATCAGTAGATTAGTAATAATACGAGAAGAAGAATACACTCACATGCAAAACAGAATGATGTCGTATAGCGACTCGTCGAGGAGCGACACTGAGGTGTAACGTCGTCCAGCAGCGCCAACATCGTTGAGAAATCGAGCGCGCACGTGATGTTTGCGAGCGCCATCCTACGTGAATAGACCTGCGCTGGAACACCGTCGGCAGGTCGAGCGCAAGGGCGGAACGTTCGCGAGCGCGATCTTACGTAAATAGACCTGCGCTCGAACAGTGTCGACAGGTCCAGTGCAACAGCGACGTTCGCGACCGGAACCCTAGACGGAGCCAAGACTCAAATCGTAAGTGTTATTACTCAACTTATTTACTGATGTTGTTTTCGCACAACTTCATTCGCAGAGGCGTCTGCCGTTTCCCCTTGCCAAAGCCCTCCTCTTGTGCGATGGGCTAGGTGCGGCATTGGGATTCGCGCGCCGGGAGGTCCGCGTGTTGGTTAAGCCGCGCGCGGTCGCGAAGTGTGAGGGAGAGAGTCGAGGTGGCGGCGCGCGTAGCGGGGCTGCGTGTTTTGCGGTGGGCCAGGCGCGGTATTGGCGTTCCAACGGCAGGTCCGCGTGGTGGTCGCATTGGCGAGAATGCAGGTGGTGGAGGGTGTCGGCGGTCGAGGTGCTGTGGAGAGGGGCCGCGAACGCGCGCCGAATTGCGCGCGCAGTGGGGACGCGCATTTGGGTCGGGCGAGGTGCGGTGTTGGGACTGCTGGATGTCAGCAAAGTGTAAGTAAAATAGTGGAGAAAAATATGCACCCGAGCGGGTGCGCGTGTTTTGCGAGAAGCTCAGCGCGGGATTGGTGTTGGCACGCCGGGAGGTCCGCGTGGTGGTCAAGCCGCGCGCGATCGCGAAACCTGAGCCAGAGGGGGGAGGAAACTGCGTGCACAGGGGGGGCGCATGTTTTGTGGTCGGCCAGGCGCGGTATTGGCGTTCCAATGGCAGGTCCGCGTGGTCGTCGCATTGGCGAGAATGCAGGTGGTGGAGGCCGTCCGCGGTCGAGGTGCTGCGGAAAGCAGTCGCGAACGCGCTCCCAGTGGGGACGCGCGTTTGGGTCGGGCGAGATTCCGTGTTGGTATTGCTGCACGTCGCGGCCGAGTTGGCGATGGTGGCGGAGAACGTCGGCGACCGTCCGTGTCAGTGGTGGAGATGTGGCTAGAGCGGTCGTGAACGTGCGCCGAATTTGACGCGCAGCAGTGGCGCGTGTCCACAATGAGCTGGGCGCGACGGTAAGATTTGAATCTGACGCGCGAACAGTTTGTCGTGCGGGGGCGAGCGTCGGTCATTGTGGATGGCTACTTACCTCCACCGGTGTGTTCGTTCTTGCTCGTTGATCGTGTCTTGCTGGCAATTGACACTGGTGTATAAAGTTTAGTAAAAATCTTGCTGCTTTCGATCAAAATGAATTTGGAGGCTCACCTGAGTTCTGACACGATGGCAAAGGTCTTTCAGGATGCGCGTTGTGGTGCGTCGAGTTTCTGTTTTCGTGATGGGACTGGATGATGGCTGAATCTTGGTCAGTGAAATTATTCGACGAGTGGACCACACGTACGAAGGCGCCGAATCCGGAAATGGGTGCCGATGGACAGGGATCGCAGTTCCTGCTCGAGACGTACGATCAGTTCGAGACAGTTGAGCGTCAATTTGATGTTCAGGTCAGTTCGGGTGGGTATTTGTACCTGGTGTGGCGAAGCTCGCGCGAGGAGGTTACACTGCGTGTGTCTGGATTTGTTTCTCAGATGAGTCTTCTGCCCCCTTTCAGGCGCTCATTCAGGTTTGTCACTTCTGCAGTTCACAAGCTGCTTGCCGATGTGATTGATTCGTATCTAGGCTGCCGAGGGGAAATCCGAATCTCGCTCTGCAGACTGTTGTGGTTGCCGGTGAAGGTCCTGCATTCCGGCGAGCCATCACTGCCCGATCAAACATCTTACGTTTCATGGAAATGCATGCACGCCGTGGAACGACATCTGTAATTGATGATGTCTGGCTTGGTGCCATGCCGTGTTTTATTGCAGAGACACGTGTGCTCACGCCTATGGTGGAAGCACCGTTGTTTGACAGTGCCGATCTGAACATGGTTATTGACCCGTATGGTGCATTGGCAGAGCTAGTTGCTGGTGGGAGGCTCTCGTGGACATCAGACAATGTTGTGTCATGCATGGAGCTGAAGGGCGAGTATGACGACAGGTATGTCATGATATGAAATCATCTGTCTGCATTGCTTGAGGTGATGTTGTGTTTATGTAGGTGGTCTACTCCTGTGCAGTCATCCCTTGACATGGTGCGTGCCGGTGAGCTCGTTGAGCTTTCAGTAAACTTTCGGCTTCGTGAGCACGTGAGTCCAAATGGGGCAAACGTAGGTCGCAAGTTTCTTACACGACTTGACACTGTCATGATCGTGAGTCGCTTGGGGATGAAGGTGAGTTGGCGTTTGCCCGCATTTGTTTGTTATCAGAAAATGACTTCTAATGGTGGCTATAGCTGATTGCGGACTGCGAGTCAGAGCACTTGTCGATGATGCGTATTGCTGCGACGGCTGATAACACTGGTGGAGGTAAGGCTCCAAAGAAGAGACGGTTCTCTTACCTCCAGTCTGTGCCTTCTGTTTTAACCAGTACTGAACAACACTTGAATTCGCTGACAGTATTGGACAAGACAAATGATGTAGATCAGGTAATGAAGCCGGTGGGATAGTTGCAGTACTGTTACATATAGTCATATGATATAAGATACTGATGGTATGGCTGTCTTTTAAAAATTCAAATGAAAGGATCATCTGAGCATGAAGATCGTGTCGATCAGGTAATAAAGTCAGTAAAATAGGTATAGTGTCATGGTGGCAATAATACAATATTTTGTTGATTCAATTGATTCGATTGAATGGACCATTTGATGTATACACGAGGATGTGCGCCCAGCGTCCGTCGAGTGTAAGGAGTGGTGTAAGGTCATCGGTATCCATTCTGTTTTCATATTGTGGGACACCGTCATTCTGTTGGTCGTCGTATATCCATCCTGAGTTGTGAGAGTGGAGGAGACGTGCTGTAAAGTGACTAGATCCAAAGTATATTACAGTTGCCAATGAGTAGGTGGTCTGCATATTGAATTCCAGATCAAATATGGGAGTGATAACTGTATGTTCCTGTGACGGATATTCAAAGTATAGGATGGGCGGTGGTGTAATGTTGCTTATATTATGATTAACTTCACTGTCGCATTGACATAGTAATCTTCTTGCATGCAGAATGGATGATGTCATGGTCTTACTTAACCAAGTTTGTATAGTTTGAGTTTCAGCAGAGGACTGCATGCCGGTGGACACAATAACAGATGGGATTCTTAGTGTGATTGGGCGTGTTTGATGACAGGCAAGACACTGTATGGTCGTGACTATATTGTTAGTGGTGTTTTCCAATGCACATTCAATTATGCTTGCTGCAGAGGCAAACTGTGGACCATATCTTGGATATTCCATAGGTGATCGTCTACTAAGAAAATCTCGGAGAAAATCACGTTGCATGTTAAACTGCTCGGCACTGGAGTCTGGGCTCAGATTCTCAAAACAACTGACCAACAGACTAGCAATAGCTGACTGATTCTTCCACATTGCACGCAAAGAAGAGCTCAGTTGAGAGTAGCTGTGATAAAGTGACATAAATGTGGCATCATATGCACATGAGTAGTCTGTGGATGACCATTGGCAACCGTGCTTGTACATGTATGGTGATGAGTCAGAATGTGGCATTGATATTGATGGCAAAATCCCTGATTCTTCCATTTGTGAGGCTTTCCGTTTGGTTCCTTTTGACTGTGAGCTACTGTCACTAAAGTTGACATGAAATGACTTTGTGGAGATGTCATCTTCACTTTCAGGATTTGGCAAAGGTACGAGGGATCCTGTTTTAAAGCCATAGTGAATTAAAGTATTTTGCTCAAGCACTTTAAATTTCTGTGTCTCATGGTATAGGTCAGCAGAAACAGGCTTGTTTAGCTGTTCCAACTTTACTGGCTCTGAGATGAATAGGCCATTTCGTGTGCGTGCTCTCGATGCAGCAACGTAGGCTGCAAAGCCGCCCTCAGTCATGTTGTTAAGTACTTTAGGCAGTGTTTTGCCTTGCGATGTGTGGCCGGTGACCGCAAATGCAGGTTGTATGATGAGTTGCAGTCGGGTAAGTTGGTACCTTTGTGTATCTCCATTGGCATCTCTAAGTGTAGTTGTAAACCGCCATGTTGTTGGAGCAATAGGCACATAGCCTGAAGGCAAATCAGGCAGATGTACCTTGCTTGTAGGAAACTCAACTATAACACAATCTGCATATGTGTATCCGACAGGACAGTGTTTAATCGAGATGTGCCTAACTATGCCTTGAGCACCATTGGTGATTCCAAGTTCTGTGGAGATGTTTCGACTGCGTAGTACCACAGGCATGCCTACATATAATGAAATGAATGCTGGGAGGGCACCTTCAGAAGTAAGTGGTGTTACATTGAGCCGCAGAAGTGCATCACGAATGGATTTCTCAGGTACCTGACCATCAATCTTATCGACCGCTGTGCATATTATTAAGCTCAAACCATTGTCTGCATCACAGTTTGCCTGTGCCTTTTCAGTATTAATAACTTGTCGTAGCAGGTTGGTATTGACAATTACTGTAGGATCATCATCATCATCTTTTATTTGAAGGCCATCAAGATGGGTCGCTGACTTAACTACCCGTGTATTAAATAGGTCAACATCTCCCATTGTGCATTCACGTGTTCGCAATCTATTGACTGCATCACCATACTCAGGATCATCTTTCATACGTTGTTGCTCAGTCAACTCTACCACTGCATTTACTTGCTTCCATGCAAGTCGACCAAGCCTCTTGCTGAGTTCATCTGATGTCTGTCTTGCATATGCTGATATAGGTGTGTATAGCGGTGTGCCACCTACTGGAGGATATTGATAAAAATCTCCCGCAAAAATTATATTAATACCTCCAAACCATACATCTGGTTTTTCTTTGGCATAACGTAATGCATGATCTATCTCAGAGAGTAACTGACAGCTAACCAGTGAGATTTCATCAATAAGTACAAACTCAACACGCTGCCATTCATCACGCAATACTGTACGATTTTGAACACTAATTGTTACTGTATAGTCCTGTTCACTTTCGCCCAGTCGCCTGTTGCCTTTACCCTTTGTCTTTGATTGTATCTTCAAACCGAGTCCTTTGTGAATTGTCATTCCATCGATTAGAGCAGCAGCAGAGCCGGTAGGTGCAAGAAAACGAATTTGGTATAAGCAGCCAAAGTATGTCATCAATTCTTTCAAGGCTTTGACAACATGCGTCTTGCCTGTGCCACCGGGACCGGTGAGCAACAAGTACAGCGGTTCCATTACAGTGTCTGATTTGACTACATAGTTTTGAATAAAATGTTTTGCACAAATCTGAAAGGCACATGCCTGCTTAGCATTTAAACTGTAGGATGTTTGAACAGACTGTAGAACTTTCATTGGGGACTGTTCAACTAATGCAGTAGTATCACTCATATTTGGGGCTTCTGTGGATGTGGTTAATTGTTCTGGTATTGTAGGCGTCATGTAATACTCAGTGTATGCAGGAGTTTTTTCGAGAGTAAACTGAGAGCTCATGTTGCCAGCATTACGTCTTTTCTGCATTACTTGCATCTCTTGCTCATGTAGGGCTGACTTCCACTTCTGCAACTGCAAGTGGGTTATATTATATTTAACAGTGGATAGTGCAGCTATCTTGTGATAAGTGTTGTGATGGAGCCAATTGCACTGTTCAAGTAAAGAGACAAACTGCTGTATCTTAAAGTCATTGACCGCACTTCGTCTATCATGTGATGTAACATCAACATCATCATCTGTGTCTGCTGTAACAGATGAGTACATGGCTTTTGTCAAGTGACGTGATTCTGCTAGCAGCGTCGCTCGCTTGCGCAACCGTTCACTGTCTCTTGCATCTTCGCATTCATATGCTGCCTCCCAGTTGCGCATCTTGGTTTTGCTGAACTCACTAAAGTCATATACACTGAAGGTATGCTGAAAGGTGTCACCGTACTCTACAAGTGGAACTGTATCACTGAATGGTTTAAAGTGTGCCAGCATAAATATTGCATACCTTTCACTATTTTCACGGCGAGGGATCAGTGTACCAATTGGACGTGGAACACGCTCCATATTAAAGTCAACATGCATTGGAGTGAAGTGCTCAACAAGTACATGTGTATCTGCAAGAGGATGTTGTTCCTTTACAGAAAGACGTCGAAGTACACCTAGTCGATCATCTGATGTATGATGATTATGCTGTGCTGTTTTAGACTCTAATGTGAAGTATCTGCAGAAGTCATAGAAGTTTAAGTGAGAAAGAGTGTCTGGTCTGTAGACGTAATCATCAATTTGGTTCCGTTCGAGTAGCTGTCCATTTTTATTCACTTTAATATTGATAGTACACTCTTCAATGTCATCAGCATCAGAATGATTATCCTCACCACTCTGACTTTCAATTTGCATAGCAAATAAATAATGCTCTTTGACATAAAGCAGTAACAAAATAGATAGCAAGGGCTTTGTAGGATGTGATGAAATACTATCGCCTCTCTTACGTATGTACCAGGCTGCTTGCTGAGAGTGGATCTGTTGTTGACGCAAGAATTGAGCCAAGCACCTATTTAGTAAGGTTTTTGTACTGTAACTAGTCAATTGCGAGGATTGGTCATTGCCACTGGGTAAACTTGCTACTGCCTTTGATAACAATGATAGCATCTGATAGGTTTTTAGGTCAACCTTAGTAATATAGTCTGTAATATAAAACATTGCAGCCTTCGCAGCTTTACCAGAAAGAATACATTTAATGTCATGATTATGTCTGCAAAAAACCAGAATATATGGATTGTAGTAGTTCACATTTGCATCTTTACACATCAGAATGACAGAGTTAGTATTACGATCAAAATATGAGCTCTCAACAACCTCATGGGGAAATAAAAATCTGCATTTACCTTCATTACTGTATTTTTCACAGACTTTACGGTGTTGATGACGCTGCAAGACTTCTCCACATTTTTTAATTTCAGTGACAAACACTGACTCCCATTCATTCAGAATATTGAGTGCCGATTCACCAACAATAGGTGGTTGTGGTGGTCGTTCAATACGAGGTTCGTACGTTTGATCAACTTGCATATCAATATTAGGCAAGTGATGAAATATAATGCTCTCCCAGTATCTGAAAAATCGGTATTCAAACTCATGACTGTCACGCAACCTAGCATGCAAATCAGAAGGATTCAGACCTCCAAGTAGCCATAATACAAAGTGACCATGCAGTGTACCACGCTCAGTACATTCAGGTGTACCATAAAATGCACGCAACTTTCCTAAGATTCCACCTTGCCTTTTGGAGCGTCTCTTAGAAAAATCCCAGCCCAAGAGGTCTTCAAATATAGTGTGTATACAAAAGTAGAAGAAATCGCATGCTGCAACTGGATCTTTGGCCAGCCGCAAAGCACGTTCATGTGCAGGCACAACTAGTGGAAATCGTTTGGCCAAGTCTACAGTAGTGTCACCATACATGACTTGGAAAATTGGATTATGTGCAGGCGAAGGATTTATGGTCATGTAAATATGTGGCATGCCAAAGTAACCAAAGTAGCTACGTATCTCATTTCTGACCCGAATTTTTGAGGCTTGAGAACCAGGAATATGTCCACCAATAGTGTTCACATGCTTTAGCAAGTCTAATGCATCTTTTTGCTGGTCAGTCAAATCTGCATATTTACCTTCATTCTCAAGATGGTTAGAGACTGACATAAGCAAGGAGGGTGAAAGAGTGACTAATCTTCTAGCGATAGTCTGAAAGTAGGGCTTTTGTACTGCAAAGTGTGTGTGTAAGTGAGCAGAGCGACGCTGCCATATATTAAGTGCAATGAACATAAACATGTGATGATACCGAAATGCCTTGTCTGCAAGATCAAGATAGTAGTTGACCTGAGTATCAAACTCTATTGGCTTTGGCCTACTAGGATCTTCAAACCCACCAATGCCAAATGGATATAGTGTTGGAAACATACCTGGAAACAAGTTAGGATTGTTGTATTCAGAGACAGGCAGCATACCATGATGAACTACAAGATCAGGTTGCGATGCAGTTGGATTAACTATACTTCTTATTGCCGCAGCAGTAAAGCTTCTCCCACTAAGTTTATCTCCTTCTGGATCTGACATGCCCATTTTCTCCATCATAAGTTGTGGTTCATTTGATAGAGGGCAGCTTTTGGCAAATAATTCTGCAGGATGTTCTGAAAAGCCTGCCGTTTCATCTTGAAATATAAGTGTAGTATCCATTCTGTGATCTTCGACAATTCGTGAACTAAGACCCGGTAACACATCATCTTCAGGATACATATCAAGTGCAGACAGATCAAAAGTCATATGTTTATACAACTTGTTATGACTCTTAAGCCACAGTAAGAAGCTCCAAATCTTACGCTTCCGCACACGATACATGTTTCCTACGTACTCAGGCTTAAACTTATGTGGACCAATAAAAACAACTGTAAGCATACCAGCAACATCGGCAGGTGTTCTTGGAAGCACTGATGCTGTGGAAACAACATTTAAATCATGTGCACATGTGTTTCCATGAAACACCTTTGGCTGTGCAGGGTCAGATGACTGATAAATTCTTGTGACATGTGCAGTGCTACGGTAGATTGCACAAACCATTTCTTCAACCCAGGTTATATCATTGTATTGCTCAGGCAGACAACCACGATACAGATTATTAACTAAGCCATATTGTGGTGTAGTACGATGTTGTATTGCTGTATAGCAGCTCGAACAAATTTTGATAGCTGTGACCATGCCATTATCATAAGTCAGCCCTTTCTTGTCCAACATACAGCCGTCTAACCTCGAGTCCTTAAAAACAAACTCAGAGCTATTCTGTTTAACTACGCAGTTTTCTAGAATGAAAGGATCTGTGATTTGGAATGCAGATAATACTTGCTTATTCAGCAGTAAACCATCCATCTTATATTCAGAAATATGAATCTCATGTGACTGACGAGCACATACAGCACAAATTGAAGGTGAATGCCACTGAGTATGAGTGTAATAATTGTTCAGACAGTTAAGAATCACATTGTGAGGAACAAGTTGTGGCCATGCATCAATATATGCTTTTGTCTCTGCACTGTCCTGTTCAATTTCTAACGCCTTTTCAACTCTACGCTGCTCTTTCTTTGCATCACTGTTTGTATGAGACTCCATGTTTAATTTATCAAAAATCTCAGATGGAACACTTGACTTTAGTAGCTTGAAAATCAGTTCACTACGAGGACTACATAACTCACTCTGAGATAAGAATGGTAAATGACACAAGATAGTATTCAAAAACTTTGAAGATTCAACTTTGAATAAGTACTGGGACAACTCAACAATATGCTCAACTATAACTGTGCAACGTGCATGACGTTTTACCGGCAATTGGTTTGTAAACGTAATACCATAGTTATAAAGTGTTCGCATTAACACAGATGACAAACGGTGAATAAGAACACTAGCTGGAGTGACAAACCAGGGTAATTCTATACATAATTCTACAGGCGGTATGGCATATCCAATTAATGGATGTTCCTCAAAAAGTGGAGAGTTCGCAGAACGTATTGCTAGTGCTACAGGTTCACCATACAATTTAATATACAGAGCACTGAGCAGAGCATACCGGGATTTGAGAAGTTGATCATCACCATGCAGACACTTTGCTACATCTTCATTGGACATGATAGCAACAGATGCACGACTCAATTGAAAGTCAACAAGAAGTCTTCTGCAAATCTCAGACTTGTTACGGTCTTTCTGAGGTATTAAACAGTGAGATGACACAGCTGCAGACTGCAGAGTATGAAGACTTAACCTTTGGAGTGTACGCAAATACTGTTCATCAGACAAATAGAACCATGAGGGATTGAAATCTGCCATGGCTAAAGTCAATCGCTTACGCTACTTCAGTCCGAAGATTTAAAGGTGTTTCAACACAAATCCTTAGTGTACTTGAACAGCGTGCTTGAAGACAAATACTTAATGTGCTTGAACACAAAATATTTAACGTGCTTGAACACGAAATGTTTAACGTGCTTGAACACGAAATGTTTAACGTGCTTAGACACGAACTCAATCAAAACAGCACTGCGAAACTGTGAACACAGTATCACAAATAGCAACTGCATTGTGCAAATTAAACTGTAAGTATCCATTTGAACAAGTCAACAAGCATAGACGCACCTATTTTGCAGCTACACTTGTCCGAAACAGTCGCAAAAAATGCGAAAACTATGTCTTCAAGAGAGCAGGTCCACGTAGATTCTACATGGTTTAGTGGTGAATCAGTAGATTAGTAATAATACGAGAAGAAGAATACACTCACATGCAAAACAGAATGATGTCGTATAGCAACTCGTCGAGGAGCGACACTGAGGTGTAACGTCGTCCAGCAGCGCCAACATCGTCGAGAAATCGAGCGCGCACGTGATGTTTGCGAGCGCCATCCTACGTGAATAGACCTGCGCTGGAACACCGTGGGCAGGTCGAGCGCAAGGGCGGAACGTTCGCGAGCGCGATCTTACGTAAATAGACCTGCACTCGAACAATGTCGACAGGTCCAGTGCAACAGCGACGTTCGCGACCGGAATCCTAGACGGAGTCAAGACTCAAATCGTAAGTGTTATTACTCAACTTATTTACTGATGTTGTTTTCGCACAACTTCATTCGCAGAGGCGTCTGCCGTTTCCCCTTGCCAAAGCCCTCCTCCAGTTCCTGGAGTCGGGGATCTTTGAAGGCCTACATCAGGAATATTGCCCTACGAGGCGTCCCTGAGTACTGAGTGCCCACAGGATGACTGCCACAGATCACTCGTTTGTAACCTAAGACTTGCAGGGACATGTCGGTACAGCAGATGTCGCCTCGTTTGCGAACCCATCTACGGAGAGAACATGGATCCAAGATACATCCGATATCTGGAGATCGAGCACCGATCATCCACTTCAGATCCGCGAAGATGATGCGTCACCTTCACAAACTGGGTCGCTCTGAAATTCTCTGCAAAACCGGCGAACTTTCAATGGCGCATTTGTGTTTTTGTTCGTTAGGATTGGATTTACCTCGAAATTCTACAGATATGGCTGGTATGAAGACATTCGCAGCAAGTTTTGATGTGTGAAAAATGGAGGAAGATGGCGGCGATGGTGTGTTGTCTTATTATTTGCTTTTGAGCTGACGGTACGTGAGCTATACTGCCATTGCTTGTGTAGATTGCGCTCCGCGTAAGATATGAGTGCCAGCTCCTCTCAAAGCAATTCGAAATTATATTGACGATTTGTGTCATATCCGTTGCAAATGCTTTCCCTCTTCCTCGATACCAGTTTGAAACCGGGCTGAAATTTGGAACTTGCCCGTCGTGACGCTGTGAATCCGTTCAACCTGGGCGTTGACCGCTGCGTCAATGGCATGCCGCTCGCCAAACTTGATGACGATGATTCTCGTGTGCAGGCCACAGGGGTACGAAGAGCATCGGGGTTCCGTGGGCAGGACGACGCAGTCGTGCATTGTGTCGCTATTCATTCATTATCCGAAGCCGATCGATGACGATGAAGACACGTAAGGACACCGCTGTTGTTCTGTGGACTGTATCTGACTTTGCTACTGCAGTTTGCAGCGGAGTTGCGCTAGCGAAATAAAGATATACCGTGATCCATTGTGAGACGCACCCGACGCTGTAACCTATTGAACCCGCTTCTGACTCTTTTCGCCGCTTCTGGATGTCGTACTCATCCACAAGGCCGTCCTCAACGATATCCTCCTCCTTCGGGAAGGCCCTTCCCCCAATCGGATCAAAAAGCGCTGGAGGACCGATCTGGCGTTAGATGCATCAAAAGGAAGCTCGAAGCAAAAATTTGAACGAGCGAATGATTGATCTGCGACGGTCTGCGGATCGAATCTGTGTGGAAGCCATCCGAAGGCCCTGGTGGAGCGATGGTCCGTGGAAGAGATAGGCCGTCCATCGATCGCTATCTTGCGATGTACAGCAGTGCTCCAGAGAGGAGGGCCATTGAACGGCAATTTGCGTAGAAGAAAGCATGAACAAAGACAGTTTGAGACGTCCAGCTAGTGGCGGTGAGCAGGACCGGAGGTTGGACGAGCTTTGGCACAATGCTAGATGCAAGCCCCGAGCATACGTCTGGTCCCTTGACGTGTCGCGACGCTCACAACTCTTCACACGCTGACGTCACCGTGCTGTGCTCACGATGGCTCGCTGTGGGCATTACCGCCCTATTTCACATCCCTAGTATGGCGACGGTACCGACATCATACTACGCCCGAGAGATACTGCTGCATCTCGAAGGACGACTTGACATCAGGGTGGATGATGGGGTCTCAACCTACAAGTTCTCGTCTCGAGAGCGGATGTCGTCGCGCGAGTGCGTAATTTGGAATCACCTATGGTCGACCAGTGACAGAGACTTCGAGAAGCCCCGTTGAATACTCCACGTCCTTCACTTCCCTCACTGTTACTCCCCTTCCAGTTGCGGGACCTGTACATGTGGATTGTGCCTCAAAGGCGTACATCGCGTCTGACGTTCTGGACAATATCCAAGGCAAATGAAATTTAGAAGTGGTTGATGAAGGAGACAGGATGGGCCTCTCTGATTGAGCCCTCGTATAGATGTGCGCTGAATAACTGATTCATTGGCCGCAGCCCCAGCTGATCATTTTTCCAGATTTGCGGCGAACCTGTCTAATGTCTTCGGGTTTTAGATAACACATCGAACTTTTCGTCGCATTCCCCTCACCTTATTCCTCTCCAATCACCCATTGAACATGAAACGCGGAGATGAACGAGAACTTTACATTCCCCTGGACTCGCTCTCAATATCCTTCGTTCTTCTTGCGATCCGCTATCGCGTTCATCAGCTGTACCCTCGCGATCCTGAGCTACTGGAGCACATGTGGAAGTTCAACGCGGGCGAGGGCGATCAGACTAAGTGCAGGAATATCAGCGAACCTCGGAAGTGGAAGCAAAGCCTGGAGGATGCTGCGCTCGGCATGACCTTGTTTCCGCCGCAGATGAAGTTGCGGGTGGGGAAGTGCGAGCGGCATCGCTAATGAGGACACAGTCTTATCCCGCCCGTTTGCCTGCCGTTACACTGGATGCACTCACGGGTGCGACGGAACGTAATGGATGAATGACGGCGGCAAATCCGAGCAGGCGGTGATCGACCTTGTAGAAGAGGATGCTCGACTTGCGGCAAGTGTAAGCCGGTCGTTTTCATCACTGCTCGCTAAAGACAGAGGCGCGTCCAGTACACTCGAGGTGCCCATGCACAATTAGGACGACCCGCATAGACGTTTGTGGCTGTGCTTTAGATCTTATCTCATGGACCTCCGCTACTCTCCCGGGGCCCCGTTAACAGGAGAAGATATTGGCGAAAACGTTGTTTGCCATGTCTTCAGCAAAACATGCACTGACGAAGTTCAATGGGACGGTGGACAAAACACTACACGAGGAATGCACATCCCGTGCTGGACGCACTGCGTGTGCCACGGCGAGCAGAAGTGGCTGAAGCGACTAGGGAGGGCGCTCGTTCTGGCCGAAGACGCTCGTGTTGAACTCCTAGAAACCATCAAATTCTCCCTCACGCGTGCCAAACTGGGCTTCCTATGTCCCGCAAAACCTCCACGGATAACTCACCGGCTGCGCTCGCGGAGAGGATGTTGTTTGCTAGCTACCGCAGGGCTGGCCGAGGCCCGCCATCGCCGCGTTACAGGTGGCGCAGGATGTGTAAGCGCGGTTCTTAAGAATCGACGACCCGGAGGGTAGCCCGATAACGGAAGATGTGGGCCAAAATCTGAGCGAGAGGCTGGGAGATGAAGGTTACACCACCTGGGGGCGGTGTGTTCGCATTGGGCTGTGAAGGCAGTTCGGCACTCGGCTGCGAACAGTTGCACAAATATACGCCAATTGCAAAGAGTGCGGACTTTTACCGTGTTCTCGAGTAGTAGCGTAATCAGCGAAAATTGAATGTTCGAGTAGGTGATGAATCGTTGAATTGCGTCGTCGCACGACGGTCTGAGTAAAATCTTATTATCTGAGGTCTGAGGAAATGCAGGACAACATACCGGACGGCGGTGACGTGGAGAGCGATTCTTGGCCGTGATAACATGCGCCCGTCGAGGCTGTATTCGCCGATGCGTAAGCCCTCGCAAGTATTGACAATCGCGGTGATTGAGGCCACCGCATGAACGCCAACTGACCGCTAGGAACCCCACGGGCTCACATTTGAGAGAACGTAGAACAGTAGCGGCATTGTAGGAGCAACGTCCTTCTTTGTTCGCACTTTGATGCTCGAATGCCAGACGTCTTGGCAGACGAGGCGGAGGAGTACACGCCCAGGCATGGAAGTCGATTCGGAAGCCGTGCAAATATTACCATCACACAACATAGGCGAGCACGTTAACGACAAATATAGCTCTAGATGTAAAAATACAAGTGAGTTCCAGACTTTTGAGGATATATCGACGAACATTGATTATGGAGGTCGATGAGAGCGCCTCGGAGTATTGCACGGTCACCTCCGGGGAGCATCGGGGATCGTCGACAACGCTCGTAACCTGTCAGGAAGGTCAGTGAGTAATCGAGCATGCGCTGCATTACTGGATGGTGAAGGCAGAACATAACGGTGGGAATAGTGGAGCATGCGAAGACGTACTTCGCAGTGAATTCACTCAATGGCAAGCACTTCGAGAACAGCTTGCAGGAGCTCACCACTTCCGCCTATTCCCCGCCAGCCTCTCGCAAATGTATGGGACGAGTATTTTGCGCGTCCCCGAAGGATGATTATCCGGGTCAGATGTAACGATCCTGACCGTTCTCGAGGTTGGGGGTAGGCGTATCGAGAATGTCGATCCTGCGAACGGGGCACGCGAAGCCGAGAGCATGCATGGTAGTCGGTCGGGCAACCGCTAGAGTAAGACAGAATGCGCCATGTCATCCCACTTCCCGTCCACGTAATACCACGAAACCGGAGGACGACGAGCGTATAGTTTGAGCAAATACTAGTCAAGAGGGGGGCGAAAGTATAATTTCAGACATCGTCAGGACCCCTGATAATACATATAAAGGCTACCTCTAAGTGGTGGGGTTCTGGTCCGGACAGTTTCTGGGTCATTTTGGTCCGGACACGGCTCAATCCTCCAGCTACAGGCCGTTTTGGTCCGGACGCGGATCATGCCTATGTAAAATCACTAATTTTTTCTCCCCGGCGCCGCGCGGCACCTGAGAGCCCTCGAGCAGTAGTAATGCATGTAAATTAAACGAAGTAATACGTTAGCAGCCAACAAAGCAGAGCACCCTCAAGTTTCCTCGTCCGAATCTACCGCAGCGTCGCGGGTACGCCGCGGTGGTTTCCCGAGCTGCCCTACAGCAGTTTGAATCGCCCGCAGCGCATTCTCGTTAGTCAAGGTCTTGTAGCGTTGGAGGTCGCTCGCGGATATCTCGACTTTGGCTGTCAAGGTCTTCGGAGCCGTGTCAAGCATGCAAAGCAAAGTACCAGGGGAGACATGTGCATAGTGCTTCATCTGTCCCCTGACGGCATTTTGAGGGATAGCAGCGAACTGGCGTCCAAAAGCGTAATCGAACACTTGTATCGCAATGTAAGATGCCGCAGTAACGAGCGAGATGCTCGGTACCCATGAGTGTTTCCCGTGCTTGCCTCCGCCTTTCGTGTAAATGGACAAGACTGTTCATACCTGAGTAACCTTCACGTAGTTGAAAATCACAATCTGCTTACCACGACCTAACTTCACTGAATTCTCCAGCAGGAAAAAAGCGAACCCGGGTCCTCCTTGACTGGAATTGGCCGGACACAATGGCGCGATAGATGACACGCCACCTTCTTGCAGCACGGCCAAGTTGAAATGTTCAACACTCTTGTACACTCCTCGTCGTCGCGTCAAGAGCTGTCATAGACACGGTGAGCAAAGTCGGAGACAGGAACAGTATGAATTGACCTTTTTGGCTTGGGATGTTGCAACAGCTGCAGCATTGGCCGCGTTACCTGACTTCTCGCGATCAGCGGCAGTACTCGTCGAGGTGTCTTCTGAACTTCCACTTATTCCAGGATTCTTCCATCTTGCCGCACGCTCCAATCCACTTCCGACTCCGCGCTCTTGCTCCTGTTTAATGATGTCTTGAAACTGGCGCAGCAATAGCCGTCTCGGTGATTGACCTGCATCGTCTGTCTGGCCTCGAGTCCGTACACCAGATGCGGCCTGCTTCGTTTGATGGCTACGCCGAAGCGTTACGAGCTCTCTAATATCCACGTCGACAGCGTCCTCGAAGCTGGATTGGAGTGCATAGTCTGCGGATGGAGATGAACTGTCCAGCGCTGGACCGCGGCTCTCTGTGAGGCAATGCTCGATGACATTTGCCACATCAGCTAATATTTCTTCCTCTTCGTGCTCTTCCCACTCCACCAGTGATGCTCTGGTACAGCTTTCATATCAGGTTATGCATTCACAGAGAGATACGTTGGACGCACATTTTCATTGATTCCTCTACGGAAAGAGAGATAGCCGCATGAGTCAACTTCCGTACCTCATCTTCGCGTCTTTCAGTGCTAAATTCCATTTCTTCCACAGCGGCAAGTATACCATCGAGGTGCTCAGCCTCCTGCTCACCATCTTCAGTGTCGGAGACATAGTCACTGTCAGTTTCGTCCTCCCCGGAGCATCCCGCAGCAGCTGGTCCAACTGACCAACTTGGTGTTGAGTGTGTCGAAGATGACACTGTTTCAGGAAAAACACCAAGCAGAGCGAAGAGGCTCTGAGCTTCCTCATGTGCAATGATAGCCATAGCATTGATGTCTTCATCCGATGGGAAGGTGCGCAGGTTAGCTAAATCAGCACCGCGAGAGTCTGTGTGAGTATGATTGTACCCTTGGGCACGCGCTTTCCCATTGGCATTCGAGCACCTGGACTTCAACGCAGATTCTTGAAGCTGTACCAGCAGTTTGGGCACCATATATACAAAGTCAAGCATTGTAAAGTCCTTGACTATCACACGGCAGAGCCCGAAGACGTGTTCACATGTTTCCGTTGTCAACAACCAAGGCATGAGTGGGTAGCGGCCGTTGAGGTGATCACGATAGACATATACAAGTTGAATGATCCCCCGTATCAGTATGCCGACGATAGCGCGTGCTTGAGGTGAGATAAAATGTTTTGCTTTGGAGTAGCCAGCCCTTTCGAGGAAGGATTCCCACATATCCATGAAGAAGAATGCCCGTAGAGCCAGCCTGATTCGCTCGATGTGAGACAGATGTCGGCTCAGGTAGGCATCCATCAGCTCTCCGAAGACAAATAGGTAAACAATCACACCAAGGTGTTCGTCGACATTGTGTTCCGTGAGCCATTGAACAGTGTCAGCGGCAAAAAGACGGCAAGCAGCATTGTCGTCTTGGCGATCTATCTTCTCGACATCACGGCGAAACAATGGACCATCCTCAAAGGCGATCTTGCGAAATAGAGGGTACATGACTGGTTCGTTACCCAGAATCAGTAAAATAGCGCCGGAGAAGGCATTGTTCCGCATCGTCTTGCTCCCATGCTTGGGATCTTGCAGCATTACGATGGGCTGTCCTGTGTCGTTAAAGCATGAAATCGAGAAGTCGAGAGCAGCACACCCTCGGACAGGATGTTTAATCTTGTACGAGAGGTGATGCGAGGATGTCTCGAGGAAGAGGGATTGTACGTTGCGCTCGATCGTGGCGCCATCACATGCATATGAGACCACCTTAATCTGGTGTTCATGAAGGCCGGTCAAGATCTGCTCCAAGTATAGAAATAACTCCGGTGCCCGAACATTATTCGAGATTGGGAGGGCAGCCAGAATAATTGGAGCGATATTGGGTAATGGAATTTGCAAGCACCAGAGCCGAACCTGTTTGTAAAGGTAAGAGACATTACTATTTGCTGTGCCGATAGCCCTGAGATAGTACTCACTTTTGTCGCTTTCTGTAAGCGTCCTTGTGAGACGGCGTCAGTGAACTCCTTCGGATTTGCAACACGGAGAGGTTCTCCCGTGCCCCCGGCTATGTAGAAGCCGTCCTTCTCCTTGTCATAGTAGGGCCGAAATGCGGGATGCAGCTTCGTGTCATCGCAGCTAAGACCCAAAGGACCATCATAGTCAAGTACTTTGAGGTGCTCGTCTACATCAGCAAAACCCAACTTTTTCTTGCAGAGCTATTTTGACTTTTTGGTCTTACAACCCTTATTTAAGGCGATAAGTCTTCAAATAAGTATCAATAAGTCTGATTTCAGACACTCATGTAATATGCATTAGGCCCTTTTTGACCTTATATCCTTAAATAAGGATCATAAGTCCATTTAAGTCATTTAAGCACCCTTTTAAGTAAAAGTTGAGTTTTGCTGATGCTACCAACATGAATGTTCATTCAGATATACTAACAGAAAACTGAGGTTGACGTGCTTCATTATATCTGACACAGAGTTATAAATGCAACCATAGCCAAGTACATGGTGAACGCACCTGAAGCTACGCTCACTGCGACCAGGTAAACTCTGCGTAATGAACCGATAGGCTTTCGGACTGTGAATGTTGATGATATGCATAAATTCGTCAAATGCAGGTGCATATTTGAGGTTCTGCATTCCAACACCACGTTCGAGCTTGTCGTGCTTAAGCATTACAGCTTCAACCAATCCCAAGAATATATCATCCTTGAAGGTGCCGTTCAGTGCACTGATTGCAAAGCGGACAAACGGTGATTGGTTGGCATTCTATGTAGGTCCTTAGCGAAATCTATCATAGCATTCGAGATAGAGTAACGTACCGGCTGCTCAATAATATCACGAAGGCCTACAATGCGGCCATACAGTTCCGCGAGTGCCTGTCCACGATACATCTTATTTGTGAACTTGCAGTTCTTGTCAAGCTTCAATGGTACATGGACTGCATTCTTAAAGTCCTTGTTGACCCAGAGGCTGTGGCAAAGCTCACATGGTGACAGTGGTGTGCTACCGTGGACGATGACTGTCTTTTTGCATGAGATAGAAAAGACTACCTGCAAACTCCAGTCATTATACCACCCCAACCCGTGCTTCTGAGTTGTTCGAACAAGCTTTTGCTGCTTTGTTGATAGCTCCTTGTATCACCGACTGTATTTTTCCATGGCAATGACAGTGACAGAGCGTGCTCCACTGCCGGCAGCTCTCGTACGTGTAATATATGTTGCAACCTGCAGGTGATGCTCGGCAGTGAGACCTGGGCAAGGATATCACTGTGATGTAGGTTCAATAGGCAAAGACTTCATACGCGAGTTCCAAGAGTCCTCCTTATCCATCTCAATTAATGTAGGCATGCCAGCACCAGAAAGCTTGGTGGTCTTGCCGGGACCCTTGCAGGCTTTCAGATGGCGCTTGAAGTGGCCGATGTTGTATGGCTCCTGCATGGTAATTTCCTTGTTACACGGGATATGTTGAACCTGCATAACATTGTCCTTAAAGAATCCGGTTTGTTGGTCTAGAGCACGAATTTTGTCCTGCCATTCCTCAAGTCGCTTAGGATTGGAATGAAATGTACCAGCCCTCACTTTAGAATTGAGAACGTAACATGTGATGCTTGAGCGTGACGTTCCTCTCGCTTCATTACTCGGTGTTTCCCGATGACGCTTCTTTGTCAACCTTCCTGAGCCGCTCTTGGGTGATGCTATGTTGAGTCCTTCAACATCTGAGGCAGTCCGTTTCTTGGTGTTTTTGCTCAAGCTGCTTGGAATGTTCAATGTGGCCTGAGATCTGGCTGCAATCTTTGTCTTTGTAAAATTGGGTAGAGCTCAGTCTCGGTCTTCATTATGTCGTCTCGGCCACCTTCACTATTCTCCACGTCCACCTCAGCAAAGTTCTGGCACATCTGATCACCAATCTTGAAGGGCTCTTCTTGCTCAGTTCATGGACCTGGAACACCATGTGTTGCATTGAATGACAACTCCGTGACTTGATCGACACTGACACCTGTAACAGTGTCATGGGTGGAAGGAATCGTCGATTCCGTGGCATCATCAGTCACTGCTCTGTCCTCGTAGCTTGCATGCATCACTTGAAGATGCAGATTTGATATCACATCATCAGGTTTGTAGGCTTCAGCATGGCAATTGGATGAGCTCAGATCGGGGTTTTCAGCGGCATCACTGGTATGACACAGAGCTACCAAGTCCACCTGAGTTTCATGTGAAGAATACAGCGCAGAGGTGTGTGATACATGTTCATTGATGCCCAAATCCTCCGCCTCTCGAGAGTCCGCAAACTCCAGAACATATTCTGATGTGTCCACAGGATTGAGTAGATGAGGTATAGCCATCTTTGGACAACAGATAGGTGTGGTGTCGGAGACATGCGGCAATGAATAACATTCATTAGTGCAGTTTCTGGGCCTGCCTTCATTATGTCGTATTTCATCCATGACATGTGTCTCCTGTCCCTGTTCAGTCGGCATAATGGCTGCTGCACTCTGCCAGTGTGCGCATATTAGTAAGCGTCTCCGTATAGTCCACTGTGTTCACTCACGTGATCCTCATGGCTGTCACAGAATATATGGAACCATTGCACTCTCTCCAGCTCTTTATGCTGCACCGTCCATAGTGGATCACCAAACACAGCGTGCGCGATGGCATTGACCGTGCAAACCCCATAAGAGAAGTCATCTTGCTGGATCCCATGTGTGAGTCGGTTGCCACACTCACTGAAATGGCTTTTGAATCTTGCTGACAGCCACTGCTCCAGCTTGTCGAGGAGCAATTTGGGTTTAGAGATGTGGTATCCAATTGAGTCCGCTATGGTGACCTTGTGAGTGTTTGCACCATGGCATTGACCGGCAAACTCACCGTAGGAGATTTCATACTGCATGAAATTGATCTCAAAGGCTATCCAATGGTTATGTTCTGGAAGAAATGCTGGAAAGTACAGACATCTCTGCTGATCCTTCTGAATGAGTTCCTCGACCTTTCGCAGCATGGGAGGTAGAGTTGTGTCATTGTGATAGTCCTGCATATTCATCTTCAGGACCGCTGCAGGGAGCACAAGATTTGCAATGATGACTTCCTGAGAGAGCTGAGCATCGACCTCTGCACGATACTTGAGGTGATTCATCATCATGTCAATATGATTATTGGACAACCGGTCATCGGAGAGGAATGTTGTGAAGGTAGATGTCCTTATATTGCCTGTGCCAAGAGCTCGTGTCTGACCATTCCAACTTGATGCATGTAGCCTCATTCGAGCATGTTCGAATGCCTCATGTGTTACAGGATCGTAGCGCTGATGGGACATCCAGTTGTAGCAGCACTTCCACCGTGCCCAAAGGTGAATAATGTCCTGCATTTCTGACCAATACTGCACAGTCCACAGATTGTAATATGTGTCCGCCATGCTTGGATCCAACACTGACCGAGCACTGTCAAGCAATGCTTGGCCAAAGTATGCTCTAAGGTCAGCCAATAGTCTCCGCGGTGGGATAGGATGAGTACTGAGACACCCAGGATCCATGTTAGGTGGGTGCTGACTGAAACATCTTTGCACCTGTGAATGTACAAGAGCGGAACTCTGCATCGGCATTGGCAATTTAAGGAAATCAGTCACCGTAGAATCTGGGTCCAAGATATTCTTGATTTTTTATATACCTCGGGTACCCTAAGAGCATCCTGGTATATGTTCCACAACCCCTGCGGTATGTCAGATGAGTCCGATGGCCATTTTTTGCCTGCAGACACCAGTCCTTTTGATGGAAGCTCTCTTGGGGAAATATTGAATCAACTACAATGACTTCTATTGTAGGCGAGGTGGTACCGAGGCATAGAACGATGGGATTCGCAGGTGATGTCCGAGTGCTCTCACATCAACGGCTTTTGCAATTTTTTTCTCAAATAAATTGATTTTTATCACTGCTAAGTACACATATGGGCATGCATGAATGGGTCGCATCCAGACCTAGCCTGCACGTGGGCGGCGTCTGGCGGCCAACCCCTCCCGGAGGTCCGGACGAGATGAAGCCTTCAGCGGCGAACCCCAGTTAGGTCTGGACATTGCACTAAGGAGTTCGGGCTCCGGACCCCCATTTTGGTCCAGATTGACTCAAGGTTCCAGCGATTTTGGGCCAATTTTGGTCCGGACACGTAGGTAGCCTTTATATGTATTATCAGGGGTCCTGTAATACACCACCACCACCACCAAGAATGAGCCACTGCAGCAGATCTCCGCATCTTCTCCTCACGTGCAAGACATGAGTTTTAGACCACAGCATTGACAGATGCTCTGCGGAGCAGAGTTGCAATCTCGGAGCTTCTTATTCCCCAGCTGTCCACAACACATTGCACACAGCTCGTCCTTTAGCCCGAGGGTTTAAATTAAGGCCATCTGCAAGAATTTCATGGCAATTTTACACAAAACCTTGTCTGAACCTGACATCAGTAACCCAATTCACGGTAAGTGACGTACTTACGAATGGAGCACAATAACCTAGTGTCACCTGCGTGATCGAAACGTGGAGACAAAATAAAATAGAAGTCACGGATGCTCAGCGTGAGTGAATAACAAGTGTGTGCTGCTCTCGAGGCGCAACCTCCAGATTCCAGGAAAATGAGGTGCGCGACTGCCTGATTTGTGAGATGCGCCCGGGTGGCGTTTGCCGTAGTTGAGAGTGGAGAGGGGTGAGTTTGAATTTTCACGTGATAATCATGTGTGTTGGCTGATATGTTTTCGGGATAAAAATTGTTCGTACATCGCCCCCCTCCACTCGAAACTACGGTGGGAAGGAGCCTGCCCTAGACAGTAATAATATGCGCACTGCACAGGGATCTGGCTGTCCGGCGGATTCCGGCGGACCCCACAGGCCCGACCTTCATGCATTCATGAAGAGCTAACGGGTGTTGGAACCAAATGCAGGCATAGTCTGCAGTATTATTGTCCCCTGCTTTACTGAGAAAGTGTATTTAACGATACATATCTGCGGTGACAAGTCTAAGTATTTAGGACTCTTGAAGTTACTTTGTTCCAACTTCGCACATATGTGCGCGTCAAAATCAAAAGACCATCTGGTTTTCGCGTTTTTATCTCTCTTTGTCACACATCTCGATCTGAACCGGTATTATGTAGTACCTTGCTAATACCTTCACTAATCCTTACCGTCGTAGCCAGAAATAATACGTAGCCAGAAATAATATCTATGTCGCTGCGCGTACAAACTCTAGTGTAACACTGGTAATCTTGGCTCTCTGTTGACGTTGTCCTTGTCCTTCTTTGCAAAATCCCCTTGTTACAGACTCGTCAACAACCCCAATATTAATCTCAGGATCTTGGGAAGGTCTCTCATTACTATAGATACCATATCCGGACGTCCAGCGATCAGCTTTGAACTCTTCAGCAACAACGCTGACTGTCACTCGCTAGACCCGACCTTTGCATTAAACCATGATGGTTGGTTTGATCCACTCAGAAGCTGGAGCTGTGACATTTACCACAGGCTTCCCAAACACTATTTGATGCAGAACGATGCCGCAGTGTGCCAGTCGATTGATCTCCCTCCAGACACAATTGATTTCGCTCATCGAATGTTCGATGCAGCTCGGAACGGCGAGACAGAGCTCTTGACCCAGGCTTTGAATGCAGGTCTCCCCGCAAATCTCACCAATGAGAAAGGTGTGTTTCGACAATCGCCCCTCTAACTGCAGTTGATGTCAATGTGACTATTCCTGTCGCAAGGAAACACGTTGCTTATGCTGGCGGCCTACAGCGGCCGTGCACCTTTGGTTCAAGGACTCCTTACCAAAGGTGCTGATCCTAACAGAATCAACGATCAAGGTCAATCACCTATTGCAGGCGCCGTTTTCAAGGGAGAAGACGAGGTTGTGCGCATTCTCGTCAATGGAGGTGCCGATCCTCGACTGGGCACCCCGACCGCCATACAGACGGCACGAATGTTTGCCAAGAAGGATCTGCTGACCGTTCTCGGTGCAACGGAGGAGGATATGAAAGACGATATGCCCACGCCTTCCGGCCTTCCAACCTGATGAGAAACATTTACTGAGAAAGGCACGCAGTTCATGACTTACGATCTCGTTGCCATGCTCAAATTATCCCCACAGCGTAAGATATATCCTGGAGGCGGTATATATGCACAGATTGTAACACATAAGGTATCATATCATCGACATGTCTACCCTAGTTGGCCACCCCAACCGCCGGCACCGACACCCATCTCTTTGCCGACTTCCTTCAAGCATTCTTTCACCAACGTTCTCGCATCGAGTTCGACAGCGCGTCCTTGGTCCATATCTCCGGTAGCTACTTGGCTCCAGCTCACGCTCCTCCTCGCCTCTTCGGGACTGGCGGTACTCGAGAGCGATCGCCGGGGTGCATTTGTCATCACCCAAGCAGTGGGTGTCTTGCGTGGAATGGAGACAATCTCGCAGAGAACGGGGTAGAAATGGAAGAGCGGCGCCTTCGACGACCGTTTGACCACATCGGCGATGAGCTTTGACGTCTCCAGTGACTGATCGATTTCTGATATGTATATCAGAGATGTATGAGTGAGATCACAGTACTCAGGGCAACACAAAATACGAACTCGGTTGGTCAATGCAGTATTTCGAGGGCGAATCGGACAGCGCGGCCCACAACGTACCCGGCCAAAGTTGCAAAGCCAATAGTTTTTGAAGAACGTACAACAATTCTTCCTCCCGAGCTCTGTTGATTCCCTGTAAGCAGAAGTGCATGGATATCTCGCCGAGATCACTCACCGAGGGAAGGGTAAATTTCCACGCAAGGCTTCGTCTGCTACATAGCTGACAAGAGTGATCCGGCATCGTTCAAGCAGCGACGGAAGGCTCAAGGCAGCCACGCGTTTCCTCGACTGCACGCGGTCTGAAGAAAAGGGACTAAACAAATACACGTAAAATCGCAAAACTCAGCCTACCTTGAGCAGTATCTGAACATATCAAGAACAGCAAGTCAAAACACCAGTAAGAGAAGCGTTCTCGAGGAAGGAAATGCCCGTTCTCCGTGGTACCGATCCCAAAGTTAGGGTCACCGAACCGCTCTGTCATCTCGAGCTCATGAGAGTCGCGCTGCCCCTGGGTTTTCGCTCGCTTGCTGGGCTCCTTGGCATCTAAGGGAGAATCGGGGATAGATGCAGGGGAGGGAGGTTGATAATCCACAGGGTCGCGCAATCGACTGCCCTGATGCAGAACTTTCGCAAGCTGTATTACGAGGTAATCCGGCACAGATTGGTCGCCCAAATACGGGACAACATCAATCTCCAATGCACCAATTAGTGCAAGGTCGAAGTTTTCCTCAGCTTCTTGGACGTCCAGTGGGAATGTCTCCGCGACAGAGCTGTTAGCACACCGTTGTCGGTACTTGGACAGAGCAGGGCTGGTCATCGCACGCACCAGTCGGCGAGTATACCTCCGCGGAAGGCCTCTACGACCTGTCGCCAAATCCCTTCCTGATGGTCACCGAGAACTTCTGCTACAGATTGTTAATGTGAAATACCAACTGCTATATGATGCGCCTACCTTCCCCTAAATAGCGCATCTGAGGGCCACATTCTTTCACGATCCGCAGGAAACTCGAGGATGCAGTCTTCCACAGAGGAAGGTCTTTGCCAAACTTTGACGCCGCCGGGCATTCGTACTTCAGCTTTATAGGAATAGCGTAAGCCTGAAAGGACGCGGCCACCCGTTAGTCGCAGTGTCAGCGAAGGACGGCTCAAGACCTACTGAGAAAATCGTCTCCAAGGTACCATCAATATATATCGCGGCCTGGGATTTGAATCGCAGGAAAAGCTCCACAAGCATGGGCATTGTCTTCTTTGAGAGCGCGATATATGTCACACGTTTTGGTGCAGGACGAGGTTGGTTCGAGCTAGACGGGCTGGCGATCAGGGGCGCAGTCGTGTCCTGTACATCAAACGCAGCGAGGAAGGGAAGAGTCGCGAATTCGGAGAGGTCGCGAAGAACTAGAGAAGGTGCTCCAGTGGTGAACAGGTCAATACTGTCCACAGCTTCCATCACCGCTGCCTGAACACCCGGTCCTTTAGACAGGCAGTATCTGTAAGAATTCGAAGGCTGACCTGTACCGGGCTAAGAGCGTCTATGTCTGGCCTGAAGTCTGGTGAGTTGGGATAGGTCACAACACCTGCACGCAGTCATGGGCTTCGAATGCACGACGTGGAGATAGTCTTAGAACTCTACCTTTAAGGATGGACATTAGACGTCCGAGCCGGTCCAGAGACCATTCTTCAGCCTTGAATTTCATACCGATCGATCTTGTGCTACGGATGACATCGACGAAGGCCATAAGGCTTTCCTGAGTGAACGGTTTGACAGCTGGTGGAGTATTTGAGGTCGCTTTTGCAGAAGAGGCAGACGGATTTCTCTGTAGCACTGCATCTCCCATGCTATCACACGCCTGCCACACACGCTCAAGCGCTTCCAATGCACGAGTTGTCACCTCGTCGTCAGTATCAGCATATGCTTTAATAGCCTTGTCCAAACATCGAAGTGCCGGCGCGCTTATTGAACGATTGTCTCGAAGCCACGAATCTTGCATATGACCCACAAAAATGTCCCAGGCATTGACGAACGAGTCAAGTCGCATAATCTTGGAAGTCAGGAAGTCTTGGAATATAGAACCGATTGATTGCAGAGCAAGGATTTTAGACTCATCCCACTGCAGGTCCAGCGGAGGCGATTCTGCAGTGCTGGTGGCCTCAGTCTGTCGAATTGCAGCGGTCATCGCGTCAAGAAGCGGAAATGTGACCTTCCAGATACATTCATCCCAAGTCGCCAAACTCAGCGTAGCTCCATAGAGCTGAAGGCTGCGGAAAAGAGTTTGGATAGCTCCAACACGGACTTCAGGGCGAGCATCGGTGCACAGGCCCAAAACTTCGAGTAGCAAAAACATCCACAAAGCGCTGTACTCAGGTTCTTTTTCCACGTCCTTGCGCTTCGCCTGTATTGAGTCCGACACCCCCCAAAGTAAACTCTCGGCCGCCGTGAGAGCGATATTTGTATCAGCTTGTCGGCCAAATTGGCCGAGTGTACTGATACAAAGGCGGAGATGTTCGGGGGACAACGAAGATAGCGAGTCGCAAACCAGAGTCAACGACTGGAAGGCGATCTTGACAAGGGAAGTGTATCCCTTGTCAACTACGTAGCCTAGAGGAGGGGGCTTGTTTCGCGCAGTGTCAGGCGTGGAGGGAGACGTAACGAATGTCTCAGGATAAGACGGTGGTGATGCGGGCTTGCAGACACTACTCAGCATCTCGAATATTGTCTCCCATCCCACCACCAGTGTGTGTCCGGATGCCTGAAGAATCTGGTGCAAGGTCTCAAATCCCATGCGTCTTAGTTCCACGGTCGTACTATTGCTGACAGCCGTGCTCTCTGGAATGACTTGCTGTGCCAGGACATCCAGCACTTGACGCTGAACCCTAGGCTGCAGATCACCACTAGTTGTAATGTTGCGAGGCACTACAACCAAGATGTCATCGAGGATACGAGCGGCTTGAGTTCGAATAGTAGAGGGAGCAGCAGCGTTTCGGATAACAGAGAGCAGATGACTC
This sequence comes from Sparassis crispa, assembly GCF_003851025.1. Taxonomy (NCBI): domain Eukaryota; kingdom Fungi; phylum Basidiomycota; class Agaricomycetes; order Polyporales; family Sparassidaceae; genus Sparassis; species Sparassis crispa. The sequence continues at coordinate 1,495,911 of NW_020939754.1, read as the reverse complement.
GTGATGGTGTCCCATGCGATGTCGGAAGACCTGTATATAAGGCGGTGTATGTTCGAGGTTGATACGCCACCCAATTTGCTGATTCCAAAGTCTCCAGAGCGCTATTTAACACGTTATTCGTGATCGTAGGGAGAAATCAACAGGAACCACTTACGAGAGTGTGAGGCAAATGTATCCCGCTGACCCTTCTACGATGTTCTGGTAGTGGCGAGAGACTCGCGCTGGTCACCAGCTCTTCGACGGAGTCTGTCTCCACCACAAGCGGCTCGTTGCCCTCGGACTGCATCCCGATCATTGCAGCACTCAGCTTGCACAGAGCGTTCACAAAATCGCGGAATGCTCCATCATCTAAATTCTTGGATGCATCGAAGAGGCGCTGTATCGCGTGCTGTAGACTGTCGGCATCCAAGTCAGCTAGGAGAGGATGCCGTGCGTGAGATTGCTGTTGTGGTGAAGCGACAGTGCCCGTCTGTGCACCAGTTTGGGAACCGCTTGAGGCCGTACGACCTCCGGGAAGATTAATCGCACCAGGTCCAATCGTATTCCGTTTAGCGGTAGAAGGGCGCGCGCCCCTGACTGTAAGGACATAGTCCGCATTCTGAAGTGCCTCTAAAATGTCGAACCAGCTCTCCCCGAGACTTCCTGCGAGGAAGAGAGCACTAGCAACGAGAACTTTCAAGCAAGCCATGTTCCGCTCCGACAATCCTGGTGGTTGCACCGCTCCAGAACCCGAAAGGGACAGACCCAAATTTTCGGTGATTGCACTAGCGGCACTGCGGGGCGTCATGGACTCGCCATGCGGATGCGAATAGGAATCAAGACTGGTGACTACACGAGTGGGTATAGCCAGTCTAGCAAGGCTTGTGAAGAACGCATCGCGTGGAGTCGTTAAGCCGAGCATGCCAGATACAGTAGTAAGGGCTTGGTAACTTGCGAGCACGTCGACAAAGAGTTCGTCGGATAGATTGGTTGATATAACAAATGACAGTGCAGCAAGGAGAGCAGGCCATCCACTCTCCACCATGTCACGCACTGTTCGCAACTGCTTCGTGGTGGCTTCTTCCGGCGGTAGAGATGACAGATCCAGAGCTGGCGGTGCCCGGATGACAGGCTCGCCCGCAGCCCTCGGTCTCTGAACCATGATCGAGTTATAGAGTGGGGTTGTAAGAGAAGCAAATCCTTCACAGAGGGCGACAAGACACTGGACACCCAGAAGGTAGATATACGGTTCCGGGATAACCGGAGAATCTGCCTTGTCAAGTTGATCGATGCTGTGTGCGAGCCATTGATCCAAACCACTACTATCAAAGAAGCGCTAGACTTACCATTGCAGCTTCATCGCTGACCCATGCAAGGTTAGCCCAGCTTCGGATCCAATCATGCTCGCAACGCCGGAGACGGTAGCGCTAGCTGCATTGGCGACCATACCCGCCACACCTCCCACATCGAGTGCGTATGAACTTAAATCAGATGATGAACCAGCGTGAGTGGGAACACCGACACCGAACATCTGGGAGCACACGCCGAGCATGGCAGGTTTTTCGATGACGAGGCGCTTCAAGGCAGTGATCAGGGATGTAAAGACTTTTGATCCTCCGTCTTCCGCGTCATACCGATCCCAGACGTTGCGCATCAGCTCGGCGTCACTGCACAATCTGCGTACAGACAGAAGTTACATAAGAACGCAGGCTAAACAAAGCGATATGTGCATACTCACCCGCGCATGATTTCCATCGCAAGTACACGCATCCAGAGTGGCCGAGGACCATGTGGATGACCATCAACAGCCTCGGCCTCGCTGCCATCAGTGCCTATAATCTTGATCAGAAGCACTAAGAACACCTCCGACTCAGTCTTCAGCTCCAATGAAAACTGTTTCAAAAGGAGGAATACAACGCGCGTAGCGCGCAGCGTGAGGGGAAAACTCGGTCGATCGGAGAGCGATTTGAGCAATAGTGGACATAGATGGTGCTGCAACAGTAGAAGTAATTCTGTATGCTATATCTTGATACGTCAGTATTCGTATGGGTATGGGGCGTCATCGTTTACCTTCCTGAAAAGATCATGATAGTTTGTAAGCACACTTTCTATCAATTCCAGGGCGAAGGTCTTGCGCAGCACTTCGAGCCTCAAAAAGTGTGGGCGCTCCGCATTTGCCAGCAGGCAGAGATCTTGAAACACAGCGAACGCGTCTTGAGCCGACGGGCCGAGAGTCTTCACTGTCCCGTTCGGCAGGCTAGTCTCCACAAGAGCATTAACATCAACTTCATCTCTCTTGTCTTCGTCAACCACCTTGTCAACCACAAACATCACCAGCTGCCGCAGGGTTGCTGCAGCTGTTGAAGATACCACCGCGATTCGCGATTCCTGCAGCCTGAAGCATAGCAAAAGAGCCTAGGATTGCATTCCAGTCAGCGTCTCATGTAGTAATAATGACATGACTAATAGCACAGACATCACCGAGTAGCTGACCATGAACTGCCGGGAAGTTCGTGATAAGTGACAAGAGCGTCTGTAGAATACGCAACTGGATGTCAACTCCTTGGTTCATGCATTCACTCATCGTGTTCATAATAACGGGAACCGCGGATTGCGGCACTGCCTTGAGAGCAATGAGGCGTTGGAGGGAACCAAGCGAGATAGCCACGACTTTCGCATTCTTGGTTGCGCATCCCATGAATACGGGGCGAAGAAGATCGTCGGACTGAGGTCCATCTGTGTATGCATTAGTACCAATAGTACATACATACATGATCCACCACGACAGAAGCACACCTGACGCCAAATTCGCTGTCGCCTGCTCCGGTGATGAACGGAGGATGGCCAACGATTTCTCTGCAGCCTACGATCGAATAGTCATCTTCCATCAGCGTGGTCCCGCATGAGCGAATGGAGCAACAAAGACCTCGCGAACATCAGGATGTTTCCGACGGGTCTCACTGGCCAGAGACTTAAGACCCATCAGAGATATACGATAATGCCAAGAATGACGATACCCACCTGTAGTTCTGTCACCAAAAACGCGAGAGAACTCATGACAAGAGCTTAAACTCTCCAACGCGGTAACAGACGATCGCTCAACGAATGCGTTATGGATTAAGCTTTCAAGATACTAGTGCTCACTTCCAATGAATAACTTTGGCTGAGACCAAGGCGATGCAGGTCACCCACCCGCGTTCCTGCTGATGACACAGCGCTTCTGATATCCGGGTCGCCACCGTGTTTCTAGTAATCTCTTTAGTTCCGTGTCCTTTTCAGCAAAGTGTAGTGGAAGCAGAGCACACTGGAAAGTGTCCTAGTAGATTGAGACAGAGTCACCGCCACGTGATCTGGAACAGGCCGCGCCCTGGGGCCGGCCGGATTCGCACACACGGAAGAACGGCCTGAGACAGGGAGTGGCCTGCGAGACTCGGCCGGAGGTTCCCCGTTTCGCCGAACCGCAACCTGCTCGCAGTATGAACGACAGCGACAACTACTTTTCAGACACCCACCACGCTGAGAGTTCCCGTCATGCTGCAAGAGGGTCTGGGCTGAAGTTGGTCCTTCCACCTCTTAGTGCCGTTCAGGCACTGAAGGGGAAAAAGCGCAAGTTTCTGGCGACAGATGAAGTCGTCAAGAAGATTCCTAGGCCCCTCAAGCTAAAGCCTCTGCGCGAAGTGCTCGCCAAACTAATCGCACAGATCAAGAAGTGAGTTTTATCATGTCCGCTTGATGCACGATCTCTAAGACATTCCTGGGGGCAGGAAGGACGACTATGCTTTTTTTCTCAAGCCCGTGGATGTATCGCAAGTCACTGGATATACTGATGTCGTCAAACGACCTATGGATCTTGGGACAATGACCACGAAGGTGAACAAGGGAAAGTATCACTCGCTTGAAGAGTTTGCCGCCGATTTACGCCTGGTGACAATGAATGCGAAGACGTTCAACCCTCGAGGTTCAATCTACTATACCGAGGCTGACCGTATCGAGGCATATGCGCTCGATCATATTACCAAGGCAGCAGCCAGCGTTATCGAGTACGAGACCGATTGGAATATAGAAATAGAACGCGATGACGAGTCCTTGGCTGGCGGTGATGATGAGGACGGAGCCGGTGAAAAGGGTACGCCGATGGACGTTGACGAAAGCACGCGTGCTCGGTCCCCCTCTGCAGGCTCTACGCAGGCTCAGACACAAATACCGATACATTCTCATGGGAGGCGCACCGGGAGAGGTGGGCCTGCAAGCGCAAAGAAACCCCCTGGGGCACTGTCAGAAACTGTAGAGGCAGATGGGGGTCTTCCAGGAGCGAAGGATGGGTTGGGTGTATTTCCGCCTGGATCAGACTGGGCAGCTCTCATGTTGGCTCTGAAGCTTAAAGGCAAGTGTGTCTTGCTGCGATTTTATTATCTACTGACCGTTGTTCAGGTAAGCGGTATCGCACGAAGAAGGAGCGGTTGCGTATGGAGAAGGGTGGGCCCCCTTATGCTGCAGATGGCAGTTTGGACTACGCACAAAGTATGTCCTTTGATTATTATTGGGGTGTTTTACAACTTATATCTCCGTAGTGGAGTCACCATTCTCCGTACTCTCGTACTTTGTTCCTGACCCGCCAACCCGACCTCTTCTCGCGCCCCTGTACCCCTCCCAATTGTCTGTTCCCGCTCCGGTCAACATACATCCCCCTACGTCCATCCCATATCTGCCATCTCTCGCGACTTCGAGTGCCACCAGGAAAACCGGGCGGCCAAAGTTCAAACGGCGGCATTGGACTATCATCAGAAACGTTCCGTCACGAGGACGCGGGAAGGATAAGGACGAAGAAGAAATCGAAGTGCCGTGGAGGCAGCCGCGTGAAATTACCGCAGCAGATTTCGGCGCATACACTACCATGGCGACAGATCTCGCAGTGGAGAGCGGCATGAAAGAATCTGGAGCTGAGATGAGGTCGGAAGGTGAACTCTTTGAGACGATAAGGGGGAGTGTTGAATGTACCTCTGCGCGGTATTCTCACCAGCAACCATCGTCAAAACGGAACATCGAGATACAGGATGAAGGATCCGAAGACGGGTATTGGCGGGCGAAGGCGAAGGAGGCCGAGGAGTACGTGCGGGATGTCGTATATGGCGGGGTAGACGGATTGGCGTATGTACGCAGCCTCGCGGAATTTGTCAGTCAGGCTGACGCATCGGTCAGTTGTGATTTCTCGCTATATCCGGTTTTGTTCTGACATGGGAGTTGTATGCAGAACGATGTCGGTGAGCCTCCGACCTACCAAGCTTTGGGTGCGCCTCTCGCCCACTGGGTAGAACATATATTGGTGGATGCTCTCACTTCTGGCCGCCATCGCATCCTGTGCGACGCTGCCCGACGCATGCAGGATCCACGGTACTCTGTCGACACCTCTACTGTTGCCCAACTTGACCTGTCGCAGAATGTGTACCCCCATGCAGCCCAACAATTATCTACTCTAGTTGAAGTTGCGCGTCGACCCATTGACATGGCTGCTCTCATACAGGCGCCCGATGAACTCTTTCTCGCTGAAGACGAGTGGGCTGGGGCCAAATTCATGGAGGATCAGCGGCGAGTGCTAGAGGAGGCCCGCGAAAGGGCTCTCGCAGAGGCGCCTGACAAGAGTGCCGCGGAGTATCTCAAGTTTGCTGTGGACGCGCATCGGGACGTTGAAGCGGTGGCTAGTGCTGTGCAGGAAGGTCCAGAGTTACTGCAGCATGTGCTGAACTATGCGGCAGACGCTATCATCGACATAAACGGCAGAGGACAGACCGACGTAGGAAAGGAGAGAATCGAGAGGAGCGAAGATTGTAAAGGAGAACAGGAGCGGTCAATGAGGAAGTTACGACTGAACTTACTGGCTCTGGCAAAGAGGGCGCCATTGGACCAGATCACCAAGCTGCCGTCGGACTTGGTACCAGAGTACCTTCGGAATGTTGTACCCACCACTGGCTCGTGAGCCTTCCCATCCGTAGACATACTTTATAGTCTTACTCGACATCGGGAATCACCTCGTGTATCGGATAGGTTAGAGATCATTGTCCCGCTGAATGCAAGCTCTCGGTTGATTCTCAATCCACGATGATGAGTGGACGTACAAACAACTACTCGACAATAGCGAGCAGTTGAACGCTTGCAAACGGTCACAGGAAATACTGTCGCACTGCATGAATGTAAGAGATGTATTCTATCACCAACGAAGATCTGAGAGTAACTAGTCAGGAGGCGCAAAAATGTACTACGCTCATTCTGCCCTTCACGTCTATAACAAGTAACGACTGTCTTCCTTGTCTAGAGGCTGATCCTAGACCGCAAGTACGATAGTTTCCCATGCTCTGCGTTCTCTGAAAAATTCCCGCTCACGGAGCCACGCACGGAGATACGATGTGCTAGTCCGAATGGTGAAACGCGAGTCTTTAAGGCCTTGCTCAGAGGTGACGGTAGGAAGACCGCAAACGCGACAAACTTTCAGTCGTCTTCCGCGTCATGCACCATGTTCTGAGTCGACGGTCAACGCGGTACTTATCTTCGTAGCTCTTCTGGGTACTACAACCAATATGCATCAGGGTTGCGTGCACGGCAAGAACGGCTGTTACGGAAGCGGAGAAGTACTCACAACTGCATTGGGTGGTAGACCACACAGGCACATGCAATTCCCTCGTGGGCTGGCCAGTGGCCATGTCCTCCAGACGCACGATACGTAGAACCGGGACATGCATAAGCGCACAAGAACCTGCAACGCCGTTGAGCAGCACAACACAGGGACTTGCTTGAGCATCGAAATGACCTTTGGGTACCGATCCTGCATTCTTCAAATGTACCCAATGTATTAGCTCGAGAAGATAACCTGTAAATATTCGGCTTGTGGAGGGACAAACTTGGAACGAACGCGGAGGAAGATCAGGAATCCCATCAACAGACAGCTCATATACTCAAAGGGCCTATTATACCATAAGCCAACTCCACATCGTCAGACGCCCGTTCCACCGAAATCATACACCACCACTACAGTCCGCCCTTGAAGACGAGCAGATACGACGGGTCGTAACGGGGAGGCTTTATTGATCACCACATCGGCAACGATGCACGTATGTACTGGCAGTGCACTAGTACTTGCGCGCAATGCCGAACCATGCCCATGGGAAAAGGGCCGGAACACACCTGACATCACTGCTAGTGTGACAGACGCGGTGTGTCACAAACTTGTGCCAGCATATGAACAGCCACGCGCCACAAGTGGCCACAATCCTATGTGGCGAAGCAGCGTGGCGGAAAGGTCGATAGCAGTCGAGTTCGACTTCTTCCCTCTGGCTATCCAATGGATATGTGGCACGGGACGCCCAAGGAATGGACCACAGATCAAAACACACGGTGGGATGTGGCGCAGACCTGCAGGCACGAACAGCCTTCAGCCACGGCACATTTCTACAGTCATTAGTGTAGAGCCCCAACACGCGGCCTGAGCCACAGCGCGAGGTATCTGGCCTCCGCGAGCGCCAGATACGGAAGCGGCCGCAGCGATGTATAAAAGTCCGAATGTGGCGCGTATTGACCAAGCACATCTTGTCCTCTGATTTGTATGTTCCCCTTTCCCCGCCTCACCGTCGACGGCCACTCACCTGTGTTCAATCCCTTCTCATCACACGATCTTCGGCTACTCTCTCCTTCGACGTTGTCGCCCCCGTAGATGGCCACCAAGGTACGTCCTCGCTGTGGACGCCAAGAGTGCACCTTGATCACCATCTTGTCGTCATAGTGTGGCGTCGTCGTCAAGAAGTTCACGTCGGTACACACACAGGCCATAAGAATATCGGCCTGGCATCAAGAATAAGATCGCCGCCGTGCAGGAGAAGCTCGACCATGAAATTGTGTGAATCCCAAGGGTATTCAATCTAGATCGAGAAACGTGAGACACGGTCAAGACTCCCCAACAGAGTCATTTCCCCCGTGTGCACCTTGATCTTATCGAAGTACGTCTTTCTCCCTCGTCCTGTATAGCTTGAGCATCATTCAAGGAGTACGGATTGTCATTGTTAGCCCCTTCGCCTTCTTGGGTGTGCTATGCACAGATGGCCATCAAGGTGCGTCTTTATCCTTACATACCATGCATGCTTATGAGCAAAATTCTTGTCTGCTCGTTGCCGTCGACGACTACGCACGCCACATCAGAGTAAGACAGGTATGTTTACTTCCTTGTACCCACCGTCGAAAGTTCGTGTAGCTGATTTGTCGATGTACTCAGGCCATAAATGCAAGAGTGTGACATCAAGAACAACACCGATAGTCCAGAAACGGCCCAGTGGCGAATATATGTGTGATCAAGAGAGCCAGCTCAGCAGCGTAACACGATTAAAGCACCAGCCGACAAGAACATAAGATGAAATATTGAGTCACTCAGATTGGTTTAAGATGCCCCCGGGGAGCATTGGATATAACATGGTGCGTCAGTTGCCAGTTGAGACTTGATTCATTAAACAGTACTCACCAATGTTTGCTCTATTCGTGGAAAATGTCCGCCCTGCAGATGTGCTGCATGCACATATAGCCAGTAAGGTATGCCGTTCTCAGTCTACCCTCGACTGGGACTGACGGCATTGAATCAAGAGGGTGAACGTGGCAACGAACGCGAACATGCCCAAGCGCAACGACACTGACGGCTCCGACGTTCTCAAGATTCTGGCCTTCGGCGGCGTCGGGCTCGAGACCCATCCGGGCTCAGGATCAGGACACCGGCACCGGAGCCCTGGTGGGCGAAGAGGCATACGACGGAGGAGGAGAAGAAGAAACCGAGAGCAGCAGAGGTAAAAGACGAAGAAGATCGTACCGACACCCCAATCAAACACGATGGCGAGGAAGAAACAAACGAGAGGAGTAGAGGCATTTGACGAAGGAGAAAAAGGAACAAATGGCCGATCAACTCGACGATAGGAAGAAGACGACGCACGGATGGGATGGAGCGGGAGTTAGGTCGAGGACACATCATAAGGTGCGTCCCGAGGTACGGGCCGACGTGCGATTGCACTCGTCGGTCCTGGCGCAGGCCTTTTCGTGGCCCTTGGGATAAGTACCCGCCTGTGCTTGTCGCTGGCGGGGAAACCAACGTGCGCCGAATTTCCTTGTGTTTCGACTTGGTTTTCCATCGCGCCTGTAAATTGTCAATAAACGGCCAGGGTGGTCACGGTCTGCTAGTTGGTGACGCGTCGTGAGAGCTAACAGACGCCGAATCATGGGACAACATCCATCATCCAATCAGATCGATCTACCGTGAACCACCACGGTACGGTATACTGCTTCTGATATTAGTAATCTTCTCTCACACCTCGAGGCAGGGTTTCTGCCCCCTTCTGGAATATATGCACCTGCATAGCCCCGCTGTTCGGTTGGCCGGTGGACGGAGCTACTAGGGACGCGAGCCGTATCGCCTAGTTACTTCATCTTCTAACTGGTGCTGCGATCGAGGTCTGGCCGTCTAACCATGGGACGCAGAACATGGACTAGGTGTAATTGGACAGGCGTACGTTCAGCGCGTATATTTGGACCTGTGCGTCAGAAGGCACAGGAACGAGCAACGCCTTGAAGCGCCTCACCTCGTGCGTAGTATTTGCGCTGTTCTGTGCCCCCGTGTTCACGCCTGCGGTATTCGGTTCATGCGGTAGACGATTGCCTCATGTACGTGGAGAAGGATTTTCGCCGCTTGCAATGGCCAACTGTCTCTCTCTCAGCGTATGGGCGAGTCTCTTTTGTTGTCTGCATCTCACATATTAACCCTTTCTTTACTGCATCTGCGTGTATCATTTTCTTTTCATCTCCTCCGCGTTCGTGCTTTCCTCACATCCCTACAAGGCTTAAATGCAGTCATCTGGTGATCTCGCCAGACGGCACGCACTTTGGATTGAGTAAGTACAAGTCGCACTGGCATTATCCTTACTGGTAAGTGTTTTCAGATCCTTTCGATTCCGAGCCGTTCAATTAGCGATACTGTGGATGTTGTGAGGATGCTGTTGCTATGTCGTAATTTCTGCATAGCATACATGTCTCTTCATTTTCATGAAGGTCTTTCCATCTCTTAGTAATTGTTCTGCGTAGGAATCGCCGGAACTTAGCGGTCATGACGTTCCGCAGTGAATCTAGTATGCGGTCCTTCCTCACTTTCTATCCAAGGTTTGTGCCGTTGATACTCTGATTTCAAGGCAATTCTCTGTTACTAGTGTTCCAAGTCTCGGAAATATCAACGATTTCGATAACTGAAGTTGGAAGGAGGCACCTGGTGGGCAGCGCTACTGAACGTAGCGGAGCGCGCAACCTCAGACGCAACTCAATTAAAGCGCTTGATCAGCACTTCGTGCTCTCTTGGGAGCTATCTGCACGGCATGCAAACCTTATTATTCGGAACGTGTACTCTGCGAGGCGATGTATCAATCGCGGTTAAGCGGTGTGCTGTCCGCCTCGTTGCAAAGCTGATATCCCTTTCATGACCCCTGGCTCGAAGTCGTAGAATGTTCCTTGTGGTGAGGGTTGATCGAACCACACCATTGAACCGCATCCACAGGTCTTCTTGAACCCCTCTCCCATGTACTTCACCTCCGCTGTGCGGTCTGTACGTGGACAGCCTCAGCGGCCCCAGCCATGTCAAGTTCTCTTAGTCTGGACTTCGGTCGCTCCATGCCGATAAAAGGAGACTGACAGACGGCCTAATACTTCAAGCTTGTCTCCCTCTCATGGCTCAGTCCGTCAACTCGGATTTTTACGACCCGCTGGAGGGCCGTATACCCTCGTACGCCTGTGTTACTCTTGTGGCAGAATTATCACTGATCCGTCCCTGCACTGTCACTGAAGGGTCCGTTACAACCCTCATGATCCGGAGAGCGTGGCATAGTCAGTAAATCAGAGAGAATGAGCGTGAAGTCTTTGCTAACTTAGTGATATCGCAGCAATATAGCTGCCTCTTATAAGCGCACAGGAAAGAGGTAGAAATTTTGCATTTGTCTCACAACTCATGTCATTGACGGACTCTTTCATGCTTCGGTGTGTAGCACTAAGAACTCCTCGACGTGAGTGATATCGTGGCTACATACCGCAGTTCACTCGGTGACCTGGCTTCACTGTCATGGTCATCAGTCCACCGTTGTTCGCGCTCATCATTGGGATCAACTACTACAAAAGCGACAAGATCGGTGATTTAAGAGGCGCGGTGCCTGATGCTAATGCCATACAGAACTTCCTGGAGAATGACCTTGGGGTGCCAAGAGATCACATCAGGAACCTCCGTAACAAGAAGGCTACCAAGGTTGCAATCCTCACCGAGATCCGCACCCTCTCAATGATGGAGCACATACATCAGGGCGATCCCATCTTGATATTTTACGCTGGGCATGGCGGTTCGGCACCGGCACCGGACGGCTGGCAAGGGCCCAAGATTGAAATGCTTCTTCCATGCGACTGCGAGGAATTGGATAACGTATGGTCGAATGTGATACCCGATCGTACGTTTGCTAGTCTTCTCGACAGACTTGCGGAGGCAAAGGGCGATAATATCGTATGTTTTCTTTGTTGTATGTAAGGGTGATGCATTTCATGGCTCGTCATTCTCTACAGACCGTCATTCTTGACTGCTGCCACTCAAGCTCAGGCACTCGCGGGGACAATGCTGAATGCATGGTCCGCGGGATCGACATCCTGGATTCTCCTTCGCCCGATCTTGATCGCCAAATCTGGGGCGCTACTGTAGATGGCAAGCGTGCCTCTCAACCTGCGCCAGGTTTTGCACGCAGTGGATTGAGGTCACACGTACTCCTCGCAGCATGTGGTGCAGGAGAGCGGGCTCAGGAATTTAACAAGAGGGGGCGCTTCACGCAAGCTATTCTCGAACGTCTGTCAATGGCCGGAACGGCCAACATAACATACAAGGAATTGATCCAGCAGATCACTCCCTGGGAGGAGTAAGTCCTGTTACTTTGAATAATCACAAGGAATTATTGCTTACTCGCGTCCAGGCAGAACCCTCAATGCGAAGGTTACAATCAGGGTCGAGTGGTTTTCAATTCTAAGGCACCCAACCTGCGGCGTATGGTATTCGAAGTTCGATGGGAAGGAGAGAAGTACGTCATGAAAGCAGGTGCTGCTCATGGGGTTACCGATGGGGCTCGCTTCGCCATCTACAAGGACAGAAGTGTGACCTCAAATACTTCGCCATTAGGACACCTTACTGCCCAGAAAGTTGATGAATTCACCACAATTCTCGCGGCTCCTCCCGGCGCCCCCCTATTCGACCACGATTCTATCCGGTTTGCATCTCAGACGCATGCGAGCATGTCGGAAAGCCTTCGCGTCCACCTTGACGAGAAGCTGGCTGACTTGTTTGACGAACCCAATGTAGACCCATCGACAGAGCACAGGAGCGTCGAAATGGTGGACAAGGCCGACGCTGAATTGGACGTCACGCTCGAGAATGGATTTGTCGTTTTCGACGTGCTGGATGAGGAGATCACACAATTCAACTTCAAGCGCCTTCCGCACGAAGTTGAGCCTGTTATTTCTGTTATTTCCCTGGTCATCCGCGATGCAGTCCACTATTACTGGCATCTTCGGCGCACCAATCTTTCACACCCTCTTCGAGATCACGTCAATTTGGAGTTCACGAAACTTACCGCTTTGAAGGACCAATTCGGTGATTTCTTGCAGCCTATCACGACTCCTATCGGAGAGAATCTAGTTGGTTGTGATAAGGTTGTCCGGCTTGTTATCGACGACGACTCTTCCATGTATGGCATCAAGATTACCAACAAGTCGAACATACCAATGTTTGCGTCTCTTTTTTACTTTGACAATAGCGACTTCAGCATCTGTGAGTTTGTGTTTAAACCTGAATCATCGTATTCGTTATTGACTACCTTGCTTCGCAGCGACCTACTATCAGACGCCTACTGGGGCAGGAAGAGTCGATACGCCCTTGCCTCCCAATGGGACCCTGACCGTCGGCTACGGGTCAGGCGGCGCTGTGCCCTTCAGCTATTTTCTGCGAGAGGGGCAAGATGTCGACGTGGGACTATTGAAGCTGTTCCTCTCCACGAAACACGTGGATCTGTCATATGTGCCAGTACAATCGGTGCTGAGCTTTCGCGAGTCTGGCCAGCCTCAGCGTCACACCACCGTGAACAAGCCGGAGGAAATCACTTCAACGTGGGATACATTGACAATTCCCATTGTCCAACTGCGGCCTCAGCCTGAGAAAATGAGTGAGCACCAGGTTATTTCCATACTCCAGAAGACTAATGGATACACTTCCAGGTTCTGCTTAGAGTCGTGTGAGACGAAAACGATTGTGTCGTTTATGATCACTAGACGTTTGTTTCAGAATGCTATAGCTGTCCGTCGTGAACCCGTTGATCTACGGACTATGACTGTGTAATCTCGACTGATCTCTTCACATTCAGAACTATGGCAATACATGACGTTACATCTATAGGGTGCCAGCTCCAGAATAACGGTGAAAGCAAAGGCGGCCAACGGCGTCCAAGGGGAGAAGTCAGGTCAGTTGTTCCATCGGTCGCCACCCGCTGTGATTTCTTCTGTAAATTTGCTCTGGCAATGGATATTCGACTGTCAGGAGCAGAATATGTGGTTCGTACTCACCAAAACACTGGGTGGAAATTTTTCCTCGAGTTCGTAGACCAAGCATGACACAGATATGAGCCCCTGAAATATATCACCAGGGATATCATCCACAGGAAACAGAATATATCGGAGAAGGGTGGTAATGCAGTAAGTCAAAGCCAAGCGCATACAAATTGCATGCTGGTATGCAAGTCGTGTAGGGAACAGGTAGTTACGAAGACACTGACGAGTGCTCTGTCAAAGACAATACCGTCAGTAACATATCTAGCGAGACCGACAGCCACTCGACCTCGCAGCCACGGCACAGAGGTGCTGACTATGCTGTAGTTCTAAAAAGATAACCTACGAGGCGTAGAGCTGCTCGAGTCCGATCACGAGTTTGATTTCGATGGTGAATTATTCAGAGTCGTGCCTAACGCTACAGCCGCCGACATTTTCTCCCCCCGTCTCTGCATGACCATACCTCCGAGGATATCTCCATGACTCTTGATTTCTGTCTGCGGCACGGTGGAATAAGAGAGCGAAGGCGTACCTTGAGGACAGCACCCAAATGCACACACCACGTTCTGCGACTAGTCGACTCGTTGATGGACAACTTTCGGCTGAGCCTTGCACTAACCTCCTCGTCAAGTCCCAAGTCGCCCACTTGTCATCGAGTACTAGTAGCGCAACGGCAGATGAGCTTGATGTTCATGATCCGCACTAGGCCTTGGTCATCTTTGGCGGCTTCATCCGAGTCGGTCCCGCATTGAGAGGCGTGGAGAGCGTGATACTTGGAATTTGATGACGCTATTGAGCTTGAAATCAGTGCCATCGGTGCACTCGTCTTCTGCACATGCATTGGTGGCGCCCGATCGGGGGATCAACGACTGCAGAGACGACGGTAGAGTGAGAGGAGCAACATGATAGTAAGACGGGGGGATAAGTCCGAGCGCAGGTGCTTCTTGAGGCTTAGACTTCGCTGTAGAGGTTTAATGAGCATCAGGATGACAGTAAGTAAAGTGGAAGAGGACGACAGACGATTGATGCGGCCCATCATCTGAAAGAGCCAAATCTGCACGATCGTGCATAGTGAGGTAACGTTAGCTGAGGTAGGAGGACCGATCTCCCGATCAGTATACGTTTAAGGGCTCGACCGCGGCCAAGCAGAAGACTTGTATTCAGCCTCTTCTATCGGCGACCTCCTAACGTCATTTGTCGCAGATAATTCGAGGCGAAGCATCCTGTAATGGAGTAGTTGTGCATTAAGTTCCACAGAAACCTGAGAATGACTCTAGTAATAGATGTAAATTGCTCAACGAGGGAGACAATGAAAACATTGAGACTCACCCTCTCGGCTCCACCCATCATTAACATGTTATCCTCGTCATCTGCTACGTGTTCTGCCGTCGCTCGGAGCGTGGTAGTCTCTGATTAAATGTACGATGCGCGCGTAGCAAAGTGCGGTCGATATGCGCTCAGGCGATAATTATCAAAGAGGAAGCGAGACGAAGTGGGTGAAGCAGACTTAGAGATAGTAATAGTAGGAATATTCAGTAACGGGGCACCCATACGATTGAATCTCGTAGATAGGTACCTCAGCTGGTGACCTGGATCGCTCACAAGGAAAGCCAGTGTCGTCGTGACATCAGCTGTGACGTGTTACGTTTGTGAACGTGACGACACGCGTCGACTTACTCTCCGTCGCCGTCATCGAGTGTGCATCTCACCAGCCGTCATTAATGTCGATGCATCCATGTTTACCGCATTCTACGATGTGAACACCACTGCGCCGAGGTGGCGTAGCATTTTACTCCTCATCCTCTCCAGCGAACTTCGTACAGCGTCGTGCAATGCACGCTCGGCTTCCATATTATTGGGAGAACATCTGGGTCATGAATGTGGAAATGGCGTGCATACATGTCCTCCGCCACCTGCAGCGCGGCGGTGTCGCCGATGGACCAGACCCTGGTAGCCAGCGAGCTGCACCCCGCGGCAAAGTGCACTGCATCCTCCCCTGACCGTTATCCATGCAATCTTCTCTGTCAGTGAGCCCTTTGCCTCTACCACAAGTACTGTTGTGTCCGCTTCAATTATGTGGGCCAGCGATAGTTAGATGATGCGATTTACTCTTGCTGCACCCTCTGCTCTCGAAATCAGGACTGTCGTCATCATTTATCATATACATCCAGTCGCTTTGGGTGACCTCTCCCGATGCAGCAACAAGAATATTTCCAGGATTTCAGGAGCGCTAGGGACGATAACGACCATGGCGAGGGGCTGTGACTCCTGTGATAGGCGTTCCTTGGAACCTTAGTATCCGGGTTCTCATCGCCAGTGCACGGCCGAACAGCAATCAAAGGACATCCTCGGTGAGCAGGACTAAAAGCTCGCAGTTGAATCACAATTGATAAGGGTTCTCGTTCTGGTACGTTTATAACCCTTTCATTTCCGCTACATGGCCTTTGTGCAGATAGCCTCCTCAGTGGCGCAGCAGCGACCACAGTCTTGAAATATTCTCCGCAAGCCACCATAGATGGAGCACGGGCAGTTTGCATAGCACCTCGGTCCGCGGTATCCGGGTGAATGACTTTCTGGTACCTGTGTACATCTCCGGCCCTCCGCGCCTGCCTTGAATAAGCTTCAAAGAATCGTAGATAGAGACACAGGAAGCATTACCACTTTTATCCATTGGAAATAACCTGGCAAAAAGCATGGAAATCAATAATATATTTTCAGAGGAAAAACCTCGAGAAAAAAGTGAGAAAAGAACAAAACATTCTCACGGTTTTTCCCTTGGAAATAAGTTGCCTACCATACACCGCAAAACCAAGCTGATGTTGGCGCGACAGGCGGTCTATGGAGCAGACAATGCTCAAGTCAGATTGTTCAATCGAGGTGGTTGGGTAGCTCAATAGGATATTCAGAGGCTCGAGGCTGCTTTGATGTCGCACAAAAGTGTTGTACTGAGATTTTGAGTCAAGATTGGGTTGCCCCTGAGCCGTGACCCTTGTCTGACCTCGGCGCCGATGTCATTGCGCTGTTTGGCTCTTATGTTGATAAACTCTTGCCTCTCAAGTCTCCAGCAGGCTTAACAGCACAGTCGGCATGATCATTTTGCTCAATAAATCTATGTTCTGTCTTAACATGTCAATCCTATATTATGCCCAATGTCCTTCAGTAATTATGACTGTCCCCGGGTCGCTGAGCGGCTATCATCATTAGGCAACTCGCCTCTTTGCCTCTTCCTTGGTCTGCGCTCAATATCCATGTCAGTGTCAGATGTCTCGCTCTCATCCACATCCTCTGGTTCCACCTCCATGTCAGTTGTCAGACTGGGTCCCACATTTTGGACTTGTACTGATTGCGCTGTCTTCACTGCCTTGTTTCTTGCTCGTGTTGCAGCTGCTTTTGCCCTGGTTTCGGATCGCTTCTTGTCTCTGTCCACCCGGAGAACTGTTGCCAGCTCAGCATGCCATTTCACACGGTCATCAACAAGTGCCTGTGGAGCAGTCAATGTCCGGGGGAGGCAGCGCCGCAGGAGATGACTATTGTGTAGTGCATGGGTATTGATGACGAAGTGATTGTCATCATTGTGAAATATTGTGCATGCAACTCGTCCAGTGAGCTCTCTTTCCTGAAGGATGGAACGTGATGCAGTTATTTGACAGGCACATGTACAACAATCATGTTGCACATTCAGTATAAACTGAATGGCCTACGCTGTTCTATTAGAGTGACTCCCTTGATACAACTGCATATAACTCACTTTGGATGGAACAACATGATATGTTTTATGAGTGTTACAACGCTCCTCACTTGTGGCGCGTCTTTTCTTTTTCTTTTCCTTGTTCCCTTTACGTTACCAGACCACGTGATCCAACACGTGACTCATCGGAGCGCAACCTCCGATTCTTTATCCAGATGTCCAGAACCCCTAGTCTAGGGTTACACCGGATCCAACTCCGGACCTTCTTCTTATCGCACATGCAAGACGTGCATGTATGCCTCATCTTTACCTCGTTCTGATACACGACTCGTTATCCCCATTAGTACTGATTATCTCTCACGACCTTACTCAGCTTTCCCATACATATTACTTCCTCGCTGTTACCCTGCTTAGACATCATTTCACCTTATCTAGCCAATGAACGATCCTGCATTACTGCGTAGTACTGCGGATACCTTTTGTATAAGTAGACGACCTTGTCGAGCTGGATCCCCATCTCGACCTGGTTACCATTAAACCAGCTTTTCACTTGCCTTTGACTGAGATCGACCGTCAGTAGCAGACAGCTACTACGAGTCATAAGAACGAACTCTGATCGACCTTCAGTGCGAGGACATCGCCAGAAGTGTCACTCGAACGGACTTGTGTCTTAGACTAAGACCTTGTCTCGTGACGACTCGACTAGACGCTCGTGTTTCGCTGCCGCGTAACATTAGGTCGAGATCTTATTACTCTCTGTGACTTCCTAAAGTCTATCAATGAACTACCGACTGGACCGAACCTTGAAGACTAAACGATACACCCGATTCGATTGCTAAAGCACCGTTTGAGATTACTCTGTAATCGAGGTAGCTGAAGGGATAGACTGATCACTCATCTTCGGAGAGGGGTCTGTCCGAGAGACCAATAGGCCGAGGAGGCTGAGGTAATCACTCGAGCAATCAGCAAATAGGTGTATCAGTTTGAAGACAGAAGACACTCTACGGGCTTGTTAGCCGACAATGAACGAACCCACTTAGTTAAGGACGGTGTGCAGTCTACGTGTAGACATAGGCCACACAGAAGAATTTATCCACGCTGGATTTTAACTACATCAACCCGACCGCTCTTCCAGAGCAGTACCGCGAGCACCTCCCATCCCAAGCGGAGTGGAGCACAGAACGAAACGCGCATTTTATAGGAGGAAGGCCTGTATTCATCAGGCCAGACAATCACAACTTCGACTACTCCCCAGAGGAATTTGAAAGGACACTTCCCCATAATCTTGGTGGAATAGTGCTCCAGCACATCGCAGACAGCGGTATAATGACCTCCTATCCAGGAGAAAGACCAGACGCCCCTTGGAACCCCCCTGCCCAGAATCCTGTACCCCAACCGACTCTTGCACCAATCGTACCCGATTACATACCACCGATGGCTACAGTTACCATGGATGAAGGACGTCACCATGCTAGCCAGAAGGAACTTGGTTTTAGAAAACCCGAGATCTTCAACGGTTCAGACCGTTCGAAGCTTAGGGAATTTATAAACCAATGCAAGAACTACATGGCCGGAAATAGCCATGTCTACCAGGAGGACAATCAGAAGATCGCATTCGTGCTATCGCACATGCAAGGAGGAACAGCAGGATCATGGGCACAGAGCTTCATAGAAACGGAACTCACCAATGACGACTTCCTTTCTTATGGGAGTTGGAGAGACTTCATTGCAAGTGTGAACAAAGCATTTGGCGATGAAAATATTGAAGAAACCGCTCGTACCTTGCTGCGTAACATTAAGCAAGGAACTCGTACTGCGGACGACTACATTGCCGAATTCCGATCGCTTGAATCCAAGGCGAAACTAGAAGATGCCGGAAATATCGAGTATTTCAAGTGGGGACTTAACGACCCACTCCGACAAAGGATATATGGGATGGAAAGCATGCCCAAGACACTTGACAAGTGGTACGAATACGCCTCGCGGTTTGATAACCAATGGAGATCTGCTCAGATCTTCAAGCGAGGAGCCACTACGACGACGCGAGGAAAAGGCCGATCTGTCCATCGTCCCTACTACTCGGCTTCTGCAAAGGATCCAAACGCGATGGATGTTGATCGTGTCAATATCTCGCGCTTATCCCCAGACGAGCGACAGAAGAGAATGAAAGAAGGATTATGTTTCCTATGCGGAAAGAAGGGCCATATAGCCAACGACAGACAATTTCACCCCCAGTCTGGAAGTTTCACCCGTGCTAGAACGATACAGCCCGGGTTAGACACAGACACGATCACATGGATCAAGAAGATGCGAGAAGACCTCGCACAGAAGAAGGAGACGTCGAAGGAAGAAACCAGAGAGGAACAGATCGCCTATGTGCGAAACGTCTTCAACGACATGACTGACGAAGAACGAACCTAATTGGGTTTTTGAGACGACGGCCACTAGTAATGCATGGACCGTCGCATCTTACCGTATCTCCCCTCGTTATTTGTAACACTAGCGGAAATTCAATCACCGTGAATATTTCGTTGGGAGAGAAGGAAGACGTTACAACAGAAGCCTTGATCGATTCCGGTGCAGCCGAAACGTTCATGAACATTCATTTTGCGGAAGAAAACAATTTCATCAGATGGGAATTACCGAAACCAATTAAAGTCATGAATGCAGATGGCACACCAAATCAAATGGGCACCATTACTCATTGTACCTGGAAGATGATGAAAATCGGAGGAAGGAAGACACTTACTCGCTTCCTCTTGACCGGCATTGGCAAAGAAAACATACTTCTCGGCATGCCGTGGCTTAAACGCCTCAATCCGATGATCAACTGGGAAACCGGTGACTTTTGGTTTGGTAAAGATGCCAAATGGCCACCGAAACCCACCGTCGAAGATGCACCAGATGAAGAAGTTTCAATTTCTAAGGAAGATGGACTCCCAGAGTTAATCACCACCGAAACTTCCCCTACCTCGTTTGGACATTCAGAATCTATCAGAGAAATCATGGCCGATAACACTGAGCGTGGCGAGTTACCCGCAGTGCGGAATGATACCGAACCAGATGACCCACCATCAGAACCCCCTATGGATCAGCTCGATGATGACGATCTAGTTATATCCTATATCGCAGGAGAGCCAGTTATTGGGATATTTGAACCCATCAAGAAGGAGTCACCTTTGACGAATGAAGAGACTGAAACTGCAGTCTTCACCATACGAAGAGGCCCCGCCATTGGAAGAATGACACACAGTACTCGATCCCCATTATTCTGTAACGCACAGAATACGGTCTTTTACAAACCATCTGGTAAATCACAAGAATTGGCACAACAGGCACACAAGGAAGCATCAGCTGTAGACAAACTCAAAACCGTCGAGGAGTTGGTCCCCAACTACCTCCACGATTTGAAGTCCGTCTTTGAAAAGAAAGCAGCTGAACATTTTCCAGAAACCAGGCCTTGGGACCATGCCATTGACTTAAAACCCGATTTTATTCCACGTGACTGTAAAGTCTATCCATTATCGCTTAAAGAACAAGGAGCGATGGATGACTTCCTGGAAGAAAATCTGCAAAAAGGATACATCCGACTGTCGAAATCTCCCATGGCTTCACCATTTTTCTTCGTAGGAAAGAAAGACGGAGCACTACGTCCCTGTCAGGATTACCGATACCTGAATGAAGGGACGGTGAAGAACGCCTATCCTCTTCCGCTCATTTCTGACCTTATGGATCAATTCAAAGGCGCATCGATCTTTACGAAAATGGATTTACGCTCCGGATATAACAATGTCAGAATCAAAGATGGTGACCAATGGAAGGGCGCATTTAAGACAAATCGCGGACTTTTCGAACCTATGGTCATGTTCTTTGGACTCTGCAACTCCCCGGCGACTTTCCAAATGATGATGAACGCACTCTTCAAGGACATGATCGATGAGGGATGGATAGTCATTTACATGGATGATATCCTCATCTTCTCAAACAATTTGGAAGAACATCACGTTCGAACCCGACACGTACTCCAACGACTCAAAGACAACGACTTATTCCTTAAACCGGAAAAGTGTTTCTTTGACGTTAAAGAAGTCGAATTCCTAGGCATGATCATTCGAGAAAACTACATTGGCATGGACCCTATCAAACTTAAAGGAATTGCAGAATGGCCTGAACCAAGCACGGTAAAAGGTGTTCGCTCTTTCCTAGGATTTGGAAACTTCTATCGGAAGTTTATTGCCAACTTCTCGGATATTGCCAAACCATTGACGAATCTTACGCGCACTGCCGCTGGATCTCCACCTTTTGAATGGACAACAGAATGTCAGACAGCTTTCGACACATTGAAGCAACGATTCAGTACCGCCCCAGTACTGTTACTGCCTGACAAGGCAAAACCCTTTATTGTTGAATCTGATGCTTCCAAGTTTGCTACGGGTGCAGTTTTACGCCAAGCCGACATCAATGGAGACCTCCATCCTTGTGCCTACATTTCACAGACGCTCAATCCAGCTGAACGGAACTACGAAATCTACGACCGCGAACTCCTCGGAATCATTCGAGCTCTCGCTGAATGGCGCCATTATCTTGAAGGCTCTCCCCATCCCGTCGAAGTTCGCAGTGATCACAAGAACCTCACGTACTTCCGTACAGCTCAGAAGTTAAACCGCCGACAAGCACGATGGAGTCTCAAATTATCACAATTTGATCTTCACCTCATCCATGTCCCTGGCACTCAGATGATCCAATCTGATGCGCTATCTCATCGTAACGGACTCGATGACAGTGAAAGTGACAACGAAGATCGCGTTCTTTTACCCAACGCACTATTCGTGCGATCCATTTCCCCGACACTATTCGATGAAATCAGGAATCACGCAGCAAAAGACCTCATTGTTCACGAAGCCCTCGAAGCGATTGCGCACAAAGGGCCATTCCCCATGAAATCATCGCTTTCCGACTGGGAAGTTCGCGATGGTGTCATCCTTTACAAGGGAAAAATCTACGTTCCACCATCCGAAACTCTTCGTCGTGACCTCGTTCGACTACATCACGACTCCCCTGCCATGGGTCACCCTGGAAAGTTCAATACCCTTGAACTGTTACGTCGTGAATTCTGGTGGCCCGGCATGTATACATTTGTCTACAATTATGTTGAAGGCTGTGCCGCCTGTCAACAAATGAAACCGAATACTCATCCAACTCGTATTCCTTTGGAACCAATTCCCGCCGACCCACACGCATTACCATTTTCCTGTTGCACCACCGATTTTATTACCGACCTCCCCGTTTCCAACGGTTTTGATTCAATTATGGTCGTAGTAGACCATGACCTTACGAAGGGGGTGATTCTTACGCCCTGCCTCAAAACGATCACAGCCGAAGGAACGGCCAAGATTTTTCATGACAAAGTATACTCGCAATTTGGATTACCCGACCGAATCATCTCGGATAGAGGACCTCAATACGCATCCAAGGTCTTCCAAGAGTTAAATCGACTACTCCAGATCAGATCATCAATGAGCACAGCTTATCACCCTCAGATGGACGGAGAAACAGAGCGAGTCAACCAGGAGCTGGAAATCTATCTTCGACTCTATTGCGGAAACAACCCTGAAACATGGGCTGACCGCCTGCCAGACCTCGAGTTTTGTCATAACACAAGGGAACACTCGGCACGGAAGATGAGCCCATTCCGCATTATGATGGGATACGAACCACGTGGACTCCCTTCCGTATTTCCGACCACGAACATTCCATCGGTTGAATCCAGGCTTGACATGTTGCAGAAGATAAGACTAGAAGCACTAGCCATGCACGAGTTAGCCCGACAACAGATGGCGGACCGAGTCAGACAAGGATCGCCGAAGTTTACGTTAGGACAAAAGGTCTGGCTAGACTCGAGGAACCTGAAGGTCAATTACGCCTCGCGCAAGATAGCACCAAAGCGTGAGGGGCCATTCGAAATTGTCGAAGTCATCGGACCAGCCAACTATCGTCTCAAACTCCCGAAGACCTGGCGAGTTCATTCCGTATTCCACGCCGCCCTTCTATCTCCTTATCGCGAAAATGACATACATGGTCCGAATTACGTGAACCCACCACCTGATGTCGTTGATAACGAAGAAGAGTACGAAGTCGAAGCCATCCTGAATCACAAGACGTACCGAGGTCGTCTGAGTTACTTAGTCAAGTGGAAGGGATATTCTTCAGCAGAAAACTCGTGGGAACCTACCCACAATTTACAGAATGCCAAGCGAATCCTCGATGCATATAAAAGGACCAGGAGAATCCAGTAGAAGAGAAGAAACCCGGAATGACTACCACGACGGTTTTCCTCATCATCTTCCTAATCGTCCTCCACTGCACAACCCTCACTTTTCTTTGGATCATCCACCGAATCCTTATCAGACGACTTGTCGAACACACACTTTTCACGCGAGACAGCCCGCACGCTAACGGCTGGGGTGATCAGAACGATGCCTGGAACTGATCAGGCAGCTCTTATCTCTGTGGGAATGCTCTTTATCATCCAATGGATTTTCATCTATTTGATTATTACCCGGATCCACGACATTCTATTTCACATCACAGATAACCGCGATCCCCTTAACGACCGAAAGGTATAAAAGGAGGAGAAGACGATATATCATCAATGCCCACTTCCGCTATAGACGACCTTGTTCACAATATACTCGCTGAAGTCGCCTCCACAATTATGAGCATACCCGCATCGCCTACGCTTGTCAATGGAGTACCCTCTCGAGCACAGACACCCTTTATCCGCGCCTCATCGCCCTCACCTTCTATCGAACTCAGTCACGCATCGGACGAACAAGAATTTGCCACACGTCTGATCTCGGCTATCCGTGTTCCTGTCGACTTCACAGATATCCTCGTTGCCTTACCAAATCGCCCGCAAGATCGACAAGCAGTGGTTTCCATGCAACGAGCATTAGAAATGGTCGAGTGGATGCAGACGGCCAGACAAGAGCTCATTGCAGCAGAGGAAAGGACGAGCAGAGCCCGAACCAGAGTCGACCAAGTCTGGTCATTAATGCGCAGTACGGTCACTCGTACAGCACAGGAGATTTGGAGAGAGCATGGGGACGAAGACATCGGACACATCCTCGGATACACCACTAATGGAATACCCGCATCCACTCCTCGCTCGTCGCCAGAACCAATTTCCGTTCGACCTCGCCCTCCTCGTTCACACACACCCAGTGGACGATCTCCGTTATCCCAACCATCTTTCTCGACCGCATCCACTTCTTCGCGTCGCAGTCATCCCTACAGGGATGGACGTATCCCCGAACAAGGATCACGAACAAGCCGGCGGACATGCTACAGATGTGGAGGAGATCATTATGTCCGCGACTGCCCCCGATGACGATGAAGATCACAATATTTCTTATGGGACAAGAAACGTTAGACGGGAGCTGATGTTACAACGCTCCTCACTTGTGGCGCGTCTTTTCTTTTTCTTTTCCTTGTTCCCTTTACGTTACCAGACCACGTGATCCAACACGTGACTCATCGGAGCGCAACCTCCGATTCTTTATCCAGATGTCCAGAACCCCTAGTCTAGGGTTACACCGGATCCAACTCCGGACCTTCTTCTTATCGCACATGCAAGACGTGCATGTATGCCTCATCTTTACCTCGTTCTGATACACGACTCGTTATCCCCATTAGTACTGATTATCTCTCACGACCTTACTCAGCTTTCCCATACATATTACTTCCTCGCTGTTACCCTGCTTAGACATCATTTCACCTTATCTAGCCAATGAACGATCCTGCATTACTGCGTAGTACTGCGGATACCTTTTGTATAAGTAGACGACCT
Organism: Sparassis crispa; assembly: GCF_003851025.1. NCBI lineage: Eukaryota > Fungi > Basidiomycota > Agaricomycetes > Polyporales > Sparassidaceae > Sparassis > Sparassis crispa. The sequence continues at coordinate 1,470,766 of NW_020939754.1, read as the reverse complement.
TGTCGAGCTGGATCCCCATCTCGACCTGGTTACCATTAAACCAGCTTTTCACTTGCCTTTGACTGAGATCGACCGTCAGTAGCAGACAGCTACTACGAGTCATAAGAACGAACTCTGATCGACCTTCAGTGCGAGGACATCACCAGAAGTGTCACTCGAACGGACTTGTGTCTTAGACTAAGACCTTGTCTCGTGACGACTCGACTAGACGCTCGTGTTTCGCTGCCGCGTAACAATGAGTAGGTGAAGGTCGCCGCAAAATTGGCATACCTAGAGTGGAATGCAGTGAGTTACCTACAAGGAAGGTATCCAATATGACTATGGAAGATGCTAATGCATCTGAGACAGCATTGACAGTTAGAATCTCTGCTATACGTCCAATTATATTTGCTTGATTTTCCTGACATAAAGCAGTTAGTTAGGTATATTGAGCTGGACTGACTGAACAATGTACTTCTGATATTACAACCACCCATGCACCAACCTTACAAACATCCCCAGATTGAGCAACAACATGTATGGCATCACTCCATATGGAATCTGGGGTTAGGCCTAGTTCTGCATAGTTGTCTGCCATAAAAGCAAGAGTTTCTGAGATATGACAAGTCTTGCGCTTTTGCTGTGGATATATTTTGACCGATCCTGCAATAAAGGGCTTGTCGGGTGTCCAACCCAAATGATGCTGGATGATTGTTTGTCGTTTGAGCAATGATCGTACATCCTTGCCAGCTTGAACATGTAGATGATCTTGCAGCCAATATCCGCCACTGAGAATATGCTTAACACGATCTATATCAGCCAGTTTGTGAGCAATATCACGACTTGGGGCCTGGTGATTGCTCAAGACTGAGCACATGCGGAAGATCGCATTGAAACATTCAAAGATTTCTGTTGAAAATCGCACTGCAGGGCCAAATCGCTGTATGTCGGCCAGAATGTGTTTTAGAACATGAAGCTTGCCTTTCACAAGGATTCGGGCAGGATCAAGATCATCAAATGCATCCAATGCATTATCAATCAAGATTTTTAGATCATCCTATAAAATGTAGAATATTTAGTATTGAATAATATGATCAAATAGATAATATTCACCAGATATTGTGCCATATTATCGATCTCTGGTATCCATAATACTGCACCAAGCTCACCCATTGCCTTCATAACCTTGAATTGTGAAGGGGATGCAATATCATGCACATGAAATGTTGCAGTCTGCATAATTGTCTTGAAGTACTTGCCAATAAGACCATTGCGATACTGTATGATATAAGAGGCGCGTATTGGTGGAATATTGAGTCCTTGAATATCTGTTGCCTGAAGTCGGAGTGTAAACAGATCCTGATTGGCTTCTGTCCATGATGTGTGAAGAGAATGCCAATAATACTTCACAAGGCCCAGTAATATGGTGTGAAGAAGCTCTACTGGAGTATCCTGGGTCGGATCAAGAGCTAAAATATATGTTAGTCTAATTACTAAACAGCTAACTTTGTGAAACTTACTTGAAATTGTTAGAAGAATATTAAATGGTTGAGCAGTCTCTGTTTTGAGCCATTCCGCAAGCTGATCAGCAATTGATTCAGATGAACGACCTGGTTCTGATGCTTTAATCTCGCGGGCCTTTTGAATAAGTTGTTCAATCCAATGTTGTGCAATCTTGTCTTTCACCCCTGATGCAGTTTGATGATCTGCAACCTTCTGTGCAACTCCAAAGGCGGCAAGTCTAAGTTGCTCAAGTATTGCTTCTTTGGTCTGTGTTGCATTTCGCAGTTCACCAGGCTACAAAGTTAAAACATTAGCCACATATATATCTCATTCAAATGATGCTTACTTCATGTAATGCATGATACCCTTCATCTGATTCTTGAACCTCATATGGACCTCCTACCTTACATCGTCGGCATTTGCAGTTAGCATTCATACCAATATGAGATGCTTCTTCGGCCTGCTGGGGATTATCTGCAGGCAAATCAGGCACAATTAACCTGACTCGTGTATGGCGATTGGTTGCAGCATTAAAACATCGAATTGGCTTTTTGTGTGTTTCTCTATAAGGCGACATATTAGTTTATAACTATTGCAAGTATAAATAAACATACTGTATAAGTGGCATGATTGCTTCAAATTGCTCTGGTGCAGAAGCATGCGGTGATGTAGATACAAACTTGACAAAATATTCCTGCTGAAGCAGTCGACCTGGCAAGTTTGAATTGACCATATAAACATTGACGTGTTTTTGGTATTGTTTGGAGCGAGCACCTGAAACATCGTCTGCCCACAATGGAATAAAAATGGTTACCAAGTCCTCATCATCTGCAAGTTTACGGAGAGGATTGGGCATATTGCTTGCATACTGCTTGAATGGCTCTATAAAATATGTAACTTAGTAGTGCTAATAGACTAATATTAAGAGAAACTGACCCTCAAATACAATGGAAGCTTTTTCAAGAAGATCATAATAATTGTAGCAAAATTGTGAGAGTTGAATACTAACAAGCTCTGATGCTTCTTCAACATGCAGCTTCTAAATATGGCAAAAAAAATTGGTTAGTTACAGTTATTACAAATTATATTAACTCACATTATTATTCATTCTCTGTACTAAACGACAATCTCCATAAAGCTCTCCATGTCGTCGCATCCAGATAATAGGAATCACAAGCTGACCATTTTGAAGTTCATTAAGTTCATTAACATAGAACTGCTTGGACCCTGATGCCGAACGTGCAGCAGGAGTAAGTAGATCAAGAGGAACTTCTTTCCAACGTTCTGCCTGCCATGTTTCTGAAATTGGACCATCTGTAACCTCTGGCCAAATATTAATATATGGTGCCACTTGTGGATTTGCGAAGTCCTGCATGCCATCAATAAATGTGAGAGAATATTTAAGAGAAGTGTGACTTACCATGTGTATTATGTCACGAGGATCATTCACATAAAAGTGATTGCCAAGAGATGACTTTTGTGGAGAGGTGGTAACCCCACATAAAGTGCGTAGTTGATTTTGCATCTGACGAAAACCTTTGAAGGAAGGAACATTCTTAGCTCCAACTTCTCTCATAATCCATAAAATCATCTTGAGCTGACTGCTAGACAAACGCAGTCTCGGCAAATTGTCTAAAACATCGAGTAAAAACATCTATCATTCAAGTCAAAATGTTAAAATTACTACAAGGATTAAAATAAATATACGCACAGTTTTGTTTCCATATGGAGCAAAGTCGTGATCTACAGGCACTCCTGTAAAGTGTTCGTGCATGTCATCTTCATCTCCTTCTTCACCATTCAGGCCTTATAATGCAAAGAATTAAGTAATGTCTCAATGCAAACCTGACTGTTCAACTTACCCAAGTTTTGAAATTCCTGAACTACATTTGAGACTGTTGCATCCTCCCCAATGCTATCAAATTCCTCCTCTTGCACCTGTAATGCAAGCCGCTCGCATTCCTGGCGTAATAATTCCTGATGTCTGGAATGAGCATTCATCTCAACTCCAGGATAGAATCTGGCCAGCTCTTCATCAGTGAAGATGGGCTCGCTGTCCAAAGAAATCCCATTGATATCTTCATGTTCATGAGATATGGTCATAGCAATGGATCCAGGTGATGTTTTTAGATATGATGCTGCATCTTGAAGTCTCGATGTTCCTGCCTGCAAGTATGGACGTTCGAGATCCCGTTGATCACGTTCAGCTCGTGCTTGCCTCTCATTCTGATGTGCCACATTGCCTGCATGAGAGGGTGAAGCCAGATGTCCTCTGAGAGACTTCCGACCTATCCAGTTTCCAAAACCGGAGGGATCACTCTCCTTGCAAATTCGACAGCGGACCTTTTTCGTTGCAGGGTCCTCATCAATATCTGTAAACTCGTGAGAATGTGAATACATGTACTAAGTGATTGCACTCACAGTCGGGCAAATCCTGTGCTTTTCGTCCACGCATAGCAGAGTTCAGATGAAGTGCTGGAGATCGAAAGAATGTATATGTTCAGTGTCGATGTTGTTGAACTGCCTGAATGTTGCGGTGTCACGACATTGTCACACTCTTGTTGTGACTGCACGTGCTTGGCGCTTAGTTCTGTGACTTTCAACAGCACCATGGCCACTTCAATATTTAAGGGCTCAATGCGGGATCCCTTTCCTCACTCGAACTTCTGTCTGTCCTTGCATCTTATGGCAAATATCCCCATTGATCCTGTCCTCTTGCACGAGGAAGCTTCTGTGAATCCACCTTCTGTTCTCGACCTTATCACCGAGATTCAGGCAAACAACTCAACCGCACCGGCCACCCCACCCAGTCATGCATCATCTCCCGACCCAGAAGAGGAAGATCAAGCACAAGAACATCTCTCCGAAGACCAGCCACATGGTACGCGTCGGACTCGTGAGGAATATGAGGGTGAAAACACACGTTACGGTGAACGTCTCGATGCTGTTGAATTTGGGCAGCGTTTGAAGCGACAGCGAAACCTCACTCCTCACTCGGAGTCAGAGCTTGCACGTTTTGCAGAGGTATCATCACATTCTTCTCCTTCGCATAAGCCATTATAACGTGATTCCTGCCAGTCTCCACACCTCCTCCAACACACAATGTATACCTACGGTTTGCTGCTGGAATGCCGTGACTACCTTCAGAAACTGTCTCGGGACAGTGAGTACAAGATCCCCGATACATTGCGGGTGAGTCACCTATATTCAATGGCCGAGAGACTTTCGTCATTCATTTGCTGTTTGCTCATAGGCCACTTTGACGGACTACGTGCACACATACATCCTCTCTCCAACCATTGAGTCCTATTGCAAGGCTTCAAATCCTGGCAACATCTTAGTGAGTTGTCATTAATTTTGCCATGTTGCGATCTCACTGCTGTCCACAGGCTGCGATGCGGCACCTCAATATTGCACAAATTCCTCCTGAACAGGAGACCGGTCGGTGTGCCGTTATTCGTACAGTCGTCGCGAAGGGTCTCACGGAGTGGCGGAACCACGTGAAAACTCAGGTGCGTCATTGTTGTCGCCTTCAACGGTGTCGGCCACCACATGGTGCACTGATTGAATTCTAGATTTCCATCTCCATTGACGCCAAATCCACCATTCGTAACCTTGCCGCGCTTGCCCATGCATGCATCAAGACTTGCAGCGCGCGTCCGACCGTTGCGATGTACATCCGCCTCGCGTATATCGTGAGTCACAATAAATTTATACCTCCGCTCTCATTTACTCTTGTAATCCTATAGCGGCTCATTTTCGTGAAGTTTTCGGGGCTCAAGGAGGACGCATTCTGGAACAAGGTTGATTCGTCTATGAAGGAGATCCGTGAGCAGTACAGGACATCCGGAGCAATCTACGAGTGAGTACCATCATCCCACACTTGTGTTCTCACTCAACTTGCGTGAATAGTGCGTACCAGGCAGTCTACAGGAATGACAAGCTCACTTATGGTGAGCCCGACAACGCCATGTACCCGATCGCTCTTGCTACCTCCATTCCCGCGTTCATAAACGACCTGAATGCTGCTTCGAACAGCCGAGGGAATGAGTGATTGGTGCCGGGGTTTCAGAGGGCATGCGAGCCGGATATTATAGCTGATTGAACTGTACAATATCTTGAATATCATTGCATGGTGACAACCTTGCGACACATGGGAGATCCGGCTGGATGCAATGACAGAGAATTGACCGCGGCATCACCAACAAGCATCCTGACATACCTTGAGTTACAATCCAGCTAATGTTCATGTAAGGCAACATATGGTATTCACGAAATAATTACGACAGCTCGAACAGTACTCGAAGACAAGGTAGCTACAATAACCTGACAATCGGCTGATGAGCTTGGTGCCAACATCGGACTGACTGCTGCTGCGGAGCCTGCTTCGTGACATCACATAACCTTGCAGAAGTCTATCCTCTCGAGCTCAACTCGAGCTACTCGTCAATTGACAATCATTAATTTGGAGTTTGGAAGCTTGCGACGACATCTCTTACTCGATAATTGACACTGGCTTCTCGATCCCTCGGATAGACCGGCGGCAACGTCACACCAATACCCTCAAGTTTCCGAGGTGTATCAGGCAACTGGACATGCCAGGACATGCCAAAACCCGGACAAAACTACCATATTTGGCGACCAACTTATTTCCAGTGGAAAAACTGCGGAAATGCTTTGTTCTTTTACACATTTTTTCCTCATGTTTTTCCCGCAGTATAACTTTATTGATTTCCACACATTTTTCCAAGTTATTTCCTCGGGAAAAAAGGGGTTATGTGTCCTGTGAGACGAAGATAACATAGCACCAGGACCCCGGATTATAGAACAACCCTGATCCGGTGAGCCCAAAAATGTCTAAGCGCCGAAACCCCAAAATCAACCTTTGTCTGGGGTGAAGTGCCAATTTCCCCCTAAATCTTATCTGGATGGCGGCATCAGGCTCGAAAGCGCCATTTTGGCGCTCACCGAGAGCTCTATTGGGTCAAAATGTCCGGACCAGCACCAGGCTTTTCAAAATATTTCTCCCAAACTGTCTGGATTATAGGGTTGTGCGTGGATTTCGCCCAAAGTTTGTCTGGACGGCATATGCGGGAAAAGAGTGTCAACTAACTGTGCGACAGTCCTGTGGAACATAACATACTCATATAGTAGCAGCAGCTTCAATTTGAAATGAGAGATAGACCTCCGGCAAAGCCGCGAGGGCAGTGAATCTGAGCGACAAAGTACAGTAGTAAGTGGGATCAGAATGAATTGACAGATGCGGTGTGTCACGAACAGTGCCATCCACATGATCTATTAAGATGAATATGCAATGCCTATAATCCTGTGAGGGGAAGCAGAAAGGTAGCTAGGTTCGACTCCGTGCAATTGGCTAACTAATAGGAATGGACCACAGATCAAACCACAACAACGGTGGCATGAATATGGCGCAGACCTGCAGGACGATCGCGAACAGCAATACGCAGTTCGAGCCACAACGCGAGGTTTGGACCACAACACGAGGTTTGGTCTACCGCGAGCGCCCATGAAGTGGAAATGGTGGCCACCACGGCGTATAAAAGCCCGAGTGGTGGTACGAATTGTTTACTTCAAGTTATCCCTTCCATCCCTCTCCGTCGATTGCTACTCACCTTTGTCTATCTCTTCCCTTCCTCACACGATCTTCCTCCACTCTCTCCTTCATTCACCTCGTTGTTGTCGCCCCGCTAGACGACCACCAAGGTACGTCCTCGCCGGGGATGTCACCAACGCACTTCAATCATCCTCTATTCATCCACTTGCCATCGTTGTTGACCTGCGCCATGCTAGAGTCTGGACCTGAGAAAGGTATGTTCGTTATATGGGATACATCATGTGGCATCATTGTCAGAAGCTCACTCAATGATTCGTACACGCAGGCCATAAGAACAAGAGCGTGACATCAAGGACAAGATCATCGCTATGCAGGATAAGCTTGGCCGTGAACCGCAAGTGTTTAAGTTACACTCAGAAATGCGTGAGATACGAACAAGACTCCACAACAGAGCAATGAGTCGGCCCTCCGAGTGACCCTTGACCTTTTCAAGGTACGTCCATCTGTCCTCTGTTCTATAAGTTGAGCATCAGTCACGACCTTGGATTGTCCTTGTCAGTCCGTCCGCACTCGTGAGTGTGCTATGCACAGATGTCCATTGAGGTACGTCTGACCATTACCTACCATGGATGCTTGCTAACAGTCATCTCGACTTGCACACTGCCGTCTATGATTGCGCCACACCACATCAGAGTAAGACAGGTATGTTCACAGCCTGGTATCCATCGTCTTACAATCGTGGCTGATTTGTTGACATACACAGGCCATAAACGTAAGAGTGTGACATCAACAACAATGGCGACATGGCCTGGAAGCGATCAAGTGGCGAACATAATGTGAGAGTGAGCGAAACCGTGTAGCGCGGCAAGAACACGAGACGAAAAAGCTGAGTCACGGCCTTCGGTTTGAGATTCTCCCGCACACTGGATGTAAGATGGTGAGTTTGTCATCTCTGTGCACCGAACACCACTCACTAACTGTGCTCTCCGCGGAAAATGACCACCCCGCAGATGTGCCATGCACACATATGGCCAGTAAGGTATGCCCTTCTTGGTATACCGTCGACTGCGACTGACAATCATGTTATCTATTTCCGAACATGCTGTCTTGAATGACAACCGGGGCCACGACAGAATTGAGGTGTGTCTACTAGCTTCTCCAAATACTCGATGTGCTGACTGGCACATAGGCCATTGTATTAAGAGAGTGAACTCAAGCACGAGAATGATCGAATAATCAAGACAATCGACATGTGTAAGTGAGTGCCAGTAAGCCCCTCGCCAAATACGCGAACACGATTAAGCGCGACCACATCGACAATTGCAATGATCTGAACACTCTGGCCCTGGGCATCAGCCTCAAGACGTATTCAAGATCAAGACACCAGCACCGGTGCCCTGGCTGGCGAAGAGGCATACGACGGAGGAGATAAAAAACAAACGAGAGCAGCAGCGGTACACGACGAAGAAGAGGGCGCCGACACCGGTATCAAGCAGAACGACGGGTGAACAGGACGATGAAACAAACGAGAGCAGTAGAGGCATATGACGAAGAAGAAATGGAAAAAAGGCCGATCGAACGACTCGACGATAGGAAGCAGACGACGCACGGATGGGATGGAGCGGGAGTTAGGTCGAGGACACATTATAAGGTGCGTCCCGAGGTACGGGCCGACTTGCGATTTCGCTCGTCTGTCCTGGTGCAGGCCTTTTCGTGGCCCTCGGGATAAGTACCCGCCTGTGCTGGTCGCTGGCGGGGAAACCAACGTGCGCCGAATTTCCTTGTTTTTTGACTTGGTTTTCCATCGCGCCTGTAATTCGTGTAATGTGAAATGTCGTTTCTGCTGTAATGTTTCCAGAGAGATGTAGACAGCAATCGACTTCCCACCCGATGATTGTGATAACTTGAAGACGACTAGGGTGGTCACGGTAGTGACGTGTCGTGAGAGTGACGCGTGACAAGACGCGTTGAAGTTCGGAAGACAGCAACTTGGTCCAAAACTTGTTGTGCTCAGTCACCGTATAGCAGAGGAGAACCTTAGGTGAGAGCGTATGTGCCAGACGCCGATGCATGCTGCATGAAATTCTGTCTGTTCCTTTCTGCTTCCGACAATACTGCTTCGGATGTTGGTGCCCCTCTCGCACACCTCGAGGCAGGGTTTTTGCTCCCTTCTGAAATATACGCACCTACATAGCACTGCCATTCGGTTGGCCAATGGACGGTGTTGGGACGCGAGCTGTATCTGTCATCTTCTCACCTCTGGCGCTGTGATCGAAGTCCCGCAGGTGTGATTGAACAGGCGTACGTTCAGTGTCGCAACGTATATTTGGACCTGCTCATCAGAACACACAGGAACGGGTAAATCCTTGGAGCGCCTCACCTCATGCATAGTCGTGTCCATACCTGCAGTATTTGGTTCATGTGTAGTGGGTGAATGCCTCATGTTCGTTGATAAGGGCTCTTCCCGCTTGCAATGGCCGAGGAGTCTCTCTCGCAATACGGATGAGTCTCTTTTGCATCTTACATGTTAACCCTTTACGCAGGTTTCACCTGCGTCTATCATTTTCTTCTACTCTCCTCTGCGCTCATCCTTCCCTCCCATCCCTCCAATGCTCGGACGCAATCATCTGATAATCTCGCCGGCTATGCATGGGATCGGCGCGCGCTTTGGATAGAGACGACCGTCAACCTCGGTGACTCCGGTACGTGGTCCACTTCATGCATTCTCTCTGCCAATGACTCTTTGGAGTCTTTTTCAGGTTACTCGTCCGCCCTCAGCTGTATCAATTCGCGTGACACTCGTGCGCCCTTCGTCCTCGTTTTCTTCGCTTATTGTTTACGCTGTCACTCGCAACTACTCATCATTTTTCTGATATTACGATCACCAGATTCACCGGCCCCCATTTTTCATCGTCGAACTCGTCGTCGACTGCGCTATTCAAGGCATCTTCAACCACGTATTGCCGATGTTCCTTTAGTCCAGGGCTTCGGAACTGGAACAATCTTGTGATGAATGCAAAATTTGATCAAAGCATTTCCTCCCCGTGGACGTGAAGGACGAAGTCACGGCCGCGCAGAAAATCACGTCCGGCTGACGCGGTGTTTTGTACTGTATACCTCCCCCGAAAGAGCGATGGCGGCAACGTACGAGGCGAGAGACGCATGCGCAGGTCCCAGTGAACCAGTAATCTTGCGTCGATGTCTCGGTCAGCTAAGATAGCTAATGAAAATTTGACGCTCACTCCTTCTGTGGGCCCTATGCGCTTCAAACGAGGAAGTACTTGACTTCGCGCCATCGAGCATAGGCGCGTGGTCGTCCAAAATTTGGTGGCTTTGCGGCAGCGGAGTCATCGATCGGATGCGCGATCAATCGATCAACCTCAGAGCCAGCCGTCTGGATCGTGCGCCGGTGGGGTCCGTCGTGACATGTCGCGAGCGTGACAAGGCGCGTCGCGTCGACGGCCTAGACCCAGCCGAACGTGTCATCTGTACAATGCCAACAAATCGCAGAGTTCTCCCAGTGTGCTCTTCGCACTTTCTCGGCGAGTATTTTTCACAGCTTGTTATAAAGCTATTTGTATAAGTAATACCAGTCCCCCGCTGAAGAAAGAGTACAGAAAGCGGAAAACGACTTCGGCCGATAGGCAGCCATCGAGAGCTCTCACGACAGGCAATGGTGGCTTACCAACAGCCGCAACAGGCAGATAGCAGAAAGGGAAGTGTCTTAGAGGCATCTTTCTGAGCTTCTGGATGCGCACTCGACAAAGAGTTTTTCTGACAACAGGGTATTGCAGTTAAACCTCCGTACACCCATGCGCGCAGTGCAAGGGACAGTTCATTCTCAAAAAGACAATTCCATCTCCACAATCCACCTCCATTGATAGATTGTCCGAGGCCAGGCTTTGGGCGGAGATCATCCAATCGGAGCTGCGCAAAGCTACCAAAACTACGCGCTGGGCCAATGGGAGCTCGCAGTACAATCATCGTCCCAAGGATTACTATCATTGACCGTCTTTTTTCACCAAGTCCGTTCCTTCTTCTATGCGTTCTTCCCACCCAGGGTATCTTGAAAACCGCTCTCATTATTGCTGGCATATCTTTGTCAGTGCTACTGACACAGGCAGAAGTACTCACCGGGCAGAATGAGAACACCTCCCTGACTCAGTCCACCACTTTGTCAACCTTTGTCAACATGCTTTGTCTAGGGGTGACCGGACTGCGCGTCTGGCACCACAACGAACTTCCATTTCCGCACTTCTCCTGTCGCAGAACGACGGCTACCTGTCGTCGTTATTTCACAACAAGAGGCTGATTCGCTGTGTCTGTCGTATTCTTCTCGATGAGTCCTCCTACAGACCAAAGCTGGCTAGGGAGCCACGCCTACAGTTGGAAAGTTGGAACATCAGTTATGCAGACTGGATGCTTCATGAATACGTGCAGAATTCATTCTGTCCTCCGAGTGGTGTCAGGCCAGTATGCTCCACTCTCAAGGATATCTGTTCACTTCTCGAGGTCGAAGGCCTTACGTTCCCCGTACGCGACGTCTTCTCTGCCCGTTTCATTCATATCGACCGTCTTCTATCTCTGATGCCACAGAGGTCCTCGACACCCGTGCTTGCTTTAATGATGTGCGCTCTGTCTCATCATGTCTCCTTTGGGAACCTTGACTCAAAGCTCATTGCCCGTTTTGCCGTGCTCTGTCATTCTTGTACATGCAGAGGAGGCATATATAAGCTACAGAGAATGCTTTTACGGTCGACACCCACCATTCAATTTCTGCCTTGCTGTGTGCGGCGCACCTCACCTCATCATGTTCACTTCTGTGCTGCAAAGCGTCCTCATATGTGCAGTTATCTGGATATCGTGGCGTAAAGTGCTGCGGCACTTCGTCATGAAATCACCCTTCAATAATCTTCCGGGGCCGCCATCCCAGTCTTTCTGGACAGGTGAGTTCTACTGCTGCTGTCAACTACCTCAATCATTAATATGCCTGATTTGCCAGGAAACATTGGGCCCTTCGTGAACCGTCATGGTTGGGACTTCCACCTCGACGTGGCACGAAACTATGGGCGTGTCGTCAACTTGAAGGGTTTTCTTGGCGTGGGCACAGCGGTCGCTGACTTCACGGGCTTCGTTTACTGACACACATTCCGTGTTTTCAGGAACCGACACTGTATGTTTACGATCCGAAGGCGCTGCATAACATTGTTGTCAAGGACCAATACTTTTACGAAGAACCTCGTTCGACCCTCCAGTACATACAATTATCTCCGTCACATAATTCGAGTCAGATATTGATTATTCGCTCAGGTTCAATCACCTTCTCTTCGGTCCAGGTTTGCTGGCAACGCTAGGTTTGTGAACGAGCTGACCTTCAGGTGTATTTCGCGTGGCTGAATGGCAGACAGGCGATGTTCATCGTAAACAGAGGAAGATTCTGAACCCGGCCTTCTCCGTCGCCCACATGCGCTACATGCTCCCCATCTTCTACAATATCGCCAACATCCCCGTTGTGCCCATCTGCGCTCACTTGCTCACTTACTTCAGCTGCAAATCGCAATTGCGTCGCGTGTCGCTAATGGTCCGGGGGAGCTTGACATCTTGGGGTGGATGGGCCGCACTGCGCTCGAGCTAGTCGGGCAGGGCGGGCTTGGATATTCGTTCGATCCTCTCATCGAGGATGCTTCGGACGAATTTGGAGACGCGTTGAAAACTATTTTGTAAGTGCCGCGATGTTTCTAGGACATACTTGATCCTGTCTGACGCTTCCAAATTCACCGGAATCGGTCCACGCAGCCCTGTCACGTTTTCATTGGGTCTTGTTCGTTATGCTTTGCCGTACCTTATGCAGCTGGGGCCAGCGTCTCTCCGCAGGCGTCTTGTCGGGCTGATTCCGAACAGGCGCGTACAGCGGATCAAGTCCGCCGTGGACACGCTGGAGAAGAGATCGCGAGAGATTTTCGACGCGAAGAAGGCGGCTCTGCTCCAAGGCGACGAAGCGGTCATGCACCAGATCGGAGAAGGCAGGGACATTATGAGCGTCCTGAGTATGTTGTTCTCGTTCTGAGAACCTAATCGCTGACACGTTACCCAGTCAAGGCGAATATGGCGGCCAAGTCGGAGGAGGACAAGCTCCCGGAGGATCAGCTATTGGGACAGATGGCGTGAGTACAGATTTTTTGTTGTCGTTGTACTGCTACGGTGCTGCCTAATCTGAACGAAGGAATGTTCTGCAGGATACTCACCTTCGCGGCGATGGACACCACCTCCAATACCCTCGCGCAGATCTTGCAATATATGGCGCTGCGCCCAGATGTCCAGGATAAATTGCGCACTGAGATCATTGAGGCACGCAACGGCGGCGAGCTGTCTTACGACGCGCTGATGCAGCTGCCCTACTTGGACGCCATCTGCCGGGAGACCTTGCGGGTGTAAGTCGCAGCAGTCATGATTAAACCTAATCGTAGCTCACGCTAGCGAAGTCATCCAGCGGCCCCCATCATAGAGCGAAAGTATGTTAACTCTGTCACTCCGTGTGCTCTTGGCGGACACTCACGAGTCGTTTCGCAGAGCCAACAAGGATATGATCCTCCCCCTGTCTGCGCCCATCAGAGGCGTCAACGGAGAGATGATTAATGAGGTCCCCGTCCCGAAGGGCACCAGAATCTTCGTTGGCGTCATGGGGTCGAACTTGAGCAAAGCACTCTGGGGCGAGGATGCTCTCGAGTGGAAGCCTGAGCGCTGGCTGTCGCCGCTTTCCACTGCTCTGACCGATGCTCATATCCCGGGAGTGTATTCAAACTTGTGAGCTGTGATCCATTGTAATACGACGAAATGCGAGCTAACAAGGTTTCTGTGCAGGATGACGTTTATGGGCGGCGGAAGAGCGTGCATGTAAGTGGTGCCGGAACAGTAATTAAAAGCATCTGAACCAATTCTTCGCAGTGGCTTCAAGTTCTCAGAGATGGAAATGAGTGAGTATTCTACTATCTCACAGCGGAACAGAACTGACAAGCCTGCCATTGTAGAGGTTGTCTTGTCCGTCCTCTTACCATCGTTTACCTTCGACATAACCGAGAAGCCAATTGTGTGGAACTTGGCTGGAGTCCGCTATCCCACTATAGGCGCAGAGAGCCTCAAGGCGGAGATGCCGCTGAAAGTGGGGCTGTTCAAGGAGTCCGATGCTTGATCCAGAGCTATGTTTCGCCATGTACGATATTGTTGACTTGTGATGACTTTGAACTAGACATCGTGGAATTGATTGAACGTGCACTTTCTCGGAGATCTGCTGGCCTCCAGGAAAAGTGGTCTTCGGTCTACGGCCTCCACTGCTGCATCGCTGAGACTCCGCGTTATTCTGCTAAAACCTTTCCATACCCACTTTATGACACCAAGGTTCAATTCCGATCTCGAATAAACAGCCTTCTCATCGATTGTGCTTTCTGCATCGCGGTGAAGCGTCGTTTCCCCACCAGGGGCGGCCGCATGTACATCATCAATCTGGTTCATATCATGACAATAGTACACTTATAACAAGCACCGCGGACAACAACCCATGTATTCTCAAGAGTACAGCCAGACGAGTCCCGCTGTGCTGGTGTACGCCCGTCTCACATGTCCGGGACCCCTCGATCGCTAGGATGTCAGGAAGTGGCACGGGCAAGCGTGCAAACGACGATCAGAATACCTGCCAAATTTGGACGAGCACATTGCCCGCGACCTTGCGCCACCGCGTGCTCTGAATGCCGCATACTACTTACCTTCAATACGTGCACATCTGTCATTTGGCACGGTAAAGCATCGTCGCATGCACTTGCCTTCGTTTCTGCGCATATCAATCTACCACCAATGTCATGCAGGGCCAGCAGGCTTGATGACGCCTGTACCTACATCCAGGCCGCACGTTCTATCACAGGCGACTGTTGACACTCTAGTATTGAACATAACAGGGAGGTGCTACGTCGGATGCACCTCCGTATGGTGTGCTCCGTTTACAGATTATCTATCTATCATTCACACTCAGCGTACCCACAGACCGCAGGACTCGACGTCTGATTCACACACATCGATTTCTATCTCTGATACGCTCGTCCTTAATTTACGAGATGCCTCTGCCTCATCACACCTTGTTTTGCGGTCTCATCATACCTTCTTTTCATGCCCTTGGCTAATGTCTCTTGGTCAATCTTGCCGTGTGGTCAATCATCCTGCAAATTTTGTATGATGATGCGAAGTGGGGGCATACTAATGCATGAATTGCCACCTACAATTGTCACACCATAGTCTGAAGACCAGACCAAGTTGCCACAGCGCTCGTCACGATTACTGTTATAATCAATGTCGCCTCGATATGTGGAGCCTTATGAGCTTTCTGGCGCAATTACTTACGATGGTCTATTGCCTAATCTCCAGAATCTGCTGAGCCCTCCTGCCAAACCCTTCTAGACAGGTGTGTCCCCATCGATGTTGCGAATGGTATTAACTCACTCTTGGACAAGGCAATATTTCCAAATTTATGGACCGACACAGTTGGGATTTTCACGTCGACGTGGCACAGAATTATGGCCCCGTCGTGAACCTCAAAAGGATTCTTGGGTGTAGGTGGGAGCACGACTAACAAAAAAAATGCGGCTAGAACCCTATACTTTGTGTATATGACCCCAAGGCTTTTACACAGCATCATCGTAAAGGACCAATATGTCTATGAAGAGGCGTCGGAGATCATCCGGTACGTTTAGTTGGGCTCAGACGTCATTAGTCGGGAATTGACTGTTGCTTAATCATGCGATATTGTCTATAGTTGGTGCAGCTCCCTTATCTTGATGCCGTCTGTCGGGGGACGCTGCGAGTGTAAGTCGGGTCTCCTTCAACACCGAATGCTTCTGATGCCACGCCGTACAAAGATACCTCTCGGGATGCTGTGCCGCCTGTACGTGGAACATTTATTTGTTATCACTACATCTCTCATAAGTCTCACAGAGTGAGGCAAAACATGGTCTTGCCACTATCCGAGCCGATCCGAGGCATCAACGGCGAGATGATGAGCGAGGTACCCATCCCCAAGGGCACCAGAATTTTCGTCGGTGTCATGCATGGTTCCAACCTCAGCAAGATGCTCTGGGGCAAGGATGCGCTCGAGTGGAAGCCCGAGCGATGACACACATCTTTCCCCAACGCTGTGACTGAGACGCGCATTCCTGGCGCCTTCTCGAACCTGTGAGTGGACACCTCAACAGAGAATTGTGCACGTGACTGAACCCCCCCCCCCCCCCTTCAACATGACGTTTTTGGGCGACGGCAAAGGGTGTGAGTCCTCAAACGCACTGAGTACTGAACGTTTGCGTTGAGTCAATATATTTAATAGTGGCTTCAAGTTCTCCGAAATGGAGATGAGTGCGTATTGCGTGCCGTGCTCCCGCCTAAGATAATTGACAAGTCCTCGTCTGCAGAGGTCGTTTTATCAGTTCTGCTGCCGAAATTCACCATCGAGTAGACCGAGAAGCCGATCGTATGGAACACGGCTGGCGTCCGGTGTCCTACCGTGAGTAAGGAGAGCATTAAGGTGGAGATGCCGCTCAAAGTCAGGTTGTTCAAGAAGATGTCGGGTACTTGAGACCTGGTTCGCAGTTACTTTCGTCATTTCGCATTAGCCAATATCCCTCCGCGCACGAGCTTCCCCTAGTGTGGTCAGGAACCGAGAATTCTCGTCAGACGATTGTCAGTCGCTCGCATGATACGTCATGGCTTATTCTGTGGAGCGACGAGGAAACTTCCGAACTTTTCTGTCTGCTTTTTTAACGGTCTTGAAGGCAGGCACGCTAGATTGTTGCACCAGTGCAAGTCTCCATAGGGCGACTCGCAAATTTGACGTTCAGGATGGATGCCCTGCTAACACAAGGTTATCAGTGTGGACAAGTGCGACAGCGACAGGAGGGAAAGAAGATGATACAGATCGGGGGGGCTCCGAAGTCCTTGACTGAAAATTATTTCCAGCCAAGTACGAAACTGGCAATATCGGAGGTGAGTAAAGCCCTGTTTTCGTGAGTTCTATGCCTCGCGGTCGGAATTTACGGCAAAAAAAAAAGAGCTCTACCATGGTTGTGACTGATGCTGAGGGGGGCCTTGGAAGTCAGACCGCGTGTCTGGAATGCGATTATTGCATTCCACTGGGTCTTGATGACGATAGCGAAGAGCGAGAGCAACACGTGATGGGGTGTCTGACAAGCAGTGCTTCCTCGGAAATCGCATCTAGCACTGTACGAGTGGTGTTTCCTGCAAACCTCGATTGCGCGTTCCCGCAGGCTGGATCCCTCGACCGGTTGTGCGTGCGTATGTAGCTGCAACTGTCCACCACAGCGGGCACGTGGGGCGCGACGGGCTTCGCGTCAGTTGTCTAGCGAACTTCGATCGTGCTGCGGTATCTCTACCCCCTGCATTTGTGCTAATCTTGCGGGGATACGGCCCTTGTGCTAATCTTGCGGGGATACGTTCTCCATGCGGTAGATTGTCGTCGAGCATGAACTCTACGACCGAACGAAGAACGTGGATCCGAGATGCGATCGAGCACCGATCACGCGCTTTAGATCCGCGAAGATGGCGCGTCTAATGGCTTGAAGATGCTGGGAGCCACAGAAGAGCGTTTGGTGAAGGGCTGGCGGTCCGAGAAATGACGCTGGCCTGGCCAGGACGCGTCTGCCACAGTTAAAGAGATAGTGAGCATGCTCTGAACAGAAAAGGATGTTCAGGCTGGTAACAAGCAGAGCGGATAAAAGACGAGTGATCGCCGATTGCAGAGATCCCCATATCGAGCCAAGTACTGTCCGAGGCTACGGGCAGGTGGTGAGCTGTGAACACGAATAAGGGACAACAGACCACGTACCAGAGGCGCTCACCTGCGGTGCATAGGCGGAGAGGTGGGACCCTGGCTGCAGTTGCGCAGAAGTTGGAACCGCGCGCGACACGTACAATGTGCATGTACGACACAAGGTGGGCCATGACGCCCGTTCGATCTGCACGTCCAAAGATATTCTGCGACGCCCACCGCGCGCCGGTCCAAGCACACAGACATGGAGACAGTATCGTGTACGCTGGGCTGCGCTCAGACCGCTGGATCTCTGGCGGGGCATCAGTGAGAGCAGCGAGTAACGCACCAACACCGCCAGTATCGTAGCTCTTTCCTTTGACCTTCGCCAAAAAAGTGGTGCGCGAGAAGAGCGCTGTGGTCCAAAGAATTGCGGTGCAGAGAGACCTGACTAGATGAACGCTGTGGACTGTAACAGCACGGCTCGGAGATATTATAATATCACAAACTGTGGACGAGGAGGTTGATGAATCATGGAACGGCCAGAAGATGCGGAAGAGTGCAGCAGTAGTATAGTTTGGTCTTTCAAATTTGTGCGAGGACTGCGTGAGTTGGATCACGTGCCTTCTTTCTGAGGAGCACGTGCCTTTCAGCCTCTCTAGTCTCCAGCTCAGCTTGTCGTCTCTTTTCTGTCCTTCTGAGCTTCGATACATATCTCTCTGTTGCAAGCAATACACAGACACCAAATTTCAATCAAGACACCACAGCGCACGCGATCGACACGTCGTGCCATCCTACAGCATATGCATCGCTCCGACGGCCGCCGTGCTCGGCCTAATGTACATGGTACACCAATGATGTCGTAACGATGCACGCGCTCCTTCCTCCTTGTCCACGATAGTAGATGCCGGCCTTGTCCCAGAACCGTTGTAGATTCGCAGCCAGCTTCCAGGCGACGATGCCCGTTTGGCTCGCGGGTGACAACCGCCCCCATGCCTAACGTGGATGCCCGTCTGGTCGGCGGATGACAACGTTCTGCTTCCCCATGCATTTTGTGGATGCTCGTCTGGTCGGTGGATGTCGACTTCTGCATCCCTATGTCCCGTCGTGGATGCCCGTCTGGACAGTCCCCGTTTCCCCATGAACCAGTGTGGATGCCCGTTTAGCTCGCGGATGTCGACCGTTCCCATGTCTGACGTGAATGAGGCCCTGTCTGGTCGGCGGATGACAACGTTCTACTTCCCCATGCATGTCGTATATGCCCGTCTGGTCGGCGGATGTCGACTTCTGCCTCCCCGTACCTGCTATGCGGGCGACCCGTCCATTTCGCAGTGCCGAACCTTCAGTGACATGTGGTTGCCATGTATGTAAGCCCTCGGCGACACCATGTTCGCCATGTTTACGTGGACCTGAAGAGGAATGCGACGCAGGTATGTAGTTATTTTTTCTTTTTGTGGATGTTGAGACTCTGTACAGGCCCCATTCGTCCTCTCGGATTCCTTGGCAAGGCCCCAGAGCGCGGGCCTGGAGAGAGCTAACGAAACATTGGAAGGCTGGAAGTGCCAGGACAACGGCAGAAGACGGGAACAGGGAGGAAAGGATGGGGAGGAGCGCCATAGAGCGAGAAGAGTGTACGGGACGAAAGCGGACGATCCACCGTCGCGCTCGCCCACGCTTGCTCAGCGCGCCCTCCTTAGCACTCGCGAATGCCGACGTTAATACTCAGTCTCTAGTACAAGTGTCCCGGAGGACGGAGATAGAAGGTCGCGGTTACCTTCTCAAAACCTTTCTATGGCATCCATCATGGTCAAATTGGCCACTGTCGAAAAGTGGCGGCGTCTAATTGGCGCGCACCATATAAATGGACTGAGCTGTAACACGACCGGTCTATTTTCTGCCGCGTCCCCCACCTCCTTTAAAGTGTGTTCATGGCTGAGCACTTGGTGCACAGCGTCGCCAAGGCCGGCTTCGGGACGGGAACGAATGAGCTCTACGATCGGTCAGTTGCTCCCAGTCCTCACTTCCCTGTTCTCATTGCGCGTCGTTAGTGCTCGGCCCTCGTACCAGGCTGCCGCCCTCTCCCACATTGGCAATACCCTCCCCGCCTCTGCCCCACTCAACATTGTCGAGTGAGTGTATCTGCCCCATAGCTTCCCTGATCACTCAGCTCCACCAGGATTGGTGCAGGCACTGGCATCTTCACCCGCGCGCTCCTCGCACATCCCGACTGGTCCCAATCTGTGAACCAGTTCCGCGCCATCGAGCCCTCCGAGGGCATGCGCGACGTCTTCGCAAAGTCCGTCCGCGACCCCCGCGTCTCCGTCGCCGACGGCACCTTCGACTCCACAGGCGTCGGCGACGGTTGGGCCGACCTTGTCGTCATCGCCCAGGTGCATGCCTCCCCCGCTCTTCGTGTATATGCGCGCGCTTACCCGGGTTTCTCTCGCACTTACTCTGCTTTCACTGCTGCTGCGCTTCTTTGCGTCCACGTTCGCACTTCCTTTCCCCTTTTGCCTTACCGTCCCAACCTTCGCAGGCCTTCCACTGGTGCCCGGACTATGATAAGGCTTCCGCCGAGTTCGCCCGCATCCTCAAGCCCACCGGCACTCTCGCCTTTATCTGGAACCTCGAGAACAGGTCCGTCCTTCCCGCCTTCACTTCCTACTCACTGATGCCTTATCCCCATTCCCACCCCACCGCGCGCCTCTCTCCACGCCCTTGCCCGAATCACCGAACCCCCACCTGACGCGCAGGGACGGCGCAGGGTGGGTCGCTCAGCTGCGCGAGCGCATCGAGCGTCACGGGCAGGGCGCCCCCCAGTTCCGCCTCGGCCTCTGGCGCGCCATCTTCGCCACCCCCTCCTACACCGCCCTCTTTGCGCCGCCCCTAGAGCGCACCTGGTCCTACGCGCTCTCCGGCACCCGCGCGCTAGTCCTCGACCGCGCCCAGAGCCACAGCTTCATCGCCATCCTCCCCGAACACGACAAGGCGGCCGTCGTCCGTGACATCAATGCCATTCTCGACCGCGCCGACGGCTTGGTCTGGCTCGATCGGAAGGCGGGCGTATTCGAGTATCCGTATCAGACTCTCGTCGTCGTCGCGAGGAAGAAGTGAACTAGCTCCTTTTAGGCGGAGGTGCGAGTGAATTATGACGATTTTTGGTCGACCGAGAAAATAGAAATGTGTGAGGCTCCCCTCGCATAATCCACCACCGCCACCACCACCGAATGGTGGCTTGAGTGGTAGCTCATTGATAGGTGCAAGACCCCAGTCAGACTTCTTTCTACATCTGACCCTCGTATGCGCTACCCGCATCAAACATCGTCTTGTTTCCCTTACAACGTTTCCGGAGTCATTAGCGACGCGACGACGCACGCGAGCACAATGCGCGTCTCAACATCGTCACACCGTATACGTCCCGGCTCACTCTCCTTCGTTCGCTGATGGCACAGCGGTCATATCTGACCCCGAGCTAAAGAGGAGCATCCGAGCGCTATGGGCGACGCTAGCACGATGACTTGACCATCCGAGAGAAGCGCCTGCGCCGTGTCCGGAACGCCTCGAGGAAAGGGCAACGTCCAAGTGTATTAATAGCAAGTTTCCCCCCTGCGGACATGTGCATATACATCTCGTCATCGCTCTTCATCGTTGCTAGACCCGCAATGCGGGTGTCAGAACGTGGAGTGAGTGATCCAGTATATCAAAGCCGAGCGAACGGTGTTGTTTCTACTCACAGTACGCAGATTCAACATACTCGTATTTTCGGATGAATGGACAGCCGATGGCGTGCTGACTCTTCGGACCCGTGGTATACACGGGCACCGAGAATTTGTCTTCTTCATCTGATGCGTGCATGGTGGCATTATCGCGAATTAATGTCCATGCCATCGTCGTCACCCAGGGAAAACCCCTTACCGAGCTCTCCGTAACACCGCGACACCGGAGCAGTACGCTACGGCTGTTCAGCGGAACTCCGCCTTCATTGGTAGAATTCCGTGCCTCTCGTCCATGGACCGAAAGTCCTGGCTTTGTGAATACCATCAAGCACCTTCCAAGCGGCACCGGTTGTAATATACACTGGATGCGCTCGTAGCCTCCATATTCCGGTAGCGCAGGCAGAATTGGCCGCACTCTCATTCGTGCTCTCAGCGACATGCGGAGACCTCCAAGATACTCCTCTCACTTTGACTACTGTGCGATTGGCAGTTCCGCTGGCAAACGCACTGACTACTGTTGTGTTGAGTCAACATATTCAATAGTAACTTCAAGTTCTCCGAAATGGAGATGAGTGAGTATTGCCCGCCCCTCTCATGCATATGAGGATTGACGAGTCCCTTTCCGCAGAGTCGTTTTGTCGGCTCTGCTACCGAAATTCACCTTCGAGTTGACGGACAAGCCGATTGTTTGGAATATGGCCGGCATTCGGTATCCCACTGTGGGCAGAGAGCGCATTAAGCCGAAGATGCCCCTGAAGGTCGGGTTGCTTGAGGCCTAGTTCTTTACTATTTTTGTCAATTCCCGCTAGCTAACATGTCTGAGTGCACGCAGTCCTGTTTCTTCTTGTCGTTAGGTAACAAAGAATCATCATTAGATCGTTGTCAGTCGTCCGTACGACTGCATCATGACTTAAGACTTCGGTGTAACGATGAGTAAACTTCCGAGTTAGTCTTTCCATGCGTCGATCCGCGGGCTGTTGCCAGCCTTCAACTATTTTAGGGTAGCACCCTTCGCAAATATGAATATACTGCAACCGTCTTGAACGTAAGTAGGTAGACAGGAGGTATATCACCGGTATTATTCCCAGACAGGGTGCCTCCGAAGACCCTAACTGAAGATTATTTCCACCTGAAAAACCGGCAATATAGGGGGTGAGTAAAGCTCTCTTTTCATGAGTTCTATGTCAACAGCAATGCAGGAAAGCCAAGAAAGTATGATATAACTTAGATGAGCAATATCTAGATCCTCCCTCTTGCCACACCTTGATCTCGCACTACACGGACGAGCACAGATGCGCTCGGACCTGCTACACTGGGGAGCTAAGGCGATGCATCCTCCCATATCCGATCCCACTGGCGCATACACGAATATCCGTCATAATCTGCGCATCGTCGGCATGAGCAAACCACGTTAGCGAGATTCGGAAAAGTGGACACACCGAAGCTGCGCTCCTGGCTGCACGCGCAGTTCCCCCGTTCCCATGCGTCGGAGCCACGGGGACAATGCGTGTATGGATTGTGCTCGTACCCGATCTCGTTGAAGAAGTGGATCTTATCTTTTGGCACGAACAGCGCCACCGCTATGCTGTGCACGGGCGCGTCACCCCAGCGCTGACGAAGCCACAAACGATCAGCACGCAGAATACGAAGAGTACAGACCACATACCTCGTAGTAGAACCCGCCCTTCGAGTCGAGATAGTCGAAGAACGCAGAGTACGCCTCCCCGCGCCAGAAGTCCATGCTTGCGATCTCGAAGTTACTCCAGACTGCATATCGAAGTGCTGAGTTATCAAAACATCAAAGGGAGGAGAAACGGCTTACAGTGGCAAAGATTGTATGTGTCACCACCATTTTCGGACATATAGCCCATCGCATTATCCTGCGCGACATATTGCGGATGGTCTTTGATGAACTCTGCACGACTTTCCGTCACACGTGGCTGTCATTGACGTAAATCTCTACCTACCTTTCACCGTCTCCCATAGTGTTGGAATAGTTGCGAGGTATTCATACATTGTGATCGTGAAGCCTGCAATACCATAAGTTCTCAAAGTTGTGGAGATTGAAGAGTGTTTGTAGAACGTACCATAGATCTTGTTGTTATCCTCCATGTATTGGAATGGATCGAAAGTAATGTCGCAGTGGAAGTGAATATCTGGCCTTAGCAACGTCCCTCAGAAGGCAGCAGGTGAAATAGGAAAAGATACTCACTCGACGCGCCAGTACCACTTGTACTGCTGAAGAAGAGGGTGGCGATAGAAAAACTATGAAATACTGATCAGAGGATACAGTGGAAGCACAGATGAGATACCCACGCCAGAATTGAAACGGCACATGTTCCTGTACCTGTGCGATAGTGGGAGCATCAGCATATATGCAGGGAAGTCTATCGTCTGTTGCTCACGATACACTGCCTACAACCGGAAAAGTGCTGAGCAAGCGCACGTAGGCGTCATCAACAACACGCACCTCCGTAGATGATATGATCCGTCATCATCTTGTTCCTGCTCGCCGTCGCCCGCTCCTCGTCGATAGAGGCAGGCTGGAACCAGTGGTCGTGGGGCACCAGTCCGAAAGACACCTCACCCGAGGCAACATTGCTAACTCTCCTGCAAGTAACGTCAGCGCAACTACCCCATACACAGCTGCCCCCGAACGTAACTCTCTACGCACTTTTTGAACTCATCTGAAAACGGCTCCTCGTTTAAAAATACCCATGGGTAGTGGTGTCGCGTGTTGAACCGATCCTCAAGCTCGCGTATACTGCGCACCGCACTGTCAGTGTCACTGTTCCGAGCCAGCATCAATAGTGTTGCATCGTGTCTTCGGGTGCCAGTCAAATTTGACGCCGTGTTCGGTGGGGTGTAGTACGCATCCGGAACGGGATCTAGCGACGGCGTCGACGACCACGAAAGCTTGGATGCTACGTTGGAGAAGGATGTCGCGCGCCCGTAACCCTCGTGCGTGAAGCTAAGAATAGAATGCAAACCGACCTGGTAGAAGCAACAGATAACAAGACTTCATCAGTTCCGTGAGCTATCACAGAACAGAAAAGGGGACACCGACGATGATGAACAGCACAAGGACCACATAGCGCGTAGTTGTATTTAGCTTTAGCACCATCCTGCTAGAGGACGGTTAGGAGTACTGAAACGGAGAGTAGGCTGTGCTGATCTCCTCGAGATACGGTAGTCAGTGACAAAGCGTCTCCCGGGATGCAAAATGACGAGACAAAACAGAGCAAGTTCAAATACTATCCAGCAAAAGTCATAGAAAGAGTATGGAGAGCGTCCAGAATATCCACAAGCTGGTGCAGGTCGATCGTGCACTGCCGCAGCGTGGTCATGGAGATAATCTTATCATTTCACTTAGACGCGTACTGTACGATCGCAAAGTTACCTAGACTAAGTACAACCCGCCGCTGGACGATCTCTGAGCAACATTGGGAAGCCGTGTAAACTTGAACATCGTCGTCGATTTCGTGATATGTATTACACCGCAGGAGAGTCTACCACTCACAATTCCTTCACACATAAAGACATCAAGAAAAGGGCATGAACAACTAACACTAGAGCATCGACTCGAAAGTTCACCGGAACCTCTGGATGCTTGGTGGGAGAGCAGGGCACAGAGCAGCTGGCATCTTCTTCGAAAGGCTATGGCGATCATGCTCTTCTGTCGCCCGTGCAAGTCCATCGCAGATCTCCTGATTTACTCGGAGCAGATCCTCGAACCCGTTTGTCACGATCCGTCCAAATTTCGCATATTCTGCCTCCAGGTCGATCAGTCCGTTGAACTTGTCCACACTATAGTGCCTCAGGATGAAATCTGCAACATCTCAGAGAGGAATGCGTACCTCTCAGCGCGCATCTTCACCAGATCCGATGTGGCTTCCGCGACCAGCTCATCGCGAGCAACGCGCACCTCGTACCTGACCCCATCAAACCTCCTAGTAATTTTGCGCACCAGAACCTGCGATGGAAATGAGGATGTGGTATACGCTTGCGTTGGAGGTGAACTGACCTCCTGTATCTCGTCGAGGACGTTCACAATGTCTTGAATATCTGGCGCACGGTTCTCGGAGCTTTTTCTCTTCGAGAAATGAATACCGTCGCCTTCGTCTTCGTACCTGATTTCACGCTTCGAGTAAATACTCGTCTTGAGGATAGGACTGGGTGACGCTGCAGGGAAGATAAAACAAAACTGACATGCTTTAATAGCTCTCCGCTCACCACGATTGACGGTGCGTGACTCCTTTACCGAGACCTGAATGGGCGACTTGATATAGGACGAGGCGGCTAAAGTTTCCAGCTCCTCCGTTGTCGACGAAGGAGACGGCTGCCGTTCCTCCACGATCGGGGCAAACGTAACCGTATGACTAGACCGTGCAACCTTGGTTGGGTTTGAGCGATCTCGGATGGCAGATTTATGAGAGGGCGTGGAGTGTAAAATTTCGTCGGCGGAGTCATTGAGGCTCAGGGCTAGCAGGTAGGTGGGCGAGGGAGGAGAAGCATGCTCAGTGTTAGCTAGAGGCTTGGTCTTCACAGGGGAATCGTCTTGTGTTAAGTCGATGGTTATGTTCGATTTCTCCATTATCGGAGTGGGTGATCTGAGCTTCGCAGGTGGGTCGGGTATCTGGATTTTGAAGTAAATTTCGCCAATTAAATTTTAATCGAGTCAAACTCACCGCCATAGTTGGAGAGACGATCCTGGCTCCCAAATCTTCCTTGTTACGATCGTTCTCGGTCTGAAGCAGGTTGTGAACATGAAAGCATTCCTCTGAGTGTGTAAGACAAACCGGAGCCGTTTCCACCGCGGTCATTGGCTCGTCTTCAATCATCTCTGTGCCCGTCTCTGCCTCACTTTCAGCCAGATCGGATTGGGCAGATAGCGGATTGTCGAATTCGACGCATTGCACATTAACTTGAACTTCTGCCTCGTCATACTTGCTATCGTCCAACTGAGATGCACCATAGTTGTCCGCCATTATTTCCCCGACCGGATCCACAAGTTCGATGTTCTCCCAAGGCGCCTTATTTGATTTCCGCCCATGAGGCTGCTTGTTTGAGCTCCTGGACTGCAAGGCATTCATAGCACTGTAATCACGTCGATAACGAGAATCTTACTTTGGCTTCGTTGTCAGTGGCGAGTATGTGCACGTCTTGTGGGAGTGCAGGCTGTTTGAGTATGCTCGTAGACACGTTATTCTATCGGAAAATACGGAAGTGTTACCATTGATGACTTAGGACACATTAGCACTACTCGCCATCTGATGCTGTAGCCGAGCAGGAATCTTGTTGACTGCTGATTGATTGTGTGACACTGGTTTGGACGTCTTCTCCACGGCAGATTTCACCTTCTGTTCATCTTGTAGTGAAATGTCTTCGGGAGCCGGAAGGTTCAAAGCGTTGGACGCAGGGCTGGGTTTCGCCACCACAGTGGATACAGTCGAGACAGGAGGTAACTTATTCGCCTTGTCCTTCATAGCAGAAGCGCGTGTCCTTCGCGTGGATGTCGCAGCAGGCACTCGAGCTTGCGGGGGCTTCTTCTTGCCTACGGGACGAGCAGATAGAGGCGACGACGCATTGCGACTGGATGTAGAAAGCGGATGAGTAGGCAGTGAGTCGTAGTCAATATCTGCAGGGACGGTGGTAGAAGTTGCCGGGGACGAGATCCTGTCCTTCTTGCTGCGATACGTCTTGGTGGCCCTAGTGGCGGCCGTTGTCCGCGGACGGAGTACCTGGGACTCGGTCCGTTCTGGAGGGACCGTTGTACAAGTTGGAGAGCTACCGGTCTTCCGAAGTCGTTTGCTGGCACGAACATCGACAACGGCGTTATCGGTGCTTGCGACAGGAGGTTTTGCCTCTTCGTCCGTTACTCCCCGCTTACGCTTCGAGCCTTTGACGTGTAAGGCGTCCTTGGGATCCTGCGGAAGAGTTTGATCTTTCTTGCGCATGCGGGATTTAATAGATGTGTGCTCGCTCTTGACGACGTGAGCTGGTGAGGACGAGCGGAGGGCTGTTCAAAGGGTGGGAAGTAGGTCCCACGGTAGAGGTCATCGACTTACTATTATCAACACCATCGTCTTCGATTCTAGCGACCGGTCCCGAGGGATGAACGTGCTTCCTTGTGACAGCTATAACGAGGTCTTCCCTTATGGGTCGTGGTGGCGTTACAGGGAGCACAGCGTCACTATTGTTTTGTTGGATCGTTATCACAAGGGCACCAGACTTCAGAGCAGTTTGGCCAGCCGCACGCTCAACAGCCAACTTCGGAGTCTTGGGTTTGCTGTTCACGCGCGACACGACAGGCTTGTACTTCGTCGGAAGCTGTCGGGACGAAAGAGGCAGAGGAATCGAGTCAACATCCGAAATCTCAGAAAGCTCTTCGTCGCTGGTACCAAATATGGTGTCACGCATTTTCTGGGTCCCGGTACGAGACAGAGCAGGAGGAGCAGTGATCCTCCGAGCAGAATCATTACGCGGAGTCATGGGAGCATTCCTTGAAGCAGCAGAAGCCGTTACCGATGTGGGAACCGATAGCGCAGTTGCACGCAAGGATAACGCAGGCATGGTTGTGGATGGAGGATGTGAACGCTTTGAATTTGATTTGACTATTAACTTGGGCTCAGCGACCAGGGGAGCACGTCTTGGAGATCTCCGAGGGGAAGTTTTCGTAATCTCCGTCATAAGCTCTACATCATGCACGGATGAGACATCGTCACTGCTGTGCTGTGTCCCGTAAACTAAGGCCGAAATTAGCACCAAAATTGTAGCACGATTGGATCCCGCGATACATACATTCAGCCACGGCTTCGATGCGCTGTGAAATACCAGTGGTCAAGATAACATGTTATAATCGAAGAGAAGGAAACTATACCTGTTCCTGGCTGAGCTCCTGTGCTGGCCTTCCTTGAGCGTCAAATTCAAGGAGAGTGGCCGACTTAGCGAGAGACAATTTGGGAGTCGCGTTCTCCTTCATGTGCTTGTTCTGTTCCGCTGTAAGCAGGGTTGGTGAACGTAAGATACACTGAAGTACTGACCAGGCCACGATTGCCTAGGGCTTTCACAAATCGCTCCATATCTTTCTGTAAAATTCCGAAATGCACGGTCAAAGACTGGCTTTTGCCCGTATCGACTGACGGTATGATCGATTCTTTTCCGAGCGTCGGGGCAGAATTGGTGTGAATGACCACTTGGGTACCTTCGTCTTCGCCCGGTCGCTCGCGGCCGATATCAATCTTGCGTATCGTCGAGTACAAAACGTCTAACGACTCGTACTGGTCGTCCTAAGTAACGTATGCGTGCAAAAAAAGATGATCGGCGAGCATATAGTCAGCGTTAATGACACCAGCACCACTGTCACGAATGTACGACGCAGGACGGATTGGCATTACTACTCACTCCAACAAGTACGTTTGCCACGAATGCTTTACTGTCCACATAAAGGCGATCAGTAGGCTTGCGCTGTTGACAAGCAACTACTTCCTTGACACCGAATGGTTGAGAACTACCAAAAAAATTGAGGTCATCACCGGTCTTCAAAAAAAGGGAACGACGTACAATGTGATATTCGCATTTGCAAGCGCTTCCACGAGGCGGATAGCGGTATCCTCCCAATCCTGAGATGACACGCGCTCTAGGATTTCCACCAACTCCTTGCCGACGTTCCCTACCTCGGGGGGCGGCGAGGATAGGAATACGGAGTGTATGAATGCTGCTCGCTTAGCGCGTCCGGAGTTCGAGCTCTTGGTTGACGGAAGAAGACGGGCGAAGAGGTTCAGGAGGCTTTCCATAACAAGATAATCTGCAAAACAGCCAAAGCCAGTAGATGAGTCACGGTAAAGTTTTGGTAATATGGTATTCCACCTCTTGTACGCCAGATCATGGACCCTAGTCGCTCTCTGTAGATAGTATTAGAGAAGAACCGGAGAAAGGGGATACAAATTTCCCACCCGCCAAGAATTTCCTTATCTCTGAGCTTTTGCTGGTTGGCTGTATGCGCAGCAACCGAGTCCGAGAGAAGAGTGTAGGCCTGTTGAAGTGCCAGTATGATATGTGGACACTCCATGTGAGATTGTTCGTATATGCGCATACATACAGCACGTACCGTGAATCTAAGGTCAACACTCATCATGGGAGCAGATAGAGAGAAACAAATCTCGCATAGGGTCGGATACAGAGCGGCTCCGATGGAGCTCTTCGCAGTTTCTAGTTCGGTGTCTTAGATGCAAAGACGCGCTGTTTAAAACTGCAGCGCACCGTTATCGCTGTTGTCAAGAAAGTCCTATTGATGCACACGGCATGTCAGAAACTTCAGGGAACAAATCGATGCAACAGCGACTCACCAGAACACCGGACAGAAGTGAATTCAATACGCTTTCCCATATAGCCTTCTGCTCTTCAAGCTGCATCCCCAAAGATGTCAACACCTTTTCATGGTATATCTTGCGAAACAATGCTGCTGTAAATTGTAGCGCTGGAAGAGGATATGTTGCGTATAGAGGGAGAAGCGGATCGCGTAAACAGCTGGCAACTTTGCGTGAAGCTTCCAGTGATATCGTGGAAGATTTCTGGGGGTAAAATTTAGAGAGAAACCCCACGCAATAAGACAAAACTTACCAGAAGAACGAGATGAGAGGCAACTTGGTCTATGGTCTCAGTGTGCTTCTTCCTCTCCTTTGCAGGGCCTTTGTCCGCCGCTTTTCTCAATGATCGCAGAGAAGAGTCGACTATATCCATAAGACTGTCTGCCAAGGATGCTGCTGGCGAAATAATATTTGCCTAGTCGTCGTCGTGATAGTGGTCGCGTAGTACTGTGATTCCATATTCGGCTATTGCGCGTCTGTCACACCGCATCACGCACCGTGACAAGGCGCGCCTTGTCACGCAACGCTGGCACGTCAAGCTCTCGAGATCTTATTTGAGTCGCAATCTACGAACAACCACCTATCAAAATCTGTGCACGAGGTCAACTCATAAGTGCATGCCCTCCTCATCGGTTTCAGCCCCGTACATCTGCCACATCCGATGCGCTTCCATATCCACCTGAGCTTCCGCAACCGTAACAATTTTGCCGTGCATCTGATACACACCGCGGTCCTGCAGTAGGCATCAGATATCGAGCCATGACTGATGAACAATGGAGCTTTACAAGACCGAGGGACACCTTGATCGCCGGGGGATCAGGCGCGTAAGACTCCAAAGCAGAATCACCCTCCCGACCCTCAGAACGAGCGATAAGCTTGACAATGTTGCGCACAGCAACTTCGCACTATGGCAATCCGTCAGCGAGAAGCCATGATGGAGAAAACAGATGCACCATACCTGGGAATGGGCACTGCGGCCGGACTTAATCGCACCAAAGGCATCCGCAGCGTCCCCAATCGCGAACAGGTGCGGGTACGGCACGCTCAATTGCGGGCTCACGCCCCCAGGTACATGCTCTTTAGAGGCAAGTGCGACTTGCATGGTCCTTTGCACACGTATCATTCCCTTTGAAGGACCATCTGGGACAATAGCATCCGGGAGCATCTTTCCGAAGAGGTTAGTGTTCGGAATTTGACCGGTACAGAGCACCTGCATGACATGATCATATATATGGACAACCTTGAGCGACTAAGAAAACATACGATCAGTTCTGCCCGAATCTGGCGGCCGTTTTGTGTGCGTACAACACGCTCTATACTATCATTCTCACCGCGGACAGCCTGTCCGTTGGTCAGAGACGATAGGTCTAGACGTTCGCCCAGAATTGTGTCTACGTTCAAGGCAGAAAGTCTGGCGAGAACTGCACAACGCAAAGAGGAATATAAGAATAAGTAACAAAAATAATAGCGGTAATTTATGTTGTGACCTACTTTCCTTGTGCATCCCCTCGTCAAACCTCGGCAGTAATTGGGCTCGAGAATGGAGAAGAGTGACACGTTTCGTCGGATACGCATCTGCAACATCCGTGGCATACTCTATGGACTCAACCTAGTGCTTAGTGGATAAATTGCAGATTGTAGCGTTACTCACGGATACCAAGGGCTCCACCACCAACTACGAGCACACTCGATGCGCTCTCGATACGCTCATGGTACCGCTTAATCCATTGGATGCCCTCAACTTTGGTCCCCTGCGTAAGCGGAGCAACAGGCGCAGAAGGCGGTATACCCAGTGAGGTGTTATAGGACGAAGAAGGCTCAGACACTTGCCGGTCTCGACTGGCGTTCTGCGACACCACGGACCCGTAGATATCGTCGACCGGGCCCCATAGATTGATGGGTGCTGGCAGGTGGCTACCCAGTGAGTACAAGAGATAGTCGAACTGGAGTGTTGGGGTCGGGCCCTGGATTCCGTGCTCTGGAAACGCGCGCGACAGGGTAACACTACGGGGTGAGAGGCCGGTGACCTGTGCGTGCAGGAAGATGTGTCCGGGGTTCTCTTTGCCGTTCGGGCTTTGAAATATGTTGGTGTAGGGAATGAACGCCTTGTGTTCGTGCCCTGGAACCACTGCGTAGCGGGGTAGAACGTAGAGGTGGTTCAAGTGGCTATTCCGATCTATGACAACCACCCTCCAGCCATCTGGGAGCGCCCCCGCAAGGAGTTGTGCTGCGCGGGCACCTGCAGGACGATTTTCATCAAGGTTGTTCGTGTCCGCCACTTGCGCATGTTCGCTCACCTCCGTAGGACGCACCAAGCACTGCGACAGTTCTGTTGAGCGCTGCAGCTGCCATTTCTTTTCGTCCTGTGTCTGCACGCTCAAGGAGGCCTAGTATTCCCACACGTCACACTGCAGCGTATATACGGTGGAAGAGAGGCCCCCGTAAGTCCCCGAGCGCCATGATACCAACGCTGAATGTTGAAATTCGTTGAATTGGCACACATCGTGCCAGAGGTTTTCGTCACCGGCGGCACAAGCAGCGAACAATTTATCTGATAAGATGCCAGAGGATCGGTTGATTGATAACCCGAGATAAGATTTGATCGGTACTCACTGCAGCCATTCACTGACTCGGACTAGTACTCCAAGTCGTCATCTTCAGAGCTAGCACTCTCAAGGTTGAAAAGGGTATTATAGCGAGGCCAGTAAGACTCTCCACTCTTGTAAAACCCAGAACTTACGAAGCGTACCCCATACGACCGCAGGTCAACGGGACGTCATTCACCCACGGCTTCGACAGCTGCGCATGGAACTCGGCACGATGTACTTATCAGTCATGATCTCTTCGGACACCAGAGTGGGTCAATTGCGTCTGTTCTGAGCTTTGTTTGACGCAGCTTCTAGTGATGCGGTTTCGCCCGTCGGACGTCGTCGAAGGAATATTCGGCCGCGTGCTCACGAGGTGTGCTATCCTGTTTCTTGACATGAGTGCTTGGCTAATGGCGAAAAGAGCTACTGCGAAGGATCTCATTAGCTCGTTGGCACTTTTCGACCCGACCATCCGTGTTATCGTCTCGCCTTTTCTTGCTATTGGTCCGCCTTCAGTATGCTGGTTCCTTCGAATTGACTCGTCCAAGGACGGCATGAAGCCTAAGTTGTGTATCTCTCCTGCCTGCCTATGAGGCCTGAGGCCTGAGGAGCCGGACGATGATCTGCGACCATGATGTTCGGCACATGACAAGGTAGAGCTAGGGATCGTCCTCCTAAAGAGAGTCACCATTCACTCTGGAAGTAACTTGTCTACAATTTAGAGGAGGCTGCCGCTCGTGTTAGGACACGAGACTGACCTCGCTCTTGTACTCTGATTGCCCCAATCGTAGACTCACTGGGTAATCGCACGAAAACTGTGCCAGATGCAAGCGATCGTCGCCTCTCAGAAGGTTAATGTCCCGACATTAACTGTGGAAGGCTCACCGGACGTTTCTGGTACATTGATTTCGCTCATCAGGATGAAGTTTGGGATGATCTTTGAGCCTTCTGTGACGTCTTGGGATGATGTGATAATTTTGACCGTATGCAGCGGCTCTAAGGCTTCTGTTGTACCGTGCGCACTCTAGGACTCAAGTGCAATCTCATCTGGTCTACTAGCAGCCGTGCCTCCGGGGGAAATGTTGCCATAGGATTGCGTCAACTTTGCTCCATGCAGGTACAGATACCTATATGAGTTAGGATCGCATGAAACTTGAAACAGTCTGTCTTGACGCTCCTATAGCTCTATAGCTGGTCACGATGAATTCATTTACTATTTTCTATCCTGGTGTACTTCCGCCTCCGGCTGTTTTGCGATGGGGGTATCATGTGGCACCGCCTAGCAGCAGTCACGCGAGCATGGACGTACAATCATAATAGGACGTGGTGGTTTCTGCAGAAGACGTCCGCGTCAAGTCATATCTACTTCTCGCAGATCCTTTGGCGTTGTGCACGTCTGTACGTTCCGGAGCTCGCAATCTGCACGCTCGATGAGGACTAACTGACCTGGCGCAAATGGGTTTGGACAGGGTCGATGCTCTGCGAAACTTCTTGCTCCTCGGTCCCAGGTTCTTGAACGGAAATGAAAGGTCGACAAACGATCCGCGAATCTGCGCCGGGAGCGTCCTGCCGCAGTTTCTCCACCAGCCAACGAATGTGCTGTCTCAGACAGAGCTTGACAATCTGAATAGTATAAAGGCGGGTAGGCTGACTGCTATTGTTGCATCAGCCACAGAGCACTCGTATCCACACCTCATCGCTTCACCGCACACTTTTCATCCCCTAGTAATACGATGCCTCCTGCGAAAGGATCCAAGGGTGAGCTGCAACTTGCCACCATCTCTTCCCTCGAATATTGCATGTTGATCCACCTTTCTTCGTTTCATAGCTACTGGCGCAGCTAAGAACGCCCCCGCCGAGACCGCGCGCCCAGCGGCCACCCAGGTATCGTTGGCGAAACCTTCTTCATATCATTCGCTGATCTCGTCCGATCACCCGTCAGGCAAAGGCTGGTGGCGATAAGACCGCTCCCCCACGCGCCCCAACCGGCACGCGCAACGCCGCGGCGCCGCCACCCAGCGGTGGGAAGGCCCCGAAGGGCGCCAAGGCGTGAGATGCGTTCCTCACCTTGGTGATTACAAGCGTTGCAGAAGTAGCATGGGGGATAGAATGATTATCTGATACTTGTTTTTGCGAATGGAAAGTCTTCAGCGTGTCATGAAGGAGTCGGAATGGATAAGGAATCATAGAACTATTGCGGTCTGTCATTCGCGAACGCGGATGCATGGTAACGAAAGAAATGGAGGAGTTCCTGGCATAAGATGTCAGCGCGCGATTCTATCCAATATCTACCCCTCCTGGAGGGTGCGTTCAACTCTCGTCGACCACTGAAAGTTCGGATAGCGCAGAATTCGTACATGCCATGGTTTCCATTCTTCCGCGCCGGAACACTCGGTCTTCAATTTTTTCAAAGGCTGAGATCAATCCATCTGACCGTTGACGTAGAATGTTTGATCCAAACGTATACGAACGGTTCCAGCGGTTTGTTGACAATTCAGATCAAAGAAACCCACATTGTAATTGATGATGTCCCATCTCTTGCATTGGGCCGAGTAGTGGACCCGTTCTCCAGCTCCCGCGTACATCATGGGCAATCAAACCATGATAGAGGCCGACCATTGGCACCACACCCTGTCTGCCTTCCCAACTCGCATGGGCGACTGAGGTGTGTTCCGAGGGCTATTCACCGCCACAGGCTTGCCGACGCCAGGAGCCGGGAGGAGTTCATTGTCCCCGACTACACCGCCGTTTAGGCCAAAGCTCGGGTAGATAGTCAATTTCCGAGATCAGAAGACAGTTTACAAAAAGATCAGATTGGCATCATACGGACATTTTTGGGACATTATGAGCGGGATATCTCCCGGATAACTCGCTGCTCTCAGCCTGATATCCTCCGTTCACACTCCTGCTGAGCTTTGCCCTCCATGAAGACTTCGCTGAGATTTCCCCCAAAATCTGCCTGGCGGCGTCAACCGTGGGAACCACTGGAACGCCACGTCTTTTCCCGGCATGGTCTGATGTCAAAGTCTGCTTCTCTCCTTGACCAAGCCTCCAACTTCTCTTCTTGTCATTCGTCCTGGTCGCGCCCACGTTCCAGCGCAGTCCTTGTTCTGTTCTACCGCCCATTGCACATTTTCAAGCTCAAGTGCCTTTCTTCTGCAGTGTTTTCTCTGTTGTGCTGGACTTCTTGGTCTCTGGCAAGTTGGGCTGTGACCAACTGCGTCCGTCTGGCCTTGGCTGTTGTGCCGGCTCCTGCACCAATGTCATCTCTGCCCAAATGCGCAAATACCCTGTATGAGGTGCCTTTCGGTGCATACCCCACCTCTGTGCCCTGCTGACTACCCCGCGAAGGGTGCCTGTCGCCGAGGTGTGCACTTCTACTCTTCCTCGAGTTTAGCACACTTGCTCGCTAGGTGATGGGGTCACCATCTCACAGAATCTGACGGGCCGCGGAGAGTGCTCCACAGTGTGGCACGGTGAATGCCCATGCTACACCGTATACAAGTGTAGTACTGTAGCTCCTACAATAGCGTCCTGTAGTGTCCTGTAGCATACAGAAAACCAATATATTTGTTATTTACACCCATAACTGCAATATAACAAGCCGCGCAGCTGTTATGGAAACAAACAACGATGAGGAGCCGTGCCCTGCATGTTCCCGAGCTCAGCGGGAGATCACTTGCTGAGGTCTCACAGCTCTCGCTCTCCCCGGAGTCTCCTGGGATATGATGATTTCTATCTGGGTGATATCCGTGCCAGATCCGGAAAGAGTCGTGGGATCATCACGCGATATTTGGACCCGGATCTCAGCCTGGACTCTGGCCAAAATGGCGGTGTACGACTTGCGTTTGCGTGGCGGAAGCCACACGGATGCCGAGGCCGCCACGTTAGCTGCATCCCTTGCACATCGTGCGTCCGTGGGATCGCGGCTGGGAAACTTGACTCTCGACACCGGCGAATTCCCCGAGGAAGAGAGTGTCGAAGGGCTTCGTGCGGTTGTGGATGTACTCGACTACACTAACTATAGTGCCGAGATCCAAAGGCTGTAGCTGCCGTACGTGACATGTCGTCAGTATCAGCACAATTATATCTTACGAGAGTCTGACATAGATATCGACATCTAGACTTATGAGGATCTCCGTATGGAGGGATTCTTTCACCACCGGCGTGCATCAGCAGGTAAAGCAGAAATCAAAGTGCATATCGTCCAAGACACAACGAAACCGACATCACAGCGAGAGAAACAAAGAGGCAGAAAATGCAGAGGACAGCTATTTAGATACAAAGGAGGCGCGCACCCAATTCTACCGTGGCGCGGACGAGGGCAACGTGCGCGCGTCCCGCACGGCGCCGAGCCCCGCGTCCACCGAGTCCGACGAGTTAGAGAGCGAACCCGCGGGCACGTCTGGCGTCGCGTATGTGTACGGAGCCAGTCTGATGTCCTCGTCGTAGCTCATCCGTGGGCGCATGCCTGGGGAATCAATGGTGCCGCGCGTATCGTACGGGAGCCGCGCGCCCTCGACGCCGAACGCCTCTCCGAAGTCCATTTTCGCGTGCGGTTTGCCATCGGCCCCGGTCTCGATCGCGCGTGATTGTGTGTATGGCTCTTTGCGGAAGTACGCGAGGAAGAAGCGGAACGAGCCTGCGATCTCGTGAGCGAAGTCGCCTGCGAGAATGTTAGTATGCAATGGCATGCGACAGAGTGATCCACGCACTGTAGTTGATGCTGGAGAAACGAGGGATTAGCTAGATTCTACCATAGCAGAGGACACACCTACCTATCCCACAATGGTCGCCAGATGGAGGTCCGTTCACCTTCGACCCTGTAATCCTTCACTGAATACGCCCACATCATGAATGTGGAGAAGAACACCATCTAGCAGCATTGTGAGCATTAAGTCACATATTAAGTCGAACTATCGGGATACCTCGACGCAAGTCGCCAGAGCATTCAGTCCATCTGCAATATTGGTCTCTGTCCAATACTTGGTGGCTATTGCGGAGACATCAGCTCAGAATGAAGACTCAGCTTAAAATGACGCACCGTGGATAACCCTGCCTTCCAACGCATCGAACTAGTCGGGACAATCAGCTTACTGCCGTTAGCGAACGAGATAGAACGTACGACCAGTCCTTGGTAGAACGTAAACATGACAATCAGTTTGATCGCCAAGAACTTCGCGAGAGGACGCCGGCCCTTCAGCTCCTCTCTCGTGAGCGCATAGAATAGGATCAGTCCATATAGCGTAATGCTGGCGGAAGAAAGGAAATGAACACCAGATGCCCCGCGAGACAGGTCAATTCTGCGCACGTGATGCTGATGGCGTCGATGACGGTGATGTACGCATTTGCTGTCGTGAAACTCCATCCCCCCGATTCACACAGCACGCCTGCCGCCTGGCATATGATCCCGATGACGGAGAGAACTGGAGGCACGGGTGAGGCTTACAACGCTGAAACGGGGAATAATCGAGCTTACGAGGACGCATAATCACATATTGTAAGACAGACCACTAATGCGCCCATGAGCGGGCCGCATTTGAAGTCAAGAGGTCAGTCACGTACTTTAAGAGTGTACATGAAGTACGGCTGTGCAGATAGCTGTTAGAAACCAACATGGTAACGGAGAGAAGTCCAACCTTTGTGGGCCTATATCTCCAGAAGCAGAACTGAGGGTAAGATATCAGCAGTGTTGACAAAGAGCCACATTACGAACTGACAGGAAGTGGTAAGCTCTGCTTGTCTTTGCGGAGGATAGCGTTGTTGACGTTGTGTCCCACAGACGTGGCGGCTACAAATTCGATGAGTAGTAGGCTAGCTTGAAAGATTAGGTGGGACTACTGTGAACTCCAAAGTACTCACAGAAAGGCACTAAGAGTCACAGACTGGTACAGGGTTAGTGGCACTGACTAGATGACGTGGGTGATCATACCTCGTAGGCTAACAGCGTACTATGTCAAATTGAGCTCAGTGGAAACATGTGAGACTCACCTGTCTCAACCAGGTCGTAATATGTGTAACTGCGGAAGAACCTGTATGACAGGAAGGAGATGATCGCATAGACCGGTGGCATGTACAAGATACGTAGGCTACGCAGACACATTGAATACAATGCGAGTGAAGAGCCGGTGTTCTGCGTACATTTGTCGTTGCTCTCCACGGTTGGTATAATTCCTGCATCATGATCATTAATAAATACAGATGAGACAGACCAAGGACGTACCGGCAATGTCTCGCCACATTGATGATCGTGAGTATAACAGTCTATACTCGCTTAGTTGCCGCGAATCGTGCGCATATAACGAAAGACATACGATAGCAGCACATACACCAGCAACCAGCCAGCCTATTCTGTGCGTATCCCAGTTGACCCCGTTCGTGGACCAAAAGCTGTCCTGTTCTACGGCCTGCTGGTTGCCCGAGGGACAGCTATGTGTCCGAGCCATCTTCTGCGTAGAAATGTCGTCAAAAGTGAAGGGTAAGCGGAAAAGATGAAAATTAACGAGAGAAGATGCAGAGGAGACGTGAGAGTTTGTATGGGCTGTTCCTCCCTTCCGGTCGGATAAGTACTGCCCACGAGCTCAACATAATGCGCACACGGAGATATCGGATTGGTTACCATTCAGTCGCAAGTATTGCAACTCCGGCCCGAATTCGGATATTCGGCGACCGCTCCTGGGCTTAACAGAAACACTAGTACTAGTTAAGTACTAGTACTTACGAAACCAGACGAGTCCACACTATGTATATTACATGAATGCAGGCTCTCGTACCGTAATATTATTGAACTCCGGTGCGATGTATCTATACTAGTCTCGAACCTCGTATGAGAGGCCTCTGAGAGGTCCCCCATGGGAAACGTTGAGTTTGAATATTGACGTCGGCGCAACGGCAGCTTG
This sequence comes from Sparassis crispa, assembly GCF_003851025.1. Lineage (NCBI taxonomy): Eukaryota > Fungi > Basidiomycota > Agaricomycetes > Polyporales > Sparassidaceae > Sparassis > Sparassis crispa. Next base: position 1,431,336 of record NW_020939754.1, on the reverse strand, counting down.
CCCTCACATGATTTGCACATGATCATGACGCGAGCTTCTGCTCGGGTGAACGCCGAGCTCCCTCTGTGCAGTAGGAAAATAAATGCATTGCACAATAGTTCAGCCGGCGAAAAGTGCTGAAAAAATTGCCACTCATTTCCTGGAAGCTATGCTAAAATTTTTGTATGCGCCGTATGTCACATTGCCTCCTTCACATCTCAAGTTTTGTACGCATTTTGGCCGCGCCGTCGGCATGGTCAAACTCCGCCGTTCCCACGGGGGACCTCTCAGAAGCCCCTCATACGAGGATCCAGCCTCTATATAGAGGAACGACTCTTTCTTCCTATATACTAGAGGCTGGTTAACGAGCCTATATCTATACATGACTCGTCCGTTGATGTCAAAATGAGCATCTTTTTTGACGATTCACTCAATGCTGGCCCTGTTGTTCACAACGAATCGCGAGCAAAGCCATTATGTACTCAAAATTCGCACTGTTGCAGCAATTTTCACGGTGGTGAGTACCTGCGAGCGTTTCGTCAAATGACACGTATCAGATGTAGATAAGGTTATGAACATACTGCGGACTGCGTCGCACATGTCCTATGTATGTAACGGCCTCCCGACGGATTGCAGCGGCCAGGTCGAAGGGATAGCGGGGGCACTCGCAATAAAACACATCCTACTACCGACCTGCTGTTTCCGTCGTCTCGCCAATGACAGGGACCACTCAAGTAACGTCGCGGAGACACAGACAGCCAATCCAGTTGCCCGGATTCCGGTGCCACGTCATAGGAACCGCAGTGCGGAGTATACCTGTAGGACAAACTCAGTACATATACAGATATCGATGAGTGATACTAGCCACTGTTGTCAAAACTACTGCGCACATTCACTGCCCCTGGCTGCTCCGTTATGTGATTCGACAGTTGCCCTGCAGTCGAAATTCACGCAAAGCTACGCACCACATCCTGGCTCGTTGAGCTTCTCTGCAGTGACCGGCTGTTCTTTCCCAGCCTGGAAATTGTGCGGCTCGCCTGCCAGGATATTTTTCGATGTAAGTAACATCAGTATGTTCCGTTCCGTCGGGATCGCGGGTCTGACCCAGTGTTCCATGAATCTGGAGCAGATGACCTAGAGTGGCCACAAGATACGGAATCATTTCTTCAGACGCCAAGGTAGAAGCTGGATGCAGGTGCATCGAACCTGAAATGTTGAGCGACAAGAGCAATGAATTGAATGCAATTCTGACAGCACCACGGAGCCCTAGTACAGTAAGCCGGAGTCCACCCCTCTGAGACGGACATGCAGCTCCGTACTAGATATTCGAATGCAAGATGCCGAAGACCAGGTAAGGCTATTGTGGACCTGTTCCTACAGATGCTATGTGCACCTGCGAATTACAGAATTTCGAATTTTCTTGACCGGAAAGCGTGCGACTGCGAGATGCAGGATGCCCGACATATGCCAGACAGATGTTGGCCATTACATCGACAAGCCCTGAAGACGCACACGAGACGTTGAAGCCCAATGAAATGCTCCGAGACTGATATCTGAGTTGGAGGTGGAAGATATGGAGGTATGTGATCAGTTGGAAGTTTGAAGCTAGAAATGACTGGGCGCGAAAGACGGGCGATTACTACAATTGCACAGAGTATCGCAGAATGCAGTCTTGAACTCGTTTGGAAGACCATCACTGCGTATGGGACACACATATGGAGTGCTGGAGTCCAAAGCGCTCAGAGGATGAGATCTGCCACAGAAGGCGGAGGTGCCAGATCAAAAGTTGACGGCTTGCGCGATGTTGAAGGAAGAGTGCTCGTGTTGCAACAGCCTCGGACAGTGAGGAACCAGTGTTGAGCTATGATCTTCGCTGTACACAGCCTCCACCTTGCGCCCAAAGAGGAAGTCGATTGGAACGGGGCCTGTCAGAGCTGGTAGTATGAATTGAATTCAAGGTTGATTCGAGGTTCCAGACTGTACTACTTTACCTGAATTGAATATTTTATGAAACATAGACTCCATTGAACCAGAACGTAGGGTCTTATCACCTTCTGCGTGTCAGTTCAAACTTGTTGAACGCGTTACGCGGAGTGAGTCTCGTAGCAGGTGACCGCGTATGTTGTGACTCCTGCGTGACACCACGCGTGCTGAGGGTGGCAATAATCCGCCTCATTCTTCCTGACTTCCAAGAACAAAAGTAAACGGTCCTGCGCTCTTAAGATCATATGCCTGATCGTGAGCTGCGTTCTGGTACGGTTCGCAACGCGAGCCCCTTTCTAGAATCTGGGTGGGAACGTGTGTCGAAGCGCCAGAAGACAGGAGGAAGCCACACGCTGTTTGGGCCTGTATCTTCAGCGCTATCTCCACCACATAGCATCGAGCGCACTAAAGGACTCAGAACGATGGATTCACCAACGAAGACCATGAAAGGACGCAAGAAATTTATCGCAGATTTCAATGCCATGAAGGAGGCGTCAAAGGAAGGCTTCCAGGTCAATGATCTCCACGTTCGCCGTATGTGACTCTTCCTTGTTGCGATTACCCTGGAACGTCTGACGGATGCATATAATCAGACGTAAAAGCTGGCGAGGACGAAGGAGCATTTGAGTGTGACGTGGTGAGACCAAATGGGGAGCCCCTGGTATCCCTGAACTGCGTCGTCTCTGGTGAGTTCACTACTTTGTGGCCCTTAGGACAGACAACATATTTTGTACCAGACACATCTGAATATCCGGAGAGCCACACTTTCTTTTGCTTTTCGCAAGATGAAAATCCTCCTCCGCATGTGCTACGGGCAATGGAGGCCGTTCACGAGGAACGCTCGTGCACGATAGAAATGTTGTTGAAGAATTTGCTCTCGACACTAGCTAGGAAGATCTCTGTTGGTCATGAGCATACGGAGGAAGGGTCTGATAACGATGAAATGGAGGAAGACTACGATGCATACGATGCATACGATGAGCATTCAGATGACGACTTTGGAATCATTGCTACTAACAAGATTCAAATGAACGTCGGCTGTCTACAGCGGTGAGTGCGCCGGGTGTTTTGTGAAACTCTTGATGATTGACGATTTTGCATCTCATCCTCAGTGATTTCAATGAGGCGGCCGCTTGTAACTATCGACCGGGTTTCGTGCCGTTCGGCAGGGACGAGTTCGTGCTCACAATGTCGTTGCCTGTGATCTCGTTGGCGACCGACATACCTGCACGCGCTCTTATGGCCTGGGATCGACGGCTTCTGTCTCGCACGCAGCATCTCACATTGATCGTATCTGGATTCCGAGGTGTATATCCGGTCCTACAAAAGGATGGAACAATCTTTCTTGATGCGCTGAAGCGGGCGGTTTCCTTGCAATTCAGGATCGGGCTGACAGCCACACAAAAGCCATCGAAGGAGCACGTTGCCGAGGTCGTGCGCAACTTCGGGTTAAAGGAAGATAGAGCTGCGGATGCCACGGATACAATTACGCTGCCTGTCTCGCCCGATCCTGAACTCGAGGATGAGGATGTGGAAGTCGAAGAGACAGCGGACGCGTCCGATCAGTACCTGGAGGATTTCAGTGAACCGGACACAGAGACACATGGTTTCCAGCCATTCAGTCTGAGCTCTTCTTTGGAGAATCTGCTCAACAACTACTTCTTGAAAGTGGTACAATTGAGGTTGAAGTACGAGCTCGACTGGGCAAGCGCGGAGCTTCTGTGCTGGGAAGCAGAGCGATCGCAACAGCCTGAACAAGTCATCATGAAGAGCATGGGCAAGGTGAGTGGCATTAGTATAAGTTGCCTACTTCGCGTAGTTACTGCTTCTTTAGAAAATGCGTAAAGCGGAAGAAGAGGAAAACGCACTTTCGAGCAGCTACAACCTTCCTCCTGACCCTCTACTTACTGCAGAAGACAGAGGCCATCTTAACCTACCTCTGATAGCGTTCTGCTATCTGATTCGCCGACTGACGGTAAAGACTTATCCATTGATCTACTCGCGGGGTTGATGCTCACAACACCATTAGCTTTGTTCTCGCTATTGCATTGTTTGCCATAACAAACTTAGTACCGACTACGAAGCGCTCAAGCCTTACGTCTGTGATTCGAGACTCTGCACGTACCAATATTACAACCTGAATCGCGGTCCATCACTTGAAGTTGTCATCTTCTCTTTTTGCTGAAAAACCAGCCCTGATTTCCGTTCTTGTCTAGTACGAAATATGCGCAAACCCTGCAACTATAGATTTACTTGTTTCGTTGGCGTACACTAGTGCAGCGGAGGGATCCCTGGATGAACCTTTACCTTTGGGTATGGGTCTGCGCGTACCTCTGGCTAACATGGGGTCATCCTCAGATCCAGACGGGCTGTGCGACTTCGACACGCTGTCCCGTCCTCAGGTACACTTCAAACGTGTCCTCATTCCTTGAACATCGTCTGACATTCCTACAGATGTGCTCTGTTATCGTAAATCTGATAGATACCTTGCCTAAAGTACGCATCCTTCTGCTAACGATGCTTGTCATCCTCAGATATATGCTGATAGAGCCATCTTCCAATATTTCAGGTCGTAGATATGAAGAAACATCTGGAGAAGTCCACGGAAGGTCGTAGAATAAAGCCAAGACTGAAGGATATGGATAATAACATTACTGATGCTGCTTGGTCCATACTTCGATGGTGAGTTCGGAGAAGTAGGCGCTCTAGTGTAAACTCCTTGTGCATCCCCCTTCACAGGTGTGTTGCATCGTGCACCGCGCACATTGAGGAGTTGAGATCGGAAGAAGATCGCGTGCACAACATTGGTTAGTACACATCTCACCATTACTAGAAAAAGTCGGTGTAATTCCTGTTCCTCGGTCTCAGAGCCTACATGGCGGCAGTTCCGTTTTAGCGTCGGGGCCCCTGATGCTGAGGCGAAATTCCGCAGTGCTCTCGTGCAGGCTAAAAAGGTGGACAATAACACTTTGAAGTACCCATCTCTATACGTACGTATCTTATTAAAACCATTCGTACTCGTTTTCATCTTCAACCTGTTCGATTTCAGGCCTTCCACGGTTCTCCGCTGAAGAATTGGCATTCGGTTGGTTGCTTCGAATGCCGTTATATGGTTGTCCTGACTGCCACTTTCAGATTATTAGGCATGGACTTTGGTACAAGAATATCGCACACGGGCGTGCATATGGCAACGGTACGGCGTTTCGTGGATGTACTGCAAGGCTTGAAATTTGATAATGCTACCAGGTGTTTACTTCGCCAAAGAAGGGACCATCTCTATGTCCTCATATGCCTCTGGTTCCCCAAAAGTTTGGCGAAACAGCGCAGTGCGTGCGCACAAGTGTGCTGTGCTGGCTGAGATCATCAACCAGCCATCGAGATTCGTCAGTACAGACCCGTACTTCGTCGTGGCGGATACGCAATGGATTGTCTGGTAAGTCGCTCCTCCATGTACAGCTTCCAGTGACATCAAACTGCTTTCAGTCGCTATTTGTTGGTGAACTCGAGTTCCGGACAATATAACCCCGGTTCGAATCCTCTCCCTGTTTCTGTCAATCCAGACATCCCGATTGTACCGTTGGATCCTAAGCATCCCACTACGCTCTCTCACCATCCCATCAAGATCCCGGAACCGTCCTACAAACTAGAGAAACTTCTTGCGGCGCGGCGCGAGGAGTACATGGATGCAGACTACGATGAAGACGACCTGAGCATTTTTTGTGCTGGAGAGACTGCCGCATCACAGTCTCAGCCCATGGATATGGATGATTCTTCGAAAGCTTTGGACGATTGGATCCATGACCCCGCATGGGTCAAAACGACGATCGAACATATGATGCCAGCACCCGTCGAGTCATCCCCTATGGCCACCATGGCTCTGCAAAAAGAGCTGAAGGCAATGCTGAAGGAGCAGGAGAAGGCGAAGAACTTGAAGGAGCTCGGCTGGTACATGCCACCTGAACTCATTGGAGACAACCTCTTCCAATGGATTGTGGAGTTACATTCTTTCGACGATTCACTGCCTGTCGCGAAGGATATGACAAGTCGGTAAGACTTAAGGCCGTTCCGACCGCCATTTCGTTGCTGATCGGTGTACCCCACAGAGGCGTTAACTCACTGGTCTTCGAGATCCGGTTCCCACCCACCTTCCCGCACTCTCCCCCATTTTTTCGCATCCTGAAACCCCGATTCTTGCCGTTCATTCATGTCAGTGTCTCCCTTTGAAGGTGACTGACTGCTGATGACTATTGCGTAGGGCGGAGGCGGTCATGTCACCGGAGGTGAGATCCCTCAAGGGTTGGTGTTCCAGGATGCTGATAATTATGTCAGGAGGATCAATGTGCATGGATCTTTTGACCGCGGATGGTTTGTGTCAATCTTCTTTCAGCACCTTTCGCCGCTCATATATTTTCGCAATATCAGGGTGGCTTCCAAGTTATAGGCAAGTCATCCCCGGCGTGGGTGATAGCGCAGAAAGCTGAAGCCGATCCGACGAAATGTTCAGCATTTCGGCGATACTTTTACAGATCAGACTTGCGATATCTAATCTTGAGCCTCGTCCGGCTCGGCTGGCTCAGAACTGGGATGCGTGAGTCACTGCTTATCATTGCACCTTCACATTCTAATAATGGCTCTACATCAGGCCCTATGGCATGCATGAAGCACTGGAAGGATACAAGAGAGCTGCCGCTACCCATGGTTGGAAGGTGCGTATCTGGTACATTTTCGTGTCTACGCCAGACTAACGGTATCTTATTTAGATACCTCAAGGACTAGACAAGCTTGCACACTAGAATAGAAACTCATTTCTGTACCTTCGGTGGAGGGAGAGAGGGAGTCTCAATGTATAACAGTTGTCATGATCGCCTCCTGCAATTGTACTTCGCTTTTGCATTATCTCGGTAGTTTTGATTGTTAGATGATTTATTTGGAGACAGTACACAAACAGGCCCGCTGAGTCTGAATTTTGTAGGTTAGATTGAAGTCAGATGTCAGAAATGTCGAGGCTGGCTTGACAACCTCTGTTACGGCGTCCCCGCTCTTGTGTCTTCCCCTCCCGCCATCCCCGCCATCCACTACCCCTTCACTATTTCTCTCCTTCTGCTCACTGTTCACGCTCTTTTATTTTTTTTGAGGACTCTGCCCAAGAAAATCAAGCAAGCCCTGTACATCTATCATGAAGGGGTTCACCAAAGTCTTCCGCACCGGCCATGCCGTCGCACCTGCTCATGCGCATCGTCAACGCTCCGGTAAGTTTTGTTGTGGATTTTTCTGCCATATTCAAGAGAAGGGAGGAGGCTGTCGATGTTCAGAAAGTTCGAGCTTGAGCCATCAGACTCGACATGGTAACACGCCGACTACAGTGCCGCAGAGGACATGGGGAGTGGTATAGCGTGATGTTTACTGCGTTACATAGCGTGGCCAGGCGAGTTTGACTATTGATGAGCATATCATTCGCGCAATATCACTCGACGGTGCTAATCGGGAGGCTTGAGTGTCACCTTGTGTACATTCTACGTTCACGATGCGGACTGTTATCTGTAGCATATTTGGGGCGGTATCGGCCGAAGTTGTGCTACCAGTTGATTGCTGGACAGTCCGGATGATGCTTGGATACGATGCTGAAAATTCCTCCATCCAGCTCCGTGCTCGTCGGGCGGATTCTACAAGACACCGACCGCGGGTCAGGTTATCCCATATACTACCCCACTCAACATCTCCTGGGACACATCCTGCATGACTTCGAACACCGTAGACATCTATCTTTACGCCCCCGGCAGCGCCTTGCCTCGCATCCACGAATGGGCGAACGTGGACTTTGCGTACGGCAGTTACAATGTCAACCTGATGCCGAAATGGTGGAACTCGACAGCGTCTGCGAACCTCCAGCTTGCAATTGTGGAGGCGGGAACACCACCGTTTCTTGCTACTATGCCAGCTGGACCCGTCTTCACCGCTACGTACACCAAGCCAACCTCGGGCAGCGTCCCTGCCGCAGCGGACACTTCCACGCCTGGTGCCTCAATCCAAAACGTGAACAACGGGCCGTCGAAGAGTCATGGCCTCTCCAAGGGAGCAGTCGCCGCGGCAGTGCTCTTGCCGCTGCTGTTCGTGATCGGACTGGCCGTCGGGGTATACATCAAATTGAGCCGCGCGAAAGGCAGGGACAAGCGCAAGCGATGGAACGAGGCGATCGACAAGCGGATGTCGACGATCTCGACGAGCTGGCGGCCCGTATCCGTTGCGGGCGCGACGGTGGTGGTACGCAACAGTGTGCTCTCGTCAGCAGCAAATGCGGGAGATCGTGCGTCGTCGTTCTCGTTCGGCGCGATGCGCCCCTCCAGCACGATCGCAGTAGAAGGCGGACAGGCGGGCATCGGCGCTAAGGGACTAGAGATTGGCGGCATCGACCTGTCGTCGCCGGATATGGCCCACATCCGGCCGGGCGTGCGCGCTCGCGCGTCGTCGTTCGGTAGCGAACGCGTCTCGCGTGTCTCGTTTGCGCCGGATACCCGTCCGTCTGGGGAGTACCGCCGCACGCGTGCGTTCCACGTCGGGCACGTGCCCCCCCTTCCGGACGAGGACGAAACTGGGGCGTTGTCCCCCACCCAGGCTGCAGGCCCCTTCAGTCTGTCCGCGGAAGATATTCAAGCACGCATGTCCGGACAAGAGGATTCTCGGCCGAGCATCGATGCGGTTCTTCCCGCTCTGTCCAGTGCGTTTAGTGTTCATGCAGTGGAAGTTGTGTCCTAACGCGCTTGCCAGTGATGCGCACCGGTGGTGATGGGGTCTCGAATAACGACGACATGTTGTTGGCCCCCAGTCCCCCTATGCCGGCTCCCCCCTCCCTGGCTCATCAGATCCCGAAGTCGTCCATAGTAGGCATCATGCCGATGCAGCCGATGCCTGCGAACGTGATGTCGCCAGATGAAATGTTGCGTGCGTATGCGGAGCGCCGCACTATTGGCTCGCCTGTGCCGGGCGGCCCTACCGTCCCTGCACCCGTGGCTAACTACAACGGTACCGGCATGCGCATCCTGTATTCACCTACCACTCCCGACTCATCTGCGCCATTGGCCACGTCGCCCATGGCACCTGCCTCGCCTGAGTCGCAATACACTATAAGCTCGCCCAAGGCTATCCAGGAGCTCGTCAGAAAGAGTATAGCAGTCACTGTTGCTAGCCAGTACGAGGACCTCGACGACGAAGACGCGTACGGGGCCGTTGAGACTGGTATGGCCGAGTGATGGTACCAACCATCCTGGCGATACCTTTCTTCCCCACCTTTCCTCTTTCCTTACCGCTGTACACTCCCGCTCCCAGCATAGATGGCGCGTACCCATATATGTTGGTGATAGGTCCATGGTGATCGTGTCGGCCCTCCGTTGTCTGAATTATTACCATTTTCGATATTCTACTCCCCTTTCTTCAAACCCACAAACGTCTTGATTGTTCCCCGTGTTCTGTGCCGCCGGCGTTTACTATGTACTACTGGTAAGATTGCTATAAATACCCTTCACATATCGCCCGGTGGTCCACGACAGCGTCGTATTTTATACCCGGTATTTATTTTTCCTTCCTTCACACCAAAACCTCCATCGTCGACGATGCAAGCGTCTTGATCTGATCCTTCCTGTTCCGCTGCGTTGCCCTTTCACACTGTTTCCCTACGCTCACGGGTGATTCCCCGCATACTTTAGGTTGGTATCGTTCCAGGAGCCATGTATTCTTCAACCTCCGTCCTACGTACTGTTCTATTGAATTTGATGTGTACCTATGTCGTCTCTTCTTAAATCACGCGCATATTCTGCGTCCTCACAGTGATATTGTGGTTCACGTGAATTGTGCTGGTGAGTCTCCACAGTAATCTGTTGCAGCAATGTTATTATTGTCCACCGCCTCTGCTTCAGTTGGGTTTGATGTTCACCGGGATGCATTTTTTTCTATTTGTTGCCATATACTTATGTTCTTTTACGCCAGAGAAGCAGAGACTAGAGATAACACACGACCTGCGTACATCTATGCCCCTAGTTCGGAAGATACTAGCCAGATGTCGCAATCACCAGATGTACACGGTTGTGGTAGTCTACGAGCAAGAATTCTTGTACAGTCCTACTTTCAACGGCATTTCCGCTCTGGTGCTTTCGTTGCCTACAGTTGGATACTGGACACCTGCTATATTCCATACAATCGGTTTTCCGGTTGATTCGAATGTAAAGTTGGGAAGGAGAACAGCCAAGACAACCTCTGCAACATGGCCGTCAGTCCCTCTGAAGGGAAGAGGTTGCGCGAATCACCTACTCATTTCCAATTCGGAGAACTTGAAGCCGCTAGGGGATGTCTGATCAGCGCCCAGGCTCAGCATCGGCTATAACAGAACTCACATGCACGCTCTTCCGCCACCGAGGAAGGACATCCTGCAAAAGAACCTTGGTTACACGTTGACTATTCACGAGGAGTCGCGACATACAGATTGGAATACACGCCGGGGATGCGTGCGTCGGTCAGGGCACTGGGAAGCGGCGACAGCCAGCGTTCAGGCTTCCACTCCAGAGCATCCTCACCCCAGAGGGCCTTGTTCAAGTTAGAGCCCGCGATGCCAATGAAGAGCTTTGTGCCATTCGGGATGGGGATTTCGCTGATCATCTTCCCGTCACGACCACGGATCGGCGCAGACAGAGGGAGGATCACATCATTTCGGACTCTGGGAATGGGTCGCGGTGTAAGCAGAACGTACTAACAAGCTAGAATGAATTTCTTACTGGCGGTGTAAGAGCGTGGCTGGAGGGTACCTAAGTATTTTGCGTTTGGTTATTTCGCTATTCAGAAGACTGACCCGGTGTATAAGCTCACACACGAAGTGTCTCCCTGCACACGGCATCTAGGTAAGGCAGCTGCATCAACTGGTCGTATGACAATTCGGCGCCATTATATTCCCGCACGATCTCATTACGAAGCCTCTCTTGTACATCAGGATGTTCTGCCAGGAGCTCAAATATTCGAGCAAGGGTGTATGATGTTGTATCTGTAGCGGCGAATGTGAACGTCCTACGCAGTACTGAGCACAAGAACTAAGCAACAACAATGACGGGCAAAACGAACGACATTTGGGCTAGTAAGTGTTCCTCTGGTAGTCGGTCTTCCTCTGATTTCGCCTCCATGTTTGCTTTCACTGGTAGCATGTGTGTCAGCAATTCTGAATTCGATTCTCGGACTGAAAAGGGTCATACATAGAATGCTCATGATGTCCCTTCCTTCTCCTATCTGCTGAAGAATGGCAGTTTCATCTCCACGCTGCAGAGCGGCCTTCTTTGCGTTGAAAATCTCCGTCGATTTTCTGTACATCGTGTCCACAATATCGACCATTTTATGCACTCGCCTGCTGGGGATGAACTTCAACAGGTGCCTTCGAAATGCAGGGGTACCAAATTGCGATATGTATGGTGCAGCAAATCTGATCAAACCGAACGAGTACGAGGTTGTACTAGATGCGTTTCCCGTGAAATATCGCGTGAGGTGGTCAGGCTTGTCTGAACGAAGAAAGAACTTGGTGCACTTACAGAAACGCCTTCAAGGCATCCGCATACTCATCTGTAGCATCTTCTACAAGAGGGTCGAACGAGTAACCGAGGCCGCCTTGCCCGATGAGTTCAAGTGCCGTACGGCCCATCCATGCCAGCATGTCTACTTCTGTGGCTTCTTCATTTACGCGAGCATTGATCGCGGTGTGTAGCTGCCGTTACCAGTGAGCACAAAGGCAACCAACTCGCGATATTCGACAAGAGCTCACCCTGTCGACGACCTTATAAAAAATCGGCAGTACTCGGCGCATGTGCGCGATGGAGAACGCGGGATTCAGCAGCTTTCGCTGCTTTCGATGGACATCACCTGCACGATAGTCAATGAGCTGTCACTACGCTTACAAGTCATTGTCGACAAACCCACTGTTGCGACTAGACTTGGACCGAAGCACATCTGATTTGCACTTATAAGCTATCAGTTGGAAACCTCCCATAAGTTGTGAGACGCGCGTACTGTATAAACGTCGGGGATTCCTCATAAATATCCTGGTCCTGCAAAATTATGCTCTGCAGCGCTTTTGGATCGTAGACATACAACATTGGGTTCTAAGTGGGAAACAGATAGTCAGTTCAATCTGAAAAGCAAGCACGAAAAAGACGAACACCCATAAATCCCGTCATATTAACAACAGGCCCATAGTTCTGCGAGAGATCCAGTTGGAAATCCCAACCATCTCGTGCCATGTACCGAGCGAGATTACCTGAGGAGGAAAATGTCACCAATATGCAGGGGTAGATACCGGCAAAAAATACTAGCCTGTCCAAGATGATTGAGGTGGAGGACCTGGTAGGTTATCCAAGGGTGATTTCATGACGAAGCGTCGCACGAGGGTTCGCCATAACATCCAAGTGACAACACATATAAAGAGACCTTCAGCGAAGGAACCAGACATAACAAGAAGCGCAGACGGCAGAGACGTCCTGAACGCCAGTATTTTGTGCCTGACTCAAGATAATGAAGCGGGCAAAGTGTAGTGTGTGGACAGCAAGGGGTTACATCCTGCGAAAGCAGTCTCAGCTCGCGCTTATGAGACAGAAGAAAAGACACCATTAACCGCCGAGAGCGACAATCGGAGAGTTTCTGCGACCCCAAGGAGCGATCTCCAGAAATAATGCGCCCCAGATTGCGTGAGCCTGCATCAGATCACTACAATGATTGGAGCCTGTCACCTGCAGGAAACCCATGTATGTGAGATTTGCCCCAAAACCATATGTCACACTCCAGACACGCGCCCGCAATTCTGCTCACCAACCGTACATTTCAAGTTATTTAAACGCCATCCAGGTCGATCTAGATCTGCGGCACCAGCTAGTTGTGGCAATTTGATCCCGCTTGGCAGCGAACTTGAATTGACCATTGAGGGCGTTCTCCCTTTTGAGTCACCGACTCGCGAGTTTCCGGACTTTGTAGGGAAGATTCTGGCATACGCTGTCGTTGTGCCATAGTATGTACCCAATGGTGGTGGGGGTTAGATGCCAAGCACTTTCCGTGACATCGTGGCCGCAGACTGTCCACCTGGTGTCCGCACAACGCACGCACTTACACATCTCTAGTAATCTCCGCTGGTGCAGATCTGACTGTTCAGCAGGCCTAGGGCTGTTCAGCTCAGGCCTCAATGGCCTATCTGATTACGCACATGGCACCCGCGCCCCCACACGTGTCATCATCCTACGGCAGAGGTTTGATAGAATCATGGATAATTCTCCGATGTTCCTCCGTTACTGGCACTGGGCGCTGGGCCAAAGCTGAAGACTTCAAGTTGTAGCAGCCCACCACATGGCAAAGTGGACAGAAACACTCGGGACTTTCCTCGTTGTCTCAGTCATGATAGAGTCGTGCGGAAAACTGACAGCATCTAATGAGAATTCTTGGTTATCTAACGGCAAGAGGAAACAGGACCTCGTGCGCTCAGACATGTTAGTCAGCGGGAATTGACGAAAACAACTGCGAACTAGGCCTTGAACATCCACCTTCTTGAACAACCCGACCTTCAGCGGCATCTCCGCCTTAATGCCCTCTTTACCCACAGTGGGACACCGAATGCCAGCCATGTTCCACGCGATTGGCTTCTCCGTCAACTCTACCGTGATTTTCGGCAGCAGGACCGACAAGATGACCTCTAGGGAAGGGGACTCATCAATCCACCTACGCATGAGAGGGAAGCACCCATGTCCATTTCGGAGAACTTGAAGTCACTATTAAATATGTTCAGTCAGCACAAACGTTTAGCGCGTTTGAGGACTTACATGCACGCTCTACCGCCACCTATGAACGTCATACTAGGAGAGAAATTTTTTTTAGCCGCGTTCCCAATTGCTTGTTGAGGTGTCATCGCTCACAGGTTTGAGAAAACTCCAGGAATATGCGCTTCAGTGACAGCGCTGGGAAGAGGCGACAGCCACCGCTCGGGCTTCCACTCCAGAGAGTCCTCGGCCCAGAGTACCTTGCTGAGGTTTGATCCCGCAACACCAACAATATTCTGGTGCCCTTGGGGACAGGTATCTCGCTCATCATCATGCCGTTGAGTCCTGGTATCGGTTCGGATAGTGGCAAGGCCACGTCTTTTCTCACTCTGTAAGGAACAGCTGTGGTGATAATAGATATAGATTCCACATACAGGCGATCCAGGATCGTGAGAAGGGGTTGTCTTCGTATGGTGCGACATCAGAAGCGCTCAGTGGTGAAAAGAGACCCAACTTACACTCGCAATATCTCCCGACAGACGGTATCCAGATACGGGGGCTGCATCAACCGATCGTAGGAAAGCGGTTCATCGCCCAGACACGCCTTCAAGAGCTCCTGACGCAGTTTGATTTGAATATTCGGATGCCGGCCAGCATGTTTGAGGTGGTGTCTGTTGCAGCGAATGTCAATGTCCTGAGCAACGCAAATTGTTGATGCCGTCATAAATGGTGCACATGCATGAGCTGGCAGTCCAAACAAACGCACGACATTTGAGCCAGTAACGCTTCTTCCGGCAATTTCTCTTCCTCGTGTTCGCTTTGACTAACGAGCAGTGAGTCAGTTGCATGCACCGCTGAGAATGACGCACTAAGGATACTAAAGATATCCCTGCCTTCTCCCACCTGTCGCAAGATAGTCTTATCGCCCTCCTGGAGAGCGGCCTTTTCGCGTTGAAGATTTTGCTAGACCTGCTCTATCGTATCGACGAGGTACTTCAGCGACGTAGGAGATAGCGAAGCGTAGGTCACCAAGCTCGGACATCATGGGGCTGATTAGCACAACACGAATCAGCGTCTCGGTGGACAAGAGGGGGCGATAACGAATTGCCGCCTACAACAGCGCCTTCATCGCATCACACAGCGTAGACGCGTCGCGCGACGCGTACCATCACATGACTTTACTTCGAAGTAACACCACGTGGGAAACCGCTATTCCACAAATTTGACAAATGGCAGGTGCAGCAGTGAGTTTTTCTGGACTGTCGGTTGGACCTTAAGGTTGGACCATAACCGACAGTCCAGAACTTTTTCTAACCCAAGAAATAGATTCCTGGGTCTTATTCTCTCAAATTGCACGCTCAGTCTTGATATCGGTGCGGGTCACCCTGACACCTGAGACCTCCGAACTGACTTGCTTACGATAAGTCTGCTGAACTGCTGTTGCTGAAAAACTATGGTAAGGCTGCCCTCGGGAGGCACACTTGTATCTGCGTAAGAGATGCAGGTAAGCGTTGGGGTAATCGATATCATCGAACAGATAGAGGACGCTCTTACTGAATCTTTCCTCGGTTGCTGAACGTATGAAAGCCGCCATCTTGCGCATTAGCAATATACCATCATCGTATGCAGTAGTGTGCCTGTATACCTCCACCGTGATGATATGTTGGGGCGCGCAGGCATACTGCTGCGCGCCCTTGAACGGTCCGTCCTGGCGTTGCATATAGCTGGATCTTCTACGCAAGCTGCTGGCAGTATTTCGCAACACGTTTGCCCTTGCATGACAACGATATCTTCTAGCCCACGATAATCTCTTTGTTGCCTGTCATCGTCAATTCATCGCAGCATGAAATAGCAAGATAGTGGTGAGTGCGAACATGAAATTTCGTCCATGTATCAATGCGATAAACGTTGATCGCTTATATCTACTGTAGACAGGACTCTCCCATTTGACGCAACAGTGCGGATCAATGCAGGTAGGTTGTTGACTTCAACTAGAGAGCGCAACGCATCATGATCGTTTTCCTTTTGGGCGATTTGTCTATTTATGTTCTGACGTGGACAGACATGTAGTTCCAGCGCGAAGCCTTCTTCATTCCGCAAGCTCTATTGCAAACATCAGTCATATATAAATTTCACCGTTTGCGTGCTTACCTGTCAAAGAACCACCATTTCCTCCAGACGGTGCCGAGTGATAGATTTGCTGTTCCGAACTTTGACTGAGTTCGAGAGGAATGCGGTGAGTCAGTTCGCGAAGAGTATAAATTCTTCTGGAAACACAGCAGGGTACCGCTTGGACACCAGTTGCCGAGCCAATTGGAGGCTGCAAGAATGTGATGGTCAGTGCAAAACATATTTATCAGAAGACCTGCTAACCACCGTGGTCATACTAGACAACACGCACCGTTCGACCGCAATGTTCGGGCGTGGTCCTTGATGAATAGTATTGGGTGCCCATACAAAGCATCGTCAATAGCGGTATGTCGCGTATGCGCTACTTCCTTGACGTCATCGAGTTTTCGAAGCGAAGTGGAAGCTTGTGGTCAAGTGTGTGCGAGATCTCCTGGTTCTTCGCAATGTTGTGGCCATCAGACCGAATGTGCCCTCCTCGTGTGTCCTCCGTGCGTCTGAACTCTCCTTCCGAAGTGGCCGACGTCGGGTGGCCACATGAAAGATCTTCATCCCTCTGTTGGGCAACACCCAGCACCCCATTGCGTGCAAGTGGCTGCCGCAACATAGTGAGTCTTTGTTTGGTCGATTTGAGTTTGTATCGGTGGCCACGCTCCGCCGCGCGACACTACTTAAACCGCCACTCACCCGATCACTGACCTTTGTCTTTCACCCTTGCCTACCACCACTCACCGTCCAACATCGTATATTCTGTTAATTCTTATCATGTCTCAGATTATACCTGAGGACTTGGAGGTTCGTGTCCTCGTCAGCGAATACCTCGAAACGGACTGCATGCTCCGGGGGTTGCGCTGCAGTGACTACCAAAAAATGTCCGACAACAGAGTGGTGCTGTATCGTCTCACCCTTACTCATACTCCCACTGACGGCCAGAACGGCATACAGAACCAGGGACTTTTTGTCCCCTACCGGTCGATGTTCGACCGTAATACCGGTAGAGACGCGGGAATGGAGCAGGCGCTATGGGAGGCTCTCGAGGTACATATCAGTCGTCGATTCACAGTGCACCCCACTTCTTCGAGTATAGGGATTACGAAAGTCAGGCTTGAGATTCGCTAGTGTCAGTGTATCGACGGTGACCATCCAGCTTCGTAATATCTTGATGTGGCCACACATTGTGTTCCCGAAGGAATTGGCAGTGGCTTTCGTGGAGGTAAGTCTTTGATTCTTCGTCTAAGCCGCTGCTCATGATATCCTCAGGCCGGTAGTCTTTCCTTCACATACGAGGGGTGCAGCTTGCCCTCAGATGCCGTTCTGAAGTCCTTTCCGGTAGGTCGGCGGATATGTGCACTGCTGGATGGATACTAACTACGTGTCGTTGTCATGCAGTACCCCCGAGTTTCAATGGCCACGCCGGTGGCCACACCTCCTGCACCTCCGGCGGCACAAAGCAAGAAGCGTGGCCGCCAAGCGGAGGAGTCCGACAAACCAGAGGCGGGTCCTAAGGCAGCTGCGCCCCCAAAGAAGCGCAGGCGCACTGCAGCCAAAGTTACGCAGGGCCATAAGCCCGAGCAGCCAACGACCGTGCGAAAGGGCAGAAAAAACGCCGGCGGGGCCGTTGCTCAGGGTGCGGGGCAATGGACAAGGAACGCTGCTGCCACCACGACCTGGGACATCTCGACCGTGGCCACCTCAACCATGGCTACCTCGCCCGTGGCCACCTCGACAGTGGCCACTACAACAGTAGTCACCGCGGTCGATTCGTCTGTGGCATCGGAGCTGATCGACAACGGTCCCTCAACTTCGTCGACGTCGATACTTGGAACGGGGCCCTCGCGTCCCCCAAGTCAGGCGGCGCTATCCCTGAGATCTCGCCCGTGGACGACAACACGCTCGACACATTCATTGCCGACTGGTACATCCCTCCATTCTCTATGGAGGCTTTTAGCCTTCCACTAATTACTGTCTTGTTTAGTTTCCGACCAGTGGGAGGTCTCCACACCGGCCACGTCCAGGCTCCCCATCCCGGCTGTCGTATTGATGGGTAAGTCTCCGCGCGTCCTCTGCAGCTATGTGTTATCGATATCGTCTTCACCGGTTAGTAGTACGAGACATCGCGCTGCTACAACCGACGCCAGGTATAGGGGAACAGACCATGCCACTGCCGAATGATAGTGCGTCTCGTTCTTACCTGGTACCTCCAAGCCTCAACTGACTTTCCTGTGTCCAGCGGCATATCAGCCGGTGCTCGTTCCACGTCCGCGTTGTGAGTCCTGCTCGTTTAGGCCGATTGAACTCACGCTCACGTCTCCGCTATTCGCCTAGCTCCATTTCTGCCCGATGGTCCAATTGAACAGGATCTCTGGGATGAGTACTTCGTGGCATCGTTCGGTCAGCTCTCACCCGAGTACCTTGCCTTGCCTGCGATCGCGCCGGGTATGTGATTGTCTCTTTCCTCTTGTTGCTGCATATCTGACTGTTTCACGTTCGTTGGACATTCACTTGACACAGAGATTACCGATCCTGCTGTCGGTTACTCCGCGTGAATATTTGCAAGCGAAGGCATACAATTTTGGCTGCGCACTGCTGCATGTCTATAAGCGCGCCCCCTTCCTCGTAGCCCCAGTATGCACTTTTTCCTTCCCCTCGGAGACTGTAATAACCGACTGTATCCTTCACTCACCTTTCAGGTTCTGCAGAGCTCACCAATTCGCTGATTCCTCTACGTGACTGCATGAGCACGAATGGACGGCTCGAGCGGCGCCCTGTCGCTTGACTTTAGTTTACACGTAAGTTTGTGTACGGTCCCCATGCCTAACGTCCTCATTTCAGTCTGGCACTAGGTTGCTGCTGCTGTGCTGCAAGTGCTTGGCATGCGTCAAGCGATGAGGTTTTTCTCTTCTGTCTTTCTCCTCTTTGTTTCTCGTCTTTTTGTCTCTCGTCTCTTTCTCCTTCCTCTTTCGTCTATCTCTTTTTGTCCCTGTACTTGTATAACGACGTTGCCCGTTACTGTCGCTGCTTTCGCAATGTTGTCGTCGCATCGCTCTTATTGTAATTGTAGCCGTCGCCGTAGGTGGAGGGTGGTAGTGCACTTGTAATCATAATTGATCCCTCTGGCTTTGTCGCTGCGTTCCTTGAGCGCTTGAGCCCTAGTTCGGACACCTTGGCAGCTGCAACACAAGTTGTCGTTGGTGTGTGTCTGAAGTCGGCGGGTGTGGTTTGGTGTTGAAGGACATCCACCCAAGGTCCTCCATACTGTGGATCCTTCCACGGCATTGCAACGTTAACCCGTCCCCGATGGCTTCTCTGTGCCAGTTACTTTCACCAGTGAGTCAGTGACTAAGAACACACGCTATAACTAGTACGGTAGTTTCTACGCGAGCCCTAGTCATTCAGAACTTTGGAGTGGTCCACTGGACCCATGTAGTAGTTGATGCATGGCATCCGAGTCTACGCAGCAGCTCGCAGATCTGTCGATGTATAATTCAATCGCCCATTACGAGACCACGGCTAGTAAGAACCAGCACCCGATCTACATCACTCAACTGTGCATCCGATCTCAGCGGCGGCTCGAGAGAGAAAGTCTATCGTATCATTTTATCTATCTAAATCTACCATACGCAAACGCACAAGTCATGTCCAATACTATGTAGTCTATGTAGTATAGAGAAACGATCGTGATGTAACAGATGTTAACAAACGCTATTCCTACAGAAGAAACTGAAACAGGAGACACGTGGGTCCAGATTTGCGGAAAATGCGGGAGAACGGGCGGGAAGGATTTGTGATCAAAGGTAGGATCAAGGGAGATTTACACAGCACTTTGTCTGATAACAACACAAGAAACCTTTTCAGTACAGGTGAGGAAGACGGAATAAATTCAGAGAATGAGATGGGCAAGATGCAGATGCAGATGCGGATGGTGTTATTGCAGATGTAGGATCGTGGTTGAGATAATGATGCAGATGAGATGAATCGAGAAATAAGGCTTCTAATGGAGCGAACGATGATGCGAGGATAGAAGCAGACGATATTGCTGACGATAGTGTGAGAGATGTGACGCAGATCAAAGGCTGAAAACACCACCAGCCCGCCGCCGGGACGGAAAAGGGTGGACAATGACGAGGGAGATGCCGAGCCCGACGGTGAGACCGATGGACACGGACACGAGCTGCATCGCCGTATCGAACCCGGACATGTACGTCATACTCGAATTCGTGCCGGACGTCTCGTTCGACGCGAATGTGAACAATCCGCCGTTCGCTAGGCCGGAGGGTAGCTGGAAGAGGATACCGGTAATCTGGTACGGAGTCAGCTCATCTTCGTGTGATAAGATTGAGCGAAGTGACACACCATGATAACAAAAGCATTGCCGTTGAAGAACCGGCCGTACAAATTAGACGTGAACCCAACCGCCAGGGCGCCAACCGCAGCAGAGACGTCGCTCTGCCCAGGGAACTTAGTGCCCGTGAAGTGATTCGAAACCCATCCAAGGGAGGATACCAGTACAGCTAGCAGCTGAAACAGACACGAGATCGTCAGCTACCAATCACGAGCGCAGGAACGGGACTTACTGTTTCCTTCCTCCACCACGGCGCATGGTTCCGCAGACCGAGGGAGAGCGAGTACAGAGGCACGGTGAGGAACGCTGGTGCAGCTCATCAGTCACGCGTTCGCAGCGACAAAGAGCAGGGTACGTACCCCACCATAGGGATGGGGTCTGCTGCCACCACGGACCATCAGGGTTGTGGCTCCTCGAGCATGTCAGGTCGTTCTCGCCCGGGAGGGAGTCTTGGTGTGTGATCTTCGAGAACGCAGTCGCCCCGATCGCCAGCCCGAAGCCAAGGAATAGCGAGTATATGAATGAGAAACAAACGCGGACGGCACCGGACACGATGTTGCGGGTAGCGAGCTCCAGGCTGCCACACAGAACGATGAAACCCTGGCGCACAACGGGGATGAGAAAACAGCACAATGAACACGTAGACTGCGAGACGTACAGGGAGGATGAGCACCACTGATGCCGAAGCAACAGCGGAGTAGCAAAAATGATGGGTAGAGGAGAGCGCTGCGGCGATAAAACTGAAGATAGTAGCAACAGTGATCCTGCACACAAAGACATAATGAATATCAACAACCAATGATATATAGTATATCCTACATACTCGAAGACGTTAGAATAGAGCTCATTTCGAGCAGCAAACAACTGAATGACGATGAGCATACACCCAAGCGGGAACGAGATCAACGAGTCGATGAACGAGCCATTAAAGCTGACGCTGCATATGGACGATGAGCAGAAACCACCGAATATGACGAGCTGCCACATCTTGTACAGCGGTGGGTTCCGCATCAAGTTGTCAAGTTCGATCGACGCGTCTTTCACCGAGATATCGTCGTGGATGACCTGGCGGTGTGTAAGATTTTGCTCGGAGACAGCTCGCCGAACTCGGCACTCACCTTCCAGTACAGTGCATATGCGTCCTGCAGCTTGCCCAGATCGAGTGCGCTACCTTGGCGAATGAACTTGATGTTACTCGTGCTCGTGGCAGCATCGTCGAACGAGATGAGCATGACATCTGGCAGATACATGCACGACAGTTGGATCTCAAGGACCTTAGCCGTCGACATGATCTGTGCCTGCAGCCTATGACTCGGGCCACCAAACATCATCATCGCACGCGTCAGCTTTAGGATAAACTCCTGCCGCTGGACAATTGCCGCGACGTGGCGGGTAATCTACGAGACAAACGCAAGTCAGCCCATAGCATTCAGACATTCACGAAGGCTACCCACGTAAATAGTTGCCTTGCGTCTCTTCAACCGACGCTCCGCGCGCTCACGCTTGCGCTCTTCCTCCGAAATATACTTGTCGTGGATCCACTCGTCCTCCGGTGAGTTCGGTGTGGTACTAGGCGTTCCCGGACGGCTCCAGCCGCGCTTAGGCAAATCCTTCAGAACACCGGTCCACTTCTGCCTGCCGCTGGGTGAGTACCGCGCCTGGTGTGTGTCCTCCGACAGGGTTGCCGTCGTCTCGATGTTAGGTAGACTCCCGAAATCCGTGCTGCGCGACCGCGGGACGGTCTTCTGAACAGTCTCCAACGTGGGCAAATTGCTTTCGAGCGAATAACTGAGAAAAATCTACATCAGCAATTGAGTTGTAAATCATGTAAGGGCATCACGAACCGCGATAAGTGGTACCCAGGTCTTTTGATATTGGGAGCGAGTGTGCTAGATGCGGGGGCCGCCACCCCACTAATGTTACCTGTACTGGCGATGAGCGGACCAAACACGCCTGCTCCGTTCCTGGCGTGGGGCATCCGCTGCTCTCCCAGCACGAACGGCTTTGCCCAGTTGAAAGTCGACGACCTCGATGACGTGGTCGTCAGTGGCGGGCCACCGAAGGCGGACGATGCTGAGGGTGCACCGGATATCAAAGGGGCCGTACTTCCCATGCTGTCAAAGGTGGAAGACTTTCCTAAGACAGACGGCGGACGAAGCTCGTCGGACGAGGAACGCGAAGGCGTTGGCGTTGACCGACCGGACTGTGAGATGGAGCTATGGTCATACAGCGCGAGGAGGGCACCAAGGACGCCCGTGCCAGGTTGCATCGCGGGTGTCGCGCGCCCCGAATCGGCAGATTTCTCTACATCGGTGTCACCGTCCCAGTCTTCGCCGTCACTGTGGCGCGAGAATAAGCCTCTGGTCCTACTCCTGCCTCTCTTCCTCCGGCGGACGTTCTGCGGCTCATTGTGATGGCCTGGAAGGCGAAACCCCCCGAAAATACCACGTTTGTGCGCACTCACGACCTTTTGCGCCTGGTGGACAGCATGTTGCTCGGTGCCTGTACCTGGCAGGCCAGCAGTCTCGTCAGCGCCGATGAACACCTCGCCTGGAATGTCCCGCATGGGCGCAAGCGTCACTTCGGACGAAGATGAGAGCGCCGAGTCTGGAGCGACGGTGCCATCCGGGCGACCACGGTCAACGGGAGAGTCGGACCGATGGCGTTCGAGCGCGTCGGTCAGCGTCTCAAACGGTTCCGGCTGTGAACGAGGTCAAAAAGATAACAAAGACATGACCAAGAAGGGTGCGTACGTCAAGCCCATGCTCGTCCAACGCGCGGATGGACGTAATCGGCTCCCGGTCGTTCTCCACCCACTGCACCTTGCGAGCAGTCTTCGCGCCTGATCTACGTGTCCCGCCTGGGGGTCTGTCATCTTGAGAGTTATGGGTTGGACTGGAGCCATGTGGGCTGCGTTGAGGGCTGCTCGCGTCAGACATGACCGTTCCAGTCGAGGAAACTGGGTTATCTTTTAAGTCTTTGAGGGGAACATAGACGGGAGAAGACATGAGTGTTTGGAGGAGAAAGAGAAGGCATATGTAGGAGCCGGGGCCACTCACAGTAAGCAGAGCCAAAGCGCAGTGTGGCGACGCGCGAGTTCTAGAACCGGGAAAAAGCCGCGATCTGGCCGATCGTTTTAGAGGTCAAAACAACGAGGGCACGGAGCAAGATCAAGTCGGTTGTTTTTTGTGCTCAAGGAGACCACACGTGCGTGTTTGTCCTCGAGGTGGAAGAGAAGGACAATGAGAGTGCATGGGCGATTCCGAAACCGAATAATGAGTGAACCACCATTGCGAGGACGTTTGACAAGCTCCATGGTCATGGCCTCCTGGATAAGAATACCCTCGGAGCCCGCATGTCGAGTTTACCGACCCGAGCGACCCAAATTGCAAAAAAGCTGCCGTGAACTGAGTGGTGGAGTCAATTGGAACGCTCCGTCGCAGATGCGGTAAGCTTGACGTCAAGGGAGGCTCCGGTCCGACATCCGGTCGCCGACAATCTGCCTCCGGCGCCTCCCAGCCAACCAGGAGCCGGCACGCAGCAACCCTAATACCCGCTGCAGATCTCAGATGCACTGTCCACGATTCACCCAACTCTCTTTGTCTATCGCGTGCGCACTTCCGGGATCTACTCTCCGCCACCTTGCTTCATCGAAGGGCGTCCCACTCAGCAGACGGCCTGCGTCCGAAGCAACGCTGCATATACGAAAGAACTTTTCTTCTTTTCAGCTGATCGCCACATAAGACATGGAGACAAGATACTCACGGAGCTATCAATATCATGGACCTATCCAGAACGATACCCATACACCCAACAGTCACCAGATGTTTCCGCCTGTATGCGGTCCGCACTGAAACGCGAAGATAAGCAGCCAAGGAGTAGGCATCATTGACGCGAAACAAAACATTCAGCGGCCACAAGCACATGAGCATGCCCCATGGTTGTGCAAGGTACAGATCCTGTTCATTTCGCCGACATAGCGCAGCTAATCATAGCAAGGACATGACCCACAGAGACGAATGGCGTCGGACCATACCATGTAGACGTGTATTCTCCGACTGTAACGAGCTGTTGCTCGCCCAGAAACAACCAACAGCCAGCGGGAAATATCCTGTCAGCAGGTGAGCGAACAAGCACTGGACGAATGGAAGCCAGACTTCGACAAAAATTTTGTCGTGCGGTAGTGATAGAACATACCAGGCCCGGTAACCCAACACCCATGTGTGAACGAGAACATATCGGTCAAAAAACTTTTACTTCCGGAACCGCGCCTCGCGTCTGCACATGAGCAGGGGCACCGAATGATGGCACTATCGCATCCAGTGACCCAACAGCTGATGAGCAGCCTCATCACACGGCCTTACATCTGACACTCACCTTCGTATATAGAGACCACACGAAAGTCGCCCGGCATCATGAAAAAATCCTGGAGCGCAAAGCTTTGAACTGTACGTCGGCAAACACGCAAAGTCCGCCTCGCACGTGTACACGTTCTAACTCGAGTACGTGTTCACGCGTTCACGGAACGCCGGATGACCCTACGCGCACAGGAGATTAGCCCTCTTGAAGATGACACCTTCGCACCCAGCGTAACAGCGATCCATATAAATGCAGCTCCGACGCTCACGGGTTTTCGCTCTTGGCCCAGGGGTTCGCTAATGAACTGTCAAAAGCAGCCGGTATCGATACACGTTCGCGTGTATCATCGAGTCGTGCGCGTGAGAGATAGGAGCATCTCCTTGCTGGCCGGCGCGAGGTGTCGGGAACACGCACGTGCAGCTCCAGACTTGACGCCGTGACCTCACGTGGATGTCACGTTGCAGGCGCGCGCCCTACACCGAGTGAGGCAGACGACGACCGTAAATATCCACGATCGACGAGCTAGTTGCTTGCTCGGGTAGTCAAGACAGGATTGACGTCGGGCTATGATTCACTCTGCAATCACTCCAGCTGGAAAGTGGGATGAAATTCCGACTTCAGTGGTGTTGGAAGGAGAGCAACGTGCCACGTGAAGGGGTCTTGGAGCAGTGTATTAGAATAACTTGAAAATGTGAGCTATTCTCAGTGGGGTCATGGCAATCAGTGTTCAGCATATCTGGACAGCCTATTACTGACTTTAGTAGGTGAACTTCTGACACGTGGGATTGGGATGGAAGACGCGAGGGGCCGACTGTGACGGGCTTCTAGTGGTGCACTGGAATATCGCGATATGGTTCACGAAGGGGATGGACTGCGGCAGCAGCACGCCACGCTCCCTAATCGCTGCATGATCGGAAAGAATCAATTCATCCGTGGTAACCGATGAGCTGATATGCAGATCGAGAGAGGAAGACTGCGCGACACGAGTAACATGCACACGCCGTAATATGGGAAAACGATTTCCGCTGCATGGCCTTTGCGCAGACAGCCTTCTCATTGGCGCTGCAGCGACCACAGTTCGGGGTCTCCTTGAAATATCCTCTGCCAGTTACCATAGATAGAGCCTGGGCAGTTGACACAACATCTCAGTTTGCGGTATCCGGGTGAATGACTTTCTGGTACCTGTGCACGTCTCCGGCACTCAGCGCCCGGCTTGAATAATCTTCAAAAGATCGTCGACACAGACGAACAGAACAGAGCACCGGGAACCGAAGTATTTTTCGGTAGATAGGGAGCGCTGGGTCTCAACGCTCAGCATGGGACGCGGTCGATGGCTTCTTGGACAAGCTCTCAAGAGCTCACTGTCACTGTCTGAGAGAAGCGTGTTGACCGTGTGAGGGGGTCTGGGAACAGTGTGTTAGAAGAACTTCAAAATGTGAGCTATTCTCAGTGGTGTCCAGCAATATCTGGACGGAGTATACTGACTTCAGGTAGGCCAGACGCGTGGGATTGGGAAGAGGGATCGACTAGCTGTGAAGGGCTTCTGGTGGCGCACCGGAATATTCCGATATGGGTCACGAAGGGGATGGCCTGCGGTAGCAGCATGCGGCGGCGCCACGCCCCGTAATCGCTGCATGATCGGAAAGGATCGGTCGGCATTCATCCGTGATATGCAGATTGAGAGAGTAAACACCGCGCGACACGAGCTACATGCACGCACTGTAATATGGGAAAACGAACCAACATCTTTCCAGTTCGACGTCCAACGTTCAACACTTGAAGGGATGTTGCAAGGGATGTTGCAAGGGGTGTTGCTGTGGGAGACGAAGCGGACACAGTGAGTCGGCCCGGGTGACAAATAGAATGCTCTGTATGTGCAGGCAGTAAAGCGAAAGAACGTTCCGCAGAGCCTGGTGAACGTGAGGGCTAAAATGGGAGCCTTCGTTAGCATGCATACAAAATTTCGTTGTAGTTGTACAAGGGCCCATCACCAGAAACCACTTACAACCACAGGGACAGAGAGATATATGGGAGAAAGATGGAATAACTCGAAGCGATGGGCCGACCTCCTTATATATGTACTCTGCGAACGAAATAAAGTTTAAACCCTTTCCCAGTTGTGATTCGCTCGTTCCTAATGTAGGTGACGACCGGAGAAATGAGATGACGTAGGCCGAAAAGGGAAGCCGACTTACCTTATAAGGCAAGAACGTCGGAGACGCGGAACCTCCCTCCCTTGCATCGAACTCCAAGTAATATTATATATAGGAAAAATTGTAAGCTTACAAGCGGGAAGGAGGTGAAAAAAAGACATGCGATGAGAGACCTATGAATATTGCAGGGAGCGACGGTGTTTGGACGACGGGGCAGAGGTGAACGCTTAAACATTGGGGTGTTACATGCCGAGCAAAGTAGTTACGACAGCAAGTGAACCACAAGTGCACTTGTAATCGTAACTGATTTGATTGGCATCGCTCGCTAAAACAACACGATGTATTACTTGGGTAGAGCGGAGAATACAAAACAGTATTCGAGGACGAGAGTGACGACAGCAGTACAAAGCAAGACAGCAGTGAACAGCTGTCACAACGACACAGCAGAGCTATCGATATAGCGCAAGGGAACTACAAATACAACTAGGAGTGACTTGCATCCTTGAAGATAGAGTGAAAAAAAAAAACACAATCCGTAGAGCGAATTTGCGCCCGCACGGCAATCGGGCCACATGTGAAAGTGAAGTTGAAGAGCATGCTCACTACGCCCAGTACGCGGCTGCGCAGACGAATCTCTATCAGTATCATTCTCGAGGATACAAACGTAACGGGAACTCACGAGCAATGGCTGGGAATACGACTTGGCGAGAGGTGTCTTGGCCGCTGTCGTTGGAGTCTTGAGATGGCTCAGCCGTGTTATTGTTCCACATGAATCCTGAGAGTAATAAGCACAGCGTTAAAATAAAACTATCCGGAGATTTAGAGAACACAGTCATACCAGGAGCAGGCGGGGCGCCGGGGTAGACGGCGAACCCCGCGGCGAACAACGCTTGGAGCTGCAGAACATTTTGACCACCGAGGTTGGGCGCTGAGTAACGCGCAGTCAGAGGTAAAGATGAGGGCATGCACTCGGTCATATGAGTGCAAAAGATACTCACTGATCATCTCAGCTGTAAGCAACGCAGGGTCTAGCAAACTGGGATCGATGCGAAACCAGTCGTCCTTAGTAGTTATGAATACAGAATTATCAGCCGAGCTGAAGAGTACCACGATGATTTCGAGACAAACTGGTATGCTCAGAAACTGGTTGCGCGGAGCGGTACTCCTTATCTTGCAACAATCTCGAGATTTTGGCCACGGCTTGGATGACACAACACAGTTCATCGGATCAGCATCATTTCACATGAAGTGGATGCCCAGGGACTCACGCGGCTGCGGGATAGTCGTGAAGGGAAGCGAAGGAATCGGGTCCGCAGAATTGGCACCCACTGGGGGATCAACCAACAGGCGGCTGAACATAATAGTCGTTAGTCCAACTCCCAGGCACCAGAAAACAAACGAGGCATACCGAGGTTCAACGAGGGCATTATATTGCCCGCCAACGACGGACCCAAAGGCTGCATAAACATTACCTGCCCCGGGCCAGACCCCCACGAGTTGCCTGCGTCCACCACAAGAATCGATGCCGGAAGCCAGCTTGAGATGACGTTGGCGAGCTGAAGCTTGGCTTGAGTTGCTCCACTGCAAAAGGTGTACGCGGGATGTCGCGCACAGGCATCAGTCGTAATGCCTTCGGGCCAATCGCAGGCCGTAGTTCGGTCGTAAGTACTCGACGTCAACGTTATGCGGCCTTCACGCCACCGTCCACACGAGTTAAAAACTGGGGTCAAGAGTTCTGTTTATGTTGGCGATACTTCGGCATTATCGTTCACGAGTGAAATGGCGAGCAACGGCTAAAGGGGCGCGTTTGAAAGCAGACCTATATCAGTCCGTCCCTCCCACCTCTCATAGGACTGATTTTGTAGTCTGCCTTTGGGAGACTATGACGATACTGAAGTCACCTTAGTATTGGTCCATAACTGTCGAGCGGGAATTGCTGTCGTCGGCTCATATCCACTCAAATTTTGACTCAGATCGATCCCATTCGACCGTTCACTGCGCCGCAGGTTTGAACCAAAAGCTGGGCGCTTCTGATCGCACACTACAAATGTTTGTAATGAAATTGCTTACCCGCTTTACCCGCTTCTCGACTCCTGCCACAAGGTAGCTCAATTGGCAGCTCAATGACAAGCATATATAGCTCAAGTCAGCTTGAGCAGGTGTAAATTTCAAAATCCGACAGCTCAAGCTTCTCAGCTTAACTTAGCTTGCGGCAACACTACTGAAGCGTGTAGCTACTGGACGTGGCATCGACTAATTACAAGTCTTGCGACCAGCCCTGGACTTTCAACAAGACTTATGGAGCTGGAATCCCAAGCACATCTCCAGCCTATCTATCCTATAGGAATTACCCTTAACTGCCAGTATTCTCAGGTCTTCATTAACGAATTTCGAGGGCGACTCCGGCATTCAAGTGAATCGTCAAAAGGCCGTGGGTGCTGGTGAGCGGGAACCGTTGGAACGACAGAACACAACGCATCCGCGATTGATGATGGGAAAAAACATATTTATACGCCACGTCTCTGTCCGAAAATAACATTCTCGCGGATAAGAAGTGTCTGCCGCTGTCCATTTCGGAGCACGCCGTCTCTCTAAGAAGCTATCCAAAATCCTAGATCGACACCTCAAGTATGCGATGCGATTGAATAGGTGTGTACATTTGAGGCTTTCACTTACGTGCAAGCCGACTAAATACTCACAAGGTGAAGATGAAGTGTCACATATAATGCTGCCTCGCTCAGACAGTGAACTCACGGTCTACGCGAAGGAACTGTCATCTCTCTCAGGATTTTTGTCTTTCCCACCAACTCAGTACACATGGGCGATCTTCGGAGCGCATTTTCGGCGTTTCAATGTCTTACTCGGAGGACGAGCGTCACCTACGTTGATGTCATGACATCGCGTCCTTCTATGTTTCTTCTTGTGCTTCTCTGACTCAATAACTCTTTGAAATCTCGCCGTAAGACTTCACCTTTATGCTGCATTGCTTACTGCGCATGAGCAAATTCACATATAAGTGACAGAGTGCAGAGGACGAAAGCATGAGCACAGCGTCAGGATGGACAGAATGCTTACATCCACATCAGCCGCACTTCCAATAACTCCTGCTTCTATTCTTCAAGGCGTATTGATATGCGGTATTATTTGGGCATTGTGGCACAGCCCCGTGCGACGCTTATTCGTGAAATCTCCGTTGGACAACATACCGGGACCTGCATCTAAGTCTTTCTGGACAGGTAGCTTCTTCCACTACTTCCAAGATGCTCATTTGCTTTTGACTTCGATAAGGCAATCTCTCAAATTTCGTGGCCCGTGATGGATGGGATTTGCATGCCGATATATCTCGTAACTATGGTTCCGTTGTGAACATGAAGGGCTGGCTCGGGGTAAGTGCAGCGTCCCTCAATTCAAGGTCCTTGCAAGTCATTGATAAATTTCTAAATTCCCAGCAACCGGCATTGTACATCTCCGATCCAAAAGCGCTGCATAGCATCATAGTGAGGGATCAATACATCTATGAAGAAACACCGACATTTCTCAAGTGTGCAGACTTTCGCCATTGATCTTGGGATCTCGGGCTGATCTCTGCGTAGCCTCAACTATCTCTTGTTTGGTCTGACATTGGGCGCCACGCTAGGTACATCAAGGGGTAAGGCTTGGGACAGACAGTCATCTTACCGAATTTTGCAGGTGACGCTCATCGCAACCAGAGAAAAATGCTGAACCCGGCGTTCTCCGCTGGACATATGCGCGACTTGCTCCCGATGTTTTATGAGGTGACTGCCAGGGTATGTTGCTTCTGCATCGTCGGTCATCTTGATACCCACTGCGCACCGTAGTTGCGCACTGCAATCGCTTCCCGTGTAACGAGCGGATCTCAAGAGCTGGATATGCTGGGCTGGATGGGACGCACCGCTCTTGAGCTAATTGGGCAAGGCGGTTTTGGCTACTCCTTTGACCCTCTCGTAGATGATGCTTCCGATGAATTCGGAGAGGCGCTGAAGTCAGCTTTGTAAGTATGGCCATGTGTTACACCGTTATGTCTGTTCATTGTGCTGCTGGATGACATTCATTTATGTAGCTCGCTTGCCTACTCTATGGGCCTCCTCCGATATTTGCTGCCTCTACTTACAAAGTTGGGCCCGCCTGGATTTCGCAGGCGTCTAGTGGACTTTGTCCCGAACAGGCGCCTGCAGAGGCTGAAGATAACCGTTGACCTCATTCACAGAAGGTCGACGGAGATCTTCAATGAGAAGAAGGCCGCTCTCCTAAAGGGCGATGAGGCAGTCTCGCAGAGGCTTGGGAAAGGGAAAGATATCATAAGCATTCTGAGTGAGTTGTCTCCTGTCCTCGAGATCACCGTGCCGATTTCCTATGTAGTGACAGCGAATATGGAGGCCAAGTCAGACGAGAACCAACTTCCGGAGGAAGAGTTGATTGCGCATATCTCGTCAGCCAAGATTTTACGTTCTCTATGGAACTGCTCCTGATTAACGTTCAATTTAGCGGACTCACGGCTGCTGCAGTGGACACGACGTCAAATACACTCGCTCACATCCTTCAGCTTCTCGCACAACACCCGGATGCCCAAGCCAAGCTACGCGAGGAGATCGTGCAAGCGCGGGGCGAGGATGAATTTTCGTACGATCAGCTAATGCAACTCCCGTACCTGGATGCCGTGTGTCGTGAAACATTGAGAGCGTAAGTCCGCTTCACCACCAAGTTTTGAGAGTTGATTTCCAATGACGTACCAATGTTCAGATATCCACCTGTCACCATAGTGGATCGACAGTGCGCCTGATTCACGGCTATAATTATTAGTTTGCTGACAGCAGGTTGCTGTACAGAACTAGGAAAGATATAGTCCTTCCGCTGTCTGAACCTATCCGTGGCATCGACGGCGAGACAATGAGCGACATACTGGTTCCTAACGGCACCCACGTCTTCATCGGCGTGGAAGGCTGCAACCTGAGCAAGACTCTTTGGGGCAAAGATGCGCTGGAATGGAAGCCCGAACGGTGGCTATTGCCGCTCTCTAGTACTGTCAGCGATGCCCACATTCCCGGCGTGTATTCCAATCTGTGAGTCGCAGCACATGGTCTGCAGTGAGGGTGGAGTTAAGTGCTGTCTCCCTACGCAGGTTGTCATTTTTGGGCGGCGGACGAGCATGCATGTGAGTATCCAAATGACAGACCTCAAGCATGCTGACTAATGAAGCATTTCTCAGAGGCTTCAAGTTCTCCGAGTTAGAGATGAGTGCGTAAACATACATGTATTTCCTCTGCATAAACTGAGAGCGATGCGTCTACAGAGGTCGTTCTGTCCGTTCTTTTACCGACATTCACTTTTGAGTTGACTGACAAACCGATCGTGTGGAATGTGTCGGGAATTGGCTTTCCTACCGTTGGCAATGTGAGTACCAAGGCGGAGCTTCCGTTAAAGGTTGGGCTATTTGCCAAGTAGACCGCTTAGAGGTAGACTTCTGTTTGCGGTGAATCCAATGTCTCTCTGGTGCGTCGTGATAAATGTAATTGTGCCAAGTGTCTCACTTCTCAAAGTACGAAATATGAAGGGGGAGACCAATTGTAAATTTGATAAGGGAGAGAGTCACTGCGTGCGAAGAGAATGTCGGTGACGTGTTTCGAGATGGGCCTAGTGATGTTATAAGTGTGATAACTGCGAGAAAAAAACCGGCTACATCCGGTTTAGATAGTCGAATGAATACGTGATGGTTTTGCACGTCCAAGTCTCACAAATCCGTTTTCATGTTTACGAGCGAACGCATCAATTACAAATATTGGTGAGCAACGCACGTGGTCAGCCACCACTTTGACGCGCAGATGCGTATGCACGGCCCGCTCCAGCTCGACT
Organism: Sparassis crispa; assembly: GCF_003851025.1. Lineage (NCBI taxonomy): Eukaryota > Fungi > Basidiomycota > Agaricomycetes > Polyporales > Sparassidaceae > Sparassis > Sparassis crispa. The sequence continues at coordinate 1,398,757 of NW_020939754.1, read as the reverse complement.
CAGGGGGCACCCACCGGGACTTTCCGTGACTCCAACCCCTGTGGTTGTTGTCCCTCCACTGGTGTACGGGGTCCATTTCTATCTTTTTCAAGCACTTTCGCTCAACTTTCTGACTACACATAACCTGGGCCACTTTGTGCGCTCGGAATCTCGGGATATGTTCTTCACATGTGTATACAGTACCTCCGGCAAAACTTTGAGATATTCCTCCGCTGTTCGAGTTCACAGCCGTTGTCGAGGGCAGTGGTGTTCAGGCTTTGGACCCGATGAGATAAGATAAAGAACATGACGCCGTGCATCTCTTTCCTTCATATCTTCCAATGCAAATGTCAGGCATTTCCATCCTGAATCCTGGATATCCACCCGTCCTACTCGCGCTCAGAACCGGTGAACAAGCATGGGCACATTACAATTCATCATCTGGGAAGTATGAAGACCAATGTCCCTATCCATTGCTCTCTCTGTCCTCCCACAGCATCGGGTCAACCTCGGACCATATGGAAGTACAACACACTGTTCCACATCACTATGGAGCACTCGAAAGAGGACGGAACGCTACCACCAATCGCCCCGCAACTTCTCGTGGACATGCATATCTCACGAGCCGAAGAAGCATTCATGGAGATTGACGAGCAGGTTACTGAAGAGTGGAGGTTGAAAAATGAAATTCCGAATACTGATGTGATAGAAGAGACGCGCGAAGGGCTCGCGCAGAAGAGGAATAGAGCACCGTCGACAGTAGTTAAACAGCCTCGCAGGAAGGCGGCAAGGTATGGTACTTAGTAGTAGATCTATTGCGTTATCTCATCTATTTCCATATCGGGCTCGGGGGGTAGGAGATCCAGTGCACGGGGTCCTCCTCTTCACTTTTTCGGGTTGAGGTCGATAATTTCCCGGCTGGTTGCCCCCTGGCTCGACTTACCGCGCATGTTCGGTGAACCGCGCTCGATTTCATATCGACGTTGCATCTCAGTGGAGTACTGAAATGAAACTTGTTGGAAATGGCCGGAAAAGAGGCAATCCGAGGGCATCCGAGGGATGCGCCACAGCAGAGATTAATTACATAATGTGGCCATTATATAAAAGGATATCTATATTTGGAGCAATGAGAGCTCCGCAGCCACATCTTCGTCCCGATCCTTTACCTCGCGTCCGGTCCGATTCTCTCAGATTAAATTCCTCGCTTCCCAAAAGGGCTACGAGCCCCCGCATTTTCTAACAGGTTATGAGCCCCGAGACAATTGCAATCCTCGGACATAGGCTCTTCTCTGAATATATAGCTGAGTCCTTGACCCCTATTCACCAAAAGGCTGATATACTGCATTGCACAACAAGTAATAGGAGATCTCAGCAGTCCTATGTATGATTTAGGACTACTGAGGAAAAATAATATTGTTTTGTGCCTAAAGACTTCGCCGGATAATGATTCGGCAGACGCGGTCAAAAGAGCCGCACAGAGAAGCGTTGGGAGGCCAAGCGCGCCTAAATAGGAGTGTGCGAGAATGAGATGCGCTCTTGCTGTCCTAAGAGGCAGAACTGCGGTAAATGCGAGTGCTAAGACCTGGAGCTCAGAGCCTAGAGTGCAAGACCAGAGACTGAGAGTCCATAGAGAGACCACAGTCCCGAGTCAAAGACTCAGAGCCAGAGATGAGAGGCCAAACTCGAAAACCCGAGGCGCGAGATGTGTCATTGAGATAAGATTAGATGAGGATGCAAAGCGCCTTGGGAACGCAGAGCGCCTAAAGCAGATAAGCGAGATAAGATAAGATGATGCGCATGCATACTGCGCACATCAGCATGGTGAGCCTCGAGGAATATGGCGCGTGCAAAGATGCACGGAAGCTGTGACGCGATGTGCGTTAGTGGTGAGAGATGCACTTGCAATGCGTGGACCCCCGAGCCATAGCCAGAAGACGTTTTCGAGCCCAAAGCTCAGGAAGCAGACTCTGTATCACCGGAGAAAAGCCGAGGCCATAGCCGATGATTAGATCTGGCAGGCAAGGCAGAGCGGGATGCGGAGACTGGGGCCTATAAACACAAATGTAAGGCCCAACAATATATATTTCTACGGGCCAAAAACAGTGTGAAGCTGTATGCAGTACTGTACTTAATGGAGTACAGAATAAAATCAACCGGTATAATGGGTATATCACCGGAAAGAAGCCAAAGCTGATCGTGAGCAAAGGCACTAAATTTAGATGGTCGAGAGTATCGAAAGGGCAATCTACAGTAATTGCTCAGTACCCGGCCAATGAGAGTGAGATGAGTGTGACTGCGCTGCACTCGCCATTCCAGAAAGAAAGCCGTAGAATGTCTAAATTGAACACTACTCGATTAAATGTGCCTATGAGCACAATTAAAGATGCTACCCTCAAATACAATATTAGCATCCAGGGCTACAAAAATATATTGGTAAGCTACATGGATGGAGTGAAATGTAGGGCGCATGAATGCGTCAAGACCACCTAGCCGAGCTCCCTGCGAACCAATGGACAGACGTGTCACATGGTAAGGAGAAGCCCGATGTCCCCAAACTAGGCGGAACTGCAGACGTGCAGCGCCAGGGGGAGAGAAAATGAAAAATTCCAGACCCCTCGCCAATTAGCATGGCAGACGTGCATGCATGGGAAGGAGATCTGAAGTCCCATAAAACTCAAAGCGACTGCAGACGTGCAGTGCGAGGGGAAATCAGGGGGAGCATATTAGCACCGGGTCCACTACCAAGCAACGTGACAGACGTGCCGCGTGCGGAGATGAGTCCCGAAGTCTCCAAACTAGGCTGAACTGCAGACGTGCAGTGCCAGGGGGAAGAAAAGGAAATTGCCGGATCCCATACCAACCAATACTGCAGACGTGCAATATGGGGATGAGAGATCCGAAGCCCTAAAACCTCGGCAGCCATAGACGTGTGGCGCGAGGGGGAGCTAGGGAATTCCGCACCACAGTCAACTGCCACATCAAATCCGCGCAGCGCAGATGGGATGATGATCCCGAAGAACGCGAAGAAGGTGGGACTGATGCACACAAAAAAGGAAAGGCCCACAGACAGAAAAGTCGGTAAAATCTACCGAATGATCTGGATGCCAAGAAGGACGATCCGGAGAACGCGCGCCAACAGAAGCGCGCATATGAGCTAAAAATGCTCAGAATTGAAAAAAAAAAAAAATCGCACTCTGGCTAGTAGCGAGTGTTATTTGGTGTTGGGGGAACCCTCACCAGATTCTGACAGCGGGCTTTTCCCACTGGGTTTTTTCCCGCGAGGTTTTAACTGCTGGTCTACCCCTACCAGAAGGTAGGATGGTCGGGAGTGTGTATCTGAGGACCATCAGACGGCGATATTAATCGCATGCGATCCTCAAAATATTTATTGTCCTATCCCGGAAAGAAAAACAATCCCTAAGCCAAGGCATCAGAAGCAAATAAATATGCTCGAATGCCCGTCGGCTTGAGGGGGAGTGTTGGAAATGGCCGGAAAAGAGGCAATCCGAGGGCATCCGAGGGATGCGCCACAGCGGAGATTAATTACATAATGTGGCCATTATATAAAAGGATATCTATATTTGGAGCAATGAGAGCTCCGCAGCCACATCTTCGTCCCGATCCTTTACCTCGCGTCCGGTCCGATTCTCTCAGATTAAATTCCTCGCTTCCCAAAAGGGCTACGAGCCCCCGCATTTTCTAACAAAACTCGTGCCGGAGGTCTTCACCAAGCCTGATACGGACACTGCGGTCGAGGGATGAGCACGCTATTCTCCCAGTCGATGCGAGAATCACTCACCAGCACTCGCTCTGCAGGACGTGCCGACCTGACTTTTATACCTGCCAGAGGCCTTACGTCATCCCTTACCCATGTGATCTCCTGCCCTATGCCTGCAGATTCTCGCACTTCGCACGAACACCAGGATTTACCCAAGGGTACACGAGAGGTGAGGCTGCGAAAACATACTTCTCCTTTGCTTCTCCTTGATCCAGTTGAACTGCAATCACGAAGAAGCAGTACGGGTGCAGCGGTATGCGAGGACCATGCTCGTTCCTCCGCGAGCACTCATCGTTCTGATACAAATAATCCACGTACAGAATTCTTGACTTAGGCGGTAAGTTCTATCTTTCTCTCATACTGTTAATTACTGATGCACACTGTCCCCTCGACGTTGACTCTCTGTAGTAGCAGCTGGGCAGCGTTTGACTGTCCGAATCAGTGTAGTGTCCACATGCTGCTTCGCTGAACTCCTGCTGACTGCAGTACGCGTTTGACGACGGCTCTGCACAGTGCTTACTTGCGGTGAGTGGTACCAGTTCGAGCAGGTACACGACGCGGAGGGCGGACGCCCCGAGAAGCAGAATGTGTCCTGTAGTACGTGAAGGCTGTGGCCGCGGCCGCGGCTTCTACCAGAGGAAATCAGCACAGAACACAAATCAGTATGCGCCACCCCACACTTTCTTGCCCGTCCTCCAGGTATCTGTCACCAGCAGACAAGGGCTGTGCTACGGAGTGCAAGCTCAATACAGTCAACCTTTACGAGAGCGCACTGAGAAGTGGGTCGACGCCCGTGTGATGATGATGCCGCCCGTGTCCCTGTTTGAGGACCTTTGCGTAAGGTTCCGGCGGAAATCCTAAGGCCCGAAGATTGAAACAGATCTTTTCCGCAACCTGTAACGAGAAACTACCATCAGCCAACAGCACTTGGAACACCGCTCATACAGCTTCCATATGCAATTCAACTCATCAAAGAAGCTGGTGATTGGACCGGTTTGTCTGCTCGCGAAATACTCAGTTCAAGTTGGGATTGTTTGCGTCCACGATCAAATTCGCCGAGCTCTGACCCATTTGACATCTGCCGTTGTCAATATTCGACGATGCCTGCAACTTTCCTCGGTATGTATCGAAATTAGAGTAATTCCCTATAAACTCACACGTTATAGGACCGGAGAACGACGTTCACGCGGTGCCCTACACTTGAAGTAACGTTCACACAGAGGTCTTATCCTTCTGATGGGGCGCCCATTTACCGATGATAGTTACGATATATCATCTACCTCAGCGGCACTTGAGTCAACCGAACTTTGCCCTTGTTCCCGTTTCCTCCGTTGTGTTCGGATGGGCGAAACATTTATATAAGTTGGGGGGAAGATCTTCAAAGACCATTACTCCCTCAGACTATCTGCAGCGACTCTCTCAATATCTCGTGCTCGTGACCATGGTCAGTGTCTTGCTTCAAGCTCTTTTAATAGCGGGAACCACATGGACTTTGTGGCTCTGTGTGCGACGCTTGCTGGTGAAGTCGCCCTTGGATAACCTCCTGGGTCCTCCATCCAACTCCTTTTGGTTCGGTGAACTCGTCCGTATGCGACATCTGCAATACATCCCTAATGACTGCCTTGTGATGTGAATAGGTCACCTCTCCCGCTTCATGACCCGTCATGGATGGGAGTTTCAGATGGATGTCGCGCAGAACTATGGCCCTGTTGTCAATCTCAAAGGGTTTCTAGGGGTAAGTGTGATAGCTCATTGTAAACGAAAGACTCTTGAGACATTGCGCGCTGTCAGCAACCCATCCTGTACGTCTATGACCCGAAGGCGCTGCACAACATCATTGTGAAGGACCACTATATCTACGAAGAGCCGCCAGCGTTCCTGACGTACGTGTAGTTTGAATGTTACCTCGTGCACTGATCCTGATTATCGCTCAGGTCGAATCATTTGAACTTTGGCCCAAGTCTGCTCTCAACAGTTGGTGCGTCAACCAGTCAGCTGGAAATTTCATTGTCAGTCTGAAGCAGTCTCAGGAGACGTCCACCGTAAACAGCGAAAGATGCTGAACCCGGTGTTCTCCATTGCACACATGCGTCACATGCTCCCTATTTTCTACAAGGTCGTAGGCAACGTACGTTACTGCTGCGTCTGTTATCGATCTCGAACGCTCACCAGATGTGACAGCTAAGTGCCGCGATGGGCTCACGTGTCACTGACGGGCCGCAAGAGCTCGATATGCTGGGCTGGATGGGACGCACGGCACTCGAGCTGATCGGACAGGGCGGCCTTGGGTACTCATTTGACCCGCTAGTGAGGGACGCCGCTGATGAGTACGGTAATGCGCTGAAGGAATTCTTGTAAGTGCAACAGACCGTATATGCACTCAGTTCCATCTGATAGGGTTGTACTTCCGCGACTGTTTAAGACCTGTCTTATTCTCGCTGGATCTGCTCCTGCCCAGTCTCCCATACCTGGTGCGCATTGGCTCGCCGGCATTTCGCCGACGCGTGGTGAATATGATCCCGAGCCGCCGGGTGCAGCGGATGAAGGCCATCATAGACACCATGTACCGGCGCTCACAGGAGATCTTCAACGCAAAGAAGGCTGCACTCGCTGCGGGGGACAAGGCTGTCACGCAACAGGTGGGCGAGGGCAAGGATATCATGAGCATCCTCAGTGCGTCGTTTGGATGTTTGCCGACGTGTTGTCTAATTTTCTGCTCAGTCAGGGCGAACATGGATGCGAAGTTGGATGAGGACAAGCTCTCGGAGGAGGAACTTCTTGCCCAGATGTCGTGAGCTCCGGTTTCTACAGCTCAACGGATCACGAATTGTGACGAGATATTGTTGCCCAGGACACTCACCTTTGCCGCTACGGACACCACGTCAAACACACTTGCCCGCATTTTGGGGCTTCTTGCCGAACATACGGAGGTCCAGGAGCGACTGCGCCATGAGATATTAACGGCCAGTCGAGGAGTCCAGCCATTGACGTACGACGAATTGATGGGGCTGCCGTACTTGGACGCCGTTTGTCGCGAGACTATGCGGGTGTAAGCAATTTTATTCGCTCTATGAAGGTGTCTCTAATGTTATACGTATCTCAGCCACCCTCCCGTCACAATCCTCTCTCGCCAGTACGTGCACCTATCAATTTCGCTAAGTCCATATTGAATATCGTGCTCACAGAGCCCGGAAGGATATAATCCTCCCCTTCTCTCAACCTATCCGCGGGAAGAACGGGCAACTTATGAGCGAGATCCTTGTCCCGAATGGCACGCAGATCTTCCTGGGCATCACAGGGTCGAACTTGAACAAGGCACTATGGGGCGAGGATGCGCTCGAGTGGAAGCCCAAGCGCTGGCTCTCGCCGCTCCCCGACGCTGTGACGGATGCCCACATACCCGGCGTGTATTCGCATTTGTAAGTTGCGGTGCTTCTGTATAACATGAAGCTGAGGATGCATCATTGCGTAGGATGTCCTTCCTGGGCGGCGGTAGAGCTTGCATGTTCGTGACGTCCCTGAATAAGCTTAGTTTCCAGGCTGATAATGATATCTCATTAGTGGCTTCAAATTCTCCGAGATGGAATTGAGTCCGTCCTGTCTCCGCCATATACGCACTAGAACTAACATCGCTGCCACAGAAGTCGTCCTGACGACACTACTCCCGAAGTTCACATTTGAGCTGTCCGGAAAACCGATCGTGTGGAACATGGCCGGTGTGCGGTATCCTACGGTGGGCAAGGAAAACAGTAAGCCGGAGATGCCGCTCAAGGTTGGGCTGTACAAGACGCCGACTGCATAGGCTGTCACTTTGTTTAGAGACTGGGTGGGTTTTGCTGCTAAGCGTTGTTTGAATTGTACAGTGTATTCGGAAACTTCAGTTGGTATCTCGGAGCCCTCTGGAATATATTGTTAGAGCGCCACTATGATATCCATGCACACATATCGAGATCAAGTGTCAAGATTGCGCGGTTTGACGTGTGCACAGACAGGTTCGAGCAATCTACTAGTGGTATATCTGCAGACCTAACCTATAAGGGGTACCCCAGCATTCGGTCTTCGAAGGCCGGCATATGACCTGGATCCAGCGAACTCCGGGAGCCTGCCAATTCCATTATCCGCACAAAATCCTGGTACACAAGCGGTCAACGATCCAGTAAGTATGGGTGATGGCAATATATGTGCAGTGAAGACTGCTGCCCACAAGCAAGCTCTGAGCTCGAGTGGCGCACTAGTACCCAGTCACAGAGGGACGCACAGAGGCGTGGTTCACCGCGGACAAGATTCCCTAACAGAATTTCCTTTTTTAGCATCTCTCCTTCCCATTTTAGCATGCGACTTAGATCACCGGTCGTCATTCCAATTTCAAGCCCCGTCTTCATTTCTGCGATGAAACAATCAGAATGCATGGAAGATCCCGAGCTGAGCTTGGGTCGGACAGGTGACACAGGAGTTCGGCCCTCCAGCTTTCAATGCTCAAGTTTTTCCTCTACGAAGTCTCTTGCTACGTCAAAGCGGTGCTTACTACTTGTGCTCACGGCTTTCCGCCGCTTCGCACTCAAGTTTGTGAATTTCGTGCTAGAGCATTCCATCGAGCTACGGTACTTAGCCTTGTCTTATTGAAGCGGTCAATGTATAGGTTGATCCACAATAGAAGGCACGCCCTGGCAGAGGAACCGCATCAACTGCGCTGAGACACATGTAGAGCTTGAGCTTGATCATGGACGCAGCTCTGGTTCTACCACAGAACAACGGCAGCCAATGACGACGGTCCATGAAACTCGTTGCACAGGGGATGGGAATTCTATTCACATCCAACCTGCCCTAGCGCTACTCATTTGGCGTACGTAGGATCCTGGTCGCAATCCGGCAGGATCTCGGCACTTGGAAGCAGCAAGCGGTGATGCCGTGTGCCCGAGACGACTGCTAACCACGATCGGATCAGTAACCCGGTAGCGTCTGCGCTGTGCATACGGTTTCTGAGGGATATTTTCACGCTGATCTCTGTGAAAGACAAGTCTTCCTGATGGTTTCTGTGTCGTGTGATACTCTCCACTCCATGACGGGGTCAGAGCAGAAGCTGTTGGAATGGTGTGTTGACGTATATTGCTGGTGCGTAACTGAAAGATCCGTTGTAGAGGTTTCTGCGCGATTTAAGTGACATCTCAGGCCCGACAATGTGTAGTAGCTGTATATCTGACTCACTTTACCACATTCGAAGCCGATTGTGGTACGTTGCACAGCGGCACGACTCTAGACACCATTATGCCATCACTGTGAGGCACACGAATTCGCGCTCGAGATGTCCCCGGTCAAAAGAACGGTGTCAAGAAGCTCGTCATTTACATCTGTGGGCAGGAGACACGAGGTGTTTGGTTGACGAGCTCGACGTGTTGCCAAGATTGATAATATTTGGACATGCCCGTCGCGTGGACAAGTAGTGTGCACAAGTAGTGTAGAGGTGGCTACTTGTCGTCAATACTGTCGGACCAATTGCGAACCTTGGACTCAAGAGTTATAATTGATGTACCTTCGCAGGGTTTGCGATGATGCGAAACGCTCGCCGTGGGCGGAGTAGATTTTGTGTACTTTGTCCATGTTGAAATAGTCTACTCGCTGCTTTGCGGTTGCCGCATCATGGGTAACTCCGTCAGTGAAAATAGAGGATGTACTTTGCCACCATACACGGGCAAAGGTACGCGAGTTCACCGAGACGAGGCGCCCACCCTAACGGCCCGGGCAGTGGGGAATATTGTAGCACTTAGGTTCAGAGTTCCAGCTTCCGCACTCCCATAATTAACCATAAGATCGTTATCCACGTGCATACCAACACGCGGCGCCGTCCGAACGGAGGGAACGATTCCTGAGGCTTCAATCTTGAGCAGGACCGTGCACGTACTCCGAGTCGGAGGAAGCATTCGAAACTCGAGACTTGGTAGCTTTTGTAACTTGAACTTGTAAGTGATTCGTTTGGCAGGCATCAACTGAGCACTCACGGCGAGATTAGTGCGATCTTTGATAGTCACCATGGCGACTTGCGCCCGTCACATACTCGAAGAGATCCCTGTCATGCAACTGGCGGAGACCCTTCTAGCAGAGATACAGAAACAAGCCGAATCCCTAAGGTCCGTTTTACCCCTCTCTATCCACGTTGCAACTCGAATAGCTCACTTTTTTGATCTATCATTCTAGCATTGACTTGGTGAGCCGTACTACAGCAATTGCAGCATTCTGAGACCCACCGGGGATGTAGATCACGGAACTGGCCATAACACTCAATGCTTCCTTGTTAGCGATTACCCGGATTCACAATACACTGTCCCCCATCAACAACCTGCCTCCGGATGTTCTCGGTCTTATCTTCCAGCTCGTACCGGATGCACCATACACAAGGGCTGCATATTACTATGGGAAGGCCTTCATGCACCCTCCATGGTCGCCTTCCTGTGTAAACCCCGCGCCGTATGTCAAACTGAGTCATGTTTGTCGTCTCTGGCGTCACTTGGCGCTGGATCTGCCTTCCCTCTGGGCCAACATCGTACAATCCCCGTTTGTCGCCGGTGCCGTGCCTACGGACGTCTTGCTGCGACGCTCGCGATCCGCTCCCTTAAACGTCTACTGGACCGGCTATCCTGGGGAAGCGTTGACGGCGCTGTTCTCTTCTCAAGACGCCCAGCGTATCCGGTCGATCTGGTGGGAGGGAAACGAAGCCATATTATATCCAGAAGATCTGGGGTTTCCTGCACCCTCGATCGAGTCGCTCACGCTTCTGGGTGTAGACAGGATCTTTCATAAGCGTGTGCGTATGGCGCCCATATTCGACGCGCAGGCTTTGCGCATTCGATACTTATCCCTTCGTGGTATGTTGTGGCTACCAGCGAATGACATGCATTCCCTCACACAGCTGCAACTCGCGAGTTACGAGTCCCCGGGCCTTTCTTCTGATATACTGTCTGTGCTAGAAAGGACACCCAACCTCGTCGATCTAGTGCTGTCTCGAAATCGCGACACATCTGTCCAATTTGATTCCCGACTCGTCTCGCTCCCCAAATTACGCAGGATCGTATTTCAGCACCGATTGGATGATATCGGCATCGCAGCGGTGCTAACACACCTGGAGGTGCCAGACAGCACGGCGTTACGGTTGCGCTACTTCATGCCGTATAAAGTTGAAAATCTCATCAAGCTGTCCCGCTCACCTGTAGTGAGGACTGCCACCAAAGTCTTCATAACGCAGGATTCGAACGTCTGCGAAGTCGTCGCCGTCGGGCCGGCCTCCGGGGTCGACATCATCACGGAGCTGTGTGACAGGGACGACACCGTCGGCTTTGCACCGCTGTTTGCCATGCTCTACGCGGAGCTTCCGTTACTGCAAATCCGGGAACTCTGGATTGTGGAGAGGGAGGGTGCCTTCCTGCCGTTGTCCGGTCAATACAATCGCTTCGTCCCGATGCTGCGACAGATGCGGAATTTGGAGAAGCTATTGGTCATGGAGGAGAACCTGCACCGCATCATCGATGCCCTCCTTGCACCCACGGATTCCTCTCGGTTACCCCTCTTTCGCAGGAACATGACGGTGCATATCATCGTGCAGTTGCCTGACGTCGATATGGGGGCACTCACGGGGGTCGTGGTACGCCTTGCAGAAATCGGCGTTATGCGCCTTGTCATAGCGTACCACCGCCAGTACACCGGCCCTCGGTTCGACCATGCATTTCTCGGCTGTTTATTCGAGTCGGTGTTGGAAGTTGCGTTGGGTACGAAGGAGTTGTCGAACATGCACAATGAATTGCCACCGGCTCTTACCGACCTATACATTGTACGTGACATGTAACCCTCAAGTCCCCATACATATACCCAAGGACGACGCCGATCGCGAGTCGGGAAAAACACCTCACTTATACCCACATCATGCTAGCCGTTATTTAAAAGGAGTGACTATCTTTCGCCAACAAAGGCTGCGTCAATCAGCTTACTCAGTGCTGTGGGCCTTCGGAATGAACTCTGTGGGGTCCGTCGGAGGTCAGTACTCTGACCAGTGCTCAAATTCGCTGATCATGTCGTTCGATACTCGCACGCCAGGAAATAATGTTCTCCACATGGCCCTGAATATTTAACGGCATGACAGCCACGGCCTGCGCGCGCCGCCGGCTACCAACGAAAGCAACGGAACAATACAGAGTGTCGGATTGTACATCGTAGTCGGGTCACTGTGATCAACTTCCGTGTAACGTTCTAGGATAAATAACCGCATACTGTACTCGAATTTGAAGATGGTCTTCAACTTCTTCCTACACGCCGCAGTGGTATATAAAACGTGCCAGTCGGGCCAAATACTTACACTGCAGGCGAGCGCAAAGTGTCAAATGACTGTGATTCAATTAATGAGTTCATCAGCTTTGCGCTGCTCGACAGATTAGATGTGAGGTAAATTCTAATTCCTTGTGCATTGTACGCTTGCTTCGTGGAGCATCGTCGTGATTTGGTACCGGCAATCCGAGTTGGTATCTCTACAAATAAATGCGGTGAGTTCCTCTTCCAGCACTCGGATACCTTCTGTTGTAGGGCCAGCTCACATTGACACGAAGCTCGAGTCGGTTCTGTCCAAGGACTGATTTGCGAACGCGACGGGTGACGTGACAGAGCTCACGTGACAAGCGCGCTAGCATGACACCGTGACTCGAGTTACGCTGCGCAAGTCGGTTTCCTCCTGCTAAGTACCGTTAGCTGATACGTACTCACTCCACTGCTTCGCGAACGCGTGGCGTGCGATACGAGACATACAAGGTGATCAGACTCACAAGTCCAGGTCCAGGCAACATGGCGATCTTCTCCTGCTCGCTATACCTGTCTCGTGTGGAGCGGTGCTCTTCCGATAAGCCTTTTCCTTCCGAGATTTGCACGAGCACTCAGTATTAATGAAGGTCGCGAATAATAGCGGAGTCGCCATCTTGTGAGCCAGCCTGCGCGAATACGTCCTGTGGTGGATCTTACCAACCGGCTGCTTTGTGGCCTGGGCTTCCTGGCGTGCTCGAGGACTTCTCGAGTGATAATTGGTGAGTCCTGCTTGTCTGCGTAACGGTGTCTGGACCCGGTTCGTGAAGATCTTCCGAGCGCAGAATCCCCTGGTCCCACTCGTCTCAAGTTGGCGCGCTGGTTTCTATTCTGGTCCGTTACACCGAGCGGTGAAGCCAAACTCCTGGGACGGAACGGTATAGGTGGTCCGACCTCCTACACCGGCACATCTGGTCCGATGCGGCATCTGGGTTGTGAAAACACCGATACAGTAAGTACTGTACCATCGCTGCGATGTGGGTAGCCCGTGCGCAGGTTGTCAGCCCTCGTGACTGCCGTCCTGTGTCACCCTCAAGCTCGCCTGGTCTGCTGCAATAGCATGCTCCTCGGCTTCGCACGCAGTCGAGGCTCCCCGCTCGAAGTACGAACCGCGTCGAACGACGGAGCAGGCTGTGCGCATTCCGGCCGCGCCAATTGGCTACATGCGGTGCGCAGTGAGAGCGTCGCCAGCGCGTCGGGAACGCGTGCTGCTGGATGCGTTTCTGTGGACCACGATGCCTGCTTGCTTCTTCGTCAATCGCTGATGGTAACAGGACGACCGCACTGGTGTGTAGATGGTTCCCGAACAGGATGCGGTGGTGTGTCATGCTACCATGTCGAACTTCTAACCGCACGCAATTGCAGCGCAATGCGTTCGTATGGATAACGACTGTCCGCGCAAGACGTTGTAGTTCCTGTCAGTGTCACGAAGGAGATGGAGCTTCCGTTTCTGCTCCTCTACACGCAGTTATCCTCCGCGGGCTTTCGGGTGCAGTCCCTCGTGTTCGCGTGTGCTCCTCTCTAGCGCAGGTTATCATGCCAAGTGGATCACCCCTGGGCCGTCCGGCAGGCTCAGATTTGGACGCTGCGGTTTGTCTGCTCACAGTTTGATCGCAGACGCGCCCCCGTGCTGCAGGGACCGCGGACACCCCGTCATTATGATTTAATATTTAGTGCCCGCCGTGTCGCTTGCAGCAGCGCCTGCACCTAGTCCGCCTTCGAATTCACTCGCCTGGCTATCGCGCCGCCGCGGGTGCTGCGTTTGCTGCAATACCCTGCGAATGCAGTGCACCTTGGGCTCGCTGCTCCACTCTTCGACTTCCAGAATATTGGAGTGCGCCTGCTGCCGGCATGTTTTTGTCCATATCTCTCCGGTCGTCACTTCGAGGTCCGTTTCTGTTGCAGCTCTGTCTGTGTTTTTTTTTGGGCTACCAATACGATGATGCCCGCGACGGAACTGATCAGACCGCAAGATCACGAGGACGTTGACGCAATTAATTGTATTGCTCCGTGGTGAGGCGGTTGCGCGAGGTGCAGAGCATCACAAATTCACGTACATTTTTTGTACGGACGAGTACGCGCCGACGCAGGCGAGTGGGCATGGTTACCAGCACAATTAGAGTGGCAGAACTACATGTATGCGTTCCGAGTCTAGAAGGTAATATCAATGTCGGCCGGATAATCGACGGACCACGGTGCAACACACATGAATCAGTGGTTGAAAATAACGGTTCAGACCTCTTATTTGCGTACACGAGGAGAGGGAGAGTGTATGTTTACGACACAGAGGTTGTTGCAATCGATTGAGGAGGAAGGATTTCCCGGGAAAGATTAGCGAGAGGGTGCAACTGCAGCGAACGCGTGTAAGGGTAGCCTTGCTGAGCGCCGAGTTCGCGATCTGATACTCCTTGCTCTCTCCCTTCTTTCCCGTCCTCTCCCATTAGTCGCGAACCTCGTCCTCACTGTCCACCACGACGACCATCACGACATTGACAACGTGGACGCCGACGATGCCGGCGGCCATAACCCCCATCGTCGACTATCGGGAGCACATCAACCACCCGTTCCTCACCCACCTCGTCGCCCTCCTCTCCGTGTACGAGCTCGGCCCCCTCTCGTCCCCCACCCCCAAGTACGATGGCCCGTCCGATTGGCAGACAGACAGCGTCCTCCGCTCTCTCGGTGCCATCACCCGTCGCATGATCACCGCCGAGGAGCAGCTCAACGCTATCAAGGCCTCTGAGAACTGCGGGCCGGAGTCCAAGAAGCGTCGCAGCGTCGGCGACAGCCCCCACAGCTCCAGCGCAAGCTCGTCCCGCGCCGGCACCGCGTCGTACGACACCAGCGGCCTCTCCAACGCCGCTGCGACCACCATCTCGCCATTTTTCGCCGCCCGCAGTAGCGTGGAGAGCATCCCGAGCACCATTAGTAGCAATGACGTCGAGATGTCCGACATCTCGTCGCTCGATTCCGAGCGCACCCCCCTCGCAGCTCCCGGTGTGCACCTTGTCTCGCCGATGAACATATCCCTGGACAGCGTCGTGAACCCGATGGACAGCTTCAACAGGATATTCAAGGTCAACGGCACCGGCGTCGTCCCCATTCTGCCCAATACGGACCACATGTACTGCCCGAACTGCGGGAAGACGCTCCTCGACAATGCGACCTTGCAAAGGGTTGCCTCGTTGACCGGCGAGCGCATCAGCTCACCGCTCGTCGTTCCCCCCGGCCCGCTCGCCGCGGCAGCGTTCGAGAGCGGCATGAGCGCCGTCGAGGAGCTACAGCTCTTAAAGGCGCAGGTCATGGACGTCGCGCGGGTCTGCAACGCCGTCGCGCGCGGCGACTTGTCGCAGAAGATCACGGTCCCCGTTCAGGGTGTGGTTATGGTACAGCTCAAGGAGGTCATCAATGCCATGGTGCCTAAAATCTAATTTTCTATCTGTGCGATGGCTCACCCGCGCTCGCACCCCAGGTGGACAAACTGGGCCAATTCGCAAAGGAGGTCACTCGCGTCAGTCAGGAAGTCGGTACGGAAGGGTGCGCGCATCTCTGTCCTGCATCGTGTTTGTTCCCGTTGAGACTGATGTGCTCGCAGCAAACTGGGTGGTCAGGCACTCGTGCTCGACGCGGAAGGCACCTGGCGCGAGCTCACGGGCGTCGTCAACAAGCTCGCAGCGAACTTGACAAACCAGGTACGGTCCATCGCCAAGGTCACCAAGGCAGTCGCGTTGGGCGACTTGTCCAAGCAGATCGACGTCGATGCGCGCGGTGAGATTTTGGAACTGAAGAACACGGTCAATGGCATGGTTGTTCGATTGCGCACGTTAGCGGCTGAAGTCACTCGGGTTACATTGGAGGTCGGATCTAAGGGAAAGTTGGGCGGACAGGTGCATGTACCGGACGTCGAGGGAGTGTGGCTGGATTTGACTCGTAATGTACGTCCCTAAATTCCCCCCTTCCCTCTCCTTCCATTTTTGATCACCCGACGACGTCATCAATTCAGGTTAACCGGATGTGCGCGAGCTTGACGGACCAAGTGCGGTCGATCGCGAAAGTCACGACGGCAGTCGCCAAGGGTGATTTGACACAGAAGATTGAGATCGAAGTCGAAGGCGAGATGTTGACCTTGAAGCAGACGGTGAACTCCATGGTGGATCAGTTGAGCGCGTTCGCGTCCGAGGTCACACGCGTCGCGTTGGAGGTAGGTACGCAGGGTATCTTGGGGGGCCAGGCGCGCGTCGAGGGCGTGCAGGGCACCTGGGCGGATTTGACGAGGAACGTCAACGTATGTTGTTTGTTCTCCTGTTTGACTGGTTCCCTGGCTTACTGGTCCCCTCCGCCTCCCTCGGTCCATCGGGACCGACGCTGAACTGTGCAACCGCGATTTGATTGTAGAAAATGGCGACTAATTTGACGGACCAGGTGCGCTCGATATCCGAGGTCACAAAGGCCGTCGCGAACGGCGACCTGAGCCGGTCGGTCAACGTCGATGTGCAGGGAGAGATGCTGGATTTGAAGACGACCGTGAACCAGATGGTTGCCCGCTTGTCGACGTTGGCGAGCGAGGTCACACGCGTATCGCTTGAGGTCGGGACCGAGGGTATCATGGGCGGCCAGGCATCCGTGCCGGACGTACAGGGCATGTGGAAGGTACATTCCACCTCCTCTCGTCGACGCTCGCTGACGGCGTGCGGTAGGTGTTGGCGGACAACGTCAACTTGATGGCGATGAACTTGACGAACCAGGTGCGCTCGATCGCGGAGGTGACCAAGGCCGTCGCCGGCGGAGACTTGACGAAGCGCATCACGGTCGACGTGCGCGGCGAGATGCTCGACTTGAAAGAGACCGTGAACGGCATGACGGAAAGCTTGAGCGTCTTTGCTGACGAGGTCACCCGAGTCGCGAAGGAGGTCGGCACGGAGGGTAAGTTGGGTGGCCAGGCGCAGGTCATGAATGTCGGCGGCACTTGGAGGGTATGTAGTTCTCCACCGCCGGAATGGGCACCATGCTGAACGCCGTCATCTGGCAGGATTTGACGGATAATGTCAATGTCATGGCGGCCAACGTGCGTACTGACCATCGTCGTCATCGTCGTCGTGGCGTTGGTGCGATAACTATATTTTCAGTTGACGTTACAAGTGCGGACGATTGCAGTAGCTACGGTATGTTACTTCTCAATGCGAGTAAGATCACTACTGATCTATCTGTAGACCGCTGTCGCTCGAGGAGACTTGACGCAGAAGGTCATGGGCGTGTCCGTATCCGGAGAAATGCTCGATTTAGTCAACACCATTAACCGCATGATCGACCAGTTGGCCATTTTCGCTGCCGAGGTACAGAAGGTTGCACGCGAGGTCGGAACGGAAGGCAAACTCGGCGGTCAGGCACAAGTCGACAATGTCGAGGGCATCTGGCAGGATCTCACGTAAGTGCCTCTGTGCAATGTTTGTCATTGGTAGGGTGTTGACTCCGGGGATCTAGCATGTCTGTCAATACTATGGCGATGAACTTGACGACCCAAGTGCGTGGGTTCGCCCAGATCTCCGCCGCTGCGACAGACGGAGACTTCAGTCGGTTCATCACTGTCGAAGCCAACGGCGAAATGGACTCGTTGAAGACACAGATCAACCAGATGGTGTTCAACTTGCGAGACAGCATCCAGAAGAACACTGCTGCGAGGGAAGCTGCTGAGTTGGCCAATCGCAGTAAGTCTGAGTTCTTGGCTAATATGTCTCATGAGATCAGGTTAGTTGTACCGGACTGCATGATGCTCGCTGTCGCTGACACGCACTGAAGGACGCCAATGAATGGCATCATTGGCATGACGGAACTCACCTTGGATAGCGACCTGAACCGATCTCAGCGCGAGAGCTTGCTGCTTGTGCATAGCTTGGCCCGTTCGTTATTATTGATCATCGATGATATCTTGGATATCTCAAAGAGTACGTGCTTCTCAAAGCTCCGCTGTATTTGTTCTGACCTGGGTGTGTAGTTGAGGCTGGACGCATGACCATGGAACAAGTCTCTTATTCGCTCAGGCAGACTGTCTTCGGCATTCTCAAGACCTTAGTTGTCCGAGCCTCTCAGAACCAGTTGGACCTGACATATGACGTGGATCCCGACATTCCCGACCAGCTGATCGGTGATTCCCTCCGTCTGCGCCAAGTTATCACTAACCTGGTGGGCAACGCGATCAAGTTCACACCATCGAAGGTATCAAAAAAGGGCCAGGTTGCACTGAGCTGCAGGCTACTAGCGCTGGATGACATGCATGTGACCTTGGAGATCTGCGTGTGCGACACGGGTATCGGTATCGCGAAGGACAAGCTGACCATGATCTTCGACACGTTCTGCCAGGCAGATGGCTCCACCACACGAGTGAGTCTACGTCATTGCCTTGCCCGGGATGGATACTGAAGATCCTTCTTCGTGGGTTAGGAATACGGTGGAACGGGTCTAGGGTTATCCATCTCGAAGCGGCTCGTGACGCTCATGCAAGGCAACATGTGGGTCGAGTCCGAAGTTAGCAATGGCTCCAAGTTCTTCTTCACCATTACGTCGCAAATAAGCCCGATGACGATGGAGGGCACTCTCAGCAAGATGCAGCCGTTCCAGAAGCGCAATATCCTGTTTGTTGATACCCTGTATGACCGCACGGGCGTTGTCCAGCGGATCCTAGAGCTCGGCCTACGGCCTTACGTCGTTCACGACGTCAGCGAGGTTGCGGACAAGGCGACCTGCCCACATATCGATACCATCGTCGTGGACTCTCTCCATGTGGTGCGTCCATGCGCTTCGTGTCGTTGTCAATATTATGTTGACGTTTAGTGCTAGACCGAAAGCCTCAGAGAACACGAACATTTGCGGTACATTCCTATCGTACTGTTGACACCGGTACGTCATTGCGTCAGATAATCCTTCAGGCCCAGCATTGACGGGTACTCTATAGCAATCCGCTCCTCGACTAAATTGTGTGTGGCCCAATCCGCTTATATAGGAACTTCTGCTGACCTATGTGCAGTGAAATGGTGCCTCGACAACAGCATATCATCTCAAGTCACGACGCCGGTGACTGCCCCAGACCTCGCATCGGCCCTGATCTCAGCCTTAGAGTCGAACACGGTGACCCCAGTCGTCGCTGAGAATGACGTACCATACGACATCCTCATCGCGGAAGACAATCTCGTCAACCAAAAACTTGCAGTCAAGATCCTCGAGAAGTATGGTCACCAGGTGGAGATCGCTGAAAACGGCTCGCTGGCGGTCGACGCGTTCAAGGCGCGGATCCAGAGGAACAGGCCATTTGACATCATTCTCGTGAGTCTTGTGTCGATTTGCAAATCAACACAAGGCTGAATTCCTTTCCTAGATGGATGTGTCGATGCCGTTCATGGGCGGTATGGAGGCCACCGAGTTGATTCGTGCGTACGAGACGTCACACGGCCTCGACCCCGTGCCTATCATTGCATTGACTGCACACGCAAGTGCGTATCTACTTCGCACATCCGCTATGACGCCATACTGAGGCCACCATATTCCTAGTGATTGGAGACAGGGAGAGATGCCTACAGGCAGGAATGGTGAGTCAGATCTGGTGCTGTGAGATACAGCCGTCTAATGGATATTTCTCTTCAGGACGATCACATCACCAGTGCGCACAGGAACTCTCTCAAAGAGGCTGCATGTCGCTGACCTTTGCGTGTAGAGCCATTACGACGAAGTGACCTGATCAATGCCATCAACAAGCTTGCAGGTGAGCGGAAAATGCACCTGGCTCGAAACCGCATCCAGCACCACTCACAGGCGCCTATCGCGACCCTTTTACGAGACTGGACTCAGTGAGCAGCAGGTTCAGGCCTTGATGGCTTGCACCTCTTCATGTGTTGTCCCCATACCTCTGTAGTATACCTCTCCATCAAGCTGCCTTCATTTTATCGTGCATGTATTATATCTCCGGAGATGCTATATGTCGCCCTCATCACACGTTTAGTTGTGCAAATCGTTGTATTCTTTTTCCCTCCCTCTTTCCATTCTCTATGCATAGCGGAACCGTAATGTTTCATAGCCAGGCTTCATGTAGAGTAGTAATTTAGCACGAACTGCGCAGAAGTCCTGTCGAGAATTCATCGCATCGCGTAAGAGTGGGCGCTAAATTCGTGAAGCGCATTTCGAACCAAGTTACAGCCCCACGGTGCGGCTCGAATGCTGTGCCGCAACTACCACATCTTCTTCGTGCTGTTATTTATTTTGAATTTCTTTGATACGTCTACATCCGCGCAGGAAGCAGTAGCAAAGGATGTCGGTAAATTGTTCCCCAAACATGCTGGAAGCGCGTCTGCGCACACCAGTAACTGGGCGGTGCTAGTATGCGCATCCAGATACTGGTTCAACTACAGGGTATGTCTCCTCGTGTGCGTCAGATATGTATTCGAAACTCACACACAGCCAGCATATGGCAAATGCACTTGGCATGTGCGTTGACTGACGGGATGGGCTGTTTTTGCAGAACTTGACCTCATGTCACAGGTATCGAACCGTCAAACGTCTGGGCATACCAGACTCGAACATCATTTTGATGCTCGCGGATGACGTGGCCTGCAATGCGAGAAACAAGTTCCCCGGGTGTGTGTACGCGAACCGCGGCCGTCACCTTGACCTCTACGGCGACAACATCGAGGTAGACTACAGAGGGTATGAAGTCACCGTCGAAAACTTCCTCAGAGTTCTCACAGGTGAACTGTGGAGTATCCTTATCTCAGCGGTGCCTTATGTGGTCGTATTGCAGGACGGATGGATCCTTCTGTTCCCCGCTCGAAGCGTCTCTTGACGGACGACCGGTCAAATATCTTCGTCTACATGACTGGTCATGGGGGTAACGAGTTTCTCAAGTTCCAAGACAACGAGGAAATCAGTGCGTTTGATATAGCCGACGCGTTCGCCCAAATGTGCCAGAAGAAGCGGTAGGATGCCTTGGTTACTCTCGGGGATCTTTGACCCATTATTTATGCAGGTACAACGAGATCTTCTTCATGATCGATACATGTCAAGCCAATACCATGTACACCAAGTTCTATTCTCCAAACATCCTCGCAACGGGGTCGTCTGAGATTCACGAGAATTCCTACTCCGTGCGTGTAGATCCGGCGTAGAAATCATGCTCTCTACTGACCGATAAAATATCCAGCATGAGAACGATAATGACATTGGCGTGGCAGTCATCGATAGTTACACTCACCACGTTCTCCAATTCATGGAAGGCATCAACAAGACGAGTCAAAAATCAATGCAGGACCTCGTGCGTCTCTACTCTTTTGCGATATATCCTAATTTTGACGTTGCGTTTTCCAGTTCGACACGTATGACTTCGAGAAAATTCATTCCCACGCCGGTGTGCGAGCAGACCTCTTTGACAGGCCTCTTCAAGACACACTTGTCACCGATTTCTTCGGTGGTGTTTCTCAAGCAGAAGTTCTCTCCGCCTTACTGGACTACCCACCTTCGGCGGAAGCGTTCTCGCATTACTCAGAGGGTGCTGCTCCGCTTGAGAGCGAAAACGCGAGTGATGTCCCCGCGTTACTTGCAGCTCCCTATATTGCCCAGTCGGCTGCAGTTAAATTCAGGGAAGCCGTTGCAGGTGGCATGGATCCTGGAGATAGAGACATAAACATCGGACAAATACGAGCTTGGGGTTCCATCATCGTGATATTACTACTTGCAGGATGGGTAGGTGTAAGGGGAACCTGATGTGAGTGTCTGTCAGGTATACGGACTTACGGAATACATGTACAGTGTACAGGCCTAATAGAGCCCGGTGGTAATTCGCTATGGGTACTCAGCATCTCCTATTCCTACCCAACACAAGCTATCTCCATCGCTTCGCGCACACTACTCAACTCTAATAATTCTCCACTGGAGGGTCAAGGTAGGACCACGACTCCGACCACGACGTCCAATGGAGATGTGCATAGGATGTGCACACGGCCGGCCAGGCATGGTTTCGTGGTATCTATGTTCCACCGACTTGAATAAACCACTGAAGCACGTACCCTCAAACGGAGGGCCGGCGTGCATGCGGTGATACCCTATGATAAGGCGCATGACACCGATTTCCGTGAGGCGTGCTATGAGGCTCCCGAGTGTCTCCATGTTCACGTCGGACAGCTGCATGATGATATGCACTGTCATGTTCCTGCGAGGGAGAGGTAACCGGGAGATACTCATGGGTGCAAGGAGGGCATTGATAGTGTGGTACAGGCTCTTTTGTGAGACTACCAATGTCTCCAAGTTCCGCATCTGTTGCAGCATCGGACGAAGCGGTTGTGTTGACCAGAAAATGGTAGGAAGGTGCCTGTACTCTCCGCAATGCAGAGCTCCTGGATGGGAATTCTCTGTCGATCAAGGCGAACAACGGTGCGAAGGCGGCGATATCGTCGTCGTCGTTCACGCCACACTGCTCCGTGACAACTTCAATTCCGGAGACTGGCCCTACGGCGACGAGCTCGCAGATGTTCAGAATCTTTGCTATGAAGACTTTGGTGATACTCTTCATCAAAGGTAAACGGGAGAGCTTGATAGGATCATCTACTTCATAAGGGATTAAATAACGTAACCGCAGCGCTGTGTCGTTTGGCACTTCGAGGTTTGTCAGGACCGGCGCAATGCCGATACCATCCAGTCGATGGTGAAATACAATCCTGCGCAATTTCGGCAGCGAGATTATAGCCTGAACTTAGTGAGCAAGATCACAGAAATTCGCGACATTCTGCTACTCACCACGGATAACTACGTAGGTCACAGAATTAGCCACCACCCTCAAAGCATCCTTGGGAGCGATTGCCGCAATTCACAACACGCCTTCAACAACTTGCCTCCCGACGTTCTCGGTATTATCTTCCAGCTTGTACCAGACAGCCCATGCACAATTGGTGATTACTTCTGTTGCGAGGACTTCGGGAACTCTCCCTGGTTGCCTCGCTACGTGGATTCCACATGCTACGTCAAATTGACCCATGTGTGCCACCTCTGGCGCGGCCTTGCGCTGGACCTGCCCACCCTCTGGGCTAATATTGTGCTATTCCCATCTGCCACCGTACCTGTGGATGTCTTGTTACAGCGCTCTCGATCTGCTCCATTGGATGTCTGCTTGAATCACTTGCCCCGAAAATCCATAACGGCACTTTTGCCTTCTCAAGATGCCCGACGTATTCGGTCAATTTGGTGGGAGGGTGACACTATCACATTTCAACCAGAAGATCTGTATTCTTCTGCTCCCAGAATCGAGTCGCTCACGCTTTCGGGTGTGGGAGTCTCTCGAAAGCGTGCAGATATGGTTTCTATACATGACGGGCACGCCCTTCGCATTCGACAGTTATCCCTCCAAAGTCTGTCATGGCTGCCAGCAAACGATATGCATTCTCTCACACAGCTGCAACCCGTGAACTATGAGTGCCCGGGCCTCTCTTCCAATATTCTGTCCGTACTCGAAAGGACACCCAACCTCGTGGACCTCGTGCTGTCTGGCAATTGTGACACATCCGTCCAATTTGATTCTTGCCTAATCAGCGAGCCGTTCAAGAGTTACTGGTTTCACAAGGACGAATTGAACCTCAGAGACGCGGCTTGCTTCGGTATTGTGCAAGAAGGGTGTCCGCCAGCTGCATGACAGGTATTTCTTCAAATGTATGACCCGCAAAAGCCATCGTGGCTGTCTATTTGAAGATCATATCGAGAAATCTGTCAAAGGGTTTCCTAGTCAAACCATGTGACATACGCGTGACCTGGACGCGTCGCGTTTTTCACGACCACGGTGATGCATGCATGCACTGCAATGTCTCCAGACTCCCGGAACGATGTGAGCAAGATTCTGCCTATCAAGTTTCACTTGGTCGCCCTTGTCCCCGCAGCACCATAGCCGCATGCATTAGTTGCAGAAGATCATTTCAACAGTGATATCATCGTCACTGATACGGCCATCAGGAGCCGTCAAGGGTGTCAGCTGGGGCAAGATTGAACAGTCCATCTGTGAGGCTCTCCGAATTTTTCATTTGCTTACTGTTCCCGAACAGTCTTGGCAGATAATGATTCTTGCCAATGTCCCATGTCGCAGAATCGCAGACCTTGAAAATCTGGTGTACGTACTCGGACGGACATCAAAGCCTGCGCATGCCTATCTGGCGTCTATGATGTAGTACCAGTTCAACGATCACCAGAGGCGCAGCCATTGTGTACATCGTTTCGCCGTCGACATGCACACAGCTACACAGACTCGAAGCGGCACTCACCGCTAGTGATGCCGGGTGTGACCGAATTCAAAC
This sequence comes from Sparassis crispa, assembly GCF_003851025.1. NCBI lineage: Eukaryota > Fungi > Basidiomycota > Agaricomycetes > Polyporales > Sparassidaceae > Sparassis > Sparassis crispa. Next base: position 1,374,352 of record NW_020939754.1, on the reverse strand, counting down.
AATCACGAACTCAAATATACCAACTGCGTTGGAAGTACTAGAATTTGTCAAATTTAACGATGTGCCACCCGCGTTGAGAGTATTCTCGTAGCAAGGCGCGAAGAGAGGGTGGTAAATGATAATGAGAATCATATTTCTTGGCATTGTGTGTCCATCCTGTTGAGACGTATCCCGTGCCTCATCTTCGATCCTAAGCCTCAAGAACAAGGTCATGAATGGGATAATAACTCCTCCATCTATTGACGTCAGTAACTCTCCGACAGGCTACTGTACATAGTACACACATCGTAGATACATGCGCGGTAGATACTTAGTACACGGCAGATACAAGAGCGGTCGAACGTGTACGATTATGTGCGATTCGTAATATGGGTCGTCAGGGAGCGTAGAACGGCGAGCTACCATCCGGAGTGAAAGAATAAGTGGTGTCATAACGGCCATTAATCCTGAGTAACATTAGTAACGATAGCGGCGGCGTCCCGACAAGCTTCTCGGATACAAGCTCGGAAAGACAAGCGAATGAGATTGCTGAGCGACCACCTCAGCACCAGGTAGTACAGCCAATAACAAAATAGCAGACACTCACCGGAAAGATTGCGCGGTCGACCTCTCTCGCAAGGTCTGCGCGAAAGCGTCGCATTGCAAGCGCAATACCCTCTCGACAACCACAGCAGGAAATCTCCTGCGTGTCCACGAAGCTCCATGATCCGAGCTCCGCGTCGTTCAGGATAACCTCGCCGCACGGGGTTTTGTCCATGAGTGCGAGAGTATGTGCGAGAAAATACTCTTTGTCAACTGAGAATTCTATGAGATTCTCTTCCGGAGGTATGTCTAGATCTCGACACTCCTCGCATTCGAAAGTAAGGTTCTTGGCACGTTCTATCCTGGAAGAGTACCAGAAGTGGACCGTTCGAATCGCGACTTGTCTGCAACCATCCCGATACCATAAAAGCCAGCTTCGTTCCGGAGCAGGAAGTGCGTTCATAGCTTCCGATGGGCGAAGGAGGTATGGGAATCGCAGTGTGTGTCGAGCAGCCGCACGTGCCACACCCTCCAGTCTATGCATGCATGCGACCGCATAAACGCCCAACGGGTCATCCCGCACCAGGTCTGGATGCAGTAGGGCTTGCTTGCACACCACAAAGGCGTAGCTCACGTCGTATTTAGCTGCTGCATGCAACACGTCGCTGATCTCCCTCGACGAAGCCAACAGAGGGTTCGGGACTGGATAGCAGATCGTGAGTAGATTCTCCACCGTGCGCGACTGTGCTTCAATCTCCAGAACAGGGAGGTCGTTCACAGAGGCACCGTGTGCAGCTGCACTGTGCGGAATGATACGCGCTAAGAAGGGCGATGCTTCGGCAAGGATCGTCTTATGCGTGCGGAACAGGACCCGATCGGATGATCGCAGAATGAGATCTGCAGTGGGTTTGTTAAACGGATATCTGGCAACGGCCATGGCGGATTAAAAGTGGTGGTGACCGGCCGAAGCAGTACAATATACAAAGAGATCGTTATCGTGGTTGTGTCTTCGAAGTGATTGAGCTGCAGAATTGTTATGCACAAAAGTGACAGGGCAAAGTCATCACTCACTCCCGTACACTGAAAATGTGCACGGCTAAAGAAAGCCGGCCCCGTAAATGATTGAAGTGAGTGATTTAAGTGTAAGGACTGATATCGTACGCTGAACGATAAGCGCCGATCCCAGATCTTTTAAGTAGCACTGGTATGCTGATGTAAGCGTTGTTCCACTCCACGTAAGGCAAGTGTAGTAGAACGGATTCAACGCCTGTCGCGCCGCATCCCTCAAAGTGGACTGCTATGGCATGCACACCGTTCACAATAGCGAAAATACGGAGAATGCGCAGCGCGATGGGAGCCGCCTGAGAGCTGGGGTATACGATATACTCCTCTATAGCGGAACGTCTGACTCAGTCATCAGTGTCCATCAGTCATTACACCAACGAATTTACGGTGTATCCACCCATAGTGGAGCGTCTGAGTCAGTCATCATGTCCATCAGTCATTAAACCGAAGATTTTATGATGGATGAGTCGGCAAGCTGTGCAAGATCCTCAAACATGATCTCGCAGACCTTTGATGTGCGCATTGACAGATCGCAACCGCAGGCCTGGCTAGCACTCACTGCATATAAATACCGCACGCCAGGAAGAGTCTCCCCAGCTTTTGATTCAGCTCACCTTCCTTTCGTCTAACACCCAAGTCGAGTACTGGATAGTGAGTCTTCTAATATTCTAATATTTTTTGTTACTGACGTCCTGCAGCTTGCTTGGCTTTTTTGCATTCCGTTTCACACTACTACGCATTTTTACGACAAGTTCCGTTCAACGTCCCTTTTTACGATGCGTGCGTCCACTGTCGCTCTTCTTGCTATCGCCACCGTCGCGGCAACTCCCGTCATCGCCGGTCCAGTGTGAGTAGGGCATCTCATCTACGCTTTACGTTAGCTTATGCGCACCTTTCGCAGTCACTTCATTGACGGGTTCCACCCTCGCATCGGCGTCGTCGAGCACCCATCTGTCGCGCGTGAGGACGTGCTCGACCGACGCGATCCCTATCGACCTCGGCCGACTGGGCCGATAGGCGGTGGAAGGTTCCGAGGAAAGCGAGGCGAGGACATGCTCGAGAGTCGCGGACGTGGAAGTGCCGGTGGTGATGTCCGAGGGAAACGTGATGACGATGTCCTCGAGAGACGCGGACGTGGAAGTGCCGGTGGAAACGTTCGAGGGAAACGCGGTGACGACCTGCTCGAGCGGCGCGATCCCTATCAACGCCCTGGACCAGCTGGACCAGTGAGAGGCTGGCCAGTAAAACCGCGCGAGGAGCTGTTGGAGCGTGAGGACTTGCTGGAGTCGCGGGAACCCTTATACGGGTTCAGGATCGGCACCGTCGTGCGCCCGTCGCGGGTTCGCCGGGATCTGCTGGAGAGGGAGGAGTTGTTCGAGCGTCAGGCAGAGCTCGAGCAGCGCGAATCCCTTGAAGAGCTGAACTGAGGGAAGGGAATGGTTTCCTAGGTTTGCTTCTACGCTGACATCGGAGCGCACCGCTTGACGGCTAGTTCTGGAGACTCGAGCGTACAGGGATCCGTATGACTGTCCATACCTCATTGTGCGCAATTAGTTTATGACGGATTGCAACTATTGTTCCAAGAATCGCCTGTGTGAACACAATGGACTCATTCATAAGTGTAGCTGGAGCATACGCAACTAGCTCGCCACGTTCGAATTCGAGTGGCAATTAACATCTCAATCACATGGAAATTCACAAGTTGTCAGCTTCAGCCAACAGATACAGGGTGTTGAGCACTAGATATCGAACATCACATACAGTATAAGTAGATTTCACAACGTTTCATTGTTTGTACTTGGGTACATTCAGATGTAAATGGGTAAGGTCGGGTTCAAGCCAACCCACTCTGGTCCCTCGGCGAAGTCCTTCTGATCAATCAAGAAGTCCTGCAGAGCATTCGGAGTGCATAAGCACCCTGGTAATAATACAGAATAAAGAAACTGCTCTTACCAACGGAGCCTCAACAAGGGCACCCCTAACGTGGGAAAGGCGGTCCTTGATGCGGTCTAGGGATATATCAGGGACGACATGATCCGTCATGACCTTCGGCACATAGTTCTATGACCACGCGAGTGCTTCAGTATCACGCAAGGGAATGAATCACCGAGCATTTACCTTATAGGCATCCCAGTTCCTGACAAGGTTCGTCGGAATCGGACGGAAGATCTCAGTGAAGATATCCCGGTTGCGTTTGGCTGTGGTATTCCAGAGGCTGAGGGTCGCATCAGAGATTGGATCCGCCACTAGTGCGTCTTCACGCGTTCTCGTTTCGTCCTCGTTCGGGTGAGGTGCCGGACGCATGAACGTGGTCGGGTGCGAATTGGGCTTGCAGTCCTGGGGAGGAATAAGTCCCAGGTGCTCTGACGGGCGAATAAGACTTAGTTGGCAGGACAGCCGTAACAAATGAGGATGATAATGCTGACCTCTGTACAACTTGCGACGCAGAGAAGAAGCAAAGCGGGATGCCAAATAGGGTTGGCCATTCATCCCCGAATCTATCATATCATCATCTTCCACAACCAATGCAATCTCAGAGTCACCATCACCCTGAAAGCAGATCTCAATATCAATTTCCCAAGGGCAGAATGTCTTACCTACCCGTTGACTGCGATCGTTCAGATTGGCAGAGCCAAGCTAGACAAGGGGTCAGACAACAATCATGTTTAGCTGGACGCAAGGAGGACATACAATAACCCTCCGATCGTCCACGATCATCACCTTGCTGTGGATGTAGAGCAGCTCTGACACGTAGGCTGTCCGCTCCTCCTCCTCGGTCCCGAGCCATTGCTCCTGGAGCAGGCCGGTCTTGTCGATCAACATGTGCTGCACGACGTTGTCGGACACATCTTTGTCGCTACGCAGCGATCGAGCACTGCCTACGAAACGCTGAACAATATCGCGGGCCGCCTCGAATGATGGCGGGATAGTGTACGTCTCAGTCTTTAACTCAGTCTTAGCGCCGGAGGGCGTCGGCTCGGCGTTGAAGTTGCCCGTGGGGAGGACCACGGTCACTTGTTGCGGGTCGAGCTTGTCTTCGCGCGGCCCAATCCACAGACGCGCCTGAGCCACCATGGCTTCGTGAAATTTGACGCCGCTGATCTGTTCCATCTGAGCGATGAAGGACTCTGCAAGCGGCGGTGAGAAAGAGCATTGAGCATGCACGAGTAAGATGGCCTACTATAAGGCGCATTGATGCGATCATAAGCGCGAAGATGATAGAAGCGGATATAGTCCATGCTGCACAGGCATTCATATACAACGTTGGACGACATCATGGCAGGACTCACGGCTCAAACCCTGCCTTGCGAATCTCCTCGTAGATACTGCTGCCGCCTCGGTTGATCGTGCGGTACTGAGCTGCCATGATAGTCTTGACCGAGTTATCGTCCTTGACTACGATCATACTGAAGGTCAGAAATACCAAATGTCAAGAAAGGGTATTCCTACCTGGACCTGCAAAACCCGGTACTTCAGGTATGACGACGACGACCTATGTTTCCCGTGATTGTCAGAGTAGTGACTTCGGAGTGTGATGACTTGCCTTGAACTTTGCACCCTCGTGAGCTGCTCGGAGGATGCGCTCCACCAAGGCCTTGGCGATGAGGTTCTTGACCGGACCTTCATCCTTGGTGTTGGATATGCTACAAGTAGTATATAGGTACGTAGCACCAAGGTGAAGCCAAGTGTAGATCATACAAAAATTGGTTCTCTGTAAGACACGAAGACAATCAGGCATGTTCTTCAGATGCATCATGTCCTCCTTACCGATGTAAATAAAATGTTCCGCCTCGCCAATCAGTTGAATATCTGCATACGACGGAATGGATTCGTATTACTGTAATCTCAAAGCAGGTAAAGCACATACAAGCATTCTGAATGCTGCGCTCCGTGAGGATGCCATTACTCCAGTCCGAGACACTGCGCACGACCTGTACGCGGCACGTCCCATTGGGTGGGCGCGGGTAGAGCGCAGGATCATCGAGGTAATCGTCATACTGTGCCCAGTGGGGACGGTGGAAGCGCTGCCGGAAGCTGCGCCCAATCCGGTGCCAGAGCTCACGGTGCGGATGCACTTCATCAGAGCTCGGTGGATTAGCGAGTAAGCAAGACAGGGCAGGCGTACTGGCAACGGCCTCCTGGGGCGCAACTTCGACATCATGAGGGAGAGCGAGCCAGTCGTACCGACTACGTGACTGTCAGAATCAAGCGATGGGGAGTGTATGGAGCTACGCACTCGTCATTCTTGTACTGTTATGAGGTGGATGAACACGCATAACTGTCATATTCCTGAGACAACGTACCTTGCGCTTCTTGATCTCGTTCCACCGCTCCACAAAATGCTGCACAATGTCCAGCACCGCAGAACCGGCGATGGTCATATGAACCTAGTTAGCCGGACATCAGTTAAGTAGGAGAACTATGCAGCACACGCCCTCACATCGTGCCACGGCATCCTCGGACTCTCAAGCACACTCAAGCCGTTGCTGACATAGTTCTGTACGTTCTGAAAGTCGACAATACGCGCATTGTTGTAGTCCTGACCCGGGAAAAGCGTAGCTTCGAAGTTCGTAGGGTGCGCGTCCGCAAGAGGATGCGTGTGTGTGTCCCATCGACCGAAACACAAGTCGAGCCCGCCAATGCACGCGCGATGGTTGTCGACGACAACAACCTAGGAATTATATACCGGTGAGATACGGCTGAGGTAATGGTGTGTGTTGGAGCATACCTTCTCGTGGTGCGACCAGAACTCGACGTCGTCTGGCGCGTTGTTCATTAGACGTCATCGGGCGCTCGAAAGAAGACGTACCTTTGCTTCCGATATGATCCGGGTGCCGCATGCACGCAATATTCGGGTGCAGGTCCTCGAGCGCATGCTGCTCCAAGTCAGCCGGCCACCAGCTCAAAACGCACGTTCTAGACAAACCTTGGTGTGGGACGAACTCATGGACATCGTCTGCGTGACCTGATGAAGAGGGCGTCAAGAGATGAGACTGACGACCCCAAGTCTGTAGTACCTCCTTGTAGACGACCACATAGATGCGGACGCCCTGCTCGGCCTTGCGCTTCAGCACACGATCAAGACGCCAATCGTAGTTGTACGCTGCGGGACGACGGAGATAGAGCTCAGGAGTGAGCCACCAATCCTAGGAGAACATTCGTTAAGAGGTCACCACGCGCTATGGGCAATAAGAATACCAAGATGAAAATCGCCTCGCGTGCGGTCTCCAACATTTCGGAGACGGCGTACATATAGTCCATACCGTCAATGTGCCTAATCGAAGAGCGGATCAGCGCTGATCTGCGTGCTGCAAGAAGACGAGAAGCGGAGCACCATTTCACAAAGTTCTGATGACGCTGGGCAGCGAACGAGTGGAAACGATGACTGCCGTTAATTTCTGCTCTAATCATGTCTTCCTGTTTCTCCTGGGGGTTGTCATGCCGTCCTGCTCGAATATGACGTTACTTCGATACAGACCAATCATCGTGCGACTTACTGTTTGGGTTAAGCAGGCCTGCGAATTGGCATCTGGTAAGCAATCTGGCAAGCATTCATGGCAGCTATTTCGAAGCCAGTAGAGGAGAAACGACGCATGCCAGGTATACCTCTGAATACAAAAGCAAAACAACGAAAGATTGACCATCGTTGCTCAGTAGTTCCCGTCAAACCACCGTGATGTTTCGACCGACGTTACAAACCCTCGTTCTAAATGTACCCCCTGATGCTCGAGACCGCGGTGCCAAAATCATCTTAGAGCGTTATAAACAATAGAGTGCATGATTACATATCTCGTATGCGATTCTCTACCGGCTTGGAAGATAAGTGACACATATTGACGTACCTATCGCGGTTTCTTTCGCGTGATAAAGGCCTTTGGGGATTTCATCGACAATGTGTTCGAGTTCGTCGAGGAGTCGCGACATGGTGGTTGCTGGGAAGTAATCTCGGTTGCTTGGCAGTAACGCGATGGTGATCGAGCTCTACAAGTATCAGCAAATGCTGTGGCCGGTGACAAGCCGGTGATGGCCGTCATAGCCACTTCCATTTTCCAAGAAACGCGCGTGTAGTGCCAGCCTTAAGAACAAAGTGTCCGGCGGGGTCAGCCAAAATTCTAAATAATTTTCTTGTAATAAATACCCAGTAAAATCAACGGCCGAAGGAGCCGCAAAAAAAGTAGCAGAACTTTTTCCTCTTGGCTCCCCGTGGCGCTCCAAGGAACAGGAGAAGATATTCGAGTCCCTGCTGGATCGGCCGGAAATATCGAGTTCTTGACCGAACTTCAGACGTCACGAGTGTGTCACATTGTATCAAATCACGTCCACGTCTGTCACATTTGTGGCGCACCCCAAATTCTTGCGTTGGAAACTCACCACTAGTACTCGTTGTTGGTGCAGACTCTGCACGAATTGATACGATTATAAACCTGATTTCCTCTGCAGGGTTCATATTTGACGCCATTCCCTACTACCGAATTTCTCCGGTTGTTTCTCCCTCCTGGGTTCCATGTCCGAAGCCTTGTATGCCTCTTGTGCGGAAGCACTCTCTGCTTGTCAATCCACTAAAGATGACCTTGCCGCTCTGCTTCACCCGGAGACAGGATTTGCTCCTCGCTTGCGGCAGATATGTCATGACCGGTGCGCCCTGCTTTAAGTGGTTAACTGCAGTCTCTGGTTGACCTGTTGACTTTTTCGCCGAAGACTGGCGGATGTCGAGAGAGATTATGCCATAGATGAGCCTGTCTCGTTACACGAGCAACAGGCGTTGAGGATGGAGAGTGATACTTGGGCACTACTACAGGCTCTCATTCCGTGAGTGATTCCCTTTAATTTTTTTAGCTGGTATCCTTGTTGCAAGGCTGCATCCTTTATACAAATGACCTGGGTAATTCCGTTTATGCAGGTCACCCGGTCGCTTGTGTGAAGGGTGCATCGGTGGTTCGAGGCCGGGAGGGTGCGCCGCACCACAGGAGAACCACAATCTCAGTTCGACCACCTCCAGAGAACCCTTTTATGGCCTCTTCCTATCCTCCCCTCTCCTCCCTGACCTTGATGTTGAGTTGCGTTTGTGTGTCTGGGCGGAGTATCTTTGCCTGCACATATTCTTTCCGCGCCGTTCTACGGTCACGTGATAGTGTCTTCTAGTCGCATAACCTTGACGCGTAGCCGTTCGCCATGATTCACTGAGTACGCTGCCACAGCTTACGAAAAACGATACCACAACAATACCCGGACCCCCGCGCGCTCCTCGCTACAAATCCATACACGCCTCCCGCCTCCCTAGCGCAGTCCATCATGCATGCTTCCCCCCTCCTCTCCGCTCTTGTCGTCGTTCGCGAATGGCTGCATGAATCCGCTCCTAATCCCTCAGCTCTTTCTCCAGGAGCGGCAACAGGATACTGGAAGTTCACGCGGCATGTCGTCACGCAGGACAAACGCACGGGCCAAACGGGCGGTGGTGTTATCGGAGAGATGGATCCGGACGCGGTGAATCGCACAGGAAACGATAGGAAAACGCTCGCTGTTGATGATGCGGTCTGTGCTACTTTCTTGCCACCTGCATCTGCGGCTCACATCGCTGCCCAATAGACTTACGACAAAGCTCTTGTACAGACACTATTCGCACAAGTACGTGCAGGCCAACTTGATGAGGCGGTTGAGCTCTGCAGAAGGGCACACCAACCTTGGCGCGCGGCAAGTATTCGTGGTGCACTTCTGTTCCAATGGCGAGCAATTGGTGAGCTGGTCCTTCTTCGTACTGCACTCATGTGATACTCAGGCAGTTGCGCTCAGCGAACGAGCCTCGTGAGGATGATATGATGGAGGAAGATGGAGTAGACGACTACAGCGGATGGCGAGGTAACTTGCACAGAAAGTTGTGGAAGTCAACCTGTACCCGTGCCGCGCTAACTGTAAAGTGTCATTTTCTGTCTTCAGTTGTCACGCACTAATTCTCACGACTATTGTGCCTCTCTATGATCTATATATCTGAATGATTCTAGCAAAATCTTTCTGTCGTGGAGCGCGCTCTATACGCGGCACTCGCGCCTTCGGCACAAACTTCCGGACCACTCGGAGCCGTCTGCCGCACATGGTCGGATCACCTCTGGGCGATGGTCTCTGTTGCCTGCGAGGACCGACTAAGTTCCGGACTAGCAGGGCTTGAATCAGAATGCTTCTGGGAAGGCGGACAAGCTGTCGTTGAGGTGCCAGAAAACCTCACAAGAAAACCTACAGAGGGAAGTTTTCAGGAGAAGGAAGAGGAGGAATGGGAAGGGGCGGTGTTTAAGGGACTTGAATCGCTGAGTGATGTCAATGTCGAGGAAGGGTGAGTTTACTTTGCGTCATTGAGGACGCCAGTACTGACATCAGCTAGGCCCCCCGCAACAAATCCGTACCATGTGACACAACTGCTCATAATCTTAGATCGCACGGACCAGCTTCTGCAGGCCTTTGCAACCGGCTTGCGGAGCGGCCTGTATGATCCGACTTTACCAGAGTACGCTCTTCCATCTCTGTTGAAACTGAGGACTGGATGGTTTACGCGCGCTGTAGATACCCAACGATGACTCGCTTCTTTGCCCACTTATGTCTATTCTTGCAGATGATCGAGATCAACGTGCCGCCACTCGCTATGCAAGTAATTCTTGAGGCATACCTGCAGGTTCTCGAGGTACGGGCGCCAGAAAGTTATTGGATGACAGATGTCGTTCACTTGGTTGACCAATTTTCCCAGGCGGCTGGTCAGCGTGAGCTGATCGCAATGTACGCTGGCGCACTCGGGGATAACGCAATAGAGCGGTATGCGATGTTCCTGACATCCCTAGAGCTCTCTGCCGATCTTGAAGAGCGCCGCCTCGCTCTCAATCGTGCTCGAGAGCATGGCCTCGACATGCACCGTGTCGCGATTGTCACGGCAGAGCGGACCATCGAGACGGCCTTTTCAGTACGCAGCATTATGCCCAATATTTCCAGTACTTTAGTATCTGACTACTTTTGTCAGGTGCTATCTGCTGCAAAAGGCCCCCTACCGTCTATCATCGGAATGCAACCTCCTCCGACCGATGCGGAACTGCTGCTCGTGCGCTCGATCGAGTGGACAACCTTCGTACATGCGACCTTCAATACTGCCTTGGAACAAGCGAACATCATCTTGCGTTACTTTCTTGGTGTGTGCATAGCAGCATTGACATAGCTCGACGCGTCTAGCATTGCTTTCCTGACTGACAATGGGGACAGGATGTGGGCGCGTAAGACTTGCAAAGCAGTTATTGGACAAGCTTCCGCCGGAGCTTGGCGCTATCCGAGAGCCAGAAGCGCGCGCCAACGAGTACTATCACTATCGCCGGTTCTTCCTTGTGTGGGAGTCGCTCGAGCGCGTAGTGGAGTGTCAGGCGCTCGAAGTGCCTCAACTGAACAAGGACGCGCGGGTGGCGTGGCTGAGCCACTACAAGGTTAACCACCTTCGTCCTTCGACTCGACCGTTGTGAGACGACCTTCATTGACGGATGGGCTTCATCAGGTACTTCTGGAGCAAGCTAGGGAACAGGTTCTCAATCTGTTGACGACGGACTGGCTTGTCTCTGACGTCGAGAGGAACGGAAGTCCGCATGTCTCTTCTGTATTATTGTGATGCTTTCCTCACGACTTCCCGCAGATGATCGCCGACGGCAAGAGCTCATCCGCATACGTCAGATATTCATACCCGAGCTGATAATTCGCTTGCATGCAATGCTATATGCCTCACGGGTAAAGTTCCCTGAGTGAGTCTACATGAGACGTTCATGCTCGCGCCCTAACTCTGCTCCAGAAACTTGAAGCATGCCCTTTCCCTTGCCAACGTCGTTGCGGATTCTCGGTACAAACTATATGAGGACTTCGTCGGCCAAGATGGGCGACGTCTGGGAGACTATCTCGGTGCGCTACGGCAGGCAATACTAGGCGGGCTGGAAGGTGGTGGGTCAGACCCGTTTAGGGCTCTGAGTCTTTAACTCACTGTGAATGGGCGGATGACTTCCTGTAGTTAGTTGTTGATGATATATCTTATTCGTCAGATGTATCTTATTTACCTACGCGACACGCTGACATGCAAGCGGACTTCGCGTGGCTATGGACTGGTGCACGTCCGTCCGCTGCAATCCAGTTCAGCCTGTTCTTCACTGTCCTTTATACCCACCATCTACAGTACTAGTACCATGCATCTTTGGAGCCTGTGGGGACCTTGCGACTGATTATCTGTCTCGTTTTGAGAGAACCGGCGAACCGCGATCGAGGATATTCTTGCCACGTACTGCTAACTTATATGTGACCTGACAGCACGTCCTACTAGCGTAGGCTCGTGAACCAGCCTCTGTAGATAGGAAGTGTTACCGCAAGCTAAGTTAAGCTGAGCTTGAGGTGTCGGACTTTGAAATTTACACCAGCTCAAGCTATGAGCTGCCTTGAGGCTTGAGCTACTTACCAGTTCGGCGGCACTGCTTCAAGTGCAGGAGTGGAAGCGGGTAAGCAATTTCATTACAAATATTTGTAGTGTGCGATCCGGACTTTTGGTTACTGCGGCGCAGTTGGCTTGCAGTGATTCTGAACGGTCGGCTGGTGCTGTCAATCGGGTCGAATAAGATCGATCTGAGTCAAATTTTGAGTGGATGTGAGCCGACGACAACAATTCCCGCTCGACAGTACATTACATGTAGGCATCCACCGAGTTATGGACCAATATTAAGGTGACTTCAGTACAGTACTAGCCAACATAAACAGAACACCAGCATTTGACTCGTGTGGACGGTGGCGTGAAGGTTGACGCGTCGAGTACTGTACACTTACGACCGAACTACGGCCTGCGATTGGCCCAAAGGCATCACGACTGATGCCCGTGCGCGACATCTAGAGTACGCCCTTTGCAGTGGAGCCTGCTCAAGCCGAGATGCTTGCCAGTGAGTTGAGACTGATAGCGACATCTGCTAATCTTAGACTCGGCGGGTCAATGTTGTGCCTAGCACCGGATCACCATGATGACCATGTATGTGAGCGCGATTCCTGCACATGCTGGTCTGTAAAACGGAATTCAAGTGGAAGCCACTGCTATTGTGTCGATCCCATGAGCTTGTGAAGTGCCGTCGACATTGGCTAACCTTTGGCGCCCAGAAAAGGTTAGCTCGCCAGGAAGCGCTCCTGCGTAAACTTCATATCGTGCGTGTTCCTCCCTTTTGTTTTCGCAAAGTTCTAGCAAACGGAGTTCCCCAACAGATAGATAGCGTGCAAATCAAGCACGCGTGCGATCCAAATTGTATCAACCTGTTGAGGCGGCCGTGGTGTAATCGCCGTTCAACTAACTTGTTTCAAGTCAATGTAGCGCACCGTCAAGCTCGGTGTCCTACGCATGTTCTCATGTCGTTGTGCGTTGTGCGCTTCCGATGGATCTGACAAACTTATCTCTGATTAGCAACTCGTGAGATCATCCCCTTCGAAACAATAAGGCACGAGCCCAGACATGACCGGGCATGCACCGAACGTTCATCACAGGAATCAGATTCGCGGCGTACCTCCAGATCGAATGACAGCCTTATTGTTTGCGTTCCTTCCGCGCGATGTCACATAAAACGCGGGGGCCTGCTAGACCGATCCGTAGTAACAAAGTCGATTCAGACCTTGTCGCGTACTCACCTCTCGGATACCCTCATCTTATACATCTACCATGGACGCCTTCTTCACCATCGCTGCACCCGTCCCTGAGGAAGTCGAGGCCCCGATTACCACCCCTGCCGACTTCGACACCAGCGGATCCGGTAGTGGGGACGGTTCGGGGACCAGCTCCGGCTGCTCCATCGCATGAATGCGCCTGCGTTGGTGGTATGTTTGACAATAGTGATACTGTCCATTTCCCATCGTGCTGACGGCCACTCCAGGATACAGTCGCTCCAGACCACATCGGTTGACTTGGACATGATCCGTGGCATTTCGCAGCTTTTCGTTCTTGCGCTTTGCCTTCGCCATTATTATCCGTATTTTTTCATAATTTATTCAATTCGTACGAATGGGCAGGGGGGAGGCGAGGGGAAGAGACAGAGACAACAATAGCGCGCTGTAGAGAGAGGGTGACTGTTTTGACGCTTTATCCTGAACGCTGTTCAGTGACACGAATAATGAATGTACAATATATGATGCATTTACCTCGCGGGCATAACTCCACGTCGAACAGAATCCTGCGGTGGCCTTAAAGATGCAAGACATGGCTGGAGAAGCTTCTGGCTTCCGGCTGAAGGGACAATGACTATACGGGACGGGAATCATAGACCAGTGAGCTGTGAGACCCTGGGCGCGCTGGCGCCATCAGTATCTTAAACCATGCGCATGTGTGGCACCATCTTGAGCCAAGCGAGGGAGGATCCTTCACCAACTTCAGCTTGAAGATCGCAACGAATCATAGCATGATAAAGGCGATTACGGCCACATGAGAACAGAGATTCTTGACTTGGCAAAGGATTGCCACCACCGACTGATTTCTCGCTTTGTTTTGTTCAGCGTGCACGATGCGTATGAACCACCTTCTGAGATAACAAGTCGACCAAGTGTGTCGAGAGATAGTCCAATCAGATTTTCAGAGCCTCGATCAACTGTGTGAGCACCTGAGACATGCTCCGGAGGCTGTATCAGTGTACGTACCTGCATCGAAGAATACCGGAAAGGCGTAGTCGACGGAGAAAAGTACCTGGTCGATCGTTCACGTCGACCCACCTGATCAGTCTTTTTGTCTTGTTGGACTTCTACTTGAGCGCAGGTGGTTACTTGAGGTCAGACTTTTGGCTGCGTGCAGTTCACTGTAGATCAAATAGATGTTCCAGGCTACTTCCGCTCACCATGGCGCCTTGGAGAATCTTCAAAGTAGTGCTTGGCACAGTTGCTTAGCAATGGTGCACCAAATTCATTTATCAGTATTACGAGCACCATCGTGAAGCACGCCAGATATCAAAGAGTGTGGGCATTCATGAGACGCGGCCACGATCTCAGATAGAGATTCATGTGCCTCGAACTCCAACGGTGATCCCAATTCGTAGATCATCATAGCCGCATAGAGAAACCGACAAGGCCGATGAGGTCACCGACCTCTACACAATAAGACGTACCAAGTGAGCGAACCAAGAAAATCAGATTTCAGATATCGAATCAAGACCAACCTCAAGATCTCATCGCATTCTTATTGTTTTGCAGCCTGCAGCTGCGCGCATAAATACGGGCTTGACATTCGTCTGTGGCAGCAACGCAGTCGTATTCGCACTTCGTACGCACCTCGCACCCGTTCCCATAACTGCATCGTCATCCTCTACAATGGACGCCTTCTTCACCATTGCTGCTCCCATCCCCGAGGAGATCGAAACCCCAGTCGCCATCCCCGCCGACTTCGACACAGGGGGTGGCCCGGGCACAAGCTCTGGCTGCTCCATCGCGTGAGCGTACCTTCGGTAGCGGTATGTTTGATCACCAACGCTGTATCATCGCTGTCACTGATGACGCGCATTTTCAGCATGCATCCTTTCATCAACGGACGCATACTTTCTGGGCACATCCGCAGCTTTCGTTCACGCAAGTTGCCCGCGTCATTCACACTTTTCGTTCGAATTTTGTCATAACTTATCCGATTGGGAATAAGAGGGAGTACCTGGGAGTAAAGGTGGAGTGAGGGGGGATTTGTTGATTTATGCTGAAGAGAAATTAGTGGCATGAAAACCAAGTACTTTAGTCGTACATCATGACTCACATTATATGTAATGGTTCAAGGCCACAGCGCAGAAAGATACTGTTTATCCATCAACAACGAAAATGCTCACTAAGTACACGCGCTACCAACGGTACTGATAATTCACCTTGACGCGCTCTTACCAGAACATGATATCGTGGTTGAAATAGATACATCGGGACGCAGCTGCAGATCCTAATGAGTCATCATACTTATGCCATACCATCGTGGTTGTCCACCAACAACTGATCTGTCCTTCAATGGTAATGTCTTGATCATACCTAGCTCGCACACAGATTTTGATTTCCTGTGACATTTACAGCAAATTGTCTTTTATGAAGGGTTTCATTGGACAAAAATAATTGGCACGTCTGTTATTTTGGGGATCTGTGAGTATCTCCACTGATTAGCTAGTTTCCCCCGAACTACTTCGGGATTTCCCGGGAAACTTCGCGCCTACTAAGTATTGACAAGTATTGCGGTCTACGTAGAAATGTACCTGCTCTGCAGCTTGCAAAAGGGACAGGGCCTGCGCCCGCTGCTCGCCAAGGGGCTTGATCTCCAAGAGGTGTGCAGTGCGGCTTGCACACGAGACTCCAGGAAGGTAGGCCCCCCGCATGTTCAATAGCTGTTGGGACATAGCGCTGCGCGTGCGCGCAAGAACTTGAACCTATGTAAAGCGGATGGTGGTGGGATACAAGAAAGAGAGTTGATCACCTGTCCGGAAGCATGAAGGCATAGTGTTCCTGAGGTTCAGTGCATGCAGTCTATGGTGCATCAGCGGGAGAAGTCACCAGGAACAAAGGTGGCATTGAATACTTAGATCAGCAGAAGGGAGGAGGACGTTCACCTGAGGCATACACAAGGCAGGATACTCACAAAAACTAGATTACAAGACCGGAAGTATACTGAATAATTGATATTGCTACGGACATACATGAGACAGATACTTGCTAATATTGAGGTATTCCGAAAGATACTCTAGGCTAGCGAGGATACTGAAGAATACGATCAAATACCGGAATAACCTGGTGCAACTGAGTTACTGACGTGGCTGGGCGATTTTTGTCCAACTAGGCGCTCGATAGTCTTTAGATTGATCCGTCAACGCGTCACCATTCAGCTTTAGGCTCCAAGATTCCATACTTCAGTACTTCAGTAGTCAATCAGTACTCGGTACGTAGTTAATCAGCGGAATTCATCGGGACCGAATTTGGTTTTCTTCAACATACAATGGCTGAGCGCTAAGCAGTTACCACTTGTACAACAATGAGTACACCGCGTCAATTATGCCTGTTTATATTTTGTCTTGGGGGTGAAGGGGCCTTTACAACACCCTCTCAACCAGACCGAGCCCTTCGCTTTCGAGAATCGCACGGATGGGATCACAAATCTCCTTCGAGTACGGCGCGTGGATGCCCGGGGTTTTGAAAACACCGTCCAAAACGAGCTGCACGGCAATACCGCACGGCACACCGACGTACAGCGCCATGGCGGAATGACCACTGGGGTCGCCGTACGCCTCGAGAGTGGAGGTGAGCGTATCCTGCAAGCGGCGATCAGTATAAACAATACAGATATGGTAGAAGAAACGCTGCGTACCACTTTGCCGTTTGGCCACTCGACGGTGAACTTGTGCTGCAGCATGATGAAGTCCCTCTCGCCCTCATCGTACTTCATAAGCGTCTCAAGCTGCGCGCAGAGCGTGTCCAGCAGGTTGCCGTCGCGAGACGTCACCTTCTCCGAAGAGAACAGACCAATCCACCTCAAGCCCGAGATGATGCGGTGGCTCTCGGATTCATTGGGGAACGCACAGAGCTCCTTGACGCGTGCGATGAGCGCACTACCAGTGGCGTCATCAGCAAGTTAGACATCAGCGTCCACAGTGAAATCGAATACCTCTCGCTGGCATGGCTCGCACCGATCGCCTTCTGCATAACCTCAGCCCACGTCAAGCCCTCCTTCAACCACTCCTTCTTCTCGAAATTAAGCCAGCCGAGCTGAACGAGCGCCTTAATAAACTCGGGGAAGCCCTGGTAGCGCAACGTGCCGCGGACGACCGTCTCTGCCTCCGGAATTCGATATGCCTCGCGAAATGTTACGGAGTTGCGGTTGGGGTAAGCAACGAAGGCATACCCGGGAGAGATGAAGTATGGCCTGGCCGTGTCCATGAGCTCCGGCCCGGGAACGTCGACCTGCTGGCCCTGCTTGAGGAACGACGCGGAGTTGAGCAGCGCGAGTAGTCCGCCGCGCGGTGACCATGAAAACTTGTAGCCAAGCGGGTTGTCCGAGCATTCGGGGGCGGGCAGACCACCGCAGTAGGAGAAGAACTCCTTGATCTGACGAAATGCATGTAAGCAGTGTTGAAGCACGATGAATGAGCGACAAATACCTTTCCGCCCTTGGCGTGTACCTCGTCGACGGTCTTGATCGCGTATAGATGGTCGACACCTGGGTCGAGACCGATCTCGTTCATAACCACAATGCCCGCCTTCTTCGCCGCGTCCTCGAGCGCCTTCATCGCAGGGTTGATATAACTTGTGGTGACGACATGTGTCTTGCCCTTGATAGCCGCTTTGATGACCGCAGCATGGTGGATATAGGGAATGAGCGAGATAACGAGGTCGTGCTCAGCCACGGCCTTTCCAAGAGCCTCTTCGTCTGCAGCATCGAGAGAGATCGCGGTGGTATTGGGCAGCTCTGAGGCAAGGCCTTGAGATGTTGCCAGATGGCGGCAAGCTAGAAGACGTCGGTACGCAAACACCTGCGGAGCAAATACCGAACGCACCGATGGTAAGCGAGTTTGACGGCTCGCGCACAACATACTCGGCGCATGGTCGCGCGACGGAACCACTACCGAGCAACAGCACCTTCTTCGCGGGCTTGTTCGCCGCAAGGGATCTGCCGAGTTGAGGCAGAATGTTCTTGTTTTCCTTGATCATCGCTCGACCGAACTCGGGGAGGACAAACGCAGCCTTGTGCACCTCAGCATTGTAGTAGCGCGTGTTCGTGACCTTTCTCACGGGGACCTTCACGTCATGCCCCGGCTCCTTGGAACATACCACGAAGCCAATCTGTCCCGACGGGTACGTGGGGATCGTCGTGAACGCGTACTCCGCTACAGGGAACAGCCCGCGCGTGGTCTGTTGCAGCTCGTGGATGAGCGGCAAGTGGAGCCATAGGCATTCCGCCTGGGTCGAGATATGGCCTCCAGGCGTGAGCGCGCCATGGAGGAGCTCGAAGTATGGCCTTTTGAAGAGCGATTCAGCAGGGCCGACCGGGTCCGACGAGTCGGTGATAATCACGTCGTACGTGGAGGTGTTTTGTTCTAGGAATTTGAATCCGTCCCCGACGTGTACCACCACACGTTGATCGGAAAGCAGAGCGGACATGTGCGGTAGGTACTGCTTAGACACCCTGATAACAGCCTGGAGAGGGTTAGCACTGTCAAGATCGGCGGATCGGCTGGCATACCTCGTCGATGTCGCACAGTACGACCTGCTGCACGGTGTCATGCTTGAGAACCTCGCGCACAACACCTCCATCGCCCCCACCGATCACGAGAACCTTCTTCGGGTTGGGATGACTCGCGAGGGGGAGATGCGCAATCATCTCCTGGTACCTGGGCAAAAGTCGGCATCTCGGTTGCAGGTGAGGTCAGGAAACATACGAGAACTCATCGCGCTCGGTACACTGGATGACGCCGTCCAGCACGAGCACGTTGCCGTACGTCTCAGACTCGAAGACAAGCACATCTTGATACAACGACTTCTCAACGTGCAGGATTTTCTTGACCTTGAGGGTCATCGCCTGGCCCGGCCATTGCGAAGAGATCTCGCGAAACCAGCCATCTGCAGGAATGAGCGTTTGTGCGACAGCTCCACCTTAGGACTCACCCTTGATGGAACGATGCGTAAGAGGAGCCATTAATGTCTCTTTGCAGATGTTGCTGGCCTCTGGAGAGGGACGTGCCAGTGCAGAATTTTAGCCTGAGTTCCTCCGACTCGGAGTCAGAGATGCAATCGTGATAAGATAACTCACATGGTGCAAGAATTATCTTATCATAACTGCGATGCTTCGCTACCTCGACCATTCACTCTCACCGTCACTGCAGGCTTCCTGTTTAAATAATCGAGATGCTCCGCTCCCCGATTGTTTCGAGAGGTCGTATTGAGCGCATGATGCTTGGTTTCTGCGCCGAAACTGAGTGCAGCGCTGAGTGCTCGTGTGAGTGACTTTTGGAGATCTCACCTTCAGATTCCACTGAAAGCATAGTCCTTCCTAGCTTCAGCTTGATGAACCTGTTTCGAAGGCAACTGCCTGTGTGCTAAGTTGAAGTGGTGATGTAGGCAGAGATTCAGGAATTCAGGAAGGGATTTAACGTGTCGAGCACATGCACTGTAAGTACATTCGGCTGCGCTCACACGACGACGTCAACAAATAATACAGTAGCCCAGCGCCAGCAGCCCGTGAGTGAGTATACTGTAGTGTACAAATTTGTTCACTGTTCAGTCAGTGTGCGCCCATTCTTAGCGATATTTCGGTCCGGACGGCCCGCCAGTCGATCCTGCTCCATGTCAAAGTGGCCACAAAGTTGCTCGCTACGTTCGTCTCCATGCCCCCTCTCAGTGAATGGTTGGTTCCTGACGCTAATCTATCTTGGTCACTCGCCTGCGCACAGCGAGTTCGTCGCACTTTGCAGATTCCTCCCTATTCCTCCGCAGCAGGTCATTTTCATAATATTCCCCGAGGCGAGCGCGAGACAACGCAGGCAAACCTCTTCAAGCTTCAAGGCTAGTTTCTGGCTCATGCACTGATTTTCTCATCCCTCCACCCGATTCAGAGACACTGATTTTTCCTCCTCCGCGCCCGGCTCATCCAACCAGATGCCTGTCAATGTCAAACTCCTAGATCAGTTGACTGTCTGTGACTTATTCCGCTGCTAGTTCAATTTCGCACCTACCTGACATTTACCTTCCTTGGTCTTATAATGACATCGTCACGCGAGCGGCAGCGACGCTTCAGCGGCCCTCCTGTAGCCACCCTGTGCCACTTCCAACTGCTAGAAGTGGCTGTTGCTCGCCATCCTTGGGCGATTATAATTCTGATGTCATGATTCATCGAATAGAGGCGCTCCAATAGCGCCACACACCAGGCATACCGTCCTTAGCCGTCCGTGTATATGCCACAAGACTTCGGGCCGGTGATGCTCTCGATCAAGCTTGTTGGGAGAACCCTCTAGCACCCTACGTGGAGCGAAACGCCAGCAGTCCAAAGCAGGAAGTTGTACAGATTTGTTTCGGAGTTGTTCCTGTTCCATTGGCCCGGTTTACGGCGTCTGATAAATATGCACGTGGTCTCCAATGAATGTGAGCCGCTCTTTGTCTGCCGGTTAACTACATAATTTCAAGTTACTGCGACCACTGTGATATTTGCGCGCTCTCTAATTGGTGTGCGGGCCCGAGCGGAACCGTTCTTGTAGGCAATTGGCGACCCGATCAGCGTCAGATACCTTCAGGCCAGGGTTACTCCGCCCCAGCGGCCCCGCCAAAGAGATGGTGGGGTGGTTGAGTAATCACAGCTGTTCGATCATAGTGGGTTGCTGGATATCGTAAGTCTCCTCGTTGTTCAAAGTGGTAGTTTGCAGGGCCACTTCTGGATCCATCTAGTGGACAGAGTGGATAAGGCTTGATCTGCGACGCCTTCTGACATCCGTCGGTGAAATTTTTGTAAAGTAGATTGTGTCTTCTTGGCCCCTTACCAAAACAAGCGTTGCGCTGAAGCTTCGACAGTCGTCCGACGAAGTCCCGGCGGGTGATTTCGTGTGAAGTCAGGCTCCTCTGTACGTAAGAATCCCTTTTTTTTATTTTTTTGAGGTGAATCATGAGTTCAGTGAAGACAGACCTTCTTCACGATAAATAAGTAATGATCTTCCGGAAATAGCCTGAGACATGATCCTGTGAGTCGGGGATAATGGTGTGGGGTAACATTGATCACGGCAAAAAAAGAATTATCCAGACGAAGAGATCGCTGTGATTCTTGACAGTGTGTGTTCATCTGAAGCTGCGGGGCGACGCCAATCTTAGGAGTTTGAGAGATGAAGAAGGGAAACGGGAGGGCGGACCGTTCCGGGCCGGAGAGGGCCAGGCACGATAGTTTATGACCTTCCCCGCAATCTAGATCTAGCGGCCCGTGGGGTTTGGCGCGCACGGTTTCACACTTTATAAATTCCGACCTGATGTCTCTCACCAAAGGTGGTGCTCCCCTCCTGTTCCTCTTCCTCCTGCTGCAACCGTTCGTGTGAGATGGGTAACGTTCGTACTAACAACTTCCAGAACATTCGGGTGTACTGTACGTGCTCCCTTGTCGCAACATTGTGCGATATCCCACTTACATCTAATACCAGGGCTCGCATTCGTTGTGTACTGGGGTATCCTTCTGTTCGGTTATGACACGTACGTGGTATCTCTCATGTTGAAATATTGCGAGAATTGTGACCCCGTTTGATTTAGCGGTATCGCAGGTGGAGTTGTGTCGGAGAAGTATTTCAAGGAGCACTTCGGTCTACTCAATCCAGACGGCTCGACCAATACACCGAAGTCAAATGCAGTCTCCTCAAATGTTGTCTCGGTGCTTCAGGCAGGTGCCTTCTTTGGTGCATTGGGAAGTGCTCCTTTATCCGGTTCGTGTTCTGTCCATTCCATCTTCTTGGTTATACCGTGGCTGGGCACAAGCTTCTCCAGATTCTGGTTGATCATCACATCAGCTGATGGGTCCCTTTCTAGCGGCTATCGGACGCAGATGGGCCCTCTTATTTTTCACGGTCCTCTTCGCAGTTGGTGCTGTGAGTGCCAACATCCCGAGAATTTTCTTTTTCCTTCTGACTGGTCGGCGTAGATTTTGCAAACCGTAGCAGGAGGCTCGCGCGGAATTGGTTACATCTACGGGGGAAGAGTCGTCGCCGGTCTCGGTGTTGGCGCCATTTCGGCCGTTTCACCGGCGTACGTATCAGAATGCTCACCCAAGGATGTCCGGGGTCGGATTACTGGGCTCTTCCAGATCATGGTCGCTATCGGTGTCATGCTCTCATATTTCATTAACCGTGAGTTCGTAGTTCGTACAGTTGACCGTGCAATGGTGCGCTAACCTGGCGGCGCTTCCCTCAGTGGGCATCAGTCTTCACATTCCATCGGGCCCACGGATATGGCGCATCCCCTTCGGCTTCCAGCTCGTCCCTGCTGGTATCATGGCCTTCGGCCTACTTACAGTGGCGGAGTCTCCGCGTTGGCTCGCATCGAAAGGCCGCAACGAGCATGCTCTCCGGAACCTCGCCTATCTGCGGAGGCTTGACGTGGACGACGAGAGGGTTCGCCTTGAGATGGCTGAGATAGAGGCTGCCATCGTCGAGGAGCGCCAGGCTCGCAAAGGTCTAGGTTTTAAGGAGGCTTTCCTTGGCAAGGGCAACTTCATCCGCTTCGTTATTGCGTTTGTTATTTTCCTGCTGCAGCAATTCAGCGGCCAGAACTCGGTCGGTTATTATGCACCCCAAATTTTTGCGTCAGTGCGTATGCCATGTCTGTTCACGTTTACGTTTGTGGCCGTGTGGACTGATGGTGGTTGCAGATTGGATACACTGGCACGTCCAATTCGCTGCTTGCATCCGGAATTTACGGTATCGTCAAGACCGTCGCGACTGCATTATTCGTGTTCTTCCTCGCGGACACACTCGGTCGAAAGATGTCGCTCTTTATCTCGAGTATGGGCATGGGCATCTTCTTCTTCATAATTGGTGCTCTCCTGAAGGTGTATCCCCCGGCGTCATCGGCAGCGAGTCCGGCGCCGGCAAGCAAGGCAATGGCGGCAATGCTTTACATCTATGTTTGCTTCTACTCCCTCGGTTGGGGACCTCTACCCGTAAGTTCACCAGTGATCCTTAGAGGTGGCATACTCACTGCGCTCAATAGTGGGTGTATGTCTCTGATATCTTCCCAACAAGGACACGACACTATGGTCTCGCGGTTGCTAGTGCTTCGCAATGGCTGTTCAGTACGTCCGAGCATTTCCAGTTTTCCTTGAACTCGTTGACATTTACTGCATGCAGATTTTGTCCTTGCAAAGATCACCCCAACCCTTGTGACCAACCTCGGCTACAAGATCTTCCTGATGTTCGCGACCATCAACATTGGTGGCATGGCCGTGTTCTCACTGTAAGCACCTCCGCTCTCTACAGCATGGTGCTTGCACTGACAGGATTGATCGTCAGTGTGATTCCTGAGACCAAAGGTCGCAGTTTGGAGGAGATGGACGTTATATTCGGCACCGTCACTGCGGACCAGCGCAAGTCCGACATCAAAAAACAAGAACGAGGTGCGTCACCGCGCTTGTGTTCAACTACCAGATACGTACTAACATTCACGATCGCTACCAGTCTTTGAACGCGAAGCCAACGAAACAAGCTCAGAACACTCGATGTCGGAGAAGGTTTGAAAGCGTACGAATAGTCATGACATGCGAGTTGCAGCTCGCTCTTCTGCCTCTGGATTGTATGTACTTTAGTGATGCCTATTCACGCTCTTTTGTATTGTAGTCACGTTTTCATGATCTATCCTTTCAGCGTTGGAATTTGTGCCTGTAGCTCTCAGTGACAGCCTTTCGTGACTATCGTAACACTTGCGTCAGACACGGATATCCCGGTAGAGCACGAAGGTTGACGTTGAAGGTTGAAGGTTGAAGCAGACCCGGAGTGTCTGCTCTGCCCGGAGAGACTAGACGCTTGTGGAAGACGTGTTACGCACCTCACACTGCGGCGTCGAATGTCATATATGTCATATGTGCCCATGCTGCTCAGCTGTTCTTTCCGGGTGAGTAAGGTCTGCTTGTTTGTGGTACTAATAACTAGATGTTTTTTTTTTTTTTTTTTTGGAGGAGCTTTTTCGACCAGGGAGCAACTAACAAGGTTAGCCCTCGCCGGTCAGCTGGATGCGGGACGTTACACCCATGGAGCTCTACCAAGAGGAGAAATGCTATTTATGCACACCTGGGGTACAGGTAGTGTGGGGCTCGCCTCACCTACTGGTTTGCGCCAGTGCTCCGGGGGGGCCATACCTACTAAAACCTCGGGTTGTGTTAACCAATCGTCTGGTAATCCCTTTTCGTCATATAGGCATCCGGCCCAGGTATTGCGGACTAGTGCCGTGGGCACGGCTCGTCTGCCAAAGCGCTTACGTGTCATTGTACGGTCAAGGGTAAGGCGAGTGGAGATTGTTTTGTACCATCTCGTATATATTTCGCGGTCGGTATGGCCAGATGCCGGGAGGTCGTCTCGTCCGAAAGCCCGTTCGCAGCGTATTTTCCAGATCAGATATGCGGCTTCTGATATGATACGGTAAAGGCGGTCGGCTCCGGGGTGGCATGATTCCGGGGTTGAGAAACGGATGGCGCCACAGCCCATGATGGTGCCGATATTCACCGGGGGCCATGGGAGGTGTTTGTGGGTCCAGAATTGTGAGCATAAATCCCATATAAGGGTTTGGCCTGGTGCTGAGCATTCTGTGAGGATGTGTTCTATGGATTCGAGGGACCCGCAGGTAGAGCAGGTTGCCCGTTCTTCATATCCGGGGATGTTGCCAAATCAGGAAAACCCAACTTTTACTTATGGGACTTATTCCGACTTTTTGCCTTATTTAAGGCCCATAAGTTTCCAAAAGTCGACTTTTAAGGCTCTAAGGAAATATGACTTATAGACTTTTTGTCCTTTTTTACCTTATTTAAGGCCCATAAGTGCGTTTAAGTCACATAAGGACACCTTTAAGTAAAAGTTGGGTTTTCCTGATGCTGTCCCAGAATTTTCCACACCGGAAAGCTCCGTGTAGACATTTCCAGAGGAAATCTTGGATGGAGCGGGAGATTTCTGGCACACGGATTGCCCGCCATATTGTGGTGTCTGTCGGGAGATGATTGCATACAGCTTGAACGGCATGGCGTGTGACGTCGAGCTGGGCTGTTGTGGATCATCTTGGAGTATAGGCCTGGTATGTTTGGATACCACGATAGGCTAGACGTTGTGTCAGGGAGGCCATGTGAGCACCGGTGAGATTAAAGTGGTCAGGAATGTGGACATTGATTTCGTCGGTTGATGGTTTTCGTGCTGCCTAGCCGGCTAGAGCATCAGCGGCATTGTTACCTACGGATGCTAGTGCAGAGCAGGGGTATGGTGATGATGATGATGATGAAGAATTCCGTATTTATATACTGCAACAAGCAAACAGCTGTGCTAAGATGCGGTGATCGCCGGTCCATACAGTAAGTGGGCATTAAAATGCGCCACTCCACCTAAGTACGACTGGGCAACCATATTGAGAATCTGAAAAGTATCAGGGGGGGTTTTGCGGCGTCTGGAGTAGATAAATGGAGTCAGTTGTAAGGTGTCTGCAAAATAATTGGTCGCATGCTGCTAGGGCTGCATGTCTTCGTTCACATAATAAAAGGGGCCTGGGAACCGTATCAGGTCTTCTAGCAAAGTAGCAAGTCGGGATTGCCGCTTTGTTGCATGCGAGTCGTCTGGTGATGAGGGGAGGGGGACGGTATGTCAGCGTGCACCTAGTACCGTGTGTCGCTATGGTCCTCTGCTCCGCCACGTGGGAGCTTGTTGTTCGTGTCCTCCTCCTCCTCCTCGTTGTCATCTGCATCATGTCCGTTTGACGTCTTGTCATCGGTCTCCTCTCCTTCTGGCTCTGGTTCTGGTTCATCTTCCCACCTCGCTGTTCTCCTCCCCGCTCTCTTTTCCCCCATCTTCGTGAATGCTCCGCTCGCCTGCAGGAACTCTCCCAGTGCTTCGATTCCTTCCACCGTTCCGAGGACTGTTGGGAGGTCGATGGTGTCACTCACTTTTTGTAGTAGGTGTCGGTAGTCCTTGTATCGTTTGCAGTCTTGTAGTATGTGTCATCTGGTCTGGAATAAAGTTCCGCATGTGCAGTCAATGTGTCCAGATGGAACAAATTGTGAGTAGTACTCGCCTGTAAAGGCATGTCCTGTTCGGCATTGCATGATGCGCCTGAACACCTCCCGAGGGAAGTGCAAGAATGTCTTACATGGGTGTGTCTGCAGGGGGATTCTATTAGCTGACGCAAATCTTCCTGTTGGTGTTGTCTTCTTCCAAGCTTCGGTCCAGTTCCCGAGCGCTCTCTCCTTTGCTCTCCGTAGTGCATGGGCTCTGGATGCTGTCGTCAGCCCTCCTGTGATTCTTGTTGCTTCCTTTGCTAGTCGGTCAGCTGTCTTATTACCTGGGATCCCTTTGTGGACAGGTGTCCATGCGATCTCCACCCTATGTTGTGGGTCCGCTTTGAGGAACTCTAACATGAGCTCCCGGAATATTCGTGCATGTTCCTGGCCCGGTCCGCTGGGCGGGTCGAAGATCGTGCTGATCGCGGAAGTGTTGTCGGCATAGAAGTGGATGTGCGTGATGTCGGCATTCATGTTGTGTATATAGGATGTCGCATCTCTCACTGCCCATGATAGGCCTGCCATCTCGGCATCGTATACTTCACTTTGCTTGCCCATCCCGATCTTCCTGGTAAATACTATGGCTTCCTGGTTCATTGCGGCATGTGCGGCTCCTACTCGTCATCTTCCTGCTGTTTCCAGCATTGAGCCGTCGGAGTACAGCAGTAAGTGTTCTGGTAGGTGTTGAAATGCACGTACGTGTTCATTACGTGCTTTCACCACCTCGTCTTTCATCCCTCCCTTCTTCGCTGGTGTGATTACAAGTCGTCCATGGAAGTCCTCAACGGTCCGCTTCCATGGGGGGAGGCAGAGCGGCAGAATTCTCTCATCTAGTGGGTGTGATCGAAGTGCAAGTCGCGTGAGTTTAGTAGACTTCGGTGGTTTCCTCCGTGCTGCTGTTGTCTTCTTGTGGGTCGGGAGCGGTGGTTTCGGGGTTGTGGTCTGTATCTGTCTCCATTCTGTAGGTAGCCGTTGTAGAATAGGGCTGAATGGACTTAGCTTGTTGAATCGCACTGCTGCTCTCGTGCTCGTTAAGTCTAGGTGGTCTTTGATCGGCATAATTGCAGCTTCTAGTTCTAGTGCGGCAATGGGGGTCATTCGGAAGGCTGCGCAGATGAGGCGTAGCGCTCGATGTTGGACTCGTTTGAGCCAGTTCATATGTATCTTCTTCCCTTTCCACCACACAGCACTGGCATACGTCATGGTTGGGCGAACACATGCGATGTACAGTGTCCTGAGGTGTTTCTGCAAGAGTCCCTTGACAGTGTTAGCCAACATGCTAAGGCCATTTACCGTCTTCTCTGCTCGTCCAGCCATCTGTTTCACATGGTGGTCAAATGTTAGTCGGCGGTCCATATATACTCCTAGCCATTTGATGGCTTCTTCTGCCCTTATGATTACCTGTGTACCATTGTCCCCGGGTAGGGATATTGTCGGGGAGTCTCCTTGTTGTCTGCGTCTCTTTGAGTAGTGCATTAGTTCTCTTTTTACCATGTCTGGTGCTAGTCCGATGCTTGCAAGCCATCATTCGACTTCATGGTATGCTATTCTGAGAATCCGAATGTTAGTGTCTAGGGATTCTGATGAGACGTACAGCTTTCCGTCGTCGACAAACATTAGTAAGTGGACAGCGGTCGGTTTGTCTGGTAGCTTGAGTCCTGCAGCTTTCGTTCTAATGTCATTCTCTGCTCTCTGTTGGAAAATCTCGAGTATCTCTGCTGCGTATATGATAGAAAGAATGGGTGATACCGGTGACCCTTGCGGGATGCCGTTCTCCACCGCCTTCATCTCCCCCTGGATTCCATCCAGGCATATCGCGGCTTCTTGGTCAGATAGAAAAGATGCTGTCCATCTTACCAATTGGAGTGGGAAGCCCTTCTGGCGCATGACGGTGAGTAGTCTGTCGTGATTAACAAAATCAAAGAATCCCTTGATGTCGAATGTTAGCGCTGATGTTACCAGCCCATGATTATGGGCTGCCTCTACATTGTTGACAAAAGTTAGTATTGCATCGTCCATTGAGCTACTTGGTCAGGCTCCAAACTGGTTTGTGGGCACGAGGTTGTGTGTTGTAACCATGTAGGCTAGGCATGTCGAAACTATCCTCTCGAGGGCCTTCCCTAGGCATTCTAAAAATTGAATCGGTCTGTACGCCCGGGGGTTAGAATAATCTGGTTTCCGGGGCTTTGGGAGCACCACCGCAATCGCCTTTTGCCAGGCTTTTGGGTGGTATTCTGTCTTCAGACAGTGATGCATTAGCGTGGTAATGGTAGGGTCTGCAACTTCCCATGCCCATCGAATCACCCGGAATGGGTTCTGGGACAATCCTGGTGCTTTGTCAGCTCTCTGGTCAAATATGGAGTTCTTAACCTCTTCCTTTGTGAGGGGTTCGTGCGTGAAGTCGTTCACTCCTGCAGCCCATTCAGTCATGTTTGTGAACTGGACTCCCATTTACCCTGACATTGTCATGAACTGGACAGCCAGCGGACGTCGGCCCATCGGTCTGTGTAAGGAGCTGTCAGCGATCGGCTCATGGCGATGAAGGGAATGCTGGAGCGATGGGCCCACCGCCATAGGAGTATTTCTGAGCGATCGGCCCACCACCATGATGCAACTATTATACAGGCATGGGCCCACCGCCGCGGTGATAGTTCTGAGCGATGGGCCCACCGCCATAGGTGTATTTTTGAGCGATCGGCCCACTGCCACGGGGCTATTATACAGCCATCGGCCCACCACCATAGGTAGTGTTCTGAGCGATCGGCCCACCGCCATAGGTAGTGTTCTGAGCGATCGGCCCACCACCACAGTGCTATTACACAGCCGTTGGCCCACCGCCATAGGTAGTGTTCTGAGCGATCGGCCTACCGCCATAGGTATATTTCTGAGCGATCGGCCCACCGCCACGGTGCTATTATACAGCCATCGGCCCACCGCCATAGGTAGTGTTCTGAGCGATCGGCCCACCACCACGGTGCTATTATACAGCCATCGGCCCACCGCCATAGGTAGTGTTCTGAGCGATGGGCC
The DNA here is from genome assembly GCF_003851025.1 of Sparassis crispa. NCBI lineage: Eukaryota > Fungi > Basidiomycota > Agaricomycetes > Polyporales > Sparassidaceae > Sparassis > Sparassis crispa. The sequence continues at coordinate 1,345,002 of NW_020939754.1, read as the reverse complement.
GACCTCCATAGGTAGTGTTCTGAGCGATGGGCCCACCGCCATAGGTATATTTCTGAGCGATCAGCCCACCGCCACGGTGCTATTATACAGCCATCGGCACAACCCCATAGGTAGGGTTCTGAGCGATGGGCCGACCTCCATAGGTAGTGTTCTGAGCGATCGGCCCACCACCACGGGGCTATTATACAGCCATCGGCCCACCGCCATAGGTATATTTCTGAGCCCATAAGCATGAGTCGCCTGAAATATCTGACTAGCCTGGGCATAGCTGAGTTATTTGCCTTGCCCTAGGTTGTCAACTGGGCTCGTATCGTGTCCGTGTCGTCTTGGTGAAGCATGGGTGGGTGAAGGAACATACCAGATGATTCATCAGGGAGTAGCATAGGTGGATGTATGAAACATGGAGATTGGTCGGGGGGAAGCATGGGCGGATGTATGAAACGTGGAGATTGGTCAGGGGGAAGCATGGGCGGATGCCACACCTGGTTGCCCGAGCCAAGAAGTAGACCATACGAAGTGAACGGATTGTACCCGAAGTCAACCGAAGAGCACGAAGTAGACGAGGATGCGGACGTGTGCAAATCAGCGTATGAGCCGAAGGACACCACAGAAGAAGGGGGCTCCGACGCCGAGTCGTTGCTCATGCGGCACCTCTTGCTCAGACCTATCGGCCCACCGCCATAGGTGTAGTTCTCAGCGATCAGTCAACCGCCATGGGCATATTTTTCAGTGATTGATCCACCGCCTAACAGGGCAATGATGGAGCTACCGTCGGCCAATAATTTCCACGTAATCCACCCATCATTCCCTCCAATTCTGGTTAGCTCACTATCAGCTCTCCTTGCAATATCACACTCTCTCCCACTGTGGGAAGGGTTGGCGAACTGTGGCGAATATCCTTCGCCATCTGAACATGGAGTTCAGAATGACTTCGCCAAACTCTCCCAATTGGCATTGGCATTTCGAGACATGCATCAGATACAATTTGGGATGTGCCCTTCTGGGTAGAGTATGTGGAGACGAATGGCGGTCCTTTCCACTGTGAGTAGGGTTGGCGAACTGTGGTGGATATCACTCGCCATCTGAACATGCAGTCCAGAATGACTTCGCCAAACTCTCCCATGTGGCATTGGCTTTCGAGCCATGCATCAGATACCATTGGGGATGTGCCCTCCTGAGGAGAGTATGTGGCTACTATGTTTCGCCTTACCACACCAGGTACATTGCCCAGGTTCAAAGACATGACAACCTTATATTCGACACACTACAGCACGAACGGACGCCTGGCATTGGGCGATTACATTCCTAACTCACGCAGCTGCCGCGTCGCCTCCTGCAGCTCTTTCAGCACCACATCCAGGTTCTGATCTGTCCTCTCGTGCAACCAACTAGTGAGGTTCGCAATGCGAACATGCAGCTGTTCAAGCTGCACCAGTGTAGACTCGGAGACAGTGTACACCTTCTCCTACGTTCTCGAGGTTCAGCAAGACTGTAAGGTGCTGGAACGTACCACTCACCCAGGGATCACCAAGTTTGTACCACCAGGCCTCCATAGGGCTCCTCGCCGGCCCAACCTGATGATCCCATTTCCACCAGTAGTCGGGTGAATCCTCGAGTAGGTTCTTAGGACGAGGAATGAGGGTGGTGGGGCGTGGAATCACCTTGACGTCAATGCTGATGGGGCGCAGAACTTTGCGATTGAAAGTGCAGACGGTGAGGACACTGGCGATAACTCCGCCATGGTCAATATGGTCAGCATGACCCGCCAACGCGAGGTCGCCACAGATACCCCTGACGGCGAACTGCACAGGACTCAGCAGGGTCAGGCGATATCAGCAAGAAAGGCGTACCATCTCCCGGCGCAAGCCTTCCTCCCAACGGACCTTGGTGAAGTGATCTGGGTCAGGCTCCAGTGCCAGAACAGCTTCTTGGATCCTCCAAGTGTAGACTTCCAACTGCAACCTCCCTCTGGAGAACAGGCAGGGGCGCGCATCTGATGTTGAAGACTGGGCAGACATGACGGTGAGTGGATGAGCCGAGGTTGATATCTGATCAACCTTATCTGATGTCTGATGTCATGCGATTAGAGAGCACATGCCGAGATGAAGCCCTCAGGCGAGGATGGAGGTCACTTCGCCAAATGTGATATTGGTGAGTAGGAATTACATACATGACGATCACTACATCGATATAGCAAACATGAATATGCGTACACCCCAGTGAACCCTGACTCAAAGCACATTTTCATTGCCCGCCCTTTCGTCCTCAATGTCCAGGGCGAGGATGTGGCTGAAGGCGTCAGTGGCGTGGCTGGCGAAGGTCCGCCACATACTCACTTGCCTGGCGGCATAGCAAACATGACCCCGCCAGGAAGGATCCATCATCTCGAGCCAGTGAGCCCATCGTTCCGCATTCCGCTTGAAGGTGGCTATGGTCCAGGCCATTTCTGAGTGGACCAAGACACGCTCCTCCCTCCATCTCTCATATCGAGCTCTGGCACGCAGCCAATTCACTCTATAGACTGGAGGGTAAATTAGCAGGAGGCCTAGAGATTGATCGGACAATTATGAACACTCGTCCATCCATTCTGATGAACCTCGATCTCCAGCGACATCCATGGTCCAGAACCAAGCCAGATTGACGTTCCTGAGCCCGGAGGTGCTAGCCTCGATGATGGCAGTCTTCACGTGCAGGTCCTTCTTATCCAAAGGGCGATAGAGGGCCAAGTCTTCATCGGTGGCGCCCAAGCGCATAATGGCGCGTCGGTTGGTGGAATAGAGCCTGGCGCAGGCCAAGACGGTCTGATTGGCAGCATGAACCTCCGCCTGTGCACGGGTCATGGTTCCGACGCTGTTGGCAGGACGAACCCTCTTGCGGTAGAGGTAAGACTTCAGTCCAAGCACCATGTGAAGCTCGTGGAGGATGTCATTCATCAGGCCTTTGCGCAACTCCAACTCTTGGGCCGCCAGGGTCTGGAGCCCGTTGGCGATGGCGGCCACGAATCTGATCTGCGAAGGTAAATTCAAGGAAGCTCGCTCAGGAGGAATCGCATCCTCATCATACTCAGCGTCCTCCGGGTGTATTTGAAAAGGATTCTCATCCAAGGAATCCCAGAGCGCACCATCGTCACGATCTTCCATGGCGGGAACGTCCTCCAACCTTCCCATGAACTTCTCAGAGCGACATTGGAATGTGAGAATGCTGACTTCGAGGTGCTGACGGCGCTCGAGAGTCTTGAGGTCCTCCGCCATGCTCGGATTTTGACCCGCCTTGCAGATATCATTCGCAAGCTTAAGCCTGAAGGCCGTCAGAGCTCTATTTTTGTAAAGACGAGGCAAACTCACTGTGCTTCTTGAATTTTGAGGCCAGTCGACAACCATCCGGCGGTGCCCTTCTCCAAGCCCTTGGCGGACTCCTCGCCCGCCAGTCTGAGTTGGGTGAGGTCTTTACCCGGGGCTTGCATTCACGTCAACTACATGCCACACGATGATGGAAGGATACTCACCCTTCCTGAGCTGGACATCGAAGGTGTCCATAATCTTCGGATCATTTTGGCGAGCCTCCATAGCATCGTCGTACTCCTTCTGCCATGCCTCAAGGACCTCCTCATCTGTGGATGCAGATAAAGCTTCAAAGGACTCCTTGCTTCTTGGGAAGCCCAGGAGCACGTGTTTCCACTTTGTCATCAAGGTTGGCACTGTAGGCAGCATAAGGCAGGTGGCAAATAGGGAAGGAGGAACCAGGCTCACCCATGCGAGTCGTCTTCTTCCAGTTGGAGTCATTCATGTGATCGTCAAGGACTTCTTGGCGGTGAGCTCGGGTCATGCCCCTGGTACTGCCTGAGACCTCATTTGTGGGCGCCCACAGGGTCTCGATGACCTCGCCATCGACCATACCAGCGCCAACTATAAAGTTGGGCGAGAACCGTTGGAAGCAGCAATCTTGGTGTCCGTGCACATGAAACAAGCCGATGCCTTGGTCTATCTTGAGCTCGAAGGGCATCCTCAGATAGGCGCTGTGGCGGAAACGTTTGCGGACATGGACGCCATACTGGCACATGATGTCGTACATGACGAGGATGAGGGTGATACCGGTGAGGGTCAGGAGCGCATTGCTGAGAGAGTAATCCATATTCATTTGTCTGCAGAGGGTGCGTCGGTGAGAATGAATCATGACAAGAGACATATGCGAACCTTTCTCCCTTCTGGAAATCGACGACAGTATGAGGGACGAAGAAACCATGTCTGGCGCAAGCAGTGGCCCCAATTCCTGTGGCATCGAGGTTGGCACGATCCACATTGGCCTGATTGACAGCGCGGTGCTCATGACAAGTGGAGCGCTGGTGGGCTTAGGAATCAAGGGCGGAAGAAGAACGTGCAGCCAGACACGCACCTGATGGGACTCCATGGCCACCGCCAGATGAGCCTTGTAATCCTCTTGGCCGACCATGAATGCCTGGCCGTCACTGAGGGCGACGTCCTCCTCGGGGTGCTTCATCTTCATGTGCTCTGCACTGAAATTGCCATCCATGACAAAGCCGCGTTTGAACTTCCACTGCACTGGATCCGCTTGCCAATCAAAAGGCAGGTTGAGCCCAGGCTGGGGACAGGCGGGACAAAAGATGGCGAGGCCACCCTTCTCCACAGGACGGAGGGCATCGTGTGAGAAGCCGTGCCACTTGCGATATTTGAGTTGGCGCCATTGGCGGGACACCCGCATCAGCTCACGATAATGGTCCTGGCGAGGAACTGGCATGAACGGTTGGGCCATGGGAATGCATGTGAACACTTACAGGAACAGTGCCAGGGAAGGCATTGCTCGTGACCCGTTTGAGCTTGCTGTAGTAGTTCAATGCCGCCATCTTGCACTCTTTGTTCTCCAGAAGGAAATCGTCGAGGACGGCGAATGTGAAGGCGGTATGGGGATCCTTGACGGTACCAGGGTAAAGTCCCATTTGAAGAAGCTGCATGTCACACTCCACTGCCATCTCACACTGGCACCAGTCAACGCCGATATGGTGAACGCCAGAGATGTCGACAATGACTATGATCCGATTCCCGTAACTGTCACAGCGAGGTGGCCGGGAGAGCACCGGTGGCACATCTTCCTCCCAAGTGGGATCGGGAGCATCGTCGGTTTGCCTTGCTTCACCATCAAGGGTGCCTGCCAGAGGTGCAAAGTTGAATGGGACCTCGCCATCATCTGAGACCTCGCCATCATGTGCATTTAGGTCTTCATTGGAGGCATTCCAGAAATCGGACCCCGGGGCCACCACCGGCGCAGGGTTGTTATGTGCTGTGAAGGCGCCCAGAGGGCAGGGATCTCCGCCATGCCCCAAATGGATGCAGACGCCAACCCGATACAGTGATGCCGGCTCAAAATACTGACCCTGCCAATGCTCTATCCGATGAAAAGGAGCACGCTGATGGCCGTTACGACAGCAGTCAGTACAGGTGAGCGCTCTGCCCATACAGTCCAGGCATCGCCACCGTCCCTCGCCAACCTTGCATTCCGCACAGTTTCTGGGCTCAGGCGGGGCTTCCATCTCGACAATGGCATGAAGATAGTCATCACGGTGGGGTATCCAGTCCCTCATGAAGTCATTCTGGGTCTATCGCGCATGGTCAGACCGTCAGATGGTCATGGCGGGAGTGCCCACCTTTGTCTTCCGAGCCGCCGGATCCAGCTGAATCGGCACACCTATGTTGCCCAGGACGTCGCCATCATCCAAGTTAAACAAGGAGCCTAAAGCTGGAGCCTTCGATGGACTTTTGGAAGGTGATGGCACGTTTGAACCCGTGGGCATGGGCAAAGGTACGTCCACATAGCGTACTCCCCTAGTGGTCTGCTTAGCTACCTTGGTCACAAACTCAACCTCGTCATCCAGGTCTACAACGAGCCTGCTTTTGTTGCGTCTGCTCATGGTTCAGGTCAGTGGGGAGTCGTATTGCAAACTCATCGATGAGCATTGTGTCCCTATCGCACAACACAACACGTGCAAATCACACACGGTCTTGCTGCCCACCAGACTACTCATCAAGGTGGTTAAGAATGGCTGCAATGCCTGGGCCTTATCACCTCATGGTCTCTTTAGGCACCAAATCAGCGTTATGCAGATAAGGATGCCATGTTGGCGAGAGGTCCGCCAATTGTATGTCGCTCTCAGTGCTAACTTTGCCTTGACTCGGAATAGCATAATGCTCAAAAGGGAAACGTGCACTTGCACCGCGCGCTCGCCAACGCTGCCGCCATCTGCCCCACTAGCACTCACAACTTCTCAACCGAACACATTTCGCCACCATCTCCGCCAACTTCGAGGTCCGCCAACCATATGCTGCCATCAGTGATAACTACACCTTGAGCTGAACACTGTCGAGATGTGAAATGCGCACTCGTACCGCGCGCTCGCCAACCTTCAGCTAGGATTCGGAAATTCGTGACTCCATACATTTCGCCATCACCTCCGCCAACTTTATCCCACCAATGAAGCTGCCATCGACAGTCTCCATCCCCTGCATAGTGTTCTCGTCTCCATCAGTCTTTGGCATGATGTCCCTCTAATAAGCGAGCCAGTTAGGACCTGTTCTGAGTTAGGAATGCAGACTCGGTGATGAACTGTGCACATGCCAATGTGTGAGGCGTAATATGAAGCTTGCATCCAGTGGGGCGCCGGAATGCCTAGCCTGTTCTGGACACCCTCTCGCATGAAGTATGCATAGACGAGCCTTTCGCCATCTGCTCGAGTGACGCCATGACGAATCGCCTTTCCACAGAAGGCTATGACAGTTCCAGGACTATAATCGATGGCGACACGCATGGCGGGGAACTTCAACCACGCGCAAGTGTAGTTGCCCAATGTCGCCAACAGGTCGTAGAAGGTGTATCTTGTCTTGCTATCTCGGTGGAAAGGAGTTTCCCAGTTGGCGATCACCTGGAGCGCATTGAATGGCGACGACCAGTTCAGCGCCATCTCTCGCAATTCTGGGTCTTGCTGGATCAAACCCAAGCACTGGCGTCCTGCGGCATATAGTGTTGGGTGAACGACGGCCAGGATGGCGCCCAGCAATGCGGAGGAGTCATGAATATCACGCAGCCAACTTCTTCCGCCCTCAAGCTTCAGGCTGGCGGAGGTCTCCAGCCTCCCAGACTCCATATGCTGCAAAGGCTGTCCAGACGCAAGGCAAATGGCGTGGCGAGGAGACCCACCTCTCTTACTTGTTGGAACCAACCTGGCGAGAGACACAAGGAGCCCGCTGAGAATTGGGCACACTCCTCAGGAGGCAAGAAGTACAACGGGTTGTGTCGCCAACTGGCGGTGGTGCTGGAAGGCTTACTGGCTGCTATTGCTGGGTGTAGGGCCCTGGTCGCTTGGAGCATCTTCGTCTGACAAATTTGTCAGATCACAGCACAAGGCTGGGCAAGCCACTCACCTGGCGGTCTGGTATCAACACTCTTGGAAGTATCCAAGCCAAGATGCGTCCGTGCATGTCCACGAGGGTGGCGGGCTGGTCTATGCGTATTTCGCTCTCACCAAATGGAGGAGGCCACTTCCGTTCCAGTTCTGCCTCGAGGACTTCATTCTGCCCCGTGGGCTGAATCGAAAGGCTGTCGCAATATCTATCAATGTCCCACTGCAGCCTTACTATTACAATGGCGTGATCAGTGTGATCAGACCTGTGGCAAGACTAATGACTACCAGGATTACGGATGGCCTTCACAAGAGCATCTGCAATGCCATTGCACTCCAATAGGAGGGCGGATGGCATGGATGGAGGCACTTCTATAGATGGCGCAGAATGGGCTGCATGAGTGGCCAGATGGAGCTTTCGGTGAAACATGAGCTCCAAGACTCCTGCTATCTGATCGGTCAGTGGCATGGGTGACAGATTGCTCATCTTGATACTATCTGCCAATCAATGGGACGATTACAGCATGCATCGGTTGAAGGAACGCACAGGTGTATGGCGGGCTCAGGCGGTTGGCTTGCAGATGCAGGGGAGAATGTAGGAGGGGCCAGAATGGCAAAGAACAGTATGCATTCATCTGCCTGCATATTGCTTGCAAGCATGTCCCTTGCACATCTCACATGTTCATCATGCCGCCGAGCCGGACTTGATGCCGCCATGCCGGATCACGGGCCGGGTGGTCCGCCATGTCTGGGCCCTTCGTCACCGCCATCTAATTGGCCGAGCCTAACTCCGAGGAAGCCCTTTATCCCACAGATTGGCATGCAGATGATCGCCAGATTGCCTCCGCCCAGCATTCGCGAGATGAAGTTGGCGTGGTGTGCTCTGCCATAGAAGCGGCATTCAACATTGCCTTTCACCAGGCATGAATGCTAGTGCATACCTACTACCACCTCCCGCCACTGCGAAAAATACACATACAATGCTTCAGCAGTCACCACACACCATGGCGAGGAGGGTAATTGGTGTAAGCCCAAATGGGCCATCAGCACATGCATGTTGAGTTGTGGGCGGCCGACGAGGAAATGGACAGAGCGCTGCCCGTTGAACTATCGACCCCCTTCACTGCCCCAACACAAAAATCTCATCCTCGACATCGAGAAAGCATGCCGGCGAGATTTGTAATTTTGACGGAGCATCAGCCCATACTCTCTGAGAAGCTGCGGTCTTATGACACGGCAGATGCCAAGGGACGCAAGACTCTGGTTCAGAGCTTGCACCAGAAGCTGAAGACACAGTTTGTCGACACGTCAAATTATGACGACATCATTGTGGAAACTGTGAGCAGTGTTTCATGTCTGTGAGGTCCCCACTAACTCTCACCGCAGAAAATCCGAGAGTGGCTCAATAACCACGCCCGCCATGCGCAGGAGAAAGCGACGAAAAAGCGTATGCATGTTTCTGGCAAGCCCAATGCCTTCAAGGTGTGGGATGCGCTGGAGAGGGACAAGGTGACTGAGGCCGCATGAGCACTCGCGACAGATAAGGGTTGCAATGTCTCCAAGGTGTGGAGAGTCGCACGGAGTGCCGAATGGGCAAAACTGTCCGAGGAGGAGCAGAAGGTGTATGAGGAAAAGGCGGAAAGTTGGCGCAATGGCACTCTGGATGATAAGACGAAAATGAAGTGCGTACCTCCTGTCACATAGCATAAGGCAAATCCTGACCTAAGACAGGCTGAGGGAGCAGCGAATGATGCAATATCTGAAGAAGTTTGCCAAGACTATGTGGGACACCATGGGCATTCACATGGCATTCATGCTAGCATATCCGAAGGAAGCGGGGAGTCTGAAGGTAGAGATGTGAGCATAGACCGTCCGACTGTCGCCATCTGCTAACCCCCGAGTGAAGGGTGGAGGTCAACCACGCCATCACCAATGGAACTCCATTCGGGGCCTATCCTGGGTGGCTGCGTGCTTACCAGCCTCTAGCAAAGGTGTTCTCTGAGTGGGCCAAAGGCGAATACGGTAAGAAGACCTCAGTTGCATTGTCGCTGGCACACTGACCTGATTCCTTAGGTGTGACTGAGACTACGGTGACGGTGAAGAAGACACCTGCCGATTGCATGCGGGCCATGGACAAGATTCAGTTGACGGCCAACGGTTTTCCTCTGCTCCCGTCGGTGCCCGAAGGTATGGCGGAAGCGCCTCTCAAGGTGATGAAGGTACAAGTTCGAGACTTCATGAATCATCACTACGGTATGACACTCCCACTCGGTGTTGAGAGATGCTGACCAGTTTACAGCATTGGCGAAGGGTGTTCGGAACTGCAAGTCGCCATGGACGAAGCTGAACAGCATAGACGACATCAATGAGGTTATTCCAGCGGAGATGCTACCTGAGAACTTCCAGTGGATCGATCCCTCAAAGATGACAAGTGTTCCCGTTCGTGCCCTCCTCGACCACTGGCGGGCACGCCAAGAGGAACATGGACCTGAGCAGACCATGCGATTCACCCAGTACTTCGACAAGGATGGCGAAGCTGCTCCCGCCAAGTATGATCCTCTTCCACCACTTGACGGATCAGCACAGGCATTAGAAGAAGGATCTGAACATGAGGTCCAAGAAGCACTCACACCGAAGAAGGCGGGGAAGGCGAAGAAGAAGGGTAAACCTGTGCGCAAGGTCACGGGAAAGGCGGCATCGAAGGCGACAAAGGGCAAAGCGGCCCCTGGCGGAGCCAAAGGCGGTGGGCGTAAACGCAAGACGAAAGATGCATACGACTCGGAAGATGATGCCAGAAGCAGCCAAGACTCTGATCGGAGTTCGCCAGATATACCCAGCATGGCTTCCGAAGAAGATACGGCCAGCAATGAAGATTCAGGAGATGGCGAGAGCGTGATTGCGAATAAAGCGAAGGGCAAGGCAGTCGCCACCACCAATGGACGTAAGGCTAACAATGGCGGTGCACCTCAAGCGAGTGGTAGCGGCGGTGCCAAGACAAAGGCAAAGCGAGGTCTCCAAGACCTTCCTCTGGGCGAACTGCACAGATTTGACACAGAGGAGACCGATGAAGCATGGAGTGAACTGGAGCCCAGTACAAAGGAGCTCAGGCTTGAGCTTCAAGGCCGAGCCCCACGTCTCACTGGCGGGAGTACTGTGGGGAGTACTGTGCCCCACCTCGTCAAAAGGAGAGACGTGTTTCTCGCCACCCTTTCCGTCGAACCGCGATACCAGGATATGCTGAAGCAAGTCAAGATTGCGACTGTGGTGAGCTCCTTTCGTGGGGATTCATATACACTATTGATCATCCGTCATATAGCCCCAGGTGTATCGTTTCGCCAGGTATGATCCGATTCCCTGGAGCGAATGGTCGTATGGCCAGCGCTACCTCCCGCCGTCATTTCATGCGGTGGACAACTTTGACATCGTCGAGAACTGGTTGGGCGACAAACCATGGCTGACAAAATATCGGTTCTTACATCCACAGGGCGTACAACAATCTGCACTCGTGATTGGTATGGCGCTGAGGGACCTCACACGATCTCAGTTCATTGAGGAGGGCGAACCGACCAACCTTCCCGACTATGTGGTGAACTCGGCGATCTCATTTGACACAGTAGAGCAGCTGCTTCACTGTTGCGAGATCATTACCTTGGACATGGTGGAAGGGAACGTCACCCATGCCATGGTGAAGCCAGTGAGCAAGCCTGCCATACCCGGTGCCCCACAAGGTGGCGATGGCCTTGGGGGCCAGGAGGAGCAGGAAGGTGATGCCTCTGCAAGAACTCATGATGGCGCTGCTACCGCTGCCAAAGTTCACAAGGCTCACCAGCCTGCCCCCATGGCTGACAAACCAATCATTCCAAGTGGAGGAGACGAAGGGCCGAGCCAGGAGACCAGTGGTGGGGCCTTTGACGATGGCGAAGAGGACAATGCACACTTGTCCGTACCTAGCAGTGGTGCTGAACGACCGCCACCGCCTCCGTTTATACCTAAGACGAGGAAGGCCGCAGCCACGGAAGACCGTCCGTCAGGTCAAGCCAAAGCGCTCCAGGGAAGGTCGATCACCGATGCCCTTCAGAGTAATATCCCCAGCAGGATCACTCGCAGTCAGCGTCAAGCGATGGATGAGTCGCTCGCCAAGAATACCCGCAGTCAGCATCCACTAGGAGCTGTGAAAGATTTGAAGAAGCTTCCTGATCCAAAGCGGAAACGTCAACCAGCACGTCCCGAGCCCGATGGCGAAGACAGCTCTGGCGAAGACAATCTGCCACCTCGGAAGCGTGGACGTGGTACTCGGGACGAGTTGGTAGTGGCCTCACCGAGGAAGAAGAATGCGAGGGCCGAGGACTCAGATGATGGTGACAAGCCTCCCGCAAAGCGAAGACGAGCTCTGCCTCAGACCCCGGAGGTCAAGGACAAGGGAGAAACCAAGCTGAAGCCGGTCCGTCTGGGGAAAGCAGCCGCCAAAGTGAAAGAGAGTGGCCAAGTTGGCGCAGGTCGCAAGACCCGCAGTGGCGGCACCAGACCTTGACAATATAACTCCAGTTCAAAGTAGACTCGTAGGCTTCCACATTGTTTAATGTGACCCATAGATCTACATAGATAAAGCCATGGAGATGGTGGCAATGGCGAGGGGAGTTGGCGAGAACTTCAGCAGGCATTCAGTTGACTTGGAGCGGCGGTGGTGAATCGAGTGCATGGAGATTCCATGCTAGGTTAAAAAGCATGTATATCAATACTCTAATGACTACACATTGTGGCTATCTGGGCGAAAGGCGGTGAAGACCATGGCGGAGTCGACCTTCTCTCGGAATGCATCCAGAGACTTCGCCACCAGCGAGGTTTCCTCTCTCACCGTCGCCACCTCCTTCCCCACCTTCTTCGCTTCATCCAAAGCAGACGTCGCCACCGCCATCGAATCCTCTTTGGCGAGCGCCAATTCCATCTCCAGCTTGCTCGCTTGAGCGATCGCCTCTGCCGCTGAAGACCTGAGCTCCTTCTCCATGCTGTCTGACCGCGCTGCCTGGAGCTCCATCGAATGACGGAGGTCGGCCAATTTGCCCTGCAGCTTGTCGACATCCGCTTGGCTCACCGTCTGGTTCGCGCCTTGCTCCAACCTGTTGACCTTCTCCTTGAGCTCTGGCAGGCAATGTCACTTGGCGATGAGGTCCGCCACCGCCAACTTCACGCTCTCCTGAAGCTCGATGGTGACCGGCCTGCGAAACTCCTCCATGGCCAACTTGACCTCTTCGCGAATGCTCCGGGCATTTTCTTGAAATGCGGATGGCGGGTTGATTCGCTGGAGTGCCGCTGTGATCTCTGCCTTGACGGTGTTGAGGTCCGCCATCCTCTCCTGGAATTGGACTTCCATCCCGTCCTTGTGCGCCAGGAACTCCTGTCGCAACTCGGCACAATTCGCGCAGTCATCGTTGGATGACTGCGAGGTTTCTTCGCCACTGGGGGTGTCGCCTTCGTTCACCGGAGCGGGACTTCCTGTAGACACTCGCTGGACGTCGCGCAAGTGGGGTGCTGTATCCCTGGTCAGCGCTGCATGGATTCGAAGCTGTGGCGGGCGCACTTACCCTTGCTGGTCGGAGGCACTGCTCTGAGGCGGTTCGCCTTCGCATCCCTTTTCGCCTCCGCCTCCTTCTTCGCTGCATTGCGGTCCAGTGGGGCGCCCCTCTTAGCTGGCCTTCGCCCTTCATCGAGATGTCCTGCCTTCGCCAATGTGGAGGACTTCGCTCCCTTCGACGCCTTGGATATCTCCAGGGAGGGCATCACCTCCTGTGCCACCTTGGCAGCTCCTGCGCTCGTCTCGTGGTGCATCAGCAGTGAATGCCGCCGATCGTCGTGTGGCCGCTCCAAGGACGTGCGCTGTTTCATGGTTACATCGACTCCAGCTGCGACAAGATGTCCTGCTTACCTCATCCTCCGCCACCTCTGCCTGAAACTCTGGCACATCCTCTGATTCATCGGCGACTGGTGTCAGCATGCGCTTGCTGCTGCTAGCTTGCGGCGGAGCAGCTGGCCCTGTTTGGAAGGCCATAGCCCGCACCGCCTCCATTGCCAGCCTGGCGGCTTCCTCCATGCCATCGCCTTCCGCCAGAGGCATCTTGGCTGCTGCCTTCGGAGCACTCGCCTTCGCCTTCCTGGTGATCACGGGCACCATTGGGCCCGAGCGACCTCCCATCGCCACCCTTGTCGTCTGCCCGCCCTCCTTCGCAACAGACTTGGCAGGCAGGACCTCATCCGCCTCACGTACTGAGGTCCTGGTGACCTCGCCACCATCTTGTGCACCTGAGTTTTGGCTCCTCACCGGCTTTGGCTTGGGTCCTGATTTCTTACCTTCGCCAGGTTTGGCGACCGCACCAGACTTGGCAGGCGCGCCAGACTTGGAGACCTCGCCAGAGTTGGACAGAGCCACAGCTCCAGTGGCGGTGGCAGACTTGGTGGCGCGCTTGGACTTCGACGATTTCTCCACCGAGGCCTCGCCTTCAGCGTTGGCTTCATAGCGCGTGACGGTCGCCTTCTGCTTCATCGCCTCGACCTCCTCGCCACCCTTGACCATGGAGCTGGATGCTGCAGCATTGCGCGTCTTGGTCTTCTTCGGCAGCTTGCACTTCGATGCTCCCATGACCATGGGTTCTGCACCGTCGGGCTCATCGGAGTCGACCTTGACGTCGTATGGAGGTGGCGATGTGGGCAGTGGCTTGCCCTCTACCACCAGCGCTGCGCACATCTCTTGGAACTCACGCTGTGCGGTGTGTGAGTTTCCTCGCAGGGGCACGCCGTCCGTGTTCCTCGGCGTGATGCTGCAACTGACGCCTCGTGCTGCACATTCGAGGCAGCGACCGAAGTTGGCGGTGTTGAGCTTGCATGGCCACTCTTTCTCCTGGCAGCCAACGCAAGGGACGAGCTGCAGGAACATTAGCACAGGTCAATGTCTCACAAGATCGTTACTCACCGAATCTGTTGCATGTGCCCACATGAAGTCAGACACGCGGGTGGACGTCTTTTTCCACATGTCCTTCTGCGACACCGTCACCTTCGCCTTCCCCTTCGCCGTCGCCTTCCCCTTCGCCGTCGCCTTTGCCTTCCCCTTCGCCTTCGCCTTCGGTGCGACATGAGGCGTCGCCGTCATCCTCGTTGTCTGTTTGACAGGTTTGGCAGGGGCGTTCGTCTTCGCAACACCATCGTTACAGTCCCCTGCGGTCTTGGCGGGTAGATTGGAAGGCGGTGCCGGAGTCTCGTCTTCGCTTTCGATGAACTCCTTGCTCTTGTATTCCTTCGTCGCATGCTTCTTCTTTGGCGGCTTGACGGTCGGTACTTCCTCTTCATCGCTTGACTCCTTCACCTTCCTCTTCCCGCTCTTCTTTGTGCTCACCTTCGAGCCCTCCACCTCGGTCTGTGCCATCCTCTTCTGCGCACGCTGCGCTCGGCCAGAGGTGGTCGGGGCCTCGCCTTTCTCCTTTGCGACCTCGATCGGCTTCATCTGCTTCGCCTTTGGAGCCGCCTCCTCATTCTCACTCTCCTCACTCGACTCTGTGATGACCGCCTTGCACTTTCGGAGTGATGGGGCACCTGGCGAGATCGATATTGGTCTGGCAGTTGGCGGAGGGGGCGACGCCACATCGACCTCGATGGATTCGGGCTGGCCTGCACCCAGCACGTCTTCCGCCATCTCATCGTCATCATCTTTGTCGGCATCGTCGTCCTTGTCACTGTCGGCATCGTCGTTGTCCTCGCCCTCCTGCTCCTCTCCCTCTCCCTCTCCCTCTCCCTCTCCCCCATCCTCTTCCTCGCTCATCGCATGCACCGCCTTCCCCTGCGCCTTCTCCTTGCTCTTGCCCTTTCCCTTGTCCTCCCCCGCCTCCACGTGGACGATACGCTCACCCACCATGCCTGTCCCGACATCATTGTCAGCTCTTTCCTTGCCTTTCCCCTTGGTGACGAGGTCCCCGGTAGCCAGGTCCTCCTCGCCACGTCCCTGGGTGTCGTCATCGGCTGGCACATTGCCCCAGCCCTCCGCTGGCATACTCTTCACCAGTGGCAGCTTGCAATATGGATCTGGTGCAGTCAGTGTGTCGCTCGACGCCTCACAACGCTTGTGACTCACCTTCAGTCCACCACTGCCTTCCCAGGTCCTCACACTCCCCATACTCGCGCACAGCCAGAGGGTACCTCTTGTATATCCTCTCGTCGTCGTTCGATATGTGGTCCAGCCGCGCCAGGGCCTTCTGCTGGTATGCCCGGGTGAATTCCAGCAACGCACTGATGACGATGCCAGGCATCCTCAACGACTTCAAGGGCTGCGGGAAACTCTTTTCAAGCCGACTCTGTGTGGCATATTCGGTGAGGGTATGCCAGACCTGCGACCGATGACTTACCACTTCGAGGTAAATCCTCGCCTCCCAGTCCGAATAGCGAGGGTCGTCCTGGCGAGGCGCCGCTGCAACAATGGCCGTCAGTCGCGCGGCCTGCAGAACATAGTTGGGGTCGATATCCAGAGTCATGGCGAGCTTGGCAGAAGAAAGCGTGAGGGTGTTTCAAAAGCAGAGGTTGCAGTACAGCGGAGGTGGAGCAGACGACGCTATGAGCTGGCAGACGCGATCTGCACCAAGTTCAACTTCACACGCCACGTGACCACGTGCTTTGCACGTGATCGCTGGACTTGCGCGATTTCTCAAGTCTCTCAAGGTCAGTGTGACCTGCCGCAAGTTCTCATGGCTCCCAACAGTAAGTTCTATTGCTCTCCTTGTGGAATCTGACTCCTTTGTGATGTTATCTGACCTTTCTATGTCATATCAATCCCCTTTCTACAACTGATCTCCTGCGATCCAGGACTGATCGAAGACTTGTCTGCTCACCACAATCTACCTGCCATGGCCAGTGACGCGGAACCTCCTGACACGCTGGACATTACGATGGGCGAGTCGGATGAGGAGGATAGTATCGCTGAGCCCCGTCGTCCACTCATTTCGGATCTCCTTGACTCTCCTGGATCTGCCCAGATCTCCTTGCCTCTCCACTCTGCTTCTCAGACACCCCTCACGCCCCGCCACACTACCCCGTCCCTGGCAGCTCCATTTGCGCCATCCAACTCGCCACATGAGCATCTTCACCGCCATGCCTCGCCAAAGGTACAGGCGTCATCTGGATCTGTGGCGCCTGTGGAGGGAAGTCGCGCACTTATTCCTGACCCTCTGGCGCCAGCTTGGGATGAAAGTCGTGGCAGTTCGCCAATCCATAGGCGTGCACTCATCTCAGATTCCACCCCCACTGCGCCCGGTGGAATGTTCGACTTCGACACTCCTGGCATCTCGCCAATCCCTCGACGCGCCCTGTTGGAAGCTACTCCCCTTCCTCCACCAGCTCACACTTTCGACTTTCGCACTCCTGACACCTCCCAACTCCCTCGATGATCGCTCATCGCTGAGCCCCTTGACGCTACACCACGTACATCCATCCACTTCGATAGTCAAGCAAGTACGCCGATGGCGAGGGGCATGCTGGTGGACGAGACACTTGACGCGGAACCAGTGCCGAAACTGCTGGACTTTGACAATAGTCCTCCTGCCACGCCAGGACGACGGTGAGCTCTGGTGATAGACAGCCCTGGCGCGACGCCTGTGCGTAGCCAGGTCCGGTGGCTAAATAGTCCCAGCACTTCGCCTCCAAAGAGGCGGCCTTTGTTGGACGATGTTTTAAGTCCACCGCCTCTGCCATCGGCGCTCTCTCACTCGCCAGCTCGCACTTTCGATGACAGCAATTTCCGCCACGATGCACCTGTCATTCACTATATGAAAGGCAGCATCGAGCCAGTCACTGTTACTTCCAGGATGCCAAGTCTGGCAGCACTTCCAGATGAGCTGCCGATCCATCGTCCCACCCATTGGGAACAGGTTCCAGGCTTATTCCCAGATACCACACAGCTGCTGCCAATGGCAGTCCCTGGAGAGACGAATGCCGCTTCTGGCTCACAAGTGGCCCGCCTCGGTAGATCGTTTGCGCAGATCGCAGCAGAGGCAGACAGTTCCAGTGAGTGCATCCCTGGCAACCTTCAGTCTGATGTTGACCTTATTCATAGTGGACGATGATGAAGGTGATAGCTTTGCGGTTAGTCGTCGTCGCGCCATGTTGCGGGAGCGCATTGTACGTCTTCAGCGTGAGCTCAACCTCACTGAGGATATGCACATTGCGAACCTCAATGCCAGCTCGACCGTGTTCCAAATGGGGTACATTCTGAGGGACATTCGTGGCGAGGCGTATCGCAGCAACTGAACTAGTGTCTTTGAGCGTTTTGGTGTTAGCAATATATGACCGCTATGTAACAGCTTGTATACCAGTACAAAATGGATACATTCACTTCTGCATCACTAAGCTCTAAAGCCCATCGCTCCTCCAGTGTACTCTTCAGATGGGCGGACTGCGCTCGCCATCACCAAGGCATGTTGTTGCCAGCAATTGGCCCATCGCCAAAGGACCTGAGTGAAAGCTTCACTGCATGGGAATATCGCTCCGCCAGCAAAGGGCCCACTGCCAAGGGTCAGAGGGTTGGCCATCGCCAAGCCGTGTTTTCGCCACCAATTGGCCCTCCGCCATGAGTGCTGGTGAGTGATGGGCCCACCGGCAAAGGTCAGAGGATTGGCGATCACCAGAGCACGTCATCACCACCAATGCGCCCGGAAACTGCAGGGCTGTATGTGACAATGGGCCCATTGGTGGCGATGACATATCCTGGTGATCGTCAACCCACTGGCCTTTGGCGGTGGGCCGATTGCTGGCGATAACATGCTCTGGCGTTGGCCAACCCACTGGCTTTTGGCGGTGGGCCGATTGCTGGCGGAAACATGTCCTGGCGATGACCTATCCCATGGGTGCTTGCAGTAAGGCCCTCACTGAGGGTGCTTTGGCGATGGGCCGACTGCTGGCGATAACATGCTCTGGCAATCGTCAACCCTCTAACCTTTGGCGGTGGGCCCATCCTTCAGGTTACACTCTGGGCGATCGGCCCACTGCTCATTCGTCATACTTTGGCGGTGGGCCGATTGCTCAGACAAACATGCTCTGGCCATGGCCAACACTCTGACCTTTGGCGGTGGGCCCATCCGTCATCTCATTCGTCATACTCTGGCGGTGGGCCGATTGCTCAGACAAACATGCTCTGGCCATGGCCAACACTCTGACCTTTGGCGGTGGGCCCATCCGTCATCTTACACTCGTGGCGATGGGCCCACTGCTCATTGATCATACTTTGGCAGTGGGCCCATCGATGGCGATAACATGCTCTGGCGTCAGCCCACCCTCTGACCTGTGGCGGTGGGCCCATTGCTTAACGGTTACAACACTGTAATATGCCCTGCTAGTGGGCCGAGCACTGGGATAAGAACACTAGCGGTGGGCCCACTGCTAGTATCCCACACATGAAAGGTATGGGCCCACTGCTGGTAGAGGTCAACATGGTGACAATGGGCCGACGTCCGCTGGCTGTCCAGTTCATGACAATGTCAGGGTAAATGGGAGTTCAGTTCAGGTAACATGACTGAAAGGTGTGTATCGGCGTGGCGTACTGCCGGAGGTTTGTTTGGTCCCTGCGAAATTTCTGGCGACTGGCAAGTGCATTCCCCTTTGCCCCACTTACCAAAGCTCCATATATCCTTTGTCTCTGCATCCTCCAGGGTCTTCGTTATCCACTTGTCCCTCGAGGTCTTGTATAGGCGTTTGAAGTAGTTATGGCTCTTCTTGATTGTTGCTGCAATGGCCGGGGATTGCATTCCCCATCGCTTGTTGTGTTCCAGGTTGGCAGAGCGTTGTTGTGCAATCCTCTCGTTTACCTTTTCCAGAGCGTCATTCCACCACGGTCTGGCCTTGTCGCTTGGTTTCCGTATTGGAACTGTCATTTTGTTCGCTGCCTGCATTGCTTCTGTCAGTGCATCAGTTGCCCCATCCAACTGTTCTGTTGTCATTGTATCTTCTAAGTCGAGCAAGACATTCAGGTGGGCCTGACGCTTGTTCAGGGCCACCTGAAATGCCGCCTTCCATTCCTTTGGGTCTGCATCCTTGAAATTGTACTTCTTACCTGTCACGTTCTCTATCTCGACTGCTCCGTAGTCAAGCTCCCAGCGCAGTGCGAAGTGGTCAGAGCCGAATGCTTTGGTCCTGTCGATGGTCCATTTCTTGGTGGCATTCAGCTCTGTTGCTCTTGGGTTCAAGAAGGTCAGATCAATCATCGAGTATGTTTTGTGTGAGTGAGAGAAAAAGGTTGGCTCGCCCTTTTCATTCTGGATGCTGAATCCTCGTTCTGTCAGCCAATCAACTGTGTGCTCCGTAATCTCATTTGCAGGTGTTGCGTGTCGTGACCAAAGTGGGTGGTGTAGGTTCCAGTCTCCCGATAGGATTACCAGTATTTCGTTCGGTAGCGCTACCTTCTGCAGCCTTTTCGCTGCGGATCTCTTACCCTGCTTCTTGTTATCATTGTAGATGTTGACGATTAGAGTTGTTGGATGGGGGGCCTGTTGTACCTCGAGGATCTGCATGTCTAAGTCGTTAGCTAGGTCAGATTGTAGTGTTACCGTGAAGTCTGCTCTCTTGTGGACATAAGCCATCGCTCTTGGTCGCTTTCCTTTCAGAACGGCTGAGACCGGTATTATGGCTGTCCAGCCCATTGCTGATTCTGCAACTGGTCCTTTGTTGCCACCTCCGATGTTTCCCCACCATGGCTCTGTTATTAGTACAATATCAAATCCGTCCTCACCGACCGTTGAGTTGAGTAGGCTGTGTATCGCCCTGTTCTGTGTGTTTGCATTGAGTTGTAGGACGCGGATGGGTTTCGTGGTTATTGTCTCTAACATGGTTGTGCATCATCAACATTCATCGGGTGTGGGATGGGCATTCTCACCGGGTCTCGGATCGCTTCAAGGGCTGCCACTGCTGCGGCAAACTCTCCTTTTGCAGCTCTCAGGGCCTCCATCCGGGCTTTTTCCTCCATCTCGGGGAAGTGTGCTTTCAAAGATTCCAGCGTATTCTTGTGTTGTTCATCTTCGAGATCTCGGAATCTATTGTTAGCAGTATGGGCCTGTTTCGCTCTCACTGCCTGGCTCGGAATGTCAGTGGCCTTACCCGTTGTTGTCTTCTGTGGTCCTGTCACTGTTTTCCAGGCATCTTGTGTGTTCACTCCTCCTGCGGGGGCCTTCGTCGGTCGTGCTGCGGATGTTCCGATCCATCTCAGCCGCATCGGGCAGTTCCTGAAGTTTGCTGTGTGAGTTCTGTGGCAGTTCATGCACTCGTGTTCGTGGGGGCATTCCTCATCTCCCATTCCCACATTACCTGCCTCGCATTCCTTGCACATGTGGTCATCTTCATGGTGCTTCCCTCCGCACCTTCAGCAGCTTGTCACGTTCTTGCATCGAGCACGTACGTGTTCGAAGAACCAGCAGTTGTTGCACTGGATGACTGGGGGTTTGTCAGCATAGTGTTTTACCTGGGCAAATGTTCCGGCGATGGCCAGGTTCTTCACCCGCTTGATCAGGTACTCAGCATCTGTTTCGTTAGTGAGTGCAATCACGACTGATGAGTACATCACCGCTTTGAGGTCTGACGTGTGTCTCATCCATCTCGGCATCTCTAGTACTTCCATCTTTGCATATTCTGGGTTGTTCTCGATGAGCTCCTTCTGTATCTCTTCTGGTGTTGGGATGTTGTTCGTGTATTGGTTCCAGGTATTGACCCCATTTAACTGGATCTTGTACCACGGTCGGTCCGCTCTGATGTGCGTTTGTCAGCTACCTGCGAAAATCTCTACAAATCTATTTGCGAACGGCACTAGGTCTGCCGCTCGCTGATCAGCTCTCATGAATATTATGCAATTATTGATTGCGTTAAACTTAGCATTGACCACTCATAGGTGTTTGCTATCCTCGTGTTCTTGGAGCCTCTCGTTAACCTGTCTGACAATTTCAGCTTCTCCCGGTCTTTTACCTGCCTCTGCTCCATTCTGAATCTCGACGATCATCCTCGATGGGTGGTGTGCTGCAAGAGGGTTAGCTGGTATCTGTTTACTCGGTATCTTGTTGTCGCTGCCTTTCAGTTTCAGTATAATCAGTTTCGCGGTCGCCGCCGCCACTTTCTTCGTTGTCTTAGGCTGAGTCGTGGGCTCGACCGTGGTCCTCTCCTCGTAGTTTAAATGTTGCATCTGGTTTCTTCCTGTCTGGTGCGTCAGTTTCGTTCCTGAGTTTCTTACTTATGCTTCTATCTCGTCCATCCTCATTGTGAGCCTCAGTAGGAGGTTTGCCACTTTCTCAATGTGGCTGTCCTCCCTGGGCGGGCTCTGGGTTGCTTTGCTGGTATTCTGCTGTGCGGCATGTATTGTCTCGTCATTACCTTGTTGTGGTTTCTCCTTCCTTATCCTGAACTTTTCAGCAATCTTCTCGACATTGGCTATGATCTGGGCCGAGAAATCAGCGTGATCTGGTATGGTACTCATGATCCTTATCGTGTTTTGGAGTGCTTCTTTGAGTTTTTGCATCGTGTTTTCTCGTCCGTTATCTCAAGCTGTGGTTGCCTCTTCGGTATCTTCTACTTCCATATCAGTGTGCTCAGGTGTGTTCAAGACATCACCTTTCGGTCCCTTTCTCGTGACTCCTCCCGGCGTGGGACTCGGGCTGGTCTGGCATTCTAGAACTCCTTCAGTGCTGTATCTATCCTTCTGCAGTGACCTTGTGGTAGCATTCAATGCCATCTGGCTCATCTCTTTTAGAGTACTGGGGATCCCGATTTCCTGGTGCGTCTGTTCGGTCATGTGGTCCTCCTCGACCTGCATATTATTTTTCTGCTCAGCTCGTTCCAGTGCTGCGTTAGCTCTGGGAGTGTATGGGGTAGTCCTCATCTCTTTTAGAGGGTGAGGGTTGTCCTCCTTGCCTATTTGCTAGGATTTTGCCCCAGGGCAGACCGTGGGAAAATTTGTAGCAAGTGGTGGTAGCGGCAAGAGCTGTGTTAGAGCAGGGGTATGGGTAACCTGCACGGGTACCGGTACCCTTACCCACGCGGGTACGGGTACAGGTCACAATCTTGTGACCCATGTGACCCGCAGTATACCCATGGCTGGCGCCCAGCCACATCATGCCGCAAGCCGCCGTCCACTGCCACCTCCACCTTGCACTCCCCTGCACCGTCGAATGCAAACGTTTGATGGTGCGTTCATTCTGGATGATTCGAGATGGACCAGGTGAGTTGAATAAAACCCTTTTGTGTGTTCTTAGCCATGCTAACCTTTTACAGCGGCATTGTTGTAGCGCTGTGTCTCGGTCCCGATGATCTCTCTCCCTGGCGGTGCAGACGATGAGAACGATGTGGATGGGGTGCCCACTATTGCGATCTCCATCACCGATGCGGACTCTCCACCACGCATTGCGGTTACTGGCCCCTCGATGTCCACGGAGAACGTGTGCACACCCTCACCGCCGCAGGGCATGGTGTCCTCTGGGTCGAGCCAGTCAAGCATGTCCTCGCTGCAGTGCGTGGAGCCACTGCGGTGCAAGATCTTCAAGCACGCAGAGGGCTCGCTTGCATGCGACAGGTGTGGGGGCACGATCGTCGGGCGCATGGTGAGCACGATGGGCATGCAGTGGCATCCGGCGTGCATGGTCATCCTCCTTGTGTGCTTGCGCCCACCCTCCTCCCTAAAAGCTCGTGCCCGCCCTCCCTATGCGCATGCATGGCCGTCCTCACTGCGCACATGTGCTCATCCTTCCTGTGTGCTCACATTTGCACTCCCTGCACACCCGTTCTCCCTGGGCACTCGTGCCCATCCTCCCTGTGCGCTCACACCCATCCTCCCTATAGCGTAATATACATATATATTTTAATAGAAATAAATCCATCTGAGGGTAAGAATTGAAGAAAACCCGTGAAGGGTATAAAACCCATGGGAACCCATAGGTACCCATGTAAAACCCATACCCATGAGCGCGGGTACAATACCCTCACGGGTACGGGTACGGGTAAGCCTCAGGATACCTGGGGGTATACCCCTGCTCTGCACTAATGGATGCACTATGTCCTTTTGTCCACTCGAAAGTTGTAGGGGCAGCTCTGGCTCAGAGGGAGGTGGCAGTCGCGTGGAAAAGCCGGCTGTTGGAAACACCGAGCCAGCCTCGATCTTCCCATCTAGGAAGGTGGGCGGTGAGTCTATCAATGGCATATAGGGAGTCGCTAATAATGTGTAGTGGTGCCGCCATTGGGGTAGATTGAGAGGCAATCAGTATCGCTGCAATTTTGCTGGCTTGATTTGACTGATCAGGTCCTGGAAGACGGAGTGCACGATTTTGGGGGTCATCGGGTCTGAACCATACTCCAGCACCTGTACTAGCATTAGCATCACCGTTGTTGATACAGGATCCATCAGTATATGTTGTGACAGCTTTGTGGGGGAGGCCTCATTTTAGGCGATATGCTGGGATTATAGCGTGTACGGTAGGATCTGTAAAGATGCAGAATCCATTTGCGAGGTAGCCCGATACTGTCAGGAAGGGGTCAAATGTCAGAGTGCCACATTCTTGGCGTGCCGTTCAATTTTTTTGTTTTCTGTGACAAGTCAGGATAAGGCCATCTGGTGGAGGTGTTGAGTCAGGGTGCCACTTCAGTTCTATGTTAGTCATCTTTGTCAGTTATGAAAGATAATCTTTTCTATCAATAAGTAGCAAATTTTCATAAGAATTGCTACTTTTAAGTAGACTTATTTGTAGGTGCATAGATTAACTCAGGATAATTGTAATATAATCTTTCAGATAATCTGAGGATAATCTTCTGGATAATCTGAGAATAATCTGAAGATTAGCAATAAAATACAATTTTAACTTTGACACCAGCCAGGATTGAACCCTGGACCTTAGGTTGATTTTATAGAATATAATTCCAAGTGACACTTTAGACCACTTGACCATTAGGCCATACATCACAACTATCTTATATTAAATTAGACGTCTTTTTCTTGAAAAAGACTTAGCCAAATTCTGTCTATTAGAAAAGAGTAAGTAAAAGACACTTGACTTTTATCATAGATAGACAAGCCTTATAGACAAACAGTACTCTGCATCTTATTATAGTCTTGTTCTACAGCTTACAGTTTTTGTAAACTATCATGCAGTACTATAGAGTATCTTAATATAGTCATCTATAATATATAACAAGTTATTGAGAGACAGTATTTTATTTGTTCATTTTAGGCTTATACTCTAGAGTCTATTATATTATAGACTGAGCACTTATATATCCAAAATCCTTATAGCTATCTTCTAATTGTATAGCAAAGTTCTGTTTTGCTGAAGTAACTGTAGAAACATATATTCTATTAATTACATATTGTACTACATTATATGAAGGCTGCAAGCATTAGAAAAGACTGTAAGACTCAGAGTAATGTTTGTTTATAAGTCTTGTCTATCTATGATAAAAGTCAAGTGTCTTTTACTTACTCTTTTCTAATAGACAGAATTTGGCTAAGTCTTTTTCAATAAAAAGATGTCTAATTTAATATAAGATAGTTGTGATGTGTGGCCTAATGGTCAAGTGGTCTAAAGTGTCACTTGGAATTATATTCTATAAAATCAACCTAAGGTCCAGGGTTCAATCCTGGCTGGTGTCAAAGTTAAAATTGTATTTTATTGCTAATCTTCAGATTATTCTCAGATTATCCAGAAGATTATCCTCAGATTATCTGGAAGATTATATTAAGA
The DNA here is from genome assembly GCF_003851025.1 of Sparassis crispa. NCBI lineage: Eukaryota > Fungi > Basidiomycota > Agaricomycetes > Polyporales > Sparassidaceae > Sparassis > Sparassis crispa. The sequence goes on along the minus strand of NW_020939754.1, from coordinate 1,319,862 downwards.
TTATCCTAAATTAATCTATGCACTTACAGATAAGTCTACTTAAAAGTAGCAATTCTCATGAAAATTTGCTACTTATTGATAGAAAAGATTATCTTTCATAACTGACATCACTGCACAGCAGCCAGCCAAGCCCTCCCCGCCACGCATGCACAGACCTTAGCCAGAGAAAAAACCCGTGCCTGCCAGGTCATCGTTGACGGAGCTACTTGTAAGCACGCTGATGGCACAGGCCTGAACGAGGACGAACTCCTCACCAAGGCAAACACTGTGATCGACCTAATGGGAGTGGCGCGGTCAGATGCCCCCCCGGACTTCAAATTTAAATCAGTCAACTGCATGTGCAACGGAGGAATTGCTTACACCTTAGACAGCCCAGAATCAGCTAAGTGGCTTTGTACTCCCGACGTGATGAAAAGCTTCTTAAAACACTTTGGTGACCAGGCCTCCCGCGTGAAGGTGCACATGTACTCGGTCCTCATCGAGTTTGTCCCTGTAGCTTGCAACCCAGACAACAGTGGCTACCTCCGGGTCATTGAGGGCTCCAACAACCTCAACCCGAACGTGATAGAAGAAGCCCACTGGATTAAACCCCCAGAATGCAGAGCGAAGGGTCAAAAAGTCGCTCACCTCATTGTACGCTTCAATAATCTGAAGGCCGCTAATCGCGCTATATGCAATGGTCTCGTTATAGCCAGTAAGCAGGTCTCGGCGAGAAAGCTAATCCGAGAGCCCCGCCGCTGCCTGAAGTGTCAGCAGATCGGAGTCCCACACCTAGCTAGCAACTGCAAACAGATCCATGACACCTGCGGGAACTGTGCCTCAATCTCCCACAGGACCTCTGCATGCGAGGCAGACCCTACAGACTTTAGATGCAGCAACTGTATCCGGGCAGGACGTGTGAATGCAGATCATGCAGCTTGGGACCGTGACTGTCCGGTTTTCCTGGAGCACTGTCGCTGCATGGAAGAACGCCAACCAGAGGTGAAGTACCGCTTCTTCCCCACTGAAGACCCATCTACCTGGGAACTAACAGGACAGCCACTGATGCCAGCCACTCCCCCCTACCGCCGCATCCCTACGCCTGAGCGTAAGGAGCCACCGTTGCAGAACTGGGCAGATGAGGCAGATAACCTCTACCCACAACCCAACCTTTTCCCTCGCCCGTCACAGGCCTGCCGGGCCAGCGAAGCAAGAAGCTCCCAGAACGCATCACAGCCACGGCCCCAACTCCACCAGACATTCATACACCGCTCGGGCTCCCGGGCGTCATCTAAGGTCTCATACGGCAGAGATTCCCCCGTAGGCTTCCATGTCTAGTACACCAATGCACGACAACTTTACGTTGCGAATACTACAGCTGAACCTGAACAAGTCGCTCACAGCACAATCAGCCTTCATCAATTCCTTTTCCACCTCCGACTTCGACATCGTTCTCTTACAGGAACCATACCTCAATCCCCGCACCTCCCTCACTCGTGCTACATCACACTGGATAGTGGTATATCTCCATACCCACTACTCTGAAGCTAGAGAATGCACACGCTCCATTATCTTTGTCAGCAAGCGGATCTCAGGAGAAACCTGGTCGCAGGTTAAGGTCGACTCCCCGGACATTACTGCCATCTCCCTGCGCACTGTGTCCAGCCCACTACACATCTTCAACATCTACAATGACCAACATCACCAGGACTCCATCAATCTACTTGCGCGAGCCACCACGCAACTCGCACAACCAGGAGAAGCGGAAGTGAACGTAATATGGGCAGGAGATTTCAACCGACATCACCCCATGTGGGACGAGGAACGGAACCACCACCTTTTCACTCAGGAAGCTCTGACGATGGCCCAGCCCCTTCTCGACAACATTGCAGCCTTTGACCTCACAATGCTCCTTGCCCACAGCACACCAACGCTGGAAGCATCACTTACAAAGAACTACATGTGCCCTGACAACATCTTCGCCTCCTCAGACACGGCCAGCCAGCTCTTGTCATGCGACACCATCCCCACACTCCGCCCTCCATTCACTGACCACATTCTCATCTCACTTACACTGGACGTCTCCACATACACAACGCAGGAGGTCCCACGTTGGAACTTCCGCGAGGTTGATTGGGAGGATTTTCGCTCATGCTTGAAGAGCAACCTGAGCTCCCACATGCTTGGGGAAGGGGAGATCTCTACTCCAGAGCAGTTCAACACTGTCCTGAAGAACTTGACAGATGCCATCACTGCGACGATTAAAGAAAAGGTCCCGCTCTCGAAACCAACGCCGTTCACAAAGTGTTGGTGGTCCAAAGACCTCACCAAGTCTCGGAAACATGTACAATGCCTTACACGAACCTCCCACAAATTCCAGCACATTGCAGACCACCCATCACACACGGAATACCGCAAGACACGCAACCGATATGGTGAGGAGATCAAGTCTGCCAAGCAAGACCACTGGGAGGCGTGGCTGGAGTCTGCAGACTCAGAATCTATCTGGACGATCGACCGATTCACTTCAGCAGGACCGACAGATGGTAGCCGACTGCGAGTGCCCCCACTGAGGGAAGGTAGTGAGCCACCTGTAGATGACAACGCAGCCAAGAGCACAATTCTGTACAAGACCTTCTTTCCACCCCTGGGTCCTCCACCGACCATACCCAATGGCCACAGATATGGATGCCCCGCATTCTGCTTCTCCCCTATCACAGATGCACAGATCGAGGCCGTTATCAAGAAGCTGCGTGATCACAGGGCACCGGGGCCGGACAGTGCTCCTAATGAGGTATACAAACACTGCATAGCCTTACTCCTTCCACATCTAGGTCGTCTCTTCCGTGGAACCTTCAACCTGCAGGTCTACCCTACTGAATGGAAGACATCGAACACAGTGGCCCTACAGAAGCCTGGCCGCCCAGACTACTCTGTAGCCAAATCCTACCGTCCTATCGTGCTCCTTAACTGCATCAGTAAGATCTTATCTGCATGTGTTGCTAACATCCTTGTCTACAAATCAGAAGCACACAACCTCCTTGCCCGCAACCACTTCGGAGGTCACCCAGGCCGACGCACCACAGACTCCCTCCACCTGCTGGTCAAATCTGTCAAGGATGCGTGGAGACAAGGGAAAGTAGTTTCCATCCTCTTCCTGGACGTCAAAGCTGCCTTCCCCAGTGCAAGCCTAGACCGCCTTTTCCACAATATGCACAGGCGGGGAGTCCCCATAGAGATTGTCAATTGGCTCCGCAGGCGCCTCAAAGGCCGACACACCAGAATTCTCTTCGACGACTTCAAATTGGCACTCTTCGAGATCCTCAGTGGCATAGACCAAGGCTGCCCCCTCTCCGTCATCCTTTATGAGTTCTACAACTCTGATCTCTTTGAGATCACCTACAGGGTCCCCCACTCACTAGCGCTCGGTTACATTGACGATGCAGTGATCATTGCCACAGGAAAGGACTACACGGAAACACATGCTACACTCTGCAGCTACATGGATGGTCATAACAGCGTGATGACATGATCTAACACCCACCAGTCGGAATTCTCACTCGACAAGTTCGGCCTCCTCAACATGTCTGCAACGTCGCGCGACCTGGGCCAGTCACTCCGACTCTGTGCAGCAACGATCGAACCTGCAGAGTCGCACAAATTCCTGGGCATCATCATCGACCGCCACCTCCGATTCCACGAACAACATGCAGGGGCACTAGCGAAAGGCACCGCCTGGATACAGCAGTTCCGACGTCTTGCCAGAGCCTTTGGTGACATACCCTTCTCACACATGCGACACCTCTACCTTAGCATAGCGGTTCCACGCTTGCTATATGCAGCAGACGTGTTTCTCACCCCCATCAGAAAAGTCCCAGGCTGAAAGACGATGTACGGATCTGTCGGTGCGATTAAGCTGATGTCACGAGTGCAACGCCAAGCTGCTCTCCTTATCACAGGTGCAATGAGAATGACGGCGAGCGACATGCTGGACACACATGCCAACCTCCTTCCATTTCCACTCCTGGTCGACAAGCACTGCCACCGTGCAGCTGTCCATCTGTGCACTCTCCCTCCGGAACACCCACTACATGTGCATATGAAGACAGCAAGCACACGCTTTGTCAAGCACCACCGGTCCCCAATCCATAAACTCCTCCATGCCTACCAACTACAGCTGGACACCATCGAGACAATCTCCCCGGCCTGCTTCCCGCCAGCATGGTCTCCTCCCTTCCAAGTCTCCATCACTGGCAGCAAAGATGATGCCCTGAAGGACGAAGCCCGATGGGCAGGAAAACAAGGCATCCGTGTCTACTCAGATGGATCGGACATTGATGGGGGAGTCGGAGCAGCCGCCATGCTGTACAGATGAGACCGCGTGGCCTCCAAGACCCTGCGTTTCTACCTCGGAAAGTCCACAGAGCACACAGTATACAAAGCAGAGGACGTCGGCCTCATCCTGGCCGTCAAGCTACTCCACGATGAGTTCATTGTCTATACTGCCTCGTGTGCAGCAGACAATAAGGCAGCAGTACGAGCGACTCAACTACGACGCCCCGCCCCCAGTCACTACCTCCTTGACATGCTGCACGAGGACATCAAACGACTCATCCGAAAACACAAGATCAGCTGAAAGGACCTCACGATCCGTTGGGTACCTGGTCACAAAGACGTCCTTGGGAATGACTGAGCAGATGCCGAAGCCAAGAAAGCTGCCCATGGAGACTCCAGCCCAGTTGCAAAGCTGCCCGAAAGCTTATGCTCCCCGCTCCCGCTCAGCACGTCTAAGCTCAAGCAATTCCATCTCGAACTCCTGAAGTCCCAAGCCGCTATAGCCTGGAAGAACTCAGAATGCGGCCACATGTTCGGTTGCATCGACCCGTCCATCCCCTCTGCCAAGTTCGAACAACTCGTCGCGGACCTGCCACGTCATCACGCCAGCCTCCTCATTCAACTCAGAATGGGTCACGCGCCACTCAACATGCACCTCCACTGCATCAAGCACTCCCCAACTCGATCCTGCCCCGCCTGCCACAACCACCCGGAAATGATGCACCACTTCCTTCTCACCTGCCCCGCATACAGCCGACAATGTGACGTCATGACGCAAGAACTGGGACGCACAGCAAGATCACTTCCCAAACTGCTCACCAGCACGCGCGCCATCCGACCCCTTTTCCGCTACATCCATGCCACGGGACGTCTTACCGCAACATACGGCCGACTGGGCACATTCGACAGCTGCCGCTGAACCGAGCGTTAACACAGACTGCACTCTCAGTCCGATCAAGTGGCAACCTACGTTACTCACATCATGCCCCCTGTTCCCTTTTCTCTAGCACATACCCCCCCCTACTGTACGTACCGGCAGCCTAGAGACACATCCTCGCCCTAGAGACTTGGGGAGTTTTGACGTCTAGTGGGGGACCACCAGGCGTATCCCTGACTGCAGCAAGAGGAAAATCCCGGGGGTAATTTCTACCACCCACAAGGGCAGCAGGTTTAGAACCTAGTTTCTAGCGTTCACTCGCTGAGGGCCTTGGATGTGTGCCTGCAGGCTTGCCTTACTGCTACCAACCCCCCCCATGTATACTCACATTCCACTTCTTCACCCCACAGCTCCTCCCAATTTCCCATCTGCAAAAGCCCCGTGCTTGCGTGGGCACAATGTTTCATTTGACACTCTATTAGTACGTACATCAGCTAGCTACAGTAGATATTGTCTACCATAGGGCTTTGCCCTCGAGGACAATAAACCGGAACCAAAAAAAAAAAAAAAAGGCCTCAATAGGCCGCCGTTTTGATGGTGTGCCATCTAGGGGAGAGTCTCCTCATTGACTTTCCTGTCCCATTTCGTGGTCAGTATATCGGGTCGTGAGGAGAGTCGCGTTGCATGCGGGCATGTATGTGGGCGGAGACATGTTGTGGTAGGCTCGAGCTATCACGGCATGTCTTAAAGAGAGACAACAATATATCCGGGTATTTTACAGCAGTGTAGCTACTGACGTAGTGTACAGGGGCTGTTAAAATGGACAGAGGGGGAAAGTCCGTGAGCTTTCAGTAGGGAGAGCTATGTATGTGGGGTTTGCTTTTCTCTGGACAACGGTGAGCCGTGCCATGCGTGGGTTTCATATTTTCTATAGATAGCATGAGTGGGGTGCAGTGATTACGCGCAGGTAAGAAGGAGAAAACATAAGATGACATCCGCATTCAGACGTGAGTACCTTCGCCTTCAGCGGCGGTTCTGGGTGCGACAGCAGGATGGTCCAGCACGACCCGGCTGCGCAGGGCCAGGATGATCGTCGTCGTTGACGTCCGGCCCATTGGTCTTTGTGTGGCCATTCCAGCCCGGGAGCGAGGCGAAGGGGCAAAGTCCTCTAGGGTGGTCGCAGCCGTGGCAGCCGGTGCAGTGGAAGTTCGGGCGAGCTTTCCCAGTGCCGTGGAAAGCCGTTGGAAAAGTCAGCTGCGTGACGTATGTACACCATAGCTCCCAGGTCTGGAGCTCGTCAGAGGGGGAGTCTGCATAGACATTAACCGCGAGCGAGGGGAGTCCACCGCGGACCTTTATGTCGAGGAATTTGATGGTCAGCGAGTTGAGTGTGCGCTGAATACGCACTCTGCCATCATTGTCAGCTCCAACGAGATGGATGAGGGTGTTGAGGGTGGCATTATCGGCAAAGTGTCGCTGTATCAGTTCTACAATCTGTTCATGGGAAAGATTGGAGAAACCCTCGAAGGTGGCGAGGAAGGTCGGAAAGTCCCACGATATTTTGTGGACGAAGAATGTGATCTTCGGGGTCGAGTAGCAGAACTGCGCCACCATCGCACACTTCAGCTCCTCCGTCATACCAAAACCGATAAAGGCGAAGGGAGGTTGGTTTAGGCGTGACGTCTCGACGGCGACGCACGGGATGCCAAGTTGTATGGTGGCGTTGTTATGGTGCTTTGCCACGACCTTGGGGACGACGACTAGCCACCGTTGTTGTATCTCGGGGTCATTCGCACTGGCCTCCCACGAGGTGATGGCGACTCTGAGGACATCGTTTGCACCCCATCGGCTCAGCTGGTCGCGTGCTAGATTATTGAAAAAGAAGACGGGGTGTTCCGCATAGATGTTGGGAAAGCCATTGGGCAGAGTTGGCATGAGGAGAGGTCCATCGTGGGAGGACGGGGTATGTATCAGCAGAGTATAGTGGGCTAATTGGCCGATGTGATCCGCTAGAGATCCTCACATCATAATCTTCCCCGTGGAGTGGGGGTGGGATGTGTCGCCATGTCCTCCTCCAAGGGGCGGTGGCGGCATAACGGTCCCACCCATCTGTGCAGCTCTCAGCATCAGGCTGAACATGGGAGGGTGTCGGTCATTGGGAAAGCCTTCATGCACGCGGGGGTTGCTGTGAAGTTCCTCGATGTGAGCGTGGGATGTCCCGGGGTAAGCGAAGGGAGGTTGGGTCTCCCCTAAGATGGCTCGAGAGGGGGCCGCTGTGGCTGAGAATGTGCTTGAGCTGGAATCTGAACCTCCCTCTGCTTCATAAATTGGCAGCGGAGCAAAGGCACCAGTGTGCAGGTCGGAGGGGGCATGCATGATGGTGCGAATACCAGGGGACAAGGGGCGACGCGGGTCCACGTTCTCTAGGTCCGATGGCTAGGGGATAGGTTAGATTGGGCGCCATGCAGCAGTGTGGGGACGTACGTTCAGTTCACCAAGGGAGTTCCACATTGCGATCTCCTTTGCCGTCATGCGGGAGGTGGTGTTGTTTGACTCGTTCGGGCTCGGCATCTGCGTGTAGAGCCTCTCAGTTATGTACGCACGATGCTCGTGGATGGGGAGTATCGGGCTAGGGGGCCTCAGAGCTTGGAGGAAGCTGGGGTTGCTCGCATCCAGTTCTGCCGGGGAGAGGTAGTAGTGGGGAACCTGAGGTTGGTGATGGGATCCATGATGGCGAAGTTGCATTATGGGGCCATGCGCGTTGGTCTGAGCACGCTGGGTCTGTACCTGGTGATGGAAAGCATGTGACGGGAGGCCGGCCACATGAGCGTATGGCGTCATCCTGGTGGCTTCCGAGAGTTGAGCTGCGACATGGGGCGACATGTTCGAGCTCGCCGAAGGGACTTGCGGCTGGCCGGTCTGGGGCGACTGGTGGCCAACGACGGGGTCCAGTGCTGCTGGCATCGGTTCCTGGGCAGGAGCTTCAACTGCGGGAGCTGGGAAGAGTTAGGGTGTGTTGAATTTCTTTGGGGAATTGTACCTTGGGTGGTGTCACCCGCGTCGCCCTTGTTCAGTCACTTGCTCGCGCGATTGGGCTGGGATTTGGTGCGTTTTTGGCTGTTTGCCATCAGTGGTTTCAGTTTCGGGGAAGGGGCTTAGCGTTGACGTGGTGGGAGAGTTCTCGAGAATTTTAAGGGAAGAGTGGGTGGCAGTATGTGTCATGTATCAGGATGTAGGGTAAGCTTCTGACGTTGGCATCTAGTGGGTTGTTGTGTGCGAGGTCTGTGCGGCGGGATTTATTTCGTGCGAGACGCACCGTGGAAGGACAAGCGGTGACTTAGCTCGAGTGTCCCAAGGGGGGAAAGTGTATTCGGGCGGGGGGGTTTCAGTTTGACAGTGGCCAGTTGTTTGATTCGCAGGAGCTGTTTGGTGGACGTGAGGTACGGCATGTAGTGTGGCAAGTTGTTGCCGCAGCGGCGCGAGCATTGCACGTGGGCGGGCAGGGGCGCGTCAATGTTGTTGTCATTCATTTAGGGGTGCGTCAGGATCTACGAGTGTATACTTATGTTTTTGGGTAGTGGGGGTAAGTTGTATTCTGGTTGGTGTTGCTGCTCGAGCTGGGGGTTGAGGAGCGGTAGTGAGCATCTCTCGTGTAAATAGGTGGGACTTAGCTTATTGGAGAGCTGTCGGTCGGTGTGGCATTCTGTAAGATCTCAGTGTTGGCGAGGGTTGAGTGCCGAGTATATGAAAGCGGCGCGTCGGCGGGTGGTGCGGTGCCGTAGGGTTTAGGGTGTGAGTCATCGTCGGGCAGTACTGTGCTGGCGAGCGCTTCAGCGGGCGGGTTTAGGTAATCAGTGGTCGTGTGTTTATGTGGCTGGGGCCGGTTCACACGTGGATATCCTGGCGAAATTGTTATCTTATCAACTCGCTATTGTACAGGCCTGAGCTTGTTTCCTCAGAGTTTGGTATTGATCATAGAGGAGAAGGTGCGTACTACATTATTCAACCGCGTCGGAAACGGGGAGAGTTCAATATGGTGCATCTGTTTGGTAGGGGGACCTTCGGGCTCTTGCGATGTTTAGATCTGGAGAGATAGTATTGGATGTCTGAGTCCCGGATCTGGGTCCAGTCTCGGCAGAGAGAGATGTAGACTGTCTCGCATCGTGTTGCCTCTAGGACCTTGAAAGTGACTTTTGTCATTCCGATGTAGGTGATCTCAGCTACAAATCCCTTCCCGAAGGGGCCTATGCAGACGTAGCTTCCAATACAGATAGGTTCTCGTGCAGGGAAGACGACTGTCCAGGGATGGATGAGAGAGCAGAGGTACTTGGGACAGTCAATCCATAGTGTGAGGGTATCAGTGAAGGATTCAAGTAGGGGGAGGCTAGATGGATTCAGCTGGGTGTAGCGGAGTGTAGCGCAGCTCTGTGGTATGTCTGAGGGGTGGGGAATGGGAATATATTGGCCACTGAGTGATTTAAGGATTGGATTTGGGGGAAATTCAGGGAAGGATGGAGGTTTTTGTGCTAGGTGGAAGGGCGGGAGCCCAAGGGGAAGATCAGGGGGGGACATACCGTCTGGGATTCATGGGTTCATTTCGTAGTGGAATATAACGTGTTCGCATAGATACTTCGGAAGGTGTTACGTTAGGTCAAGGCATTCTCAGGCGTGTTATCATTGATGGCGTGGCCTGTAGTCATTGATCATGTCAATAATGTGGCGGCCACAAGGGTTGGTCGGGAGCATGTAGCTTGTATTGTTACAGAGGGTAGGTCAATCTGCGGTACATATGAGACACTTATGTAATATAGTTTCCTAATTAGGAATCGACATCGTCGGGGAGTCGGGAGGGCGGGGAGTCGGGAGTGCGCGGGGGTGGGGAAGTTGGAGGGTTTGGATGTTCTCCGTTTAGGTATAGGTATTAGATGGAGAATCGAGTCAGTTCCGGGAGTATCGGTTGGGCTTGGGGCCTTGTGATTATGCGTGGCGGGTGGGTGACAGTGCGTGCGGGTTCTAGTATTCAGTAGAGTAGGATCGCGGTGGATCCGGACTGTGTGTCCATTCGTGAGTATGGTTACTCAGTTTCGGTAGATGGGTGTCTCCAGAGGGTAGATAAATGGATAATGAAGTGGTGAGTAGGGGTGTTTGTCTCGGGGTAGGGGCTCGAAGTCAAACCTGCCTCTGTTTCCCCCAAACCCTTCTCCTGCGCCCGTTTGCTTCCCTTGGTCGAAGGTACTAGTCCCCTGGACCACGTAGAGGTCGGCGCTGGCTTTCCTTGTGGGTAGGCCCGCCAGGGGTTTACAGCTTTTCTTAGTTTCGCGGCCATCACATCCGTGTAAGCGTTGTCTAGACAAGGTGCAGCGAAATCAAACACTCGGATACCTCAGCCGGGGTGATACCAAGTGTGACGTGTCGTGACGTCGCGGCGTCCACCGCGTCACGGTCGCCAAGTTCAACTTGTTGAACGCGTTGGTATCAGTCTAACATCGCCGTAAGTAACTTCAACACTATCCAGAATCCGTTGGCCAAGTCTGATCTTGAGAGTAGCAGCTTCTGCACTCGTAACCATTCAAGGATAACTACCTCTTTCATTTGTAACCGTGTGGCACAGACTTGTGTTCAAAGCGCCACCCTTCCATCGTAGTTTATATGAACACTTCAAATATCCCGCTCGGTAGCGCAAACGCAGTGCAGTTTGTAGAAGTGTCTGGGCGCGAAGCAGATGTCATGCCGTACGCAACGATCCTATCACTGTGACCTCGTGGCACTGAATTGATATTTTGTCTCAGTACGAAATCAGTGAGTGATGTCTCCTTGCTTGAAATTGCATGATTAATTGAAACTCTGATAGCGTGAGGCTCTCGAAAAACGTGTACTTTCTTCCCCTGCAGACATTCGCCTAGCATCCAACTGCCATGCCTCAATCAACTGTCTTCCCTCGGAAGTTCTCGCCATGATCCTGCAGTTCGTCTTGGAACCCCGCTACTCGCAGAAGGAGTATCGTCGTCGCATCAATCACCGATCTTTACCCCCATGGCAAACGTCTGTGCAATTCTTGGAAGACATCTCCGTCACACATGTTTGCCGTCAATGGCGCAGCCTTGCAGAGGAACTACCATTATTCTGGACGCACGTCACGGATTCGCCAAGCACTGAAACTGCTACAAGAGCTTTCATCCAAAGGTCTCGGTTAGCCCCCTTACGAATTTACATTCGGCCTTCCCCATCAGCCTTCTTGAAAAGCTTCGCCGGCTCGAATGGACATCGTTTGTCGACGCTCTGGTGGGAAGGAGGGCGCGGTCGCAACTATGTCGGCTCGTCTTTGCTCAGTGCCTCTGCTCCCGAGCTCGTGTCTCTTACACTGCATGCTTCCAGCTCGCTCCCAAATGCAGGCGGACTAACAGTTGGGCCCTCACTTCTGTTCCGCGGAAATGTTCCACGTCTACGCCAACTCTCCATACACGGCTTCTCGTGGCTGCCGACAAACCAGTTTGACTCCCTCGCACAACTCCATCTCTCTGACCTTCGCTATTCTGGGCTTTTCGGCGATTTTTTATCTCTGCTGACTCACGTACCAAACTTGGTGGATCTGGTTTTAATCGACCTCGACGATTCATCTGGACGATTTGAGACAGCTTATCGAACCAAATCTCCTCAGATCATGTTGAAGCATCTGCGCACATTTTTGTTTAGCGCAGTGGCTAGTACAGGACCGCTCATCTCTCATATCACTACAGGCACCAATACAGCACTATGGATTCGTGACTACAGGATCGGGAACAGAAATTTGTCTGCGTATGAGTTCGCAGGCCTACCTGCTATGACGAATGTGACAAAGCTCACTATCATGCAAGACCCTCCGCGGACCGCATTCATGTGCGTCGGCCCTTCGTCTGGCGTGTGTATCGATTATCACCTCGATTGGTCATCCGACTCTAAGGGGTTGCGGTCAGTGGTTGTCGCGGAGCTTTCGTGCCCTAATATCGAGGAACTGTGGGTCATCGAGAGAAACCAGGGCTGGTTTTATCCAGCCTTCTTTCACTCATGCGAGATGCTCGTCCTCCTGCGAGCACTCACTAGCCTGAACAAGATTGTCATACTCGAAGAGAGCCTCGAAAGTCTCTGCACCGCTCTCCGCCATGCCGCAACTGACCTCTCACCCGAGTGGAAACTTGCGACACTGCACGTTATCCTGCATGGAGGACGCGGACACGCGAGTATGGCACTTATCGTCTCTTGTGCCCCCGTTCTCAGATGGCTTGGTGTTGAGAATCTTGTCGTTGGATTCCTGCCGGACTACGACGGCCCTGGCACGGTACCCGAGGATGTCTTGCGAGCTTTCAACTCGGTCAAATGCATCCGCCACACGAAGATGCCGACGATGGACATCCCTGTGACATGTAAAACCAGTCCCCATCTCCTCTGGCCGTCTTGGGTGGATACCTTATCGAAGCTGCCGTGTTGAAAAATTATACGTGCGTATGTCGGCGAACTGCCTGCTCTTTGTGATGCGTCGCAAAGCGGTATTCTGGACGATTGAACAACATCTGTGTATCAATAATGCACTCCCTGCACTGAATGTATGCACGGATAGATGATTTTGTACAATATAATGAACAGGTTCACATGATCCAAAGAGAGGCATGGTATAGTGAGGTGAGGAATGTGAGGTAGGAGCGAGCCAAGAAACCACGGCTCACGAGTGTCCTACAAAGCTTTCAGATCGTCGACTGCAGGAGTCTAGCAATTCTGGATCAACGTTTTGTACTGCTTCAATTGTGTGTTCCAGACGACTTACCGCGGGGGAATTTTGCTGATCCGCGGGAGGAATGGTAGCTATGGGATTGACCAGAGTTGCCTCTGCATACGAGGCCATCCTTTTCTCGCGCCATGTATAATCTTCAATCCTGTCAGGCGCCTTTTTGGGGACCTCTGCAGCGGCATCGTTAACAATCTTACGGTCAGCTATGTCGCTTCTCTCTGGGCTTCCCTCCTCACTCCTCTCTGGGCTTCCCTTCTCACTCCTCTCTGGGCCTACCTTCACTTTTTCTGCGGCCTCTGTAGAGTCGTGACCAACAGTCTCTGTGCCCTCGTCTTCACTCATCTCGTGGAACTTCTCCGTAGTCTTTGTGGGGGTAAGAATAGTCGTCCTGTCGGTCTCAGACAATAGGACCTTCTCCTCCCCCAGCGCATTTTCTGCCTTCTCCTTTGCATACTGCGCCAGCCGTTCATCTCGCCATGCCTCCTCGTGCTTATGCAACCCACCAGGAAAAAATATGGGCAGCAGACAGAGCCCGGTCTGTGACTCTATCTCCTCTGCTTTGACCAGTGCCTTGAATACTTTGGGATCATAGGCGACACCGACATCTTCCAAATGGAATCCCATCGCCTCTGGAGAACGCCTTGCACCTGCAGCGAGAGCGTTCTGGAGCATCCCGATCGCGCCCACCAGAAGTGAATACCACGCGTCCTCCGCCAAACTCTTGACCGTGATGAGGTGGACGATCCATAAACCCGCCAGAACAAAGCTCGCGTACAGCGTAACCTTCGCTGCCCAGCCGTGCACCTCGCGCCCAGCTGCGAGATCTTCGAGCTTGACCCCGATTCCGTCGCTGATGATCACCATCGCACTGTGACTGCCATTCCCACTTGTGAGACATGCCACCTCGCGCTGGTTGTTCCCGATGCGGCGCGCCGCCCACTTCTCCCGCTGCCACTGCGGTAGCGCGCTGCCTGCGAGTGCCAGGAGCGTCCCGCCGGCGGTGATGATGAGCACCATCCAGTTGCCCCAGATCGCACCGGGGATAACCGAGATGCCCAGCTGCAGCACGATTGCAGCCACGCCCGACCAGTACACCCAGTCGCGCGCGGGAGAGCATGGAGTCGTGGTGGCGGAGACGCGGAAGAACGAGATGGCCAGCCCGTGATGGTGCTGATGCTCGCGTGGACGGCGATAGTCACGCAGGAGGCGGCCGAGGACCCAGGACTGGTTAGTGCGCGCATAGCCAGACTTGACATTGATAACGGTGATTGAGAAATCGGGTGGAGGCATGAGGTGCCTGTCTCCAACTGCTGAGACAATCGCATTGAACGCATATGCGACCCAGCCGAAGGAGAATGCGACGGGGGCCAGGGAGATACCGAAGATGAGGGGAGGGCCACCCGCGAGCTGAGCAATGGCGCATTGAACAATGTCCCCGCCAATAATCATGAGATACGTGAGAATGTCGTTAGGGTTTTGCCATTGCGTCTTGGCCGCGAATAACGAGGGCTGCAACTGGGAGACATCCCGCCTAGTGAACGGCGAAAGGGACGAGGACCAGACAACGGAGGGGGGCATGCTACAAGTGGGTGAAGCAGTTCAGCAGATAATAGCAGAAGACTGCCAAAGCAGACCGAAGGAAAAGGAGGGGCGCTTCATCCAGGAATCACACAAGAAAAGATATGCACATCAATGATCAAAGCTCGGGCTACTCGGTGGCAAATTGGCAGACAAAATAGCGCCCGCGCCACCCGCCCATCGGCAGATTAACGTATGGGTTACAATCGCATCTCGCAATTTAGGAATGCATCTATCGGCCGCTCCTCGATGCACAGGTCGCCGACAGCTACGAGGAGAAACAAGAGAAAACAGTTTAAGAACGTTCAAGATTCTCCATAACGACAATGCGAAGATATGGTACCGTGACATACTAGAAGCAATCAAAATGACACGCACATTCTGCAACCGAAATAATGCAACACTGAGAGGTCCTTTTTTATAATGAGACAACTATTCTTGTACTTACATTTGATATGGTCTGAGTTGCTTACCTATTGGCGTCGGAGTCGTTCTTGAGCACCACCTCGGAGGGTCGTGTCGACGTCAGGAAGCTGAGCACGCTCCTTATATCCACTGCTAGTCGCAGTTTCACGCTCGAGCTGTTGCAGTGTTCAGCTTGACACAGCTATGTGGTGGAGAAATTGAAAACCACCTACAGTATGCCTACTAACTGAGGGGCAGGCGAGCCTTGAGGCTGTCATCGGCACTGGTACTTGAAAAATTCGGATCAAATGAAATCAAACGCCCATCTCGACAGATCGCTATATTGACATTTGCAGGACACCACTCGACACCGTCAACAGTTCGTAGCATTAATTTTATGTCTGGTGGATTGCCAAGGTAAGTTGTGTGACAACTTGAACAATCTCTCCGAGTTCGAAGTTAGAGCACAGCTGCGCCGGCGCCAATATTAATGGCTTTCTCCAGTGAGTCATCTGGTACGCCGGCACAGCCTCTGCCGCTGCCATGCACGCTGTCGTCCTGTCGAATTCTGGTCAAGATAGAAATGTGCTGGAACTTGAGCTTGATCTATGATCCTTCTATTTGCCTGTAATCGTATATGCATAACACTCCAGCTGTCGCGCACCCTTGAAGACTTGAACGTTGAACGTTGAACGGTGGGTCCTTCACGCGTTGCGATGCAGATGCGTTGAATGCTAATTTTTTTGGAAGTCAATCTAAATCATTCCTTCACGTTTCTTTGGATGGCAATTCAGGTGGGTGTTTACTGCCTTGTCTAGTTGGCAAGGTGACTCCGTACTGCGGACTTCCTGAACATACAGCAAGCTATCGCATGTCCTCGTCCACGCTATTTCTGGCTCCGCCTGCACTGCTTCGTACAAGCCTACGGCCGCGCGTTTACACGCAAAACCTAAAGTTCTCACTTGTTCCTTGTGCTTGCCATCTCCTGTGAAACCTTGCACACCCCGCCTGAATCTAAGTTCGGAACTGGTCAACCGAAGTTTGCCGCTAGTCTTTGGCTGTCTTCCACGCTTTGTAGCTCCAAGTCCGAGTGCTTTCCCTCGTCGGCCGACGTGGACCTGCCACTGCTCGCAATACGAACTTGCTTCTTATCCCACCTGCTGAGGGCGTCTTTGGACTGTCTTGTAAAGTTGTATCTTCCTTTAGAGTTTCCTCTCTTGTAGACTCGGTCCGGCTGATAACAAGCGCTCCGTGCTGCTGACTCAGCACGGAACGAAAGCGTGTGACGAGAAACGTGTTGACGGTTGACCGGGACCCTTTGTAAACTTATTTTCCTCCGTATTGCTTGACCGGCTGGAAACAGTAGCTACGACGACACTACAAGACTGGACACTGGCAGTGGATACGGAGCGATATAACCCTCGTGAAAGCAACACAGCTGATGCCATAGATGCTTGCTGTTTGCGGCCTTACTGCTGGAATCAGACCGTC
This sequence comes from Sparassis crispa, assembly GCF_003851025.1. Lineage (NCBI taxonomy): Eukaryota > Fungi > Basidiomycota > Agaricomycetes > Polyporales > Sparassidaceae > Sparassis > Sparassis crispa. The sequence continues at coordinate 1,303,435 of NW_020939754.1, read as the reverse complement.
TATTGATAGGTACCAAGCGAATACCAGGAATGCATACCCACAAGCCCTAGATGTCCCGAGCTAGGCACGAATTACCGCACATTGTGGGTGCGAAGTTGAGTCTAGGCGTGTATCCGATGCCCGTGCATGCCGCCGTGTTGGGTACACAAAGGTAACTCCAAAAGTGGTAAGTGGTACTTTGTATTTCGGGGATTCTACCTACAGCACGCCGAAGCTCCTCCGTGCCGTTGGCAATTCATTCGCTGGTCTGCCGAAGGAATTATATTTCAAAAAGCAACAGCAGTGTTGTGCTCGATACGGACACTCCTTTCACCGAGCGAGAATGAGGATGGCGTGACTACGTATGGGTGCACTGACATTCGTGAGACTGTTCACTCGCGGAGTTGTATAAAGTCTTTCGTGGCTGATCAGAGGCCCATCGTCCACAGATCCTGTTTCAAGCGCAACCTCTTTTAACTCGCTCTTTTACCAGCCTCTCAAGGTTCCTTTTGTTTCCCCGCCAACATGGTAGCCACCTTCGTACTGTTCCGTACTTTCTCAGTCTTTGCCCTGTTCTTCGGTAGTGAGTGCTAAAGGCACCTTACTTGTCAAGTGCTCACCCTTAATCAGATACTCTCTTGGCACAAGCTGCCCCGGTTGGATCATACGGCAATGCTCGGGACAGCCTTCTTGTTCTCGATTCCCGAATTCCAGTACGTGTCGTCCACGTAGCTGATCTCGTAGATACTGACTGTTTCTTTGTCACTAGCTTGATCTAGCAAAGAGGAGTGGATGTTTCGTTCGTGGGGACTTCTCCGGATGCCTCAGAGAAGACACTGTAAGACCGACCTGTCCACCTTCTGTTGAGGTCAGTTCTGATTTTAATATGTTCTAGTCCGAAGGGGAGGTCATAGACGTAGCGCCTGAGCTTGATGTGCGCGTCGTGGAGCCTGTAGAAGTGGCACCTTCTGAGGAGGTAGGCGTCCGTCTTCACTTTTCGACGTTAGTGGTTGATATTGATATACTGCGGTCATTAGTCCAGCAAAGACAAGAGATCTGGATGCTTCATGCGTGGCTTTTTCGATGGATGTTTGCGGGAAGATTCTGCTGATGTAAGTCGGAATTATCTTACTGTCGTTTTTAATTTATATAATTGGCGGTATATCCAGTCCGTCGAGGAAGAACCTGCTGCTCCCCCCGAAGCGCCAGTGGACATGTAGGTTCTAGAAACGGTATGCGGTGACCATCACGCCTTTAACCGCGATCCTTACTTTCCATTGATCCTAGGCTGATATCAGGGCAAGAGCGGCTTCTTCCTCTCTGCTTCTTCAGGTCGTCTCCATCGCAAACTGCATGATCCTTCGTCTAATCGTCCTCACTCCCGTTCACTTATCACATAATTATCCCGCTGTCGCAGGAGAACCTTCGCTATTCTGTGTCCATTCTTTTCTCGTTCACCCGCCTTTGTACCGTCTATCATTGTGGCAACCGTTCTTGTCCCTAGCTCGGGCCAGCACAGGCTTGCGCCAATTCCGACTGGGAGGACAAGCGGTTCACATGTATTACTTACGGAAGGTCTAGTTACTGTCTCCATAGCGCGGTTGCGTCCTGTATCCCTAGAGCTCGTTGTCTGTTGTCCTGTTACCAGTGTTATCGTTCTACGCTATCGTCTTGTCCTCGATTTGTATGTACCCTAGGAATATGTTCTTTAGTTTCATTTCCCCAATAAAAAAAGTTATTTTACGGAGTACGAATTGACCACCGCAGTTTATGCAACCGACACTGTTCAGTGTTATGTCTATGATCTGTGACCCGGTCTCGACCAGATGAAGATGGGCGCTTAGCATATGGGCGCTTTTTGAGAGCTCTGCCCGAATATGGAAGGCATTCAAGTTGAGCAGTCAGCCATCCTCCAGCCTCCACCATGTCTGCCTCCATAAAAATCACGATGCACGAGGGGAAGCTTTCCGCATCTTCCTCTCATTCTACCATCTCCTTCCTGGTCGTCAAGAGCTCGCCGTATCCTCCACACTCTTTCAAGATTCGCCCGCGAAGACATCCACACTCATTCACCACCGGACATCCCCCATCTCCCGTACTTCGTCGCCATCATGCGTTCATCTGCCCCCAGCAAGTTTTCCCTTTTCTTCGCAACTGCCGCGGCAATGCTTGCGGTCCCCACTCTCGTAGGAGCGAACCCCGCCGTGTCGCACCCCACTACCACGTCCAACCTGGTCGCACGTACAGGATCGCTCAACCCCGTCGGCATCCTCCTCAACACCTTTCATCTCTCCAACCCAGTGCCTCAGACCAATGCTCAGCGCATGGCCCGTGGTCTCCCGCCCAACAGGCCGCGTTTCCAGCACTCTGGTCAGCCGCCTTTATCCATCCATTCTTCGTCCGCTACAATCACTGATCACATTCTGTGATATTGCAGCGAGGCGCATCGCACCGAGAGCGTCCCCCGCTCCCGGCGCTTGCAACACACTGACGGGAACGCTCCATGTCGCCGGCACGGGCATCGACCCCAACACCTTCGTCTCCCGTGTTCCCAACCAGTACGGCGAGTACGGTGTCACAACCGACACTGGAGACGCACTGCGAGTGCAGTTCACGACTTGTAACACCGGCCTTCCCCTTGACCTGGTTACGCTGGTTAGTATCTCATCCCGCCCGCATTGTCCTTGGGCTGACGGTTATCGACGGTAGAACGGTATCGCGGACTTCACTCTCCTCGGTGGTATCACCGGCTATGGCAGCTCGTCCTCGGACCTCACCACGGGCTCAGACAACTACGCGTACCTCGGCGGTACGACCCAGAGTGCGTCTCATTCGCTCTCGTCTGGCACCAACTCACTTACCGAATAATTCTGACAGCCGCCCCGCATGCTCATCCCTCTGCGGGCGACAGCTCGTACTCCTTTGCGACGGGTATGGCGGAGAACGAAGAGAGCGCAATCTGGCAGGTCGACGCAGCGAGCGGCGCGGTCATTGCCCGGTGGATCAACAGCGATGGCGGTTAGTATACTTCCAAAGTGGGACGCGACGACCGGTGGCTGACATCGGTGGTATTTCGATAATGCAGGCGCACCTACGACATACCTGGTGTACAATACAGCGAACAACGTCATCGTGCTCACCGCTGATCCTGGCGCGTTCGCGGCAAACTTCGGACCCGGGCCTACTGTGGTGCGTAGACGTCTCCCCACTCTCCACGCAGAAACAATCAGTGCTGATCATGCTTATACAGACACTCACCTTTGTCGAGGGTTAAGGGTAGCGGTGGATATGTGCAGTAGACGCACGGCAACTGAGGCATCTTATCGCAGGGATCATGAATTGGGAATAGGATATACCATGAGGGCTACTACGTTATCCGTCACTTCGTGTATGATCTTCGTGTATGATAGCAGAGGAAGAGCTCGACAGCGAGCCACACTTCAGGACGTTGATAGAAAACCGGACGAGAGAGAGAGAAACATTCTAAAGGCACGAGCAGGGAAGCAGTAGATAATCAGTATACACGCAATAGCTTAGCGTCTAGGATCTAAACATCTGGCATCTGTCAAATACAACCCATCAACGTTCAACGACACAAGCCAAGGGACATTGATCACACTTAGAGACTCCCATATGGGGCAATGCGTCGAACGCACTTCGGCTGCGGCTCGTCCCAATCGTTGTCGGGTGCAAAGAAGGGGGAAGGGAAGTCACCCGGTTCTGTCGTAGGCGGCGCACCAGGCGGGTATTGTGGTGGAGGGTTCGGGGACTCTCCAGGCGGACGAGGACCACCGGGCCTGGGAGGACGGATGACGAAGTATGGCCAGGTAGGCAGGTAGCACTCCTCCTGCGGTATCGTAGATGCGTGTCAGCGTACTTTTGATCATCAAAAGTTAAGGGCGCACCTCAATCGAACACGCGGGGCGGCACTTGACCCACACGCTCCAATCCAGCCACTTCATCAGGTAGTCAATGTCAATAGACCATTTCTGCAAAATTTCGGAGACAATATCTTCGTCTGCATGCTGATCGACATCCATCCCAGACTTTAGCTCATCCAACCCGCCTTCGACGCCCTTAGCCCACATATTCGTCACGACGCGGCAGATCTCACGACTGGTAGAGCGCACTGCGCTGAGCAAGAGGTGCTCGGATTGCGTAAGCCGGTCCGCGAACGCAGGAGTGGTGATGTACGCCGTATGCGCGGTCGAGCAGAAGCGGAAGACCGGTGCCGCCCACGCATGTAGAGTGGCGGCGTCGTCAGTCCCGTTTGAAGGCACTACGGAGTGCAGGATGTAGGGAGTGAGCATGGTACGCAGCTGGTCCTGCACCTTCTTTGCCGTCTCTAATTTGGTACTCGGATCAGTCCCGTTCAGAATGTATTGTACCAGCTCGAGCCTGTCGGCGTAGCGGTCCACTACCACACGCAGGAGCGTCTCCCAGTCTACCCCACTCCCACCAAGCTTGCGCCGCAGTAGGTCCTCCAGCCGCACCGTAGAAGCGATGATGTCCTTGTGTGAAATGCCCTGCAGTCGGTGGTACCACCGCTCCTTACCCTCACGCATCGCGATAAGGCTTGGGACGAGCTCCGTGTCGTAGAACGAGAGTATGCGCGAGTAGTCGAGCTGGATGCGCTTGTCGCCAGGGTAGCGGTTATGCCAGTGCCCAGACCAGATTACTTCGTGAATAGCTGTAGGCATCGTGTTGTTGTCGGGTGCGAACGTGTTGGGGTCCTTGTCGGGTGCGAATGCGTGTGGGTTGGTGTCGTTCCGTTCCGGAGGCGGAGGTCGGTTACCAGGTCCACGCGGTGGTCTGTTGGTTGCGAGATTGAGGAAGGAGACGGTTTCGACGCCGGACGTGAAGTCACAGAGCATGATCTCGCTGGAGTGGTCATTACATGAGAGACTCGCGAAGACGAGAACATGATAAGAGCACTTACAAATCCATCTCCATTCTGAAAAGAAGCAATGAGAAAAGTTAACATTGTGTTCCTTATCCCGCGTCGATACACTGACCTGAGGAAACCATCTATTCCGAACGGTTTCCCCCACTCGCAGAGCCTAGCAATCCTCTCCCTCTCGTTTCTTAACGTCATATTCGGCGGGTTAATCCGACCCCACGTAATGATATCCTGAGTGTCGAACGGACCGTTGGTCATTTTGGCAGCACTGCTTCCGTCGAAGTACAAGATTTGCAATGGACGCGTGGCTACCAGTGTAAGATGCCAACACCCTGTGTCAGTCTGGCCACGACAGAAGAGGAATGAGTGCTCTGGATCGGTAGCTATGGTTCAAGTACAGGTTCGTGTCGAGGAGGCGGCGGTAAACATCAGTATTTACATCTAAGCGAAGCAATCGAACATACCGGTCCACTCCGGAACAGTGGGTACTTCCGATGTAGCAGCGCCGTGGTACAGTAATGTCCCCGTAGGCAAGATGCCTGGTACAATATTGTGACCTAGACAAGAGTACGATGAAGCCATACGCAAGCGTACTGTACAGACGTCATGCTCACCGTTCCGCAGGCGAGTGTTCGGCCAGTGCTGCAGGAACGAACCGGCTGTGTCAAAAATCCAGTGACCTGTAGCGTTGGAAGGAGGTGTCGCGCTCAGATTCCACTCGCCCAGATTGACGTCACCTCCTACATGAGCTTCGGGCGGAGGTGAGAAACCGAACGGAATCTGCGCTGCCTGCACCATTGCGGCAGCACAGGACAGACTGAGGGCAAAGTCGACCAAGCGCATCGTTCAGAGCTGCGCACGCCAGTAACCCGCAGGTTACTTACAGCGTTATCGAGCGTGGAGACAATGCGCAGCTGCGTCCTTGATGGATGAAAGCCACCGTGACCGAGTCACTGCAAAAGTCGATCGCGTCCGAGCAGGCACACACGTGGCAGAACCAGGCGGTTATCAGATAGAGCAGAATTCAGGACAACCTCCTAGTGTTAGGATGAGATAGCTGAGTACGAAGCTTGTCGCTCAGCACCTACACTGACAGAGATGTAGAGCAGGAGACAGTAATGGAAGAACAGAAAGGCGATCTCACGATATAATAATGTCTGGCGTACACGATGAGGCTAGATCAATTCCTGCCCCTGAAAATCACGAATCAAATATGATTGCAATTGCTTCAGGGAGTCACTTCGATATGAAAGAGAACCTGAGCTGGCGAGGTCTTCGTCGGTGAGCTGGAAACATGGTGGAAATGAGTGGCTTCATGTCAAGTGGCACACGATGATGTCTAGTCACACAGACTGTCACAACTGCCGAGTCACAGACCTTTATGGGCGCTTGGCGGTTCTCTGTCTCTCGAGCGGCTGGTCGCGCAGAACTGTTACCACTCTTACGCCGCGGAGGATTTGCCTAAGATAATCCTTTTTATTTTCGCACGCCATTCTGGGGGTGAAACTCTGCGGTAGACTTTTCGTACCGTAAATCGCGAGTGAGCACTCCTTCCATGTCTGCATTGACTCAGAGACGCGATTCTACTTCCCCGTCTTGGACGCTAAAATTGTATCGTTTTTGTGCAGAAGTGTTGAATTACAGGTTTATAATCTGACAGTTCTGTTGACGGTGAGTGTTTTTTTTCTGCATCAGCTCTGTTGGTTCAGTCATGACAATGTAACCCGATACAGCTCTAAGACTTATTGTAACATATCCATGCACTCAGTACCATGGTGAGCATTTTGTTGGCTTTCTAGTATAGCCACTCATAAGTCTCTCCTTACCCTCAGACCGTCTGCACAGATTGCGGGGGGACGGTCATCGAGTACGATGCCGCGGCCGGTAATGGCTTCTGCGTGCAGTGCGGAACGGTCGTTGAGGAGAACACGATTGTCAGCGAGGTGTGTGGCTTGTTCCTGGAAGCTTATCTGAACATGTCACCGAAAGATGCTTTATCAGGTAATGTTCGGCGAGACGAGTACCGGTGCAGCGATGGTACAAGGAAGCTTTGTTGGGCAGGGAGCAAGTACGTTCGAACGTGCATTAATCAAAGTCCCTCATTGATGACCCCCCCTAGCCCGTGCTAGGATGGGAGGACCGTTCGGAAATAGGGGAAGTAGTGAGAGCAGGGAACAGACTATCGCAAATGGTAAGCTTTGGTTTCATTTAGCTGATCGTTTCCCATCATCCTCTTCTCTAGCAAGCAGAAAGATTTTCCAGGTCGCAACGGTAATGAGACTTTCTGAAGTAGTCTCACTGGCTGCGACGAGACTGTACACGCTCGCCGTTGAGCACAAGTTCACAAAGGGGCGCAAGAGCATGAATGTTGTCGCCGTGTGCTTGTACGTTGCGTGCCGGCAAAAAGAAACACGGAACTACATGCTTATCGACTTCTCCGACCTTCTCCAGGTGCGTCCCTCACCATCAATCTTTCCACACACACTTATGTCAATAATCACCCGCATGCCCATATAGGTGAATGTATTCGAGCTTGGGCACACATACCTGCAGCTCGTGCAGACGCTCAACCTGCGGCTCCCCCTTGTCGATCCATCTCACTACATCTCGCGCTTCGCCGCGCTGCTCGAGTTCGGCGAGGAGACGCACCAAGTCGCAATGGACGCAGTGCGGCTCGTGCAGCGCTTCGACCGCGACTGGATGACGCGCGGGCGGCGACCCGCAGGCATCTGCGGCGCGGCACTGCTGCTTGCCGCGCGCATGAACAATTTCCGCCGCAGCATCGCCGAGATCGTACAGGTCGTCAAGATCGCGGACACGACGCTGAAGAAGCGCCTCGAGGAGTTCAAGTGTACGCCTTCCGGCGCGCTCACGCTCGCGGACTTCCGAAGCGTGTGGCTCGAGGAGGAGATGGACCCTCCAGCGTACACGAAGGGGAAGGAGAGGGAAGAGAAAGATAAGGAAGGGCAGGATAATGATGGAAAGAAGACGAAGAAAGGTAAGGGCAAGGGCAAGGGAAAAAGGAAGAAGCGCAAGAGGGGCGAAGAGGATGAAGGTGAGGCCGACGATGAAGCTCAGGACGAAGCTCATGAAGGGGAGGAGATCGAGGTTGCGCCGGAGCCGCTCCCGCATCACCAAATTGATCCTGCCCTACTCAACCAGGGAATCCTGACGGGAACTACTCAGCCTCCCCTATTCTTTCCTGAATACGACGAGACCGACTCCAACATCGACCCAGCACTGCTTGATCATGAACATCCTTCTGCCCCACCGCCAATACCTATGCCTCAGAATCTACTACCAGACAAAGTCCTAGAGATGGATCTGCCACCGCCCTCCCCTATGGAGGAAACTGTGAACGCTGTTGTCGCAGAAGAGGTCTCGGACTTCCTCGCGAACGCGCAGGGTGCCGTGCTAAGCTCCGCGCTAGCCGAGGCAGAGCAACGGCGCTTGGAGCATTTTATTGGCGACGACGAGCTGATGGGCCTGGACGAAGATGAGCTAGACAGATTCCTCCTCACTGAGGAAGAGGTGAAGATAAAGGAGCGCGTCTGGGTTGAGATGAATCGAGAGTATCTGGAGGCTATTGCCGGTGAGTACATCAAGAGATTACGCGTCTGTAACAAATTGCATGACTTTGCTGAATGGTATGCTATAGCGAGAGGCGACCAGCAAGGTGAGGCGAAGGACAAGAAGAGTCGCAAGGTTCGTATCCCGAGCAGGGCAGATCCTTTACGCTCTGTTGTCTATTTGTCTTTGTTGATATCCGGTGGCTGATCGCATCCTACTCCAGCGACGGAAAACGAGCAACAAGCCGCGAGATGCCTCAACGCCGCACGGAAGTACAGCAGCTGAATCTGTACGCAACCTTCTCAAGAAAAATCCGAAGTACAGCAAGCGGATCAATTATGACGCGCTCAAGGACCTCTTCACGGAAAGTACCATCAAGACGCCGAGCACGCCAGGCCTAGATGACAAGGACGACGGCCTGTATGTCATGGACGACAAGAGCGACGGAGAAGGCATGCTCATCGTCGAGGAGGGCGGCGGCGGGGTCGGCATGGCACCATCTCAGTCCAGAAATGTTACCCAGCGGGCGCCAGTTGCTGATACCCATCAAAGTACAGAATACGTTGATCTCGGAGAGGCGGATGAGGATGCGGTTGGGGAGGACGATGTGGAGGAAGGAAGCGATAAGGGTGAGGACTATGGAGAGTGGGATGCATACGAGCAGGAGGTCTGATCTGCTTCGAACGGCGTTCGAGTCTGGTAGCATATGTTGTACTGCACTCTTCTGTATCGTAGAGCTGTATCCGTAGTCAATTGTCGCGCTTCAAGTTCAACAAGCATTCCATGATCTCCTGGTATGTGAGGCGTCGTGCAATACGCGGTAACAGCAGCAATTAATGGCAGGGTGGCTCGGCAGCACGCGGTGTAATCCAAAAATCTGGAATTAATTGCCGGAAGAAAATCGCCGGCGCATCTCAGTGCATTTTCCGTGAAAATGCTGCCGCCGGAGCCGAGTCCGGCAGTGCCTGCGCATCATTGGCCTTTTCAGAAATAAGCACAGACTGTACGTAGAGATCGTTAGTCACAGAAGATGTCGATATATACATGACAAGGTGCTCGTGTAAAATCGATGGTGCAGCGGAAAGAGGTTCCCCGCAGGAGAAACATGAGATCAGACAGATATAGCACACCAACCCAATGCAGTACTCTAATTTCTGAGTTTGTGGGAAGACGCACTCGAGACGCACTCAAGAAGCACACGGCCACGGATGTGGGCAGGCGGATCTCCTCAGCCTCGCTGATCGTCCCACACCGCAAGTAACCCAGCTGCACTGATAGACTTCTGGAAGCGTGTTCCGGAATCTTCCTCACGGAGAATGAGGCAAATTGAGTTTGCAAGACGATTACGTCGAGGTGAGGTGGGCGGGCAACAAACAGAGGTCAGGATGGCCAGACGCATAACGTACGGATCTTCCTGATTCCAAAAGGCGATACGTGTGAAGTTGAGCACGCCATCGCCTGCGAAATATGTAGTGAACGTACGCACCTCCCATGGACACACAATGACAAAGCACAGTCCGGTGGAGCCATACCCGTGCCGTTACGCTCTGTGTCCGTGCCGCACACGCAGATCCTGCACCTCCCGCTGCAGCCGGTCGCTGCGTTCCTTTTCCTGCAGCCTAGATGTGGTGAGGCGTGCGACCTCGCCGTGGAGAGCAGCCATGCGAGCCTTCTCGTCCATACGCGCCTTGATGACGAGCGGGAGGACTTTGCCGAGCTCCATCCAACGGACGCACGCCTGTGTCATGCGCGCGCGGCGATCATCGACAATGCCCGCGCGGTCGAGAGTGATGCCGAAGGCATCCGGCCAGCGGAGTCCCGCGATGATCTCGCAGCCGAGCGCGCAGAGCTGGCTGAGGAAAAGCACGACGGGCTCGACTCGGTCAATGTCGGACACACCGACGTACAGCTTCTCGAGCCGCGCGAACTGCGCAAGCGTTGGCTGTGTCGGCAGCGGTACCTGCAGCCCCGTCGCGTTGAGGTACAGCCCGAGCCTGCGCAGTCGCGGGCAGTGCCGCGCGAACGGAAGCAGCGCCTTGGGCGTCAGAGAGGATAGAGAGAACTCGATGATCGCGTCGCAGTTCAGAATGAACGTCTCGATGTAGGGTAGGCCCGTCGCGAACTCCTCCATGTCCCGGTCGGTCAGATTAAGCGGGTAGTCCCATCGGAACTCGAACCTGGTCAATCGACGGCAGGACAGGAGCGGACGGAATGTCTCCATGCTCGGCCTCTCGTGTACGGGAGGAGGCAGGACTGATATGGGAGAATCGGGGTGGATCATGAAGTCGACGTGCAGCTCGCTCAGCAGATGACAGCGGTCCTTGATGACGGTGAAGAACTGCTGGACTACAAGTGGGTCGACGACGGCGAGGACATGCACACACAAGTAGGTGATATTGACGGGTGAGAACCGGCCGCTGAATAATTGTATCGCAAATGTGATTTGAGAGCACATACACAAAGCCTTCAAGGAAGGAAAGGCATGGTCGTGCAATATCGGAGCGAATTGCGACACATCAGTCCGGTCGCCGTTCCCAAGCTCGATAGGTGGAGATAGAGAAATCGTATCCAGGTGGGGCAGCTTGGACAGTTCCGCTGCGATGCGAGACGTGAGGCCATATATGGGGGCCACAAAGAGCTGCAGGTGACGCAGTCCGCGTATGAAACGAACTACATCCTCTTCAGTATCGCGTATTGAAGACCTCTGGGGTAGGCGCAGAGCCAAATACGGCAGGAGTGGTATCCGCCTTATAATCTGCTGAAAATATTCAGCCAGCGGGGGAGCGGTAACATTGTATACACCAATCTCGAGCCTCTTGAGCCTTGCGTGCATAAATACAACTGAAAGTTGCTGCATTACTGGTGTGCTCGCGCACCAGGTAAGAGACTGTAGGTTAGGAAAGATTTCGGACGTGGGATACCAGTTTGCTAAGAGATTCAGAGCGCTTGGATCGACGCATCTGCGTCGAGTCCTTGGAACATATTCCTCATATGATAATTTGCGCACACGGCATGCGTAGCGTTGGAATCTATCCCAGTCCCTTCGTGTGGGAGCTTTCTTGAATTTCTGAGAGTAAACTTGCTTGATATCAGTGGACTTCATGTAACGAAACGGCAACTGACATGAATGTAGAAAGCCTGACCGTGAGGCAAGGTGGTAGACTTTTCTGGCCTTCCGAATGGGGCCAATAAGGCAAGGAGTTGCATGAGATCGTCAACGTCGCGCCACAGCATGTCGAGCGCGATTTCGGACCAACGCCTGCATACGCAGGCTGATCTGGCGAGCGAGCGCATGTCGAGGTGAGCAAGAACCATGATTAGCAGCTCATTTATGGCCCAGGGCGACTTCGCAGCCTTCGGACTGGCCATGGTGGTGTTGATGCTTCGGTGCAGAGGCCCTGCGGAGGATCTAAGTAGGATGAGAAGGAAACAGGGCCGGTCTATATACCGGCCTTTGATCAGCGTCGGCCAATGACCTCGGGCTTATCTCAGCCCTCGGTAACCGGCTCCCGGCGTCAAACCGGCCTCCTTTTTGCTCGAATATTATCCGTGGACCGGAATTGAACCGATCATACCACCAGGGTCAATGTTTATCGCCCGGCCGGCTACTCCAGTGTCTGTTTTTCTTCTCATTCCCTCTGATTCATCGCACAATCGAGGATGCCAGTTATTCGAAGATGTAATGTTGAGCGCAGCTGTTAAACGATATCTCCAGCGTACGCAGAGCGAGGGCTGGGCACCACAGACGCGTGCGCGTTATCGAGATTCTGTCATCCGGTACAGTAGCTGCTGACCCGCGATCGACTCGCTCGCCAAGTTCAAAGATTGTTTCAAGGTTTTTTTTAACACCGTCTCTTCTGGTTATCGCTTTCTCTCCTTCGGCAAACCACGCAGGCGGAGCTTACACCACTCTTCTACTATTAGGTAACTTGCTATATGTGAGGACGGCTCATTTTATTTCATGTCGGTTGTGAATGGTTGTTGGAGCTCATTTGACTGGTGTCGTCAGTAGTTAATACGCAGGGAATTCACGCTCGAGATTAGTCCCGAGCGCTGTGCACTACACCCTGACTCAGACCCTCTGACTCGTCGTGCAGAGCCTTAACAGGGCGCACAAAGCATTGTGAAGGGTCCCAATCACGGAATTTATCTGTCACCCACGGTACGGAGGATAACGACGACGACAGCTGGGCGCGCAACAGCGGTCCTGCGCTAGGGGAGCCTTCCCAATGTCTGCGCGCCTCTCTCATCCTGGTTTACCGTTGGATATTCTGCCTAATGCTGGGGACTGCGTACCCGCATTCACGAGGATGTCCACCCGTGTAGAGTTTTCGGGATGGTGCATGTGCTCAAGCTTCAAGGTTCGGAAATCATTCCCATGCCGAAATAACGGATGTCGACAGTATGGTGAAATCATATCGTAGGTGAGATATATTTACACGCTCAGCGTTATGAACGCTTCGTGCAGAACCACCACCACAGCTCGAGGAAGAGAGAAGCACATAAGGTTAGCTAGTCCTAGTCAGATGGAGTAATCATGATGCTTCCAAACAATGTTTATCCCCTTATCAAACTTAGCGTGCACGGCCCCGCGTCCCATGGCCCACCGGCATGCCCAAGGCGTGCCCATCGGAAACAGCCACCGCAATCACAATCACAGCACCAGGCACGACGAGTCTACGGACATGGGGAGCGTGGCTCGCTCCTCGAGGACGCGGCAGCGCACGCGCAGGTCCTCCACCTCGCACTCGAGCACACGGCGCCGCTCCCGCTCCTCCATGCGCAGGCGGGTGAGCAGCGGGAGCACACGGTCGACCTCCAGCCAGCGGTCGTACCACTCCGGCCCGCGTTGACTGAGTTCTTCCGAGAACGCGGTGTTCTCCACCTGTTCGAGGTCGTCCTGCCACGAAAGGCCTGCGCTCAATTTGCACCCAAGCGGACAGAGCTCGCTCAGGAAGAGGGCGACCGGCCCCGGCTCCGTGATGCTTGACAGCCCGAAACACAGCTTTTTCAGCTGGCGGAATGGCTGCATGAACGGCGAGTTCGTCTCGTGCGAAAATGCGTCTAGGTCTGCGCTTGTCGCGGACACGAACAGGCCGAGCTCCCGGAGCTTGGGGCAGTGTTTTGCGAAGGGGATGAGAGCGCGGAGTGTGAGGGGTTCGGTGGCGATAGGTATCGGGATGGGCTCGCAGTCGAGCTCGAGCACCTCGAG